>NC_136523.1:69268270-69939136 GCF_053919585.1 Euprymna scolopes | reverse complement strand
CACCTTTTCCTTTTCACCTTTTTCCTTCCCACCTTTTTCCTTTCACCCTTTTCCTTTCCACCCTTTTCCTTCCCACCTTTTTACTTCCCACCTTTTTCCTTTCCACCTTTTTCCTTCCCACCTTTTTCCTTTTCACCTTTTTCCTTTCCACCTTTTTCCTTTTCCACCTTTTTCCTTTTCACCTTTTTCCTTTCCACCTTTTTCCTTCCCACCCTTTTCCTTCCACCCTTTTCCTTCCCACCTTTTCCTTCCCACCTTTTTCCTTCCCACCTTTTTCCTTTTCACCTTTTTCCTTTCCACCTTTTCCTTTCCACCTTTTTCCTTCCCACCTTTTTCCTTCCCACTTTTTCCTTTCCACCTTTTTCCTTCCACCTTTTTCCTTTCCACCTTTTTCCTTCCCACCTTTTTCCTTCCACCTTTTTCCTTTTCACCTTTTTCCTTTTTCACCTTTTTCTTTCACCTTTTTCCTTTTCACCTTTTCCTTCCACCTTTTTCCTTCCCACCTTTTTCCTTTCCACCTTTTTCCTTCCCACCTTTTTCCTTTTCACCTTTTTCCTTTTCACCTTTTTCCTTTTCACCTTTTCCTTCCCACCCTTTTCCTTTCCACCCTTTTCCTTCCCACCTTTTTCCTTCCCACCTTTTCCTTTCACCTTTTTCCTTTTCACCTTTTTCCTTTCCACCTTTTTCCTTCTCACCTTTTTCCTTTCACCTTTTTCCTTCCACCTTTTCCTTTCCACCCTTTTCCTTCCCACCTTTTTCCTTCCCACCTTTTTCCTTTTCACCTTTTTCCTTTTCCACCTTTTTCCTTCCCACCCTTTTCCTTCCCACCTTTTTCCTTTCCACCTTTTTCCTCCCACCTTTTTCCTTTCCACCTTTTCCTTTCCACCTTTTTCCTTCCACCCTTTTCCTTCCCACCTTTTTCCTTTTCACCTTTTTCCTTTCCACCTTTTTCCTTCCCACCTTTTTCCTTTCCACCTTTTTCCTTTCCACCTTTTCCTTCCCACCCTTTTCCTTCCCACCCTTTTCCTCCCCACCTTTTTCCTTCCACCCTTTCCTTCCCACCTTTTCCCTTTTCACCTTTTCCTTCCCACCTTTTTCCTTTTCACCTTTTTCCTTCCCACCTTTTTCCTTTCCACCTTTTTCCTTTTCACCTTTTTCCTTTTCACTCTCCCCCTTTTCCTTCCCACCTTTTCCTTCCCACCCTTTCCTTTCCACCTTTTCCTTTCACCTTTTCCTCCCACCTTTTCCTTCACCCTTTTCCTTCCCACCCTTTTCCTTTCCACCTTTTTCCTTTTCACCTTTTTCCTTCCCACCCTTTTCCTTCCCCACCTTTTTCCTTTCCACCCTTTTCCTTCCCACCCTTTTCACCTTTTTCCTTTCCACCTTTTCCTTTCCACCCTTTTCCTTCCCACCTTTTTCCCTCCCACCCTTTTCCTTCCCAGCTTTTTCCTTTTCCACCTTTTTCCTTTCCACCTTTTTCCTCACCTTTTTCCTTTCCACCTTTTTCTTTTCCACCTTTTTTCCACCCTTTTTCCTTCCCACCCACACATTTCTCTCTTTTGTTTTAATCTACTGAAAAATGATGATGAAAATGTAAAAAATTCAACTTGTTTTCAGTTTTAAATTTTTACTGCCAGGCAACACCGATTTTATGGTTTTTCCTCTCTCCAAAAATGTAATGAAATCTATGCTTGTTTTAATTTATTCCCGGGCAATGCCGAGTTTCTTATCTTCCCCTATTAATCATATATTGTATATTTTCAGTGTATTCTCGGGCAGCACTGAATTTCTTGTTCTCCATCAAGCAGATACAGCATAGCATATGTACCATTGCATTCTTACACATAACTGTTGAGTATTGAGCACCTATTGATTCAGCATATGCAGCAAGATGACACTGTATTATTGGCTCTATAAACGATGTTGATTACTTCTGATTCAATAAGGCTAATCATGTATTCTTAAACATTTAGTGTAGTTCCAATTTAATGTAAGGACCTGTGGTTAGAGTACTTTGAAAAATCAATTGTAAAAAGCGATCTTCTCCTGAAGGTTGAAGGTTCAATCCTCAGTGTGGGTAACCGAAAAATACAACTGTGAATTACTTAGCACCTCTATCCAGTCATGGCTGATGGCCTTACAGTTGCTAAACTTCTGACCGACCAACAATATGAACTTACGATATCTGCTGTAGAACGTGCTTACCTAACTGTAATCTCTGAACGTATATACCATACACTGGACAAAACAGGAGAGGGTAAAGCGATAGCCCTAGATATATCTAAGGGGTATGGCATGATGGTCGTCTCAGGAAAATCAGATCATCACTGGACGAATACTTAACATACTTAAATCCTTCTTAAATAAGAGAGAAGTCCAGGTTATCCTCAACAGTCGTACATCTAAACATTATGATATACTTGTGCTTTTACAGTTCCATTGATGAAGCATACATTACCAACACCTTTAGCACTCATACAGCACAAAATCATGCAAGACTGCGGGAACTTCACAGACTTCTTAACGCATTCTTGGTTATACCGTTCCATGGTTCTTCGCCAAACACGTGGCCCTTGGTCGCCGAAGGAGATACAAAATTGATACTCATCTTAAAAGATCACACGCCGCCATTCTTCTGCAGTTGCCCATCGCAGCCTCTTAAACATCTGCTTCTTGTTAAGGAGTGGTTTGGTGACAGCTATACGATTTCAGTATCCCTGTTGCCGGAGCCTTCGGTAGGTAGTGCTTCTCAAAACGTCGGCACCAGAAGCCTGTTTCCACGCTTCAGTGATGTGACTTATTGATTGCAATCAACTTTTTTTGCCATCTTGTCCAGTGCCCGGTCTTGTTTTTCGGTGGTGCTTTTCTTTCGTCCACATTTCTTGCGATTGCTGTTAGAAACCCCCTCAGCACCTTTCTGGAGCACTTGAACATCCGACCTTGATTGCGATTTCCATGTGCGTCTTTCCTTCTGCCCGCAAATCAAAGATACGCTACTTCTCAGGCAAAGATATTTTTTATCTTCTTCTATCTATCTTCTATCTATCTTCTATATAAATAAAATGATCTCATTTTTCCCCGTGTGCTTTTGACCTTCATAGGATTAAAAATCAAGACATGTCATGCAAATGCACAAACTGGAGTACATTATCTGAGGTCTGCTATAGGCCTATTATCTCTAAACTTCCTCGATAAGCGAACATTCCTATATTTTTTCTGGTGATAGTTCACTGCGAAAATCGGTTACAACTAATGGAAATTGTAAAATCTTTTCTCTAAAAAATTCATCCTACACCCGCTTCCCATTTATACCGCTGTTTGATCGTTCACAAGCTACGGTAAGAAGAAAGACTGGTGGCTTAAAAAACATGGAATGATATTACAACGTTCCTTTACGTTCTATGTTTTCTGCTGGGTGAAACGAACAATTAGACTTAACCCATTCGAAGGTTTATTTATGCCATTTTTCTTCTTTCATTTTCTTTCGTTATGTCGTAGTCGTGGACAAAAAAAAACAAAACAGAATGGCATTTTAACGTTCATTTTCTAATGGGCGAAACGCACCATTGGGTTATTCATGCAATTTTTTTTTTTTTTTTTTTTTTTTTTTTGCTTTCTGTTGTGTTTTCTTTCAGTTTAGTTCGTTTGGAAGTTGACAAAAAAAAAAACAGGATTAGCATTTTCTACTGTTTTTTTTTTCTTCTTCTTCTTCTTTCTTTCGCTTTCTTTCGTTTACTACAAAAACCAGAATGGCATTGTAACGTTCCTTTTCTACTGTTTATTTATGCAATTTTTCGTTAGTTATTTTCTTTTTTTTTTCCTCCCCCTTTTGCTTTCTTCGTTTCGAAGTTGACTACTAAAACCAGAATGGCATTGTAACGTTCATTTTCTACTGTTTATTTATGCAATTTTTCGTTAGTTTTTTTCTTTTTTTTTTTCCTCCCCCTTTTGCTTTCTTCGTTTCGAAGTTGACTACAAAAACCAGAATGGCATTGTAACGTTCATTTTCTACTGTTTATTCATGCCATTTTTCGTTTTTTTATTTTTATTTATTTATTTTTTTTTTTTTTCCTTTCGCTTTCTTTCGTTTGGAAGTTCACTACAAAAACCAGAATGGCATTGTAACGTTCATTTTCTACTGTTTATTCATGCCATTTTTCGTTTTTTTATTTTTATTTTATTTTTTTTTTTTTTTTTCCTTTCGCTTTCTTTCGTTTGGAAGTTCACTACAAAAACCAGAATGGCATTGTAACGTTCATTTTCTACTGTTTATTCATGCCATTTTTCGTTTTTTTATTTTTATTTTTTTTTTTTTTTTTTTTTCCTTTCGCTTTCTTTCGTTTGGAAGTTCACTACAAAAACCAGAATGGCATTGTAACGTTCATTTTCTACTGTTTATTCATGCCATTTTTCGTTTTTTTATTTTTATTTTATTTATTTTTTTTTTTTTCCTTTCGCTTTCTTTCGTTTGGAAGTTCACTACAAACACCAGAATGGCATTGTAACGTTCATTTTCTACTGTTTATTCATGCCATTTTTCGTTTTTTTATTTTTATTTTATTTTTTTTTATTTTTTTTCCTTTCGCTTTCTTTCGTTTGGAAGTTCACTACAAAAACCAGAATGGCATTGTAACGTTCATTTTCTACTGTTTATTCATGCCATTTTTCGTTTTTTTATTTTTATTTTATTTATTTATTTTTTTTTTTTCCTTTCGCTTTCTTTCGTTTGGAAGTTCACTACAAAAACCAGAATGGCATTGTAACGTTCATTTTCTACTGTTTATTCATGCCATTTTTCGTTTTTTTATTTTTATTTTTTTTTTTTTTTTTTTTTTCCTTTCGCTTTCTTTCGTTTGGAAGTTCACTACAAAAACCAGAATGGCATTGTAACGTTCATTTTCTACTGTTTATTCATGCCATTTTTCGTTTTTTTATTTTTATTTTATTTTTTTTTATTTTTTTTCCTTTCGCTTTCTTTCGTTTGGAAGTTCACTACAAAAACCAGAATGGCATTGTAACGTTCATTTTCTACTGTTTATTCATGCCATTTTTCGTTTTTTTATTTTTATTTTATTTTATTTTTTTTTTCCTTTCGCTTTCTTTCGTTTGGAAGTTCACTACAAAAACCAGAATGGCATTGTAACGTTCATTTTCTACTGTTTATTCATGCCATTTTTCGTTTTTTTATTTTTATTTTATTTATTTTTTTTTTTTTCCTTTCGCTTTCTTTCGTTTGGAAGTTCACTACAAAAACCAGAATGGCATTGTAACGTTCATTTTCTACTGTTTATTCATGCCATTTTTCGTTTTTTTATTTTTATTTTATTTTTTTTTTTTTTTTCCTTTCGCTTTCTTTCGTTTGGAAGTTCACTACAAAAACCAGAATGGCATTGTAACGTTCATTTTCTACTGTTTATTCATGCCATTTTTCGTTTTTTTATTTTTATTTTATTTATTTTATTTATTTTTTCCTTTCGCTTTCTTTCGTTTGGAAGTTCACTACAAAAACCAGAATGGCATTGTAACGTTCATTTTCTACTGTTTATTCATGCCATTTTTCGTTTTTTTATTTTTATTTTATTTTATTTTTTTTTTTTTTTTCCTTTCGCTTTCTTTCGTTTGGAAGTTCACTACAAAAACCAGAATGGCATTGTAACGTTCATTTTCTACTGTTTATTCATGCCATTTTTCGTTTTTTTATTTTTATTTTATTTTTTTTTATTTTTTTTCCTTTCGCTTTCTTTCGTTTGGAAGTTCACTACAAAAACCAGAATGGCATTGTAACGTTCATTTTCTACTGTTTATTCATGCCATTTTTCGTTTTTTTATTTTTATTTTATTTTTTTATTTTTTTTTTTCCTTTCGCTTTCTTTCGTTTGGAAGTTCACTACAAAAACCAGAATGGCATTGTAACGTTCATTTTCTACTGTTTATTCATGCCATTTTTCGTTTTTTTATTTTTATTTTATTTTTTTTTATTTTTTTTCCTTTCGCTTTCTTTCGTTTGGAAGTTCACTACAAAAACCAGAATGGCATTGTAACGTTCATTTTCAACTGTTTATTCATGCCATTTTTCGTTTTTTTATTTTTATTTTATTTTTTTTTTTTTTTTTTCCTTTCGCTTTCTTTCGTTTGGAAGTTCACTACAAAAACCAGAATGGCATTGTAACGTTCATTTTCTACTGTTTATTCATGCCATTTTTCGTTTTTTTATTTTTATTTATTTTTTTTTTTTTTTTTTCCTTTCGCTTTCTTTCGTTTGGAAGTTCACTACAAAAACCAGAATGGCATTGTAACGTTCATTTTCTACTGTTTATTCATGCCATTTTTCGTTTTTTTATTTTTATTTTATTTTTTTTCATTTTTTTTCCTTTCGCTTTCTTTCGTTTGGAAGTTCACTACAAAAACCAGAATGGCATTGTAACGTTCATTTTCTACTGTTTATTCATGCCATTTTTCGTTTTTTTATTTTTATTTTATTTTTTTTTTTTTTTTTTTCCTTTCGCTTTCTTTCGTTTGGAAGTTCACTACAAAAACCAGAATGGCATTGTAACGTTCATTTTCTACTGTTTATTCATGCCATTTTTCGTTTTTTTATTTTTATTTATTTTTTTTTTTTTTTTCCTTTCGCTTTCTTTCGTTTGGAAGTTCACTACAAAAACCAGAATGGCATTGTAACGTTCATTTTCTACTGTTTATTCATGCCATTTTTCGTTTTTTTATTTTTATTTTATTTTATTTTTTTTTTTCCTTTCGCTTTCTTTCGTTTGGAAGTTCACTACAAAAACCAGAATGGCATTGTAACGTTCATTTTCTACTGTTTATTCATGCCATTTTTCGTTTTTTTATTTTTATTTTATTTTTTTTTATTTTTTTTCCTTTCGCTTTCTTTCGTTTGGAAGTTCACTACAAAAACCAGAATGGCATTGTAACGTTCATTTTCTACTGTTTATTCATGCCATTTTTCGTTTTTTTATTTTTATTTTATTTTTTTTTTTTTTTTTTTCCTTTCGCTTTCTTTCGTTTGGAAGTTCACTACAAAAACCAGAATGGCATTGTAACGTTCATTTTCTACTGTTTATTCATGCCATTTTTCGTTTTTTTATTTTTATTTTATTTTTTTTTTTTTTTTTCCTTTCGCTTTCTTTCGTTTGGAAGTTCACTACAAAAACCAGAATGGCATTGTAACGTTCATTTTCTACTGTTTATTCATGCCATTTTTCGTTTTTTTATTTTTATTTTTATTTTTTTATTTTTTTTCCTTTCGCTTTCTTTCGTTTGGAAGTTCACTACAAAAACCAGAATGGCATTGTAACGTTCATTTTCTACTGTTTATTCATGCCATTTTTCGTTTTTTTATTTTTATTTTATTTTTTTTAATTTTTTTTCCTTTCGCTTTCTTTCGTTTGGAAGTTCACTACAAAAACCAGAATGGCATTGTAACGTTCATTTTCTACTGTTTATTCATGCCATTTTTCGTTTTTTTATTTTTATTTTATTTTTTTTTTTTTTTTTTTTCCTTTCGCTTTCTTTCGTTTGGAAGTTCACTACAAAAACCAGAATGGCATTGTAACGTTCATTTTCTACTGTTTATTCATGCCATTTTTCGTTTTTTTATTTTTATTTTATTTTTTTTTTTTTTCCTTTCGCTTTCTTTCGTTTGGAAGTTCACTACAAAAACCAGAATGGCATTGTAACGTTCATTTTCTACTGTTTATTCATGCCATTTTTCGTTTTTTTATTTTTATTTTATTTATTTTTTTTTTTTCCTTTCGCTTTCTTTCGTTTGGAAGTTCACTACAAAAACCAGAATGGCATTGTAACGTTCATTTTCTACTGTTTATTCATGCCATTTTTCGTTTTTTTATTTTTATTTTTTTATTTTTTTTTTTTTTTTCCTTTCGCTTTCTTTCGTTTGGAAGTTCACTACAAAAACCAGAATGGCATTGTAACGTTCATTTTCTACTGTTTATTCATGCCATTTTTGTTTTTTTATTTTTATTTTATTTATTTATTTTTTTTTCCTTTCGCTTTCTTTCGTTTGGAAGTTCACTACAAAAACCAGAATGGCATTGTAACGTTCATTTTCTACTGTTTATTCATGCCATTTTTCGTTTTTTTATTTTTATTTTATTTTTTTTTTTTTTTTTTCCTTTCGCTTTCTTTCGTTTGGAAGTTCACTACAAAAACCAGAATGGCATTGTAACGTTCATTTTCTACTGTTTATTCATGCCATTTTTCGTTTTTTTATTTTTATTTTATTTTTTTTTTTTTTTCCTTTCGCTTTCTTTCGTTTGGAAGTTCACTACAAAAACCAGAATGGCATTGTAACGTTCATTTTCTACTGTTTATTCATGCCATTTTTCGTTTTTTTATTTTTATTTATTTATTTTTTTTTTTTTTTTTCCTTTCGCTTTCTTTCGTTTGGAAGTTCACTACAAAAACCAGAATGGCATTGTAACGTTCATTTTCTACTGTTTATTCATGCCATTTTTCGTTTTTTTATTTTTATTTTATTTTTTTTTATTTTTTTTCCTTTCGCTTTCTTTCGTTTGGAAGTTCACTACAAAAACCAGAATGGCATTGTAACGTTCATTTTCTACTGTTTATTCATGCCATTTTTCGTTTTTTTATTTTTATTTATTTTTTTTTTTTTTTTCCTTTCGCTTTCTTTCGTTTGGAAGTTCACTACAAAAACCAGAATGGCATTGTAACGTTCATTTTCTACTGTTTATTCATGCCATTTTTCGTTTTTTTATTTTTATTTTATTTTTTTTATTTTTTTTCCTTTCGCTTTCTTTCGTTTGGAAGTTCACTACAAAAACCAGAATGGCATTGTAACGTTCATTTTCTACTGTTTATTCATGCCATTTTTCGTTTTTTTATTTTTATTTTATTTTTTTTTATTTTTTTTCCTTTCGCTTTCTTTCGTTTGGAAGTTCACTACAAAAACCAGAATGGCATTGTAACGTTCATTTTCTACTGTTTATTCATGCCATTTTTCGTTTTTTTATTTTTATTTTATTTTATTTTTTTTTTTTCCTTTCGCTTTCTTTCGTTTGGAAGTTCACTACAAAAACCAGAATGGCATTGTAACGTTCATTTTCTACTGTTTATTCATGCCATTTTTCGTTTTTTTATTTTTATTTTTTTTTTTTTTTTTTTTTTCCTTTCGCTTTCTTTCGTTTGGAAGTTCACTACAAAAACCAGAATGGCATTGTAACGTTCATTTTCTACTGTTTATTCATGCCATTTTTCGTTTTTTTATTTTTATTTTATTTATTTTTTTTTTTTCCTTTCGCTTTCTTTCGTTTGGAAGTTCACTACAAAAACCAGAATGGCATTGTAACGTTCATTTTCTTACTGTTTATTCATGCCATTTTTCGTTTTTTTATTTTTATTTTATTTATTTATTTTTTTTTCCTTTCGCTTTCTTTCGTTTGGAAGTTCACTACAAAAACCAGAATGGCATTGTAACGTTCATTTTCTACTGTTTATTCATGCCATTTTTCGTTTTTTTATTTTTATTTTATTTTTTTTTTTTTTTTTCCTTTCGCTTTCTTTCGTTTGGAAGTTCACTACAAAAACCAGAATGGCATTGTAACGTTCATTTTCTACTGTTTATTCATGCCATTTTTCGTTTTTTTATTTTATTTTATTTTATTTTTTTCCTTTCGCTTTCTTTCGTTTGGAAGTTCACTACAAAAACCAGAATGGCATTGTAACGTTCATTTTCTACTGTATATTTATGCCATTTTTCGTTTTTTTATTTTTATTGTATTTTTATTTTTATTTTTTTTCCTTTCGCTTTCTTTCGTTTGGAAGTTCACTACAAAAACCAGAATGGCATTGTAACGTTCATTTTCTACTGTTTATTCATGCCATTTTTCGTTTTTTTATTTTTATTTTATTTTTTTTTTTTTTTTTCCTTTCGCTTTCTTTCGTTTGGAAGTTCACTACAAAAACCAGAATGGCATTGTAACGTTCATTTTCTACTGTATATTTATGCCATTTTTCGTTTTTTTATTTTTATTTTATTTTTATTTTTTTTTTTTTTCCTTTCGCTTTCTTTCGTTTGGAAGTTCACTACAAAAACCAGAATGGCATTGTAACGTTCATTTTCTACTGTTTATTCATGCCATTTTTCGTTTTTTTATTTTTATTTTATTTATTTTTTTTTTTTTTCCTTTCGCTTTCTTTCGTTTGGAAGTTCACTACAAAAACCAGAATGGCATTGTAACGTTCATTTTCTACTGTTTATTCATGCCATTTTTCGTTTTTTTATTTTTATTTTATTTTTTTTTATTTTTTTTCCTTTCGCTTTCTTTCGTTTGGAAGTTCACTACAAAAACCAGAATGGCATTGTAACGTTCATTTTCTACTGTTTATTCATGCCATTTTTCGTTTTTTTATTTTTATTTTATTTTAAAACCAGAATGGCATTGTAACGTTCATTTTCTACTGTTTATTCATGCCATTTTTCGTTTTTTTATTTTTATTTTATTTTTTTTTTTTTTTCCTTTCGCTTTCTTTCGTTTGGAAGTTCACTACAAAAACCAGAATGGCATTGTAACGTTCATTTTCTACTGTTTATTCATGCCATTTTTCGTTTTTTTATTTTTATTTTATTTTTATTTTTTTTTTTCCTTTCGCTTTCTTTCGTTTGGAAGTTCACTACAAAAACCAAAATGGCATTGTAACGTTCATTTTCTACTGTTTATTCATGCCATTTTTCGTTTTTTTTATTTTTATTTTATTTTTTTTTTTTTTTTCCTTTCGCTTTCTTTCGTTTGGAAGTTCACTACAAAAACCAGAATGGCATTGTAACGTTCATTTTCTACTGTTTATTCATGCCATTTTTCGTTTTTTTATTTTTATTTTATTTTATTTATTTTTTTTTCCTTTCGCTTTCTTTCGTTTGGAAGTTCACTACAAAAACCAAAATGGCATTGTAACGTTCATTTTCTACTGTTTATTCATGCCATTTTTCGTTTTTTTATTTTTATTTTATTTTTTTTTATTTTTTTTCCTTTCGCTTTCTTTCGTTTGGAAGTTCACTACAAAAACCAGAATGGCATTGTAACGTTCATTTTCTACTGTTTATTCATGCCATTTTTCGTTTTTTTTATTTTTATTTTATTTTTATTTTTTTTTTTTTCCTTTCGCTTTCTTTCGTTTGGAAGTTCACTACAAAAACCAGAATGGCATTGTAACGTTCATTTTCTACTGTTTATTCATGCCATTTTCCTTTTTTTTATTTTTATTTTATTTATTTTTTTTTTTTTTCCTTTCGCTTTCTTTCGTTTGGAAGTTCACTACAAAAACCAGAATGGCATTGTAACGTTCATTTTCTACTGTTTATTCATGCCATTTTTCGTTTTTTTATTTTTATTTATTTATTTTTTTTTTTTTTTCCTTTCGCTTTCTTTCGTTTGGAAGTTCACTACAAAAACCAGAATGGCATTGTAACGTTCATTTTCTACTGTTTATTCATGCCATTTTTCGTTTTTTTATTTTTATTTTATTTTTTTTTATTTTTTTTCCTTTCGCTTTCTTTCGTTTGGAAGTTCACTACAAAAACCAGAATGGCATTGTAACGTTCATTTTCTACTGTTTATTCATGCCATTTTTCGTTTTTTTATTTTTATTTATTTTTTTTTTTTTTTTCCTTTCGCTTTCTTTCGTTTGGAAGTTCACTACAAAAACCAGAATGGCATTGTAACGTTCATTTTCTACTGTTTATTCATGCCATTTTTCGTTTTTTTATTTTTATTTTATTTTTTTTTATTTTTTTTCCTTTCGCTTTCTTTCGTTTGGAAGTTCACTACAAAAACCAGAATGGCATTGTAACGTTCATTTTCTACTGTTTATTCATGCCATTTTTCGTTTTTTTATTTTTATTTTATTTTTTTTTTTTTTTTCCTTTCGCTTTCTTTCGTTTGGAAGTTCACTACAAAAACCAGAATGGCATTGTAACGTTCATTTTCTACTGTTTATTCATGCCATTTTTCGTTTTTTTTATTTTTATTTTATTTTTTTTATTTTTTTTCCTTTCGCTTTCTTTCGTTTGGAAGTTCACTACAAAAACCAGAATGGCATTGTAACGTTCATTTTCTACTGTTTATTCATGCCATTTTTCGTTTTTTTATTTTTATTTTATTTTTTTTTATTTTTTTTCCTTTCGCTTTCTTTCGTTTGGAAGTTCACTACAAAAACCAGAATGGCATTGTAACGTTCATTTTCTACTGTTTATTCATGCCATTTTTCGTTTTTTTATTTTTATTTTATTTTATTTTTTTTTTTTCCTTTCGCTTTCTTTCGTTTGGAAGTTCACTACAAAAACCAGAATGGCATTGTAACGTTCATTTTCTACTGTTTATTCATGCCATTTTTCGTTTTTTTATTTTTATTTTATTTTTTTTTTTTTTTTTTCCTTTCGCTTTCTTTCGTTTGGAAGTTCACTACAAAAACCAGAATGGCATTGTAACGTTCATTTTCTACTGTTTATTCATGCCATTTTTCGTTTTTTTATTTTTATTTTATTTATTTTTTTTTTTTCCTTTCGCTTTCTTTCGTTTGGAAGTTCACTACAAAAACCAGAATGGCATTGTAACGTTCATTTTCTTACTGTTTATTCATGCCATTTTTCGTTTTTTTATTTTTATTTTATTTATTTATTTTTTTTTTCCTTTCGCTTTCTTTCGTTTGGAAGTTCACTACAAAAACCAGAATGGCATTGTAACGTTCATTTTCTACTGTTTATTCATGCCATTTTTCGTTTTTTTATTTTTATTTTATTTTTTTTTTTTTTTTTTCCTTTCGCTTTCTTTCGTTTGGAAGTTCACTACAAAAACCAGAATGGCATTGTAACGTTCATTTTCTACTGTTTATTCATGCCATTTTTCGTTTTTTTATTTTATTTTATTTTATTTTTTTCCTTTCGCTTTCTTTCGTTTGGAAGTTCACTACAAAAACCAGAATGGCATTGTAACGTTCATTTTCTACTGTATATTTATGCCATTTTTCGTTTTTTTATTTTTATTGTATTTTTATTTTTATTTTTTTTCCTTTCGCTTTCTTTCGTTTGGAAGTTCACTACAAAAACCAGAATGGCATTGTAACGTTCATTTTCTACTGTTTATTCATGCCATTTTTCGTTTTTTTATTTTTATTTTATTTTTTTTTTTTTTTTTCCTTTCGCTTTCTTTCGTTTGGAAGTTCACTACAAAAACCAGAATGGCATTGTAACGTTCATTTTCTACTGTATATTTATGCCATTTTTCGTTTTTTTATTTTTATTTTATTTTTATTTTTTTTTTTTTCCTTTCGCTTTCTTTCGTTTGGAAGTTCACTACAAAAACCAGAATGGCATTGTAACGTTCATTTTCTACTGTTTATTCATGCCATTTTTCGTTTTTTTATTTTTATTTTATTTATTTTTTTTTTTTTTCCTTTCGCTTTCTTTCGTTTGGAAGTTCACTACAAAAACCAGAATGGCATTGTAACGTTCATTTTCTACTGTTTATTCATGCCATTTTTCGTTTTTTTATTTTTATTTTATTTTTTTTTATTTTTTTTCCTTTCGCTTTCTTTCGTTTGGAAGTTCACTACAAAAACCAGAATGGCATTGTAACGTTCATTTTCTACTGTTTATTCATGCCATTTTTCGTTTTTTTATTTTTATTTTATTTTAAAACCAGAATGGCATTGTAACGTTCATTTTCTACTGTTTATTCATGCCATTTTTCGTTTTTTTATTTTTATTTTATTTTTTTTTTTTTTTTCCTTTCGCTTTCTTTCGTTTGGAAGTTCACTACAAAAACCAGAATGGCATTGTAACGTTCATTTTCTACTGTTTATTCATGCCATTTTTCGTTTTTTTATTTTTATTTTATTTTTATTTTTTTTTTTTTCCTTTCGCTTTCTTTCGTTTGGAAGTTCACTACAAAAACCAAAATGGCATTGTAACGTTCATTTTCTACTGTTTATTCATGCCATTTTTCGTTTTTTTTATTTTTATTTTATTTTTTTTTTTTTTTTCCTTTCGCTTTCTTTCGTTTGGAAGTTCACTACAAAAACCAGAATGGCATTGTAACGTTCATTTTCTACTGTTTATTCATGCCATTTTTCGTTTTTTTATTTTTATTTTATTTTATTTATTTTTTTTTCCTTTCGCTTTCTTTCGTTTGGAAGTTCACTACAAAAACCAAAATGGCATTGTAACGTTCATTTTCTACTGTTTATTCATGCCATTTTTCGTTTTTTTATTTTTATTTTATTTTATTTTATTTTTTTCCTTTCGCTTTCTTTCGTTTGGAAGTTCACTACAAAAACCAGAATGGCATTGTAACGTTCATTTTCTACTGTTTATTCATGCCATTTTTCGTTTTTTTATTTTTATTTTATTTTTATTTTTTTTTTTTCCTTTCGCTTTCTTTCGTTTGGAAGTTCACTACAAAAACCAGAATGGCATTGTAACGTTCATTTTCTACTGTTTATTCATGCCATTTTCCTTTTTTTTATTTTTATTTTATTTATTTTTTTTTTTTTCCTTTCGCTTTCTTTCGTTTGGAAGTTCACTACAAAAACCAGAATGGCATTGTAACGTTCATTTTCTACTGTTTATTCATGCCATTTTTCGTTTTTTTATTTTTATTTTATTTTATTTTTTTTTTTTTCCTTTCGCTTTCTTTCGTTTGGAAGTTCACTACAAAAACCAGAATGGCATTGTAACGTTCATTTTCTACTGTTTATTCATGCCATTTTTCGATTTTTTATTTTTATTTTATTTTTTTTTATTTTTTTTCCTTTCGTTTGGAAGTTCACTACAAAAACCAGAATGGCATTGTAACGTTCATTTTCTACTGTTTATTCATGCCTTTTTTCGTTTTTTTATTTTTATTTTATTTATTTTTTTTTTTTTTCCTTTCGCTTTCTTTCGTTTGGAAGTTCACTACAAAAACCAAAATGGCATTGTAACGTTCATTTTCTACTGTATATTTATGCCATTTTTCGTTCCCCCCCCCTTTCGCTTTCTTTCGTTGGGTAGTTGACTATAAAAAGCAGAATGTCATTGTAACGTTCATTTTCTACTGTTTATTTATGCCATTTTTTATTTTGTTTCTTTTTTTCCTTTAACTTTCTTTCGTTTGGATTTTACTACAAAAACTAAAATTGCATTGTAACGTTCATTACCTATGTCTATTTATGCTATTTTTCATTTTTTTTTTTTTCCTTACACTTTCTTTCTTTAGGAAGTTGACTACAAAAACCAGAATTGCGTTGTAACGTTCATTTCCTTCTATTTATTTATGGCAGTTTTCGTTTTGTGCGGTTTTTTTTTTTTTTTTCCTTTTATTTTCTTTCGTTTGGAAGTTGACTACAAAAACCAAAATGGCATTGTAACGTTCATTTTCTACTTCTATTTATAGCATTTTTCGTTTTTTTTCTTTCACATTCTTTCGTTTGAAGTTTACTTAAAAAATCAAAATGGCATTGTAACGTCCATATTCTACTTCTATTTATGCCATTTTCTTTTTCTTTATTTTTTTTCTTTTTTTTTTTTCCTGTCACTTTCTTTGGTTTGGAAGTTGACTACAAAAACCAGAATGGCATTGTAACGTTCATTTTCTACTGTTAATTTATGCTATTTTTCGTTTCCCCCCCCCCTTTAATTTTCTTTCGTTTGGAAGTTTACTACAAAAACCAGATTGTAGCGTTCATTTTCTACTTCCATTTATGCCATTTTTCGTTGTTTTTTTTTTTCTGTCACTTTCTTTCATCTAGAAGTTGATTACAAAAACCAAAATGCCATTGTAACGTTAATTTTTCTACTGTTCATTTATGCCATCTTTCGTTTTGTTTCTTTTTTTCCTTTTACTTTCTTTCGTTTGGAAGTTGACTACAAAAACCAAAACAGCATTGTAACGTTCATTTTCTACTTCTATTTATGCTCTTTTTCGTTTTTTATTTCTTTTAACTTTCTCTCGTTTGAAAGTTGACTACAAAAACAAAAATGGCATTGTAACGTTCATTTTCTTCTTCTATTAATGCGATTTTTTTTTTCCTTTCGCTTTTTTCGTTTGGAAGTTCAAGTTCACTACCAAAAACCAAAATGGCATTGTAGCGTTCATTTTCTACTTCGATTTATGCCATTTTTCGTTGTTTTTTTTTTTTCTGTCACTTTCTTTCATCTGGAAGTTGACTACAAAAACCAAAATGCCATTGTAACGTTAATTTTCTACTTCTATTAATGCGATTGCTTTTTTTTTTTTTTTTTTTTTTTGTTTTCTTTCGCTTTCTTTCGTTTGGAAGTTCACTACCAAAAACCAAAATGTCATTGTAACGTTCATTTTCTACTTCCATTTATGCCATTTTTCGTTGGTTTTTTTTTCTGTCACTTTCTTTCATCTGGAAGTTGACTACAAAAACCAAAATGCCATTGTAACGTTAATTTTCTACTTCTATTAATGCGATTGCTTTTTTTTTTTTCCTTTCGCTTTCTTTCGTTTGGAAGTTCACTACCAAAAACCAAAATGGCATTGTAACGTTCATTTTCTACTTCTATTAATGCGATTGCTTTTTTTTTTTGTCTTTTTTTTTTCCTTTCGCTTTCTTTCGTTTGGAAGTTGACTACCAAAAATCAAAACGGCATTGTAATGTTCATGTTCTACTGTTTATTTATGCTATTTTTCGTTTTTTTTTTTTTTTCGCTCTTTTTCGTTTGGATGTTGACTAAAAAAACAAAATAGCATTGTAACGTTCATTTTCTACTTCTGTTTATGCCATTTTTCGTTTGTTTGTTTGTTTGTTTGTTTGTTTGTTTGTTTGTTTTTTTTTGTTTTTTTGCTTTCGGTTTCTTTCGTTTGGAAATGGACTACAAACAACGAAAATGGCATTGTAACGTTCATTTTGTAATGTTTATTTCTGTCATTTTTTTTTCTTTCACTTTCTTTCGTTTTGAAGTTTACTACAAACACCAGAATGGCATTGTAACGTTCATTTTCTACTGTTTATTTATACCATGATTAGTTTGTTCACCCCCCCCCCCGCTTTCTTCCATTTGGAAGTGGACTACAACAACCAGAATAGCATTGTAACGGTCGTTTCTACTGTTTATTTATGCCATTTTTCGTTTTTTATTTCGCTTTCTTTACTTTGGAAGTTGACTACAAAAACCAGAATGGCATTGTAACGTTCATTTTCTACTGTTTATTTCTGTCATTTTTTTTTTTTCACTTTCTTTCGTTTGTAAGTTGACTATAAAAACCAGAATGGCATTGTAACGTTCATTTTCTACTGTTTATTTATGCCATTATTCTTTTATTTTTTTTCCTTTCACTTTCTTTCGTTTGGAAGTTGACTACAAACAACAAAGAATAGCATTGTAACGTTTATTTTCTAATCCATATTAATGCCATTTTTCGTTTTTTCCCCCTTCACTTTCTTTCCTTTGGAAGCCGACTACAAAATCCAAAATGGCATTGTAACCTTCATTTTCTATTGTTTATTTATGCCATCGTTCGTTTTTTTTTGTTTTTTTTTTTTTTCCCCTTTCGCTTTCTGTCATTTGGAAGCTGACTACAAAAACCAAAATGGCATTGTAACGTTCATTTTCTACTGTTTATTTATGCCATTTTTTCGTTTTCTTTTTTTTTTTTTTGTTTTTTTGTTTGTTTTTTTTTTTTTTCGCTTTCTTTCGTTTGGATGTTTACTACAAAAATCAGAATGGCATTGTAACGTTCATTTTCTACTGTTTATTTATGCTAATTTTCGGGTTTTTTTTTTCCTTTCACTTTCTTTCGTTTGAAAGTTGACTACCAAAAACCAAAATGGCATTGTAACGTTCACTTTCTACGTTTTATTTATGCTATTTTTCGTCCCCCCCCCCTTTTTAACTTGCTTTCATTTGGAGGTTTACTACAAAGCCCCAAATGGCATTGTAACATTCATTTTCCACTGTTTACTTATGCTATTTTCGTTTTTTCCCCCTTCACTTTCTTTGGTTTGGAGGTTTACTACAAAAACAAAAATGGCGTTGTAACGTTAATTTTCTACTGTTTGTTTATGCGATTTTTCGGTGTTTTTTTTGGGGGGGGGGTTTAATCATTTCACTTTCTATCGTTTGGAAGATGACAACAAAAACCCAAATGGCATTGTAACGTTCATTTTCTTACTGTTTATTTTTGCCATTTTTCGGTTTTTGTTTTTACGTTTCACTTTCTTTCGTTTGGAAGCTATCTACAAAAACCAAAATTGCAGTGTAACGTTCACTTTCTACTGTTTATTTTTGCTATTTTTCGGGGTTTTTTTTTTTTTTGTTTGTTTTTTCCTTCCACTTTCTTTCGTTTGGAAGCTCTCTACAAAAACCAAAATGGCATTGTAACGTTCATTTTCTACTGTTTATTTATGCCATTTTTCGGGGGGGGGGGTTGCTTTTCTTTCGTTTGGAAGTTGACTACAAAAACCAGAATGGCCTTGTAACATGCATTTTCTACTGTTTATTTATACTATTTTTCCCTCTGTTTTCGTTTTACATTTTTCCCTTATTTCCCTCCTTTGTTTTTCCGATTTACTTTTTACCTGTTTATTAAATAACTTACACATTTGTTCCAAACAACCTGGCAACGCCGGGTAACCCTGTTAGTTTAAATATAAGATATCTCGCCTGTACAATCTGCAAGCCGAAAATTATCCCAAATGGAATGAATTTACATATATTCTATTATTTTGACCGGCATGAGTAAATGTGTGCCTCAGGGGTTTATCCTTCGACCTTAATTATTCCTAATATTTATAAATCACCTCCCTGATAAAATTTTCTACAAGATGCAAGAGGGGAAAACAAGTGAACACATATCTAAGGAAATGGTAGAAATACGAGAAAACCTTCAATCCGTAGTGGAATGGGTACAGAAATGGATGGTCACATTCAATGCTACCAAGACTAAGCTGGTTTCCTTCAATAATTACCTTCTCAACCACCAATAACTATGGCTAAAGATACATCACCTGGAAGTACTTCTTTCAAACTCCTTGGCTTAACTTTCACAGGGAATAAGTTGGAATAGATACATTGAGTGCATTGCCAGGGCTGCTGCGAGAAAGGTGGGCTCTCTCTACCGTGCTAGAAAGTTACTCACACCTGAAAGTATTCTGTACCTCTACAAGGGCACCATTTGCCCATGTAGGGAGTATTGTTATCACATTTGGACTGGTGCATCTGCTACTAGAGTCTCACTCCTGGACAGAGTTCAAAAGAGAGTTGCCAACCTGATAGGTCCTGAACAGTCATCTAGGCTTCAACTTTTGTCCTATCGACGAAATGCTGCATCCCTCTTCATGTTCTACAAGTATTTTAATTGTGAATGCTCTGATAAACTGCAAATACTTGTACTGCCTCAACATAAATACCCCAACAAGCAACAAAATCCCACCCCTACATATTAGAGATTCCTAGCCTTCTACTCTAATAGTTTTTTTCCTCAGAACTGCTAGACTTTTGGGTTCCTGCTTTCCCAATTGTACTGACATGCAGAAGTTCAAGTGCAGTGTGAACAGAAAATTTGCTGCTCAACTCCCTACAACTTATGTCCCCGACAGTAGCTCCTCTACATCAAAGTGGCGCTGTTCCTTGTATGGGGTGAAAATGGAATCAAAAAAGTTAATAAAAAATTTTTTTTTCAATTCCAATATGGTCACACAACCTGCCAATAACTAATGTGTTTCCAGAAATTATTAGTCAGTTTCATTTAATTTCAAAATTTCCGACATTAATTCTGCCCTACCTGACTCTCATAAAAAAAGGGAGTCGGTATAACTTTCACTCACTATAAAAAGTCTATTATCACTCTCCTATCAACTTCTCCTCCCATTGCATATATTTTTCACCTTGGACTATTTTTCAGACCGTCAGTATTTCATTTTCTTAATTCAGATCTTTCCTCTACATAAATATAGGCTTCCCTAGAGACTGTTCCATCCAGCTTAGGATCTTATTTTTATGGCACTTTTATTAGATGACTACAATTCTATTTGTGGAATACTCAAATATAATTGCTGAACCCTAAACAAACATATTGTATCTTTTTACGCTGCTAAGTAAAACACCTTCGATTACAAAAACAAATATATTGCATAAACTGCAATGATTCCGTCTTTACAAAAAATATTCTTAACTTCCATTCTTCATATATAAAGAATCTTTCATTTTTTATATACAACAAAAATGCTCAATCAAATTCACAGAATGAAAACTTGAATGCCTATTGGAAAGAACTTGAATGCCTACTGGACACTATCCTCAAGTGTCTAAGGTCTCTCTTTACAGGGGTTTGTCAGAACAACCTGGCATGAGGATACTTCTTCCATAAACTCTGACTAAATATTCAAAATCAAATAATATTCGCTGCCCAAATAAGATCTCCTCACTATGGCTAACTTACATTAGCTTTTACAAGGAATGGTGCACCTTCTTCCAAGTGATGTTACTTCAAATAATAACACGAAGCTGGATACCCCACCAGACTAGCTAAATTCTTATCCTTAAATTCAGTAAGACCAAGAGACCAAAACGAAAGATATACTGCAACATATGAAAATGGTTAATTGGGACGAAAAAATTTATGTTCCCAATTCCTTTACTTAGTGTTTGAGAGATAAAAAACTTAAATGGAACATTCGAATATCTGTGTATCTCATATAGAGTTCAAGTGTTAGCCCCAGGTAGTGGACCCCTTGATTTCTGAGAACTTCGACTGAAGTCAAATAAAAAGGAATAATTATTAGTGGGACACTTCTAAAAAATCACAAAATAAATAATTAAATAAATCCAATTTAAATAATTTACACCACAAAAATCGGATTTTGATTATTTATTTCATAACTTGATAAATTGTACGAAAGTAATTATATTGGATAATTTTAAAAATGGTTAACAAAATAAAAATTGATCAATAATAAAATAAGTCTTATTTAAATAATTTACGCCATTAAAATCAGATTTTGATTATCTCATAACTTGATAACATTGATAAATTCTTTCAGATATACAAATTCTATAAGGTTGGGTAATTTTTAAAAGTTTAACAAAAACAAGTTTTCAATAATTGCTTCAATAGGAATAGATTTATCCTCCATTTTTTTCACAGAGCAGATGCCATGGAAATTAATCTCCAAGACACTTTAGAAAATTTGTTAGATTGTTGATCAAGATTCTAACATTCTGGTTATGATAATAATAAAAAACTCAGAGAGCCAAATCTCCCCCTTGTGATCAGCTCATAGCAGATATTCTCAATAGACCACACGCAGTGAAAGGTGTTTAAATTAAAAATTTTCTTTTTTAAATAAGAGAGCAAAAAAAAGCTATAATTTTAGAAAATCAGCTGTAGAAACTGCATAATAGTGTCCACACATGACAAAATAGCAAACATTTTTTTTTTTTACGACTTATCAAAGCTAAGAGCCACTCGAGGATAAGGATTAATAGGATGGAACGAATGTCAGCCGAAATTAATAATTGCAATGAAATAATTTTGATTACTTATGAGACTGTTTAATGTTGAATTCCACGATGCATTCCAAAACGATTTCTGCAAAGAAGCTTTGTTCATGGAAATTCTTTTCTGTTGAAATGAAAGTCTTTTTTCTGTTGCAGTAGCAGTACAAGTCTTACACAGAATATTGGAATCTGATCTGGAATTTGGACCACCCAGAATTTCACTTGTACACATGAGAAACTGATATTTTTTGGATACATAGTCTCCTGCTTTGGTGATGAACCAATTGAGTTTAAACCAGGAATAAGGGTATTGGATTCTTGATGTTCATAGATTTGTAGAAGATTGGTCGTTTTCAGGAGATCAGCCATTATCTTAAGTGGTCAGTTTCTGAATAGTCAGATGAGATAAACTAAGAAGAGATGGGTTTAGTCAGTTTTGGCAAAAGCATATCTATTTTAGATGGGTAGGCGAAAGAAGTGCCAGCCTCCTGGGTGTGACAGTCAGTTTGGTTTTCTAGGATATGAGAGCAGTTACCTCTGTATGCCTCGAAGATTAGTTGTTGGTTTTGATTTGGTTGTCGGGTTAAAAATTCACATTGGTAAATTGTTATTCAGTAAAGGAAAATATTCAAAAGAATAAAACTGTGTTAAGATTTACAATTCTATTTGGAGGAAGAATTCTTTTGTTATAGCACAACAGCCGAATCCTGCAATAACTTTGAACCAACACAATGAGCTAATGCAGTGAACACATAGACATGTTTATACGGTCAGAACTCTGGAAGTTTCAATCGCAACTAGCTGAAGAATAAATTGAATCATATAGACATTGCTGAACGAGTCATTTTGCTTTTACAGTTTTTTTAGGGTTTTTTTTTTTAACTTACATTTTATTGATAGACAAATGTCATCTGCAGGGTTTGAATGGAGATTTTTCAATCAGAATTTATTTTGATAAAAACAAACAGAATATGTCATTGCTCTTCTTGAAAATATGTGTCTAGCTCACTCCAAAATTTATGTGTGTAAATTTAATTTCATGAGCAAAGAAGGGGAGGCTTAATCTTAATATCTGATAAAATAAAAAATGAAAGGAAAAAATTTCTTTCACTTTCAAAGGGTCTATCCTTGGACCTCTATTATTCCTGATATTCATAAATGACCTCCCTGATAAAATTGTATCGGAGATGGGTATATTTGCCGATGACACCACTCTCTATAACAGATATGAGGGGAAAACAAATGAACACATATCCAAGGAAATGGCAGAAACACTAGAGGATGACCTCCAATCTGTAGTGGAATGGGGACAAAAATGGATGGTCACATTCAATGCTGCTAAGACTAAGCTTGTTTCCTTCAATAACTACAAGAAACCTTCTCTACCACCAATAGCAACGGCCAAGAACACATTGCCTGAAAGTACTTCTTTTAAACTCCTCGGCCTAACATTTACAGGGAATATGAACTGGAATAGATACATTGAGAGCATTGCCAAGGCTGCTGCAAGGAAGGTTGGCTCTCTCTACCGTGCTAGAAAACTACTTACACCTGAAAGTATCCTGTACCTCTATAAGGCCACCATTCGCCCATGTATGGAGTACTGTTGTCACATCTGGGCTGGTGCATCTGCTGCTTGTCTCTCGCTCCTAGACAAGGTTCAAAAGAGAGTCGCCAACCTGATAGGTCCTGAACTGTCATCTAGGCTTCAGTCTCTGTCTCATCGACGAGATGTTGCATCCCTCTGCCTGTTCTACAAATACTTTAATGATGATTGCTCTGACGAACTGCAAACACTTGTACCTCCTCGATGTAACTACCCCCGACAAACCCGACAAGCTAGTAAGTCTCATCCCTTTACAGTAGAGATCCCCAGGTGCAAGAAAGCCTTTTACACCAATAGTTTCTTCCCTAGAACTGCAGGTCTTTGGAATTCCCTTCCGGGATTCTGCTTTCCCAACTGTACTGATATGCAGAAGTTCAAGTGTAATGTGAACAAACATCTTTCTACTCATCTCCCTTCATAATGCCCCTGCAAATTAAGTTCCTGATAGTAGCCCCCTGCTTCAAAGTGGCACTGTGCCTTGTTTGGGGTGAAAATTGAATTAAAAAAAAATAAATAAGAATATATAAACATGAAAATATTACTTTATTATTAAAACAAATAGAGAAATGATTTTTTTTTCCTTTTTCGATTACTTTTGTCTTATCAGTTTTGTTTAAACAATTACAATTAACGAATTACGATGAACAAAAAATGAATGGTGAAGCACAATGATAGTTTTTAGACGATGCCGATTTTTTTCGAACTGTCATCGGAAACATAAACCAAAACAAATGATAGATGCAATTAGGCAACCCTAAATTATTCATTTTGTTTTAAATATTTTGAGTGAAAAAAAATCTCCACTCTGACCAGGTTCCGAGTTTAATATTAGCATGCATCGAGTGGTATGGCTCTATTTTGGGAGTTGGGGTAGGAGGGGGGTCACACCTTAGTTGCCATTAGACTCAGCATCAACATAGTCAAATAAATCAGTTGCAAACAATATTTATAAAAACTACTATTGATCTACGTGTAACCCCTCCTTTGAGAAGGTGGTTAGGACCTCTTTTTATCTGGAAATCTCGGCGTGTCTTCTCTGAGGTTGTTACATGAAATCTGGTATGCTGAAAACGAATAACAAACTCACGCAGGCAGAAAGACAACAAACACTTGTATCTAGTCTACTGAAGCTTAATTTCGCAAAGTTATGTACAAATGTTTTTACAAATGTTATTCATTTCTCAGTAAGCACTTTCAGAGTTTCAAATCTCTTCGCAGACGGGTGGATGAGGAAGGTGGAGGGGTCATGTCTCTATATGGTCTGTTCTTCTCGGAATCAACATGCAATCTCTCCCATCTCTAACTCATCTGACTAATTTTTGCACAACAGTCGTATATATAGTGAGGTATGTGGATTGGGTGGAAATTTCCCCAGCCAATAAGATTTCACTATGACATCAAAAAGCTTTAGGGTTTTTGCGTGGGTACAATTCCCATACCTGAAATTTGAATTTTGGGTCTCACGATATCCAAGGCCAGATGTCAATTCTGACATCCGACCTTGGGTTTACCAAGGCCAGACAATGTTATAGGTGAAATTTCCTGTCATCAACTTAACTGCAAAACATATTTCTCTGGTTTCAAACAATATATATTTTGATATGAAATAAAATATATATATGTGACACTTACGTCACCCGTGCGTCGTCCAGTGGTGGAATGACCCCGGTTGTCGGTTCTGATGTTTCCTCAGCGATGATGTCACGGCCGGTTTCCTGAAACAGACTTGTCATGCAAAAACAATTGAAGGGACCAAGTCAATAAGCGTTTCTTTTTGTTTAAACTTCTTTGTATTCAATCAGGGTACAATCGCAGTTAGCTGTTTAGTTAGGGACTGGCCACTTGTTAACTGCGAGGTTTTCTCTTCTCTCTCTCCGACAGACAACTCAATTATCTACGTGACAGGGTCAATCGATGGGGGAATCTTCGTTCGTCGGACCCAAGGAAGCAAAGCTCTCTCTCTTACTCTCTCAAGGCTCGCTGCTTATATTGTGGGGGCGTGGACTGGGTCTCTTCCCGTTTCAGGTCGTTGGGCAATCAGAATTAAGGGATCACTGTCCGTCAAATCTTCGCCAGGCGGCCTATACCCAAAAAAGGAGCTGTCTTTCTTTCTCTGTTGGCATTCGGGTGTTCCCTAATGGAACTTGACAGGACATAAAAACAGAGATGCCTAACTTAATTATTTTTGAGAGGACATAAAAACAGCTGAATCCGATTCCACAAAGGCCACGCGTCTTTTCAATAGGGTCACTTGTCGCCCCGCTGTTCGGCGACTGTTTGCTTTGTAGATCGGAATTTCATTGGTATCCTCGCCACCCACGGGCTGTCATGGCCAATTTAACGTCATCACGTTCTTCCACCATAAGCTACGATCTTATCTTTTTTTCTCTTCCTTTCGTCGTTTACAGCTGTCTGTTTTCCCTTTCTTTTTCCACGGGTTCACCGCTACTCTTGGCCTTTTGGTCAGGATCAAAGTGCAGCATCTGTTCTTCGGATGCCGCACTTCCATTTCTTGTTCTCTTTCGGTGGAGGAGAAATCCTTCACGACTGGGACAATTCTTATTTTTGTACCCTTGAGCGTCTCTCATATATTTATCTTCTCTATCTTTAATCTGGCGTCATCTGGGAATGATAAGCTATCTCAGCGTAGTTCTAAAGCTCCTCAATAGGAGATTACGTCACAACGAGACAATCGATTAAATATTTCAAAATATTAAAATCAAATATACTTTTAGCAAAATCTAATCTAAAAGTTTTAATAGCATACTGCTCATATTGTGATTTCTGGATTTTTACTTCATGGTAAGCAAATGAAATAAGTTTGATTGATATTAATGAATTATTAATTTAAAAAAAAAACACTTTGTTTTAATAATTGATATTAATGGATACAGAACAATAATGTGTAATTGCATTTATTTTGCAGAACTCAAAATAATTTATGACAAGATTAATTCTCTTTAGCATATAAGAATACTTGGTCAATAATGAAAAAAGTCTCCACTTAAAAGTTTTCTTTTCTGGAATAAGTATTTTCAGAAAGAAACTGATGCAAAATAAAATATATCCATGCCAATAGGATAGTTGAAGGAAGAAATGGAAAATAGGCTAATTTGAATCAAGTATGAAATGTCAGATGGATTGCTATTTGGGTCTGATTTTGAAAATCCAACAAGATAATTTTATGTTAGAAAATTCTGAGGAGTTCAACAAATTTTCTGTTAATCAAAATATGAATATCATTATATATATTTATTACAGAAATTGAGCCAATTTTTATAACTAATCAAACAGAAACATTAGCTCATAAGACTGTACTAAGACGTCACTCTTTCAGAACAATCTCTTCTTTTACGGTCTGATCTGTGATCATCTCTATGCCTATTTCACGCATAGCCTTCAACTGTTCTGCAACAATGCCCTAGTGTCCTCCAACCTTATCATTCATCTTAAAAATTCCTATGCAATTTCTTTCTCAATTCTTATGAATGGACCACATACTGCTAAAACAATTTATACATTTTGAGAGGAAGGTCACAAAATGGTGCATATTCTCTCCTGATGACCAAACATTATCTGGAGGCCAAAATGAAATACACCACAAGTGAAAACACCCAACGTGATTATAGACAAGTGTACAAGGTAAGTTGGGGTTTTTTTTTCACGCAACAACAATTTCTATTAGTTGTTCATTTCATAGCAAGTTTCTGCTGCTGTTCAGTTGCAACTATCATTCTATAAATTTTGATGATTCCATGAAAACTCAGTATTCAACAATTTATCATCTTGACATTTCCAAACATCCCTCTTGGTTCATTTGTTGCTAACAATCCAATGTCATTTTGAATGCACTTCTATCCAACATAATCTTTGCCATCTATCTTAAATCAAGAGAAAATAAAAATAGAAAACATATAAAATCACAAGTTGAACTTACCTGGCGTTGCCAGGGAGTAAAAAAAAATGACAGTTTTAGATTGCATCCGCTGTTGAACAAATTTTCCAGTTAAGAAATTGAACAAAAGTATGAAATGCTTATTATTTATTATAGAAATTGAGCCAATTTTTGCAACTGATCAAGCAAACACGCATACACGCACATACATTCATATACATTTGGACAAACATACATTCATATACATTTGGACAAACATACATGATGAGTAAAAAGACATATGGTGAGGGGGTGGGAAATGAGGAAAAAACAACAAATTGTTCCATTCTGTTGGTTTCAAGTTCCAGAAATGATCAAGAATAACAAATCTCATTTCAAAATGTCTTGGAGGGAAACTCAAATATACAAAAATTTCTCGCTGGATTTTTGTGTGGAGGCGCTTGTTCGACTTTAATGAAGACGTATATATTGCATTTATTGTAAAAAATCAGTTTCAATTATTCCAGCAAATATGAACAGAATGTATGAAGTGTGTATTCATTATAAATTGATGGAGATTCAGTTTGTAGATGCAGGGGAATTTTGACACAGCATCATCCTAATTTGTCTCTGAAAAACAAAAAAATTAAAGGCATGCATAAGTGATATGATCATACAAAGGTTAGATTTAGAACCAAACCATGATTTATAGATTTTGACCATTTAAATCATTTTTCAAATCAAGTTCCAAATAAAGAGTATACACAAAGATATTATAGTTGTTTACAGCGGTTTCAAGGCAATGTTTATTTTAAAACATCTTCAAAACAAAATTTTCATGTCATAAAAACAATGCAATCAACATCCATGTTTAAAAAGTTACAAATTCCAACAGAAACAAAAATCACAAGAAAAAAAAAATTCTAGGTAAAAAACATTAACCTAGCACTCAAACGCTTAAAGTAAATAGATGGCTTAACATATCACTCAATAAATCACAGACCTGGATGGCGCCACGAATAAGAAAAAAAAAAAATTATGAAGTACTAACCATCAAACTTGACCACATGTCAAAATGCAAGTCCAATTGGATTATTAGTTTATTTAAGTGAAGCTAAATTTTTAAAAAAATGCAAATCTGAATTTTGTGTTGTGTAAGCGTAGGTGTCAAAATGGTCTATCCTCAAATCATGTTTGCTAAAAGTTTAAATGATGTATTTGGGTCTTAATGATATAAAAAAGTAATTTTTTGCAAAAATTTTGAAAAATTCAGTAATTGCACACTCATTTTCGGGCAGTGGTGTCCAAAAAGTAGGAAAATTGACCAAAACAATCAATATCAATAAAAATGTGTACTTAAACACCATAAAAGAGGATTATATGTTGGTAGGTAATAAAAACTGATATACCAGCATAATTTTTCAACACTTTTAGGTTGTTTGGACTTTTACTGGGCTAAAATATGGTCTAAAATAGCCAAAATTTGCCAATAATTGCCAAAATTTGCCTCAAAATCACTGAATGTGGGCATCAATAAGGTACTTAATTAGTCATCAGATATCTCAAATGGCTTAAAAACTGTTAGATGAAGAACATTGATGTCAGTAAAATTCTTTAACAGTTTGGGGATTTTTTGGTGGAGGTGGGGGGAGGGGTGTGCTGGGGCTCAAAATTCACCAAATGTCCTCATAGATACCTGGGTAGTAGTCACAACAATTCCCAGCTGCAACTACTGATGGATAGTAAAGATCTAATGTGTAGGCACAGTTCTAAACAATGTTCTAACAGTTAAATGGATATTTAAGGCTGCTGATGATGTAATGCTGCAGTGCGGTGCTGAATATGGTTTTGCTGGAGAGTCGTTACAGCATGCTATCGACCTTTCTTTGTTGTCCAAGGAAGAGCTGGAAAGCTTACCAACAGAAAACCTCAAATGTGGAAGAAATCTGTCGGTGTTCGATAATCGTGCTGGAAAAGTTGCCAAATGTCACAACAGAAAATTCACCGGTAAGTTGATTCGTAATGATGTGATGTACTGCAATGTTCAAGGGGTAATTGCCCCAGACACGGAAATCATCACTTGACTTTTGGATAAAAGGGAATCTGTCTGGACAAACCAGCAGAGAATGGTTTTGAGAGAAGAGATTAAGAAAAAGCTCCAAAAATGCATCGATTTTAACATCATGGTGAAAATCTGTTGGATGGATGTAAACCGTGGGGAGGATCAGTAACATCTGCTTCTGAACTACTAGAAATTTTGCGAAAAAATCCCGACACCGCAGAAAAGATCCTAAGAACTGAGTTCGCATTTTTTGTACAGACCCATCTGACACACAGAAACCTCAGCAACCAGATTTATTCCGACAAAACAGCATTTCTTATGGAGATAAGTTGGGAAATTTCTGCATCTTACTATCTGATGACTTAGAAAACTGTTCTGCTACGATCGCAAACTCACCAACCAATGTCGATGGTGTGAGAGCTATTGCATCACTTACCTCCTGCGAGTCTGAGCCACTAAGCATTTCAGATGCTTACAAAGAAAATGATATGTGTGCTGTCTTCTGGAAAGAAAGTAATGGGTATGTATGGTACCTAGGGTATATAAGTCAAATGATTAATGGCGGAGAGTACTACAAAGTTGATCACCTTCATCGTTTCCCACCCTCGCAACATACATACTGGCAATATCCTCAGAGACAAGACACGGTCGATGTACTACGTGAACAAATTGTTGATGTTCGAGTTCAGGGAGAATGAACTCTTGAAGAAAAGAATCGGAGATTTATGTTGACAAAATGCAAAAGAGATAGATTACCAATTCAAACAACTTAATATCAAATCCTCTTCCTAGACTGTGTAAAAAACGTTTTATTAAATTGATATGAAAGTTGGTCCATTACAATGTTTAGTCAAATTAGAGTTAAACACTGGTCTACATCAGCTTACCACATTCATACCATTTTGGGGGTGTTTTGGGACAAAACTATCATAAAACCCGTTTACAGTAATTTTAGGCCAATTTTGGTCATTGTTGACCTATTACTGGTCTGACAAAACTCAAAACAGCCCAAAACTGTTAGTAAATTATACTGACACATCAGTCCTAACTACCAACCACCAATTAACCCCCTTTTAGGGCGTTTTGATGACCAATTGTTTGATAATGTTGGTTTTTGGTTGATTTTCCTCTATTTTGGGCCCCATACCAACTGATCTCAGAAAAAGTGAGGGCAATTACTGAATTTTGAAAAAATTGGTATTTTTGCATTACTAGCACCCAAATACATCATCTAAACTGGTAGCATGATTTGAGGATAGCTCCCAAAATGACTCCCTGATGCCTACCCCCTAACAAAAGTCATTTCCTTTAAGGATTTAAAAAAGGTTTTCTAATAAGAAAAATTATAGTTTCTCTTTTGAATGATAATAATATTGAAGAGGACAATAATAATAAAAATGGTAAATAATAAATAATTGCAAACATTTTAAAAATGAGTATAACTACTTACCCTTCGACATTAAGCCTTCCAACAATATCACGCACAGTGGTAACAAGGTTGTCATTCTCTTGCGGAGATTCCAGGATAATGGAATGTAATTTAGCCATGTAAGTATCAATAGTTTCTAAAGTTGGCGTTTCATTTGTCCCTGAAAAATATTTTGCAGTTATAGAATTTATGCATTTCTTTTCTTTCCAAATTTGCATTTAATGGGATTTCATTTTTTATATTAACTTTTAAATCTGTATAAGGTCATATTTATACAAGTGCAACAATACAGCTGTAAAATTCTACATGACTCAGAATTTCTAAATTAGTCGTTTTTATTTGTGATTTAAAAAGTCATCATTTCAGATGAGATCACTTATGTTTGTGGATTGCGACATATTGACATATATTCTACAAGCACTAAAAAATTTATTCAAAGATTTGATGATTGGTGTTAAATGCTGACTAACAATATTCGTTGGTTAAATTATGAGAGTTATATATTGAAAGACAAATGGGTCAAAATTCTTCTGATCAAGTAGAAGAAATATTATTTTAGTAGAAGTGAATGTGCATGTGTCTGGCTTTAATAAGCAGGAATGCAAATTCAATTTTTACAAGCAAAAGATGCTTAATAACTGATGATAACAAAAAGAATTTTAGATTAATTTTGTTTCAATGATTCAAAGTAGTAAATGGAAATTAAATAGAAAAATTATTTGGGAGGTGATATTCGCTTGCAAAAAACTCACACTTGGAAATCCTTGATAGTTTATCAAAACAATTTTTAAAAAGTTATTTCCTTAATGAGTCATAACTAATTATGCAGAGTGGATTGTGGAACTAATTATATTTTGAACAGACACGGGTGAACAAATGCATATTTACAATTTAAAAGGTTACGCTGACGTAAGAAAATTTTTAGATGTTGTGTGCATAATTTTTTATGGTGAACATCAAACATTTTCAAATTAGAACGAGAAGATTACTCAAATTGAGTGAAGATTTTAGATGAAAATGCCTGAATTATAAATAAAAACAGGACAACATCAAAAGGTAGAAAAAATAAAGTTTATAAGAATCATCAGTTTTCAATCTATTTTTAACATTAACTGAAAGGCATAAATGCAGATGTAAAATATTTCTTTACATTTACACTAAATAAATTATATTGAATAACTGGAGAGAGCAGGTTGAAATGTCATGATACTTTCTACACCGTAGTTAATGATTTTCCTTTTAAAATACTGTCAAGATTGGTATTAAGAAAAAAATTTTTTTCTTCTTTCATGAAAATAATTTCCATTGTCAGCTAAATATTCTTTAAATAAGCAAAATTAATAAAATATTTTTATTTAAAATTATAACAATTCTTTTCAAAACAAAAATATTCTTTGACTTTTCACCATAAAATAATTGGCAGCTAAATATTTTTCAAACCAATAATTAAATGTCACTTTGGTACTTGTGCATAATTTCGATGAGACGTAACTCAGCGTCTGATCGGCTTTGCTCAGAACATGACGTCATGCACTCGGGTTTAATTGAAATCTGACGTTAAGACGCTGATCAATGTGCAGTAAAGGAGCAGACGATCTTTGGGGAAAATATTGGAGGGGGAAAAAAAATTAACGGGACCAGCTGAGAGCTTCTCGACAGTTATTGTTTTCTAGTTTATGTGGAGACAGAAATTTGGTAATGATCCTTTTGTCTCCATCTTAAAGCTACTCGATTGAGTTGGCAAAGTTTTGCCACATTCACTGTCTTTTCTTACCCCACTTTAACATCTAATACGACCATAGAAAAGTTTACCTAATCCTAAGGGAATATCCCAGCTGTCTTGTTTAAAAAAAAAATTCAGGAAAAGAAAAAAGTTTACTTTACATTAGTTGCAAAAATAAAAAAAACTGCAAAAAAAATAGGTGCTTCTACATTATTGGGACGAGATTTTGTAGTAAAAAAATGGAGTTTTCAGATAAAAAACAATGGTTTCAACTGATTTTTTTTGTCAATTCTAATAAATTACAATGCCAGCTTCCAAATTATGCAGTTCAAATTAGCTGATTTATTAAAAAAAACAACTTTAATCGTATTAGCAGGTGAAAAATTGCAGCCATCTTTGTTTAATTCCAACGGAAAATTACCTCCCTTTTGAACTGTTTTACGATCGTTTTCAAATTCTATTTTTATTTTCTTTAATAAATAATTTTCTACCTTATCAATTTTCCTAATTTTTTGATATAATCATCTTAAAAATATGTAGATACCATTGTTTTCATGTGAAAGTCAGTTTTAAGATTTCTGAAATTTCGTCCCAATTCGGTCGAAACGGCAAAAAATATTACATGAAAAACACATAAAAAAGTGCTTTATTTTTAAACCTTTGTTAAAAGTATGAAAAAGACACACAAAAAATGGTTTTCTTACTAAATTTGTTCAATTTTGTTTGACACAAAAAAAAAAAATTTCTTTTTTTTTTTTTCCACTTAAAAAAATTATTACAAGCATAAAACAAATTGTTACGGTATGTCATTGTTTCTTTTTATCTTTTTTATTTATTTTTTTCTGGTGATTCTATTATTTTTTAATTTTTTCTTCAGTATTTTTCTTAAGTAGCATTGTTAGGCTTTGATAATCGGCGACATTCGGCAAAAGCCGACATGTTCTGAGCAAAGTTGAGAAGACGGTGAGTTACGTTTGGTTCAAATTCTGTACAAGTACTGCCGCTTTTTATATTATGTTTATTTTAAATTGTACTGGTTTAGCAGACAGGACAACAATTTGATTTGGACCAATGCATTTTAAAAGTCAAAATTTTTTTAACTTAGCAACATCAGGTTAATCGCCATTCATCATTTTTTGCTGATTGCGTGATCATATTTTGTTAAAAAATGTGAAAGGTGATCACGCATACAATGACAAAATGCCTTGGTGTATGATCATTACATAAATTAGTCATTTTGGTTTCTAATAATATTTTAGCATTTCTAAAAGAAAAATGACACATTCCAAGGAAACCCAACTCTCAGTTCACAGTTATCTTGAACACTAACATGATAGGACTCATAAATGCTCCTTTCTAGAGAGCTGGATTTTCCTCATATTAAAGACCGTTTCATTCTCTCTCAGGCAAATAAATAAGTATTCATCAATCCAATGCTATCACCAGCTTTCAATAGAATCAAATTTGATTTGAGTTAAAGATTTTTAAACAAATTTTTACCTGGTAAAGGTACATTTGCAAAATTTGTTGTCAGAAGTGAGCGCAATTTAGTTAAGTGACATTGTAGAGCCATATTGTGTTTCCTTTGCTGTACAGCTTCTACCTCAAGTTTCTCGATGGCTTGTCTCATATTTTCAATGTGTTTGCTTAAAATAGCATTCTGTTCTTCCAGTTCGGTTGTCTGTTTCCGCAATTGACGTAGTTCTTGTTCACGGGCTGAAAAACAAATAAGAAATAAGTAACTTTAAGGAGTAGAAGTATTTCATCTGTTTGAATATATTAGAATTTGAAAAATATAATGGTTCAGAAATCAATCATAATGCAGATTATTTTTTTTAAATAAACATTAATTTATTTAAATTCTAATTTTCAACTCCTATAACTGTCTTCATCAGGTCTCTGAACTGATATGTTCTTTTCAAATTTCAATGCATTCAAAGTGGAAATACTTCTCACAAACTCCAAAAAATATTGTATTTATTTTACTAGTGGAAAAATATGCATGGTTCAAAAATTAGAATTTAAATAAATATATTCATTTAAAAAATCTGCAATTTGTTTGGTCTCTGAACTGTTATATTTTATAAATAAATTTAATAAAATACTATTTTTATTGTTGTGCAATTTATTTTAAATATTAACATTTTTTTTTCAAATTTGGTGTATACAATATTAACATTAAATATTAACATTTTTTTTTCAAATTTGGTGTATACAATATTAACATTAAATATTAACATTTTTTTTTCAAATTTGGTGTATACAATATTGTGTCTATGCCGATAAAGATACTCACACACATCAAGATGGCAAGCTTAAAATAAGATATTAGTTAAAAACTTCAGTAAATGAAAATTTTGCTCAATTATCAAATTGTTTCCATCTACTTAACATGATCCAAGTTTGAATTTTTTATTGATTTCCTATTTAGAAAAAACCTAGTTTGATCTTAAATGATCTCTAATCATATTAAGATTAAACGTCTTAGCTGTTGAAATGAATATTCAAAGTTGTACTTCTATGTTATAGCTAATAGGATTTTGTCTAATGTTTAGGTTAATTTGATTGAATAACTATTGCTTCCATTATGATTAATTTTCACTTGCTACAAAATGATATTTGTGAAAATTTTTCAATTATTCAAAGCTGGCACTTTTAATGATACATTGATAATTAGCTTTCAACCCAAGAACACACAAGATGGCAAATTTCTAAAAAAAAAAAAAAATAATAATAATAATCTCACTGTATGTTGTTTTATGGCGGTTACCATAAATTTTAACAATGTTTGAAAAAGGGTCACCATTTCGGTCGGTCCCCTTTTTGGGGCACCTCCAACATTAGAGAGAGAACAAGAGTGCTGAAAAAGAACGGTTGTGGAAAAGAAAACATCGGTTATAATTAAGTGCGACGAGACTTTAGGATTGATGATGTTTTATAAAGGTTTCCAAGATATAGGGTACAAAGAGAATGGTACATTTCTTTGATAAAAGTCTTTACCCAGGGGAAACTGGTCCGTCGCATGTTGATGCTTCTATTGTTTCCTCATGAAAAAGAACGGTTGTGGAAAAGAAAACATCGGTTATAATTAAGTGCGACGAGACTTTAGGATTGATGATGTTTTATAAAGGTTTCCAAGATATAGGGTACAAAGAGGATGGTACATTTCTTTGATAAAAGTCTTTACCCAGGGAAACTAGTCCGTCACGTGTTGATGCTTCTATCGTTTCCGCATGTCTGAGACTGATTTCTTCTTTGTATCTCCCTCCAGGACAGTCCTCTATTCTGATTGGCTGAAACCTCTGGTGACGTTAAAAGAAAAAAAGTAGAAGAGTAGGGAGAAAGAGAGAAATAAGGGAAGCATACCGTAGCAGCATCATAGTAGTAGTTCACTACAGTTTTACTCCTTTCAATCTTATCTTATACAGTATTTATAACTCTTGCTTTCATCACTCTTTCTATTTATTAACAGTGAATGGGAGAATAAAAAATTGATATAGTCCATTATAAACAAAAGAAAATATCAGCATAAGTAGTAATATTGTTTAATCCATCAAATTTGGAATATTGTTAATTAAATGATAGTACAAAATTTTAAAAATTCAAACAAAAGGAAATTTCTTTTGTTTTTAAATTGATAATAATATGAGTTTGCATTTTTCAGTAGAAATATTAGACCTTTTCTATTATAGAAAAGTGTTTTTCCTCTCCTCTTCCTCTCTTTCCTCCTCCACTTCCTCTCATTTATACCAATGAACAACATACACAAAAAGAATTGTATTAATGATGAAAAAAAAAGAAGAGAAGTTTACTTTTGTTATGGTCAAGGAATTCTTCAGTGAAAATAGGAATATCAAAAGTGCCAAAGTCTTCTTCATCTTTTTCAGGCTAAAAAAAAACAAATTCATGAGTTAAAAAGTGATGCAAATTTTATTGTTGAAGATAAATATTTGCAATTAAATTTATTAAAAAATTTGTAAGAAATGTAACAGCATGTATCCTTTCCCTATTTCTAAATATATCCGATACAAAGAATAGTGTACTGAAACAATAACTAGCAATACAAACACAAAATTATGTCAGGTATGCTACTAACATTATCTAGGAGTCTTATCTGTATTAGTTTTTGTAATTTTTAGATAATTTGTATTATTTAGACGACTATTCTCATCTTTGGTATTATTATTCAATGAATCTTTTTAACTTGGGAATCTGGAAAAGGTAAGGACACTGAAAAGCCGTAATATGTAAAAAATATTGAAAAGTCATGAGAGGAAAAGTAACACTATCTTATGGGATGAAGTAAATATCATAGGCAGAGAAGAACAATGGAGAGTAAAAAACTCAAAGCGGCACAGATGTTCAACAACAATGGCCGCCTAAATAGAGCTAGCCTAGAATTTAAGATGACAACCAATAATTATAAATAATAGATTAGAATATCATTAAAAAGATATATATATGTGTGTGTGTGTGTGTGTGTGTAGTAAGAACAAAAATAGGTTTAAGTCAACTAAAACTGTCCATGTGACGTAACAGATAATCAGTTCTAAGTGAAACTTATCTGGAGGTTGGAAGTTCAATCCTCAGTAGAAACGGCATTAAGACTAAAATCACAAATTGCTTAAGATTTCTATTTGGTCATAGCTGATGAAAGAAGAGCAAGCTACTTCCTTGGAATTTAACAGAAATTCAAATTAACAAATTCAAATTTAACAGAAATTTCAAAGTTCAACAAAGTGTACCTGAAGAAAGTCAACGGTTATATCAACCAAAATGTTTTAATCTAAATAATACAAATTCTATCTGTATATTCATATTATTTATATATATAATGAATGAATGACAAAAGTCTATATTCCAAAGTTCATGATGTTGACCATCTTACAATTTATTCCTTTAATTCAGTTGACATTTACAATTCTTGACAGTATCTGTTTTGTAGCACAAAATCAATCACTTAATTAGTGAATCTATTTTGCCCTTAACTCATTAGAAGAAACAGTAACAATCAATCCATCAAAAGGAAAATAAAGTGTTTTTACATGATTAAAAATCCGAAAATTGGAAGAGAAGCTGTAAATGCCTTATAATATGTTTACATTATGCCAGTTTGAATTTATAAAGTCACTAAAACCCATATATTCCTACTAACAAATTCTATTAATTTAGGTATATTCTGCCAGAAATGTTTGATTCATTAATTAGTAAATTTATTATTTATAATAAATATATCCATATTTACCCAAATGACAATAATTATAATCTATTGCACATATTTGCATATACGAATTGTAAATGTCAACTGAATTAAAGGAATAAATTGTAAGATGGTCAACATCATGAATTTTGAAATATAGACTTTTGTCATTCATTCATTATATTGCTCTATGATTACATTGAGCTTCTTAAATAAGGAGTGGTATGTATTATCTCTATATAAATAAAATGAACTCATTTTTTCCCCTCCGACTTTGACGTTTATAGGACTGCACCTGTATACATTTGGTGCAGCCGTATCATACACAAACTGAATCACGACATCTGTCGTATGTTATAGGGTTATTACATATCAAGGATCTCGCTGATCACAGTTTCCTATATTCTGTCTGGTGAGAGTCCACTGTAAAAATCGGTTACATTTAATGGAAGTAGTAAAGTAAACTCTAACAAATTCATCCTACCACCGTCACTCACTTACACCGTACCAGAACGTTCACAGGAGACATTTAAAACCGATCACCGGTAAGAATTTATCTAAAAACTGAACTGGACTTACACTGAAACGAACCACGCTTACTTTGCCATTGTTTAGCATAAAACATAAACACAATTTATAAAGCATTTATTATGATAAAATTAGATTCAAACAGAACACAATCCGTTACCTGGAATTGAATTCACAATTACATTACTTCGATTTCGTTATAACCCGCGTGGTTAAAGTTTAATGAAAACCTGAATTGACATTTACGTGAAACGCACCAAACTTACTTACTTACACAAACACAACTTCCGTTTCGCTCTTTCCTTACGTGCTTTTTTGCTTTCTTTCTTTCTTTCTTTCTTACCTTTCGTTGTCTTTTTGCTTTATGGGTGATGGTGGTGGGGTTACTTCCCTATCTTTATCTTTCCTTTCGGTCTTTCCTTCTTTCTTTCTTTTCTCTCCATTTTCTGCTCTTTCCATTGTTAAAACGAAACGAAACAACCGGATATTCCAGGTTTTACTTACACTCTATCACTCTACGACTATTACTTGTGTATCCAACTCTATTTGTGCCAGTAAAAAAAAGTAGCATTTATTGTTTTTGGTAATAATTATTAATTGCTTATTTGTTTTGTTTTTCACCCTTTTTTTAGACTAACCAACCATTCTTTAATCTCATTATAAAATCGATTTTTCCAACTACATTTTAGGTGGGGGGGGGGCCATTACAACCTCCGAAGGGGGTTTGTATTACTGTACACATAGATTCGACAAAGTTGTCAAAAAAAAAAAAAAAAATACATAACAAATAAATGTTCTCAAAGCCCAGATCAGTTACTTTTCTGCCAAACTGGATATCTTTTTCGTGTTTTTATTCAATGTAACAATATTCGGCTCGAAAACCATACAGTGTTTACCGATGTATTCGAAAATTCAGGAAGGCGTCTCCCGTCTCAGTCACACCCTCTTTAACACCGTAAGTATAGAAAAAGGTGTTATAAATAAAAAAATATACAAAATACTATTAAAAACACGCCGAATATATTTAACAGTATTTCATTAAGTTTTTTATTTATAACATCTTTTCCCAATTCAATGTAACATGTTTATTCAGCTCGAAAACCATACAGTGTTTACCGATGTATTGGAACATTCAAGATGGCGTCTGATTCTCTCTTTAACACGTAAGTGTGGGAAAAGATGTTATAAATTTTGTATAGTTTTTTATTTATAACACCTTCTTCCATACTTACGGTGTTAATGAGGGTGTGAGATGGAGACGCCATCTTGAAATTTCGAATACATCGGTAAACACTGTATGGTTTTCGAGCTGAATTGAATAAAAACACGAAAAATATATCTATCCAGTTTGGCAGAAAAGTAACTTATCTTGGCTTTGATCACATTTATTTGTTATATATTTGTTTGGTTTTTTTTTTCACAACTTTTTCGAATCTATGTGTACAGTAATACAAACACCCATTTTGTGTTTTATATAGATAAAGTACAATTGTTGAATGTTACTGTTTTGATTATATTCGTTGGGGGGGGGACAATTAAATAATTAAAAAAGATTAAAATGAAGCGAAATTTAAGTTTCCGTTACATTTTTACAACAACCGTAAAACAGTGCATACTCAGCAAGTTTTATCGTATTTTATTTATTTTTTTGCATAATTAATGATGGAAGTATTTTTCTGTTTATTTTCTTAACATCTGTTAAAAAAAAAAATAATTTGTACATTCTCTGGAAAAAAAGAATCAAACTTTTCTCTACTTTCACATGTGTTCCATTTTAACAAACTGAGCCACAGCAACGCGTGGCCGGGTACAGCTAGTAATGAAATAAAATATATTTCCACAGGAATATATACATAGATATATTACAATAGAAAAATGCTAGCATGAAAAGTAATATGGAAAAGTAAAAGACTAGTTGTTAAAACTGGAAAAGGAAAGGACAAAAGATTTTAATAAAAAATATAATAAATTTATAACTTAAAATATTGCAGCATTAAGAATTGATTATATCATGTTATAAATTGAATTTTTAAAAGAAATTCTTAATGCTGGAATATTTTAAGTTATAAATTTATTATATTTTTATCTTGTCCTTTTCTTTTCCAGTTTTAACAACTAGCCCTTTACTTTTCCATGTTTAAGCTTAATCATATTACTTTTCATGCTCGCATTTTTCTATTGTAATCCATGATTTTTCAGGCTTCCAATAAATTCACTTGTTCTTTGTTTAATTTCAGCCTTATTTTTTGCCCCTATAAAACATAACATACACATATGTAATAACAATGTACAGTACTTGTCTGCTTTCAATAAAATCCTCCCAATTATCATTCTTTCATTCTCTTTGTTTCACTTGTTACTTCTCTTTTAAACGAGAGCGGTGAATTGGTAGCAACAGTAGTCACTGAAGCGACATGGTTGCTATGGAAACCAGTCATAAAAACTGTCGCTCAACTCCTTATATTTTTTTACGATTTTGAACACCAGTAAATTCATCATAACTTTTCTTTTACTGAACAAAAATTGAAACTTTTTTTTCACAATATGGCTGAGAAGGTGATCTACAAATTGTAATAATTGTTTGAAATTTGGTCAAAAAATGAGTGAGCGGTGAAGTTTTAAAGCAGTTCTAAATGATTAAAACTGCCACTTAATCATATATCATTCAAACACTACTGTGTTTGAATGATATATGAGGGAAGTTAAACTATGCAAAATGGAATTCTGGTTTGATTTAGAGTCATAGTTGGCTTCAATGACATTCTTCTTAATTCATGCAATTCTATATATAATCAAAAAATTATTCACGAAGGGTGACCTAAACATGCCATGCAATTACAGAAGAATAACACTCACTCCAATTGCAGCAAAAATCTATAATGCCATGCTTCTCAACCATATCCAACCAAAGATCGAAGAAGTGCTCAGGAAGAACCAGAATGGATTTAGAAAGAATCGCTCTACTACTAGTCAAATACTTACTGTTAGGAGACTGATTGAAGGAGTCAAAGCAAAAAACATTGAGGCAGTCATGATCTTTGTAGATTTCTCCAAAGCATTCGACTCCGTACATAAAGGAAAAATAGCCAGCATATTAAAAGCATATGGCATTCCAAACAAAGTCATTAATGCTATCATGATGCTATATGGGCACACTCGAGCAATGGTCAGGTTGCCAGATGAGGACCCTGAATTTTTCGACATCCACACCGGGGTTCTACAAAGAGATACTCTTGCCCCCTTTTCTTTTCATTGTCTGTCTTGACTTTGTACTTCACACCTCTGTTGATATACACAACACGCTAGGCTTCACCCTGAATAAATCCAGAAACAGACGTCATCAATCAGCACACAACTGATGCAGATTATGTAGACGATATTGCTTTGTTCGCGAACAAAACTGCTGATGTGCAAACACGGTTACGCAAGCTAGAAAAGTCTGCAAATGACATTGGTCTCCACATTAATACGGATGGGACAAAGTTTTTGACTTTCAATGTGAAGGGGGAGGTCGAGGCTCTGGATCAGCGCTGAAGGAGATCACTGAGTTTACTTACCTGGGCAGCAACATGGTTTCCACAGAAGGAGATGCCGAGGTTCGCATCTCAAAAGCATGGGCCGCATTAGATGGGCTGCATTCAGTATGGACTTCGCGGCCAACTAACAAACTGAAAGTGCAGTTCTTCAGGGCCATGGCGGAGTCTGTCCTTCTTTGCAGTACTGCAGCCTGGACACTCACCAGGGGATTGGAGGGAAGACTAGACGGCACATGCATCCATATGCTACGAACAGTATAAGGTGCATCATGGTAAAATCATCCCACAAGGCAGCAGCTTTGTGGCGGCCTGCCATGTCTAATGCCATCGGGGAAAGACAAAGACACCTATGATTCTCCATGACACGGACGCACAAGCAGAGAACGACCTGGATCCGTGTGTGTCCAGCAGATGGCACACAACGCCAACTGTGAACCTGAAGGTTTGAGGCGGCTGATGGAGGATGGGAAACTCTGGAGAGGAAGAGTCACATTGGTCCGGGCAAGGAGCCCGTCCTGATGACGATGATGATAAACTATGCAATTTAGCATTTACAAAATTTATTGTTCAAAATTAAAGAATACAATTTACAAAAAATTATTTCTTATTTCATGGGGTTTAAAAAATTAGGCATTTTTCTTCAGAGGAAAATAGCTAGCAAAATAAAAGTATAGACTTGCTATAGAATTGCTAGTTAGCATAAAAATTGAAAACTTTGAAAATTGTAATGTTTGAAAAAGTGTAGTTTGAAATTAATTAACTTTGAACTATTCAAACAGTCAGTTTTAAGTTTGTTAAAATGATTATTTAAAATTTAACTTGACCATCTAAGGAGTTTTGAAGCAACCTTATATATACACCAATGCTATGGATATCTGAACTTTTTTTTACTTATTTTTATTCAATTTTCACACCAAACAAGGCACAGTGGCACTTTGAAGTAGGGGGCTACTATCATGGAGATAAGTTGCAGGGGTATTCGAACATTACAATTTTCAAAATTTGCAATCAAAACAAGGCATAAAAACAAAAAATCAATGTTAGAATTATGAAAAGATAACAATTTTACTTACTTCTAAACCTGAACCATTCTGACCATCATATTCGTCTCTTTGTTCATCTAGACAGAAAATGTTTTTACAAAAAAGATTAGTTTAGTTCAACAAACATATAAGTCATCGATTGAATTTATTTTGAGTTTTTCAACATTAACATATTGTTCAAATTTATGCAATAAAAATATATTTTTAATGAATTATCTCACACACACACACACACATACATACATACATACATTTTGCGTATGACATGCAATCCTGTGACAATCTGGTGACAAAAAGTTTCAATGTAGCCCTCGCTTCTTTTCCATAGATTTCATATATGTATTTATTTTGTTTTTATATAGTATCACCGAAATTATAAAAATTTATAAACTAAGTAGAAGTTTATATTTCGGTTTGTTCTTTATAGAAATGAACAAGCTAGTCTTTTCATGAACATGAAGTTAAATTAAATTTTAATAAAAGGTGTGTTTGAAGGCTTGTCAATACAGGAATTATTCAGTCGTAAATAGATAAAAATAAATAAATAATATATACAATTCAATAGTTTGAATAAATATTCAATCATTTTAATGGCAGAAAATTAATTCAATGTTAACACTAACAATTTTAGCTCTTTTTTGATTCAATTTGCCTCATAGCAATATTTTCTTCTTTTTTGCAAATAGAATTAAAATTAATTTGTACATGCAAATTTATACATAAAGAATCCAAAAGTTATGAATCGGTTCTAGAATGGAAAATCCTTACATTAAATGTGTTTCCATTTTTTTAACATTTTTTTTTTTTTTTAAGCCTACAAAAATGTTACTAATATTAATATTTCAAAATTGTACAAGATTTTTATAAATTTAATTTTTTGTTTAAGTAGCTGTCATATAAAAATAACACGCAACCAGCATAAATTTTTGCACACATGCATGCAATTCATCCGATTTTATAAAACTAAAACGGCATATTTTGTGTCTAGTATATATAATATTAGGTAGGTATATATATATATGTGTTTGTATATTTTGTATGTACAAGATTCACTGATTGAGTAATCATTATGAGTTTTAGAAACAACTGATCAGCACAAGGGGCCCAAGTATAGGCTATATTTAGTTTAATTTAGTTTTATGTAAATGGAGGTAAACGTAGAGTTAAAAATTCAAATACTTTTGATTTTTGTGAAATTTTTAATACTTTTTATTTAAAAATTTGAATTATATTAATTGCATGAAATTTGATTCAGTCATTCAATTCAGCAAGATACCCTGAATTTCAATTTCCCTAAAACCGCTTAAGCTTAAACTATAAGTTTAAGATATTTTCTACAGTAAAAAATCATGTAATGCAGTTTAATCAAAATGGGATTAAATGGAATGGAATCACATTAACATTATATCGTGATTTTAATCATCTTAAGGAGACATAAAATTGGTGCAAAATCATTGTTTGAAGAATTATTAATTTTACCCGTCCTGGGATGGGCATTTTTCTATGAGTATTTGATTTATCAAATTATTGACACTATAAAACACCTTTTTATTGAAAATTATGTGTGACATATAGTTGTTCAAAAGTTGGGGTGTAAAGGTTGAATGATTGCAAGATAAATTTGGTCTGAATGTTTTAGAGAAAATAACATTCAGCATTTTTATCTTGTTAGTTGACTTTTAGATAAGTGATTTATCAGGGAGAGAATATCCAAGACCATGTTAAGCAGTTTATGAAATAAGTAATTAAGATACACAAACCAAGCACATTAACTCAGAGGATTTGTTGAGAAGACTAAATTTACCCATTATGGAGGTTGTACTAAGGATGAATTGGTTATGTAAAATGTTCATCCTGCTGAATGCACAAAGATGGCTTGCAGGAAAGTTTGTTGGTCAGAGCAAATTTAAAAGTAAATGATTAGAAAAAACCAATCCAATTGGAATCTGGAGACAGTTGACATTTTGAACTGGGAGGACTAGAAAATAAGTTTGCAGAATATGAAAAATCGCACGACTTTGGGACAAAGTAATGATGAATAGAAAAACAGATTTACATTTGCATTACTTTTATAAAAAAAAAAAATTGGTTATTTTCCCTATTGCGGATTGGTCTACACTGCATTCGGGCACACATCAGCATCTGTATTTTTGAAATGCTTTTAATAATTTTTATTAAATTACTAAAAGTTAGTTCTCCTTTCAAGATTACAGAGATTTATTGGTGCGAATTACATCAGGTTAGTTAGGAGGAGTTTGCTTTTGGGGATTACAATCAATTTGGTAATAAACTTTTGTTTGTACATATTAAATTAATTTACATAAAATATTAATCCAGATATTGTTTTTGTTTTTGATGCCATATTTTTATTCAAACTACTTCCTTAGGTACATTAAATTGAGAAACAAGGGGGCTGGGGGTTATGAAATAAAGCTAACATGAAGAGAAACATTAAAAACTCGTATTGAAGGGGGGGGGCAAAAGAAAACGTTGAGAAACAATAATACTCCTTTGATCTATTGAAGAAGACATTAAACATCGAAAAAGGAATTGGTCAAGATAGTTTGAAAACTTGTTTCAATATTTTTTATATGAGGATTGATAATTTGAAATATGCATCATCACAACATTTCATCCAATGTAACATCCGAACTTCTTCAGGTGTTTCTTAGCAAACTCAAGAATCTTTGTATGTTTGTCGGTGATTTGTATAGAACGAGAGTAATCTAACTTTGTGGATTAAATAAATGATTTCATTCAAAATACAAATTCTCGAGTTCAACAAAATATATCTAAAGAAGGTCAGAGGTTACATTGCCAAAATGTTGTGAGAATAACATTCAAGATGAGAACAGTATAATCTGAAGAATTCAAATAATAGTTTCAAGAAACTTGAAAACATCAATGTATTGAATCTATAAAGACTACATTGAAAACATCTTGTGATGCAACTCCAAAAGATATAACTTAACCAAAAATTTTGAGAGCACCATCGATTCTTATCAGCGATCATTACAAAAATTTTGAAAGCACCATCGATTCTTATCAGCGATCATTACAAAAGTTTTGAGAGCACCATCGATTCTTATCAGCGATCATTACAAAAATTTTGAAAGCACCATCGATTCTTATCAGCGATCATTACAAAAGTTTTGAGAGCACCATCGATTCTTATCAGCGATCATTACAAAAATTTTGAAAGCACCATCGATTCTTATCAGCGATCATTACAAAAATTTTGAAAGCACCATCGATTCTTATCAGCGATCATTACAAAAATTTTGAAAGCACCATCGATTCTTATCAGCGATAATTACAAAAGTTTTGAGAGCACCATCGATTCTTATCAGCGATCATTACAAAAGTTTTGAGAGCACCATCGATTCTTATCAGCGATCATTACAAAAATTTTGAGAGCACCATCGATTCTTATCAGCGATCATTACATAAATTGATTTGTGTGATAAAGGTCAGAAAAATATCAGATGAAAATTTGTATGGACGCATAAAATTGAAACTATGAAACATAAATTTTCAACTGAAGATGTCCAAATTCTTGGCTAGAATTCTTCTTATATTAAAAAACAAAACTGAAGAAAATTTGTATGAAGAGAATGTTCAGCCATTGGAACAACAATGACCATCTGATCATCCTGAATTGTGGAGCAAGGATTGCACAATCCCTAACCACTCCTTTCCTGAGTCAACACTGCTTGATTCCAATGGTAATAAGAAATTCAAAACTGAAAACAATGCTGAGATAAGTGCAAAGCACATACAGCTCCTAGTCAATAATGCTTAACTTTGGTGATCTAAAAAGAACCGGTGTGTTAGCATGATTATACTGTATATGTTGTATTATGTACTGTGACAAAATGAAAAATTTATATCAAAAAATCACATAAATTGATCTAACTTTACTTTTCTATTTTTATAAAGAAAATCTTGAATTATCATTAGGAATTCGTAAATCTCACAAGTCGGAATTATTGAGTTATCTCCCCTTTTTTGCGGGTTTTTAGATTGTTTTCAAAATGGCAGACAAGACAGTTACTCATAAAATTTCATTTTCTTATTTTAAAAAGAAAACTACTTGATCAATTTACGTAATTTTTGGAATATGATATTTTCGTTTCGTTACAACTATGTACATCATATGGATTTTTCGTTAGTTTTTTTAATATAGGAAGAATCTTGGACAAGAACCAATGTCTATTATTCAGGTTCAATCATTTTTTTTTTTCAACATCTATCATGTCAAATTTGTAGAGTTACTTCCTTGACAATTCATCGTTTGGACAGAATTATGGTCCATACTGATGACTCAGTCGATGGTCACTTATGTTTAGAACTAGTGTTGGGACGATTCCTAATTTTTATACGATTCCGATTCCGATTCCAGGAAAATATTGATTAACGATTCCGATACCAAGTACGATTCCGATTCCGATTCCTAGGGAATTATTGTTTTGAAATATACCAGGTAGTTTTATACTTATGGTCGGTAGTTCCCAAATATGGTCCCTAACTTTGGAAGAGATATTTTATGTCTACACCGTCATGTTTTGGTTTAAATAAAATCATTATATAGTAAACTAAACGGAAAAATTAGCAAAATTTATTTTAGAGGAAATTTATTTTACTTAATTGGAATACAGAAAAAAAAACCCAAAGAAAATGGAATTTATCCTTCAGAGAAAAAACAAATAAAATAGAATTTATATAACAGAACAAAAACAAGAAAATTAGAGAATAAATTAACACGATTCATTATTTTGGTCCTCATAATTAACAGATTTAATGAATTAAATAAAAAAATATAGCGGAAGAGAAAGAAAATATATACTAATTAAATATAAAAAAGATAAATATTTAATTTAATAATTTATAAATGAACGTGCGTAATGAAAAAAAACAATATACCACGTGACATGGCGCTGTAGATACAAAATAACCCTTCCAAAGTTAACGACCATATTTGAGAAATACCATTAATCGAAAGTTTTTGTGTTTTATACCAAAATGTAGGTATAGCGAAAAGTTACAATTAAAGGAATTTCAAAAACGATTTTTTGTTTGGCTATTGATAGTTGTATTTGTGACGGTAGTTCTTCAGACCTCCATAATTCACAAAGAGTAGTTAACACCTATTGTTTTTTCTAACTTTTTCATTGCTTTTACACGTTGTTTCTAACGTGAAGAATAAGTTTAGCCAAACTAATTTTGAAATAGGGTATATCAAAGGAACACATATAAAAATGATACCACTATAAAAAACAAATGAAATACTAGATAAAATTGAGCAAACATAATTACCAAAATTACAGAAAAAGATAAAAAAAAAATGAAAAAAAATGGTGAAGTTTGTTGAGTGAAATGAATTATTGAAAGAAAATTAATTGAACTAATAGAAATGTTAAATAAAAAAAATGTCACATTTCAATATTTTTTTAATAATTAAATTCTCAGGGTTGTCGAAATTAAAAATTAAGTGATTTTTTTTATTAGACTTATTTCGAAGCTTGTTACCTTGAAAAATACATTTTAAACCCTGTTTTTTTTTTTTAAATAAATTGAAAAAAAAACGCAATGAAAAAATTTAATTGATAATTAAAACTTTAAAAACATATTAAACATTGAAAAATTACTTATCTCTCAAATTAACGTCCAATAAAGAGTAGATCCAGTCTTCATACAGGAATTCGGTTATAATAAATATATCTTTCCCAAACTTAAAAATCAAATTTTTTTTTTTTTTTTTTTTTTTTTTTTTTTTTTGAGAGAGAGAGAGTGCTTTAAAATCGCCAGGGAATGCCGCTTAATATTTTTAAGAAATAAATTTTAGGAGTTTAGTGCCTTTCAAAGACGGTTATCATAATTTATTATCATCATTTAATTTCCTTTTTTCCTCCCCCCCACACCTTTCCACGTTGTTCAGTAGTTAACAAAAAAAAACTTATAGAATTTAATTTTTGAAACCAATGTATAAAAGTTTACATAATGAAATGCAAATATGCATTTTCTTTTGAATTTTTTTTTTTGGTTGACTGTGTTCAATTCACACATGGTTGATGCGGTTATATATTGCTAAACTATAAGTCTTAAGTAAAATTCTATTTATAAATACTTTTTAAAATGAAATTATTCAATTAATCGTAAATATTATTTAGACATAAAAATTAATTGATTACAAATCCTTTTAAAAAATATATTTCTTTTTCGTTCGGCAAAAAACTGCGCCAAACACTTTTTTTTAATTTTCAATTTAAAATTCTAGAAAAAAGATTATATATTATTCTGCTTTTAATATAATCAAATTCAGGGTTTTATCTTTCTGGAAAAAAAAATAGAAAAAATAATGGATTTTATTTCAATGAAATTAAAAAAAAACAACTTGACTGAATTGAATTAATTACCTTTAAATTAACGAAGGGGTTATTTAATAACTTTAGGTTTGGAAGAGATAGGTATGGGGTCGATTTTTTTGAAACTTCAAAAGAAGCCGACTACTGTCAAAATTTTGCGAAATAATACAACTTGATCAATTTCATTTTAGAGATATTTCTTTCAAAAGCCTTCTTTTAAAAAAAGAAAAAAAGTATATTGTTCTATTAAACCTTTTACTGTTTAAATAATTTGACTTTGCTCGTTTTATTTTAAGAAAATATAAGTTGAAAAAGCATTTTCATTCAGTATTAGAAGATTTGTCAGTAAAAAAAACAATCGCCAAAAAGATAAGCGGTTTTTTATTTTTACTCGCAATGTAGAGCCCTGCATACTTCTTTTCAAGTTAACTCTTTTGTAGTTTTGATTACAATAGATCTGAATGAATGAACCTTGTAAGGGAGGGGGCACTAAGCATTGCCCTGTTAATAATGAATTTCTTTGGTTTCTTTTTATAACATGCTACATTTCTCTCTTGCGGTTAGAAATATCAGGATTTTTTTTCTTTTTTTCAACATCAGACTAAAAGAATCGTAATGAAGGAATCGGAAAATTAAGGTATTTTTTAACGATGCGATTCCGATTCCGATACCTCCCAAAATACACGATTCTTACGATTAACAATTCCGATTCCGATTAATCGTCCCACCACTATTTAGAACTCAACAGATACGATCACATTATATCAGATCAAAAATTAAATAAGTCATGGTGACCAAAAGAAAGCAAAAGATTTATTAACCAATTATATCACATTAAATTAAAAAAATGAAAAGATTAATTAACCAATTATATCACATTAAATTAAAAAAATGAAAAGATTAATTAACCAATTATATCACATTAAATTAAAAAAATGAAAAGATTTATTAACCAATTATATCACATTAAATTAAAAAAATGAAAAGGAAATAATGTGATGCTTGTTCAGAATCCACCTCAAACACAAAAAAAATAAAATCTGTATGATGACGGAAAAAATATCGTACATCAGAAATCATGTAAACAGATTGTGTAGGTTTATTTTTAAATAACAATATCAAATTTTATCGCAGTCTAAAGGAACAAAAGATAATTTAAACTTTTGCAAGATTTTAGAAAGCTATTCTTAAGATAGGAAGAGGTGGAGTGTTTAGAAAAACTCAAAAATCATTTTAAAATGATTTTCTTTATAAAAAATAAAACTACTTATTCAATTCACATGATTTTTAGCATACAATATTTTCTTTAAATCACGGGCACATATAACATACAGATATTTTTGTTTTTTAATATAGAAGGAATTTTGAACAACGATTGAACATCTTAGTGTATTAAAAATCAGCTGAAATCTTTAAATAATTATATTTGATATTTTTAAGATTTTTTAATAAAAAAATTGTTTTGATTCATTACCATTTTAGAAATAATTGTAACAGCCTCAAGGCAAGTAGCTTTTTTAAGAGTTGTTTTTTTTACTTACCCTCATATTGCAAATGTTATTTTTAATCTTTCTTTCAAAGCATACATTTTAAACATGACTATATTCAAAATTATTTTCTAACCAATGACAAGTAAATACCAATAATATTGTATAGTACTGAAAATGTCTCATCCTGAAATAAAGCAATTCTTATTGGTCAACCAAAAACACAACATGGGTTAATAGAATTATGAACAGCAATGGAAATATGGACATTAAATTTGTGTAGGACGATCTAAAACATGCAGGGATGATTGTTTTAAGGTTAGTTTGTTTTTATTGATGCCAGATTAACCCTTTTTGGATTAATGCTGAAACTAAATAACTTGTTGTAAACGATTCATTGTATACTACATTGTATACACACAAGATGCTATTTTACCATGGTCATTTCTATAACAGCCATAGAGATCTAACATTTGGCATCTCTAACTGGAGGCAAGATAAGTAAAATTTGTTTAACTGTTAATGGGAATTCACAGGCATTACAATATAAATCTAGTATGAATTATTGTTGAGTTATCTTCCTTTGTTTCTTGAAATTTTGTTTTCAAAATGGCAGGCAAGACAGTGATTTCTCAGATACTCATAGAATTCTATTTTCTTGATCAATTTATGTGATTTTTAAAATATGATATTTTTGTTTTTTTATACAGGCATGTATCCAATACAGATTTTTCATTATTTTTGTTTTTTAATATAGGAGAAATTCTGGACAAGAACCATCATAACTTATTGAAATATGTGTCATTGCTTATTCAATGTTATTTGCATTATAGGAATTTGTCAATAATTGTTAAATTTATTAATCAGCTCATTGTGGTTCTATGTAAAACATATAAACATCAAATTAATCTCGCAATTTTCTGTTTTTACTACAATATTAATTATCATAGAAAATTCACATCACCTCCAGTAAAAGACGACAGTTGCATGATCACCTGGCTGGTTATAGGGATGACCATGTATTTTACTCATATCTTTGGGTGGGGGCAATTACAAAAAGTATTAGTGTGTAAGTGCGCGCAATCATGTTCATTTGTTAGTACTAACTTACAGCTGGGAGGTGCCGTCGATACCAGCGCTGACTGTTGGCCTGGTGTGCCGCGTTCAAGTTCCGTCGAATCTATTGCAACACTTTCACTGGGGATGTTGGCAACCTTCAGGTGGTCCCTCTGGTGAGTACCTGATTCTAAAAAAGAACCGGGGAAACTAATGCTAACACTTGAATCAAGCAAGTCAAATAATCGTAACTTGCTGACTCATACGAGAATTTGTTTCGTTAAACTTACAGCTGTAGGTAGTCACAATGGTAGTAATATTATTTAGATCAGTTTTTTTACTTTTTTAAATTTCAAACAAAATAAAAAAAAAACTTTAAAAAAAAAATAAAATGAACTCACTTTTTAATTTCTTTTCTTTTTGTAATTTGAATAATTTATAAGCATCTGTTTTTTGGTAGGCCTCCATATCACGCAAGTACCTTTCTTTGTCTTTTTCAGCATCATCAAGGTATCGCTAAAGTTGAAAAAAAATTAAATTAAAATTTTTGGGTTTTTTATCATTTTTTAAGACAAATTCTTTTTTATAAAACTGTAATCTAAATAGAAATTTACATCACTCCTTTTCACCAACACCATCATTAGCAACAACTCTCAATTTCGATGTGTTCTCTCAGCTGCCAAAGCTGATCGTTATACTCCACAATTCATCCTTCTTAATACAGCCACTCCTCTCTCTATGAAAATTAATGCTTGTATATTTTTAAAACACAAAAACAATAACAGTGATTCTTCACAATTGAACTTTTTGAAAGATATCAGCTGATTGAAAATGTTGCTTTGAATAAAAAATCTCAAATGAGGATGACCGTGCATTTCAATAACAAGTAATCTTTGTAGAACATTCCTTAAAAAAAAACTCGTCCTTCTACCACAGCAAAAAACAACTTTCCTTTCTCCCTTCATACAGAATTTCTATGGAGAGAGCTCCTTTGCAAGAGTTTCTCGTATATGGAACATATTATCATAGGACTGCTTCCTTGTTGACAAGTTGGTCATCATCAAATCCAATGTTATCAAGCTGTTAGTAAGCAAACGCTAAATCATAACACTAACTCTCAGCATCTATGTTCGTTTTCTCTCTAGGTTGTCAAAAACTCAACTCACTGTCTTTCCCAATTCATCCTTCTTATAGCTGCTATTCCCCTTATATGCAAATTAATGCTACAAATATATAAAGAATCCATCTAGAAAATCATTTTCTTTACTTCCTTTTCCTTCCCTGATCCCGTCACTTGACAGGCCAAACAGACACTCTGTCGCTTGTGAGTAGTTTCTTTGGCTACATTTTATTGGCCTTCATATTTTAGACCACAAAACCATGCTAAGGAAATTGCTTATCAAATGGGTTAGGGTGTAAATAGTGAAAGTCAAAAAAGTTACTCTAATAACTTGTGAAAGCTGCCTTTTTTCTGGGGTTGCTATGAAAATTTAAAAACTAATTTCTTACCTGTTTTTCTCGAGGCACTAACTTGGACCATTCTCCACCCAACTGCCGAGTTATTTCTGAAAATGATAAATTGGGATTTTCTTGACGTAATTTTTCCCTTCTTTCATTTAGAAAACGAACGTATCCTGTCAATGGCTGCTTTGGAGCATTTTTGTCTTTAATAGTTGCTTTCCTTTTCTTTCCTTTCGTCCAGCCGGGTTTTTTCTTCTGCTGAAACAAAAAACAAGTAAAACAAGTATTGTCCCTCTGCGATAATTACTATTTTTTCTACTTCTATTCACCCCATAATATGGTCTAATTTGTCACTAGAAGAGTAAGGGGTTATTGTGATAGGGTCAGATTTATAGGGGAAAACCTGTGTTGGAAACTGAGCAGCAGTAAGATGTTTGTTAACATTACATTTTCTCATGTTGTCCAGATAATAAAAATAAAGGAAGATAAACAGTGTTCTTTTTTAATCAAGACCAAAATTATGCACTACATGTCTTTGAGTTTCTTTATAATGCTATCTCCACACTGCCTTGTACCCCTTCTTTATCCGTTAGATTAATTAATTAAGAAGCTTTTTATTTCGTTATTTTTTTTCTACTTATTAGGTGAAAGGTATTTTTACGACCTGCTCCAGCGTAGTATAAATGGCCTATGGAATAAACACCTTCAAACTCGAAAATAGAAATCAACAAATTTATGGAATTTTCTTTGAAATTTCGTAATTAAATTAAAACTAAATATAACTTTTGCTGACTTATTTACCTGTCGAATACACACTATATATATATATATATATATATATATATACACACACACTTTCTGTAAGATGCTTATTTGAAATTGAAACAGCATTTTGCAGTTAAGACAACAAAACAAAAATGAAGTAACGCTTCGTATTATAATCCACAGAGGTACGAAAAAGTTGTCAAAAACAAATTTTATCAAAGGCAAGATAAGTTACTTTTCTACCTAACCGGATACTTTTGATTTTTTTATTTATTTATTTTTTAATGTAAAATGTTTATTTTAGTTTAAAAAACAAGTAGTGTTGAGCGAACGCTACCGAAGAACAAGAAAAGTGGGCGCAATGTCTTTTTACATTTTTGAAGTCTCAAAGATTTCAAAATAAGAAATGAAACAAAATGGTGAATGAAACCCACCCAATAAATGCTACTGTGACATTTATTGGGTGGATTTCATTCACCATTTTGTTTTATTTCTTATTTTGAAGTGATTATCATGACTTGAAAAATGTAAATAAGAAGTTGTGGCCATATTTTCTTTTCAGGTAGCGCCGCTGAATATTACCTACTTTTCGAATCAAATAAATATTTTACATAAAATAAAAACAATAAAAACTTATTCAGTTAGGTAGAAAAGTAACTTATCTTGCTTAATGCTTTGCATAATATTTATTTGTTATATATACATTTTTTTTTTTGACATAAGTTTACATATTTAATAGTAATGTGATATTCCAAATTTAATCCATAACATTTTCAAAAGCCAATAACTATGAACCACTAACAGTAAATATGAGTGATGAACACTCTTTGAAAAAAAGCTCTCTTAACGTCACCTCTAACCCCAGTTATGAGTGGCAAGTATCCTCCTAAAACACTCTTTAACTCTAACAATAGCACTAAGTTCGAGTGGCAAGCCTCCCCCAACAAAATACCTCTGTAAGTCACATACAAGCATCTAAAACAAACAAACAATAAATAGATCCTTCCTTAAAGAAAAATGCACATGATTTATCTCCCATAAAAATTAACTGTCCTAAAATGCTAGAATGGCCTGGAAATGATGAATTATTTTACATTAAATTTTTGTGAAACTAACCGCCCCCCTCTAATATTGTTTTTGTTGATTTTGTTTATGTCAAGTCTTCAGTATGTTCACACATAATTTTCTTTAGCTCTACAATTAATTCAAAGTCTGAATGGCAACCCTCCCCATATTCTCATTGCATAGAAACCCTCTTAAAACCACACATAATTGTCTTAACAAAACAAAAAGCATACAGGATTTATCTCCCATAGAAAAAAAACAGTTAACTGCCCTAAAACGCTAGAGTGACCTGTAATGAGGAATTATTTTACATTAAATTCTAAAATAATTTGTTTATCTTTCATTAAAGTTTTTCATGGCATTTCATACAAGAAAAAAAAACTACCTAAAAAGGTAGAATCACATTTTGGAGGGGGGGGGAGTCAGAAGGGGTTGAGTGGGGTTAAACAGAAGGTGTTAATCTACAATAATACCAAAGAAATATTGCAATATATTCATTTTTAAATGGGCCTATGTTTAGATTCTTTTGTACATAAAGCACATTACAATTCAACTTTTGAGTTCTCCAACTTCTTTTCTGTTTATGGATACATGACATTTTTAAGGAATTGCAGCATATTTATGCACATTTGCTGCAGATTATTTGGAAACCATGCACTTTTGGAGATTTTCAGTTGCATATTCTGATTCCTTGTACAAAAATACACTTATATGGTAAATTTCATTACTTAATCTTGTGTTTTAACAAAGATATGACATTTTTACTGAAAAAGTAGTGTAAAAAATGTGACGAAACTCATATGGTCTTAAAGAGGGGAAAATATCCAAACGTTTGAGGCACAAAAATAGTCATAACTTCCTTAATTTTAATCAGATTTAAAAAATTTAAAAAGATTCTTTCTTAGCTCATCAAGCTCTTTCTATGTATACCAATATTGAAATATTTTAAGCTCTTTCAATTTTTTCATGTGTATTGCTATTTATAATGGGTGATAGCTCAACTCTAAGGATGATAAGGTCTTCCATTACAACAACTTCCCCTGAATACTGTTTCCATTATAACTAATTTTCATTTACCACAAGATGACATGAAACATTTGTAAGGATTTTTAAATTGTTTGAAGTCTATGAAATTTGACTTTTGGATTAATAACAATCATATAACAATAACAATAAGGCAGAAAATTTTTGAATTTCAAAAAACTTTGAACAGTCATAATTCGTCAGTTAATTGCGTTACCAAAATAAATTTAGTGTTATTGTTTTGCAAAGATTACATTAAAATTTTTTTTAGATATAGAATGAAAACATTTTGGTTTCAGATACTATTTCTAGCTTTGTCAATAGATAATTGGTGAAATACAGACAAAATAATTATGAAATTAGATGGAAAATTGTTTTGCATAAAATTTAATTAAAAAGTAACTCATTGAGAGTATATTCACTTCTTACAGCATACAGAGTTTTTTTCTAAACCTTCTAGAAAATATACTGTAGGCAATTATTGATAAAGATTTTAACGGATATATACTTTCTACAGTAAACGATTTAAATTACTTTTCTTTTAATAAAATTCAATAAGAATAATAAAGAGTGACATTTTTAGGTTGTCATATATATACAAAATATTTGGATTGAATTGAATTGAATGGGTTTAAAGACTTTTTGAGCCTTTTTTTTTTTGGCCATTAAAAGTCGGAAGAGTTTTTCAAAAGAAATTAGTTGTGTGCATATTTCAGATGTTGTATTTATAGTTGAATATGTATATATGGATGTCTTTAAATTTTCTTAGATTTTCATATATAGATTTACTTTTTTTTTTTTAAGTATGATAGGATATTTATTGGGTTGACTTTTTCAAAAAGGTCCTCCATATTGTTTTCCACATAGTACAGTTTTCTGGTTGGGGCAAGGTCTGTACATTTAACTAGGATGTGTTCCACAGTGAGCCTCTCTTGGCATGGAATGCATTCTGGTGCAGATTCTTCATTGAGTATATATGAATGGATTATATTGGTGTGTCCTATGCGTAGTCGAGTCAGTATTATCTTTTGGTGTTTGGACATTGTTCCATAAGTTTAGGTTTTATGGAGTATAGTTTGCTGCTTTCATGTTGATTCCATCATAGTTGCCATTTTCTTTGTATGCATGCTTTTATCTGGGGTCTGAGGTCAGTATGAGGAATCTTATAATTGTCAGTTGGGAGTTATGAAGATTTTTTTGCAGCTGTATTTGCCCTGTCATTGCCTTTGATTCCCACATGACTGGGGATCCAGACAAAAATAATGTTTTTGGTGGTTGAGAGGATATTGATTTTTTCTAGTAACTTTATTGTTAGTGGATTCTCTTGTTTTTGGTTTTGTATAGTAAGACTGATGGAGAATCGGTGAAGTTTTTAGTAGTTTCCTCTGAAATTATGTCAAGTGCTAGGTCAATAACTATAGCCTCTGCAGTGAATATAAATGCTTTGTTTTTAAGTTTTTCCTTCATTGTGGTATTATGGTAAGTTGCTGCATATCCGGTGTGATTGTTGCTTTTGGACCCGTCTGTATAGAGAAAAGTGTAATCTGGACATTGTAATTTTAAATGTTGAAGTTCATCATGGTATTCAATAGGATTTGTGGTAGATTTGGACTTTTTGTTTAGGTTCAGTTTTATTTCTGCTTGTTTCATGGTCCATGGGGCGTTTCAGGTAGTATGAAGTTGTGAATGCTGGAGATTGGTATTTTGGATTCTTCAATGCTTTCTTTCATTCGGAGACCGAAAGTTTTGGTGGGTTTTTTTCCTCTCATGTTGAAGAGTTCTTCATATTTTGGGTAGAAGGTACATTGGTATGCAGGGTTGTTTGGGCAGGATTTGAGTTTAAGTAAGTATTGAAGAGCTGACTTTTCTCGCCTTAGGTTTAGGGGGGGATCGTGCGCTTCTGAGTATAGACTGCTCACGGGGGAGGTTCTGTATGCTCCTAGGGCCAATCTTAGGCTGGTATGGTGTATAGGGTCTAGGCGTTTTATATATGATGTTCGGGTATATGAAACAACCATAGTCTAACTTTGAGCGGACTAGTGCTCTGTAAAGTTTAAGTAGTGTTTCCCTGTCTGCACCTCAAATCAGTATGCGCTACTACTCTCAAAAGGTTTACAGCTTTGTTACATTTTTTTTTTCAGATAATTTATGTGCGAGATGAATGTCAACTTTTTATCAAAAAAAATCCCCAAGAATTTGTACTGGTCAGTAACGGGTATAGGCGTTCCTTCCATGATTCGGACAGGATCATTGTGCATGTTCTTTAGGTTGCAGAAATGCATGCATTTCGTTTTTTTCCTCGAGAATTTTAATCCATTTTCTTCCGTCCATTTCATTATTTTGTTTAGGCACAATTGAAGTTTCCTTTCGATTATAGGTATATATTTCGATCTGCAACATATTAAAAAGTCATCCACATATAGGATTAACGTCTTTTACAATGTTATTTATTCGAATACTGAATGGTCACTGATAATATACTCCCTTGAGGTACTCCATTTTCTTGTTCCTTCAAGTCCGAGAGGGTTGTGCCAACTTTTACTCTGAACAGTCTGTTTTTTTAGAATATTTTAAATAAAATTTGGCATTCTGCCTTTTAGTCCAAGCTCCTTCAGATCTGTTGAAACACCATACTTCCATACGGTATCATAAGCTTTTTGCATATCAAAGAACACTGCTGTTAGATGTTCCTTCCTTAGAAAGGCCTCTCTAATGAAGGTGTCCAGTCTGACTAGATGGTCTATTGAGCTTCGATTTTTGCTGAATCCTGATTGAAATTCCATGATAAGGTTCTCTGTTTTGAGGAACCAGATTAGTCTTCTGTTTATAATCCTTTCCATGGTTTCACAAATGCAGCTTTTTAGGGCTATTGGTCTGAAATTCGATGGATCTGAAGCGTTACTTGATTGGGATTGGATGTTTGAGTTTTCAGATTTGGGGATTGGTATTATTGTAGCCTCTTTCCAGGTCTCGGATATGTTTCCACTGGACCATATAATATTGAAAATTTCAAGTAAGTATTTTATTGAGGTTTCTGGAAGTTTTTTGAGGATTTCATATGGAATTTCATCAGGCCTTGTAGTTGTGTCATGGGATTTGACTAGAGATTCTTTTAGTTCAGACAAGGTAAGATGTTGGTTGTATTTTTTGGTATTTTGTGATTTAAATTGGAGTTTCTTCTTTTCTTCTCTTTCTCTAATCTTTTTGAATTTCTCTGTTTGTCGCATGATGAGATTTTTGATAAATTATCTGCCAGGTTATTGGAAATGTCTTTTTGATCTGTGAATATTTTGTTATCTTTAGAAATGTGAGATATTGGTGTACTACTACACTTTCCTTCTATTTTCCTCATCATATTCCAAACCGTTTTTGCCTTGGTATTCACATTAATTTTGCATACATAATTTCTCCATGTTGTTCTTTTGGATTCCGTTATGATTCATCTGGCTTTTGCTCTGTTGTTTTTGAAGAAATCCAGATTTTTGCTTGTTGGGTTTTTTTTTTTTTAATTTTCTTCAGGCAGCTCGTCGAACTCTGATGGCTTTTCTGCATTCTTTTGTGAACCAAGGTTTGTTGTGAATGTTGGTTTTGGTTGTTTTTGGTATGATATTATTTGCTATGTTTGTGAGTGTTTTAATGAAGTAGCTCAAATGGTCATCTTCATCTTTCTTTTTGGTTATTAATTGATTTTTACTGTTCCTGAAAGTCTTCCCAATCTGCTTTATGTAGGTTCTATTTGAGTGTTTTTTGTTCAGTACTAGTACTTAGACTTTCTAGAATGATTGACAAATGATCACTCCCACAGGTGTCATTAAGGAGTTTGCAGCCATGTCATTGATATTTTCACTTAGTCGATTGACTCTTAGCCACCGCTTTCCACCATATATTACGGAGTAGGTGTTATTTGTAGGAAAAGGATAGACATGTTGTATTAATAGTGGATTTTTGGAGTGGCAATATATGGTGGGGCTTGACGTGACCAGCCGATTGATCCGATTGGGCCCTTCCGATCACCCGTCTAGCCTAGCAAGGGCCAAAGTGATGTGTTGGGAAGTGGGGGTGCTAAATCTAAATCCTGACCTCCAAAGTCCCTCAACCACCAGGATCCTGTTCTAATGGTATTACGGGTTGCTACCTACAGCCAACAGGTTGGAGGACTTTTACTCTCTGCAGGGGGGGGCAGTCGGCATATTCTAATGCCCTGCCGACAGGGTCTAGTGTGATTGATCGATAGGAAAAACTTTTAGCGCTTGAAGTTGTCTATTTAAAAAATTGTTTCTAGATTATAGTTTGGTTGTTTTTATTACTTAGGTTGGTATGTTTTAATTAGGAAGCCGGTAGGGAAGTGGGGGTGAGAGAGAAAAAAAAGGGATGAGGGAGGAGGGGGAGGGACTGTTGTTTTTGTTTGGGGCTTTGCAGAACATGCGTTAGTTGTGCAAAAATTAAAAAGGAAAAAAACAGAAAGGTGTTAATGTAGATGCGTTTGTGTCAGGGAGTCATCATCCGACAGCCTGATCTTGTTGCACCAGCAAAATATTTGGGAGAGAGGAACAAAGATTTTGTGTTTCTTTGCTCAGTGGCTCCACGATCATAATCTGACATTCTGCATTTGGATGTCTAAATCAAAGATATGGCGCAAAAAGGTTACATCAACATCTCTGTATATGCAAGTGAAACATGGCAGAGCATGAGAGGAAACTCAATGTCTTTGAAATTAAATGTTTTAGAACTATCCTTGGAGTAACTTTGATGAAAACAAAGAAATCCAGATATCAGATCGATTAATGGCATTAGTTTAAAAAAAAAAAAAAAAAAAGTGATTAATGTGGTTCAGAGAGGTTTCCCAGCTATCAGATTTTAACTATGTAAATGAAGTATATAAAAAATATTTCATTAATTTCTAGGGGGCATTTGGCCAGTCATAAAATATGTTTAAATATGATATTTTAATTTGTCCAGATTTTGTATATATTATTTTAGTCGTGATTTCAAAAGTTTTAAAAAAAAGGATTTGAGTGCCATCAGCTAAAAAACTGTAACATTCAAAGCTGGTGACGTTTAGTTTTGGAGGAGATAGAATTTGAAAATATGGAGACAGACAGACATATAGCCTTTTATATATTAGATTTGTGGACTGTTATCCTCATCTTCATAGTTGTTGGGTTGACTTTTTCAAAAAGGTCCTCCATATATATGTCAAACTGTTGCGGCCAACTAGTCCTCTGGCCTTCATCAGGTGGTTAACCGTGACAGGATAGGAATGATGAATCTCTTTACTGTATCCTCAGTAATATATACAAGGGGTGTGCAATAAGTAATGCCCCTGACCCACTTCCAGTTGTCTGATCTAACTGAAATTTTGCATGTGCAATGGTTTATATATCTACGGTTATGTAGCAAATTACAGCTCTGAACTAATTGTAGTTTCTGTTTTACAGGTGCTTGAACTGAGTCAGGTGTGAAATGGAGCCTGTTGAATGTTGAGCAGTGATCCGGTTTTTGTATTTGAAAGGACGCACACCACAGGAGACTTTTGATGAAATGAAAGAAACTTATGGTGATAATGTCCCATCATATGACCTTGTAAAATGCTGGCATCATGAATTCAAACATGGCCGGAAGTCCGTGGAAACAGCTCCCAGACCTGGTCACCCCCTTCTGCCATTGATGAGGCATCTGTCCGTCAAGTTGAGGCTGCCATTTTGGAAGATCAGCACATAAGGGAAGCTATCAAAATCAAGAGGCGGGGCAAGATCAGTAAAGGTACCCTCCTCCTGCAGGACAACGCTCCGGTTCACAACTCGCATGTCGCCAGATCAGAAGCACGGACGTGTGGTTATGAAATCCGACCCCATCCTCCCTACTTTCACCTCTTCCCAGCCATGAAGTTGTTTTTGAAAGGAAAGCGTTTCCCAGATGATGCAGCCTTGATTTCTGAAGTCACGTCATGGTTGGAGGACAACCTGGGGTGTTCTACAAAACGGTCTCCAGAGCTGCATCAAACGATGGGAGAAATGGTCTTATAAATCCAAATTTTTTGTACTTATATATTTTCCATCGTTGGATGTATGGTATATTATTTTATTATTGGAATCCTTTGAAATGATTAATTTGTATATTTATATATTTATTTGTGGACTGTTATCTTCATAGTTGTTGTTTTACGATGTTTTGGCCAACTATGCAAGACAGTAATTACTGAGGATAGAGTTAAGAGACTTAGCATTCCTATCCCATCGTGGTTAACCACGAAGGCCAAAAGAATAGTTGAAAGAATAGATAAGAACGAAAAACTGTAAAAAGAGGTTTTAGGTTAGTTTTTTTTATAAATCTTACCTCGTGGGGATCTTGCATGTCAGACGCCATCTGACTGTCATCTTTCTGAAGCATTGAAACTGAAAATAAAAAAATGAATAATATTGAAACACTCGGTAAATAATATTGAAATACTTAGAAAAATCCATCTCTCAAAAAAGGGGCCCTCTGAATTGATTAAGACAAATCTAGAAGGATTTCTCCTTTACAGGATGAGGACAGAAAAGATGAAATACAACACCAAACAGATACTACATTTTTTTCATAACTAAAAAATCAAAAAGAGTTACAATAATCGATTGTCAGTAAAGAACAATGATATTGGTAGAGCTTTATGGAACCTTTTTCAAAAGCATGTTCCTTTTGGAAGCAGTTAAGGAATGAAGGTTTTATTTGTATTCAGCTGAAACAGTATCAGCACCATTTCTGATCAAATGTGCATTTTATCATTCCTTTGTCGTTCCAAAATACACTAGTTTTGGTAGTTAGGGTGTTGCCGCAATGTGCAATGCTTGCTCTTAATGCAGTTCACTCTAAATGGTTGACATCAACCAAGTCAAATGCAGATACAGAATCCCGCAGGTAAATTATTTTGTAATTTGCATAACTATCTAACTATTTTTGTAATGATAATTTTTTTTAGATAATCTTTAAACCTTATTCTTGAAGAATATTGCTCGTCTGAGCTCCAATCTATGGTCCCCCCTCACCAAACTTTCACAAAAAACATATTGAAAATAGATTGACATCTAGCTGAAACCACTATCAATAATTCCCCCACTCTTTATCTGTGCCTAAACCTAAAAGATATTCCATGAACAAAGCTTCTTTCTTAGAACTGCACGACTGTGGAACTCTCTTCCATTTGCCTGCTTTCCAGCTGACTACAATTTAGTTGTCTTCAAGTCCAATGTAAACAAATTCTTGTTGAACTGTCTCTTTACGTAACCCAATTTACCAAATTTCCACTACTAACTATTACTACAATATTATCCCATTGACTATTATACATCGCATTAATTCTTATCCTCGAGTGACCCCCCAGACCTTGATAAGTGGATAACTCCTATGTAAAAAACAAACAAAAAAAAGCTAAATCTCAGCAAAAGTTGCCAGGTTTTGTGAGTGCATATAAGAAAATGTGTATACCCACATGTTTATAGGTATAGAAAAATATAAGTAAATTTATAGAAATAATATTTTGGAGAAAGCTTTTGACAGCATGCGAAGATGTCTTTGCATAAACAAGGAACAAACGAGAGGTTGGTGAAAGTTGTTCCAGCAACGTACAGATTATGATCAAATGTTAGAATTTACAACATACTCAGTGACAGCTTTAATGTTAAAGTAGAAATACATCAGGGTTCTGTACAGAGTTTGTTGCTTTTCATTTGTATCTTAGTTGTACAAGTTGTCACAAAGAAATGCTGTCTACTAGTGATTTAGTACTTGCCGGTGAAACAATGGAAGATCTGCTGCTTAAGTTAAAGACTTGAAGGAATGCAATAGAAAGTAAAGGTCTGAAAATGAATGTTACCGAGACCAAAGTGATTATCAGTGGATATAGTGTTGAAAACCCATCAGAAAGAAGAGAGTTCTCCTGTTCAGTTTGTAGAAAGGGAGTCAGATACAATTCAATATTTTGTGGCACCTGAAAGCATTGGGTACACAAGAATTCGAGGTTGAGAAATCATAATCGGTTTGTGTGCAAGAAATGGGAAACATTAAACAATGGAGACAGATGAGAACTCAGATGTGGAGAAAATACATTTGAATTTGTTTTTACTATAAGGAATAAACAGATACTATTAGATTGAAAGGAAAGTTTTTTCATTTTGATTTCAAATGATGTATTTTCAAATAAGTTTTCATTATAATACCTTTACTTTATATATTACTTTAAATTAGAATCCTTTTAAAACAATTATGTCTTCTTTTCAGAACATTAAAGCAAATTCGCACAATTTTTTTTTTCAATCCAAGCTAGGCCGAAAAACTACTGAACCAGCTCACAATATCAACAAAGCATTTGGCCCAGGAACTACTACTGAACACACAGCACAATGGTGGTTTAAGAAATTTCGTGACAGCATCAAAAGTCTTGAAAATGATGAGCATAATGATCTGCTATCGAATGTTGACAACGATCAATTAAGAGCCTTAATCGAAGCCAATTCACACACAACTGTTCGAGAACTTGCGTCTGAATTAGACATAATGTATTCAACAATTTCCAACCACTTGAGAGAGATCGAAAAGACAAAAAAAACTTGATAAATGGGTGCCTCACAAATTGAACGACAATCAAAGGAAATGATGTTATGAAAGGTCATCTTCCATTCTTTTACACAACAAGAACGACCCGTTTCTCGACTAGGTTGTGACTTGCGATGAAAAGTGGGTTCTTTACGACAATTGGCGATGCTCAGCTCAGTGGTTAGATACAACACTTCCTGGAGCCAGAGTTGCACCAAAGAAGATCATGCTGACTGTTTGGTAGTCTGTGACCGGTCTCATCCATTACAGTTTTTTTTAATGTACGCAAAACCCTTGCGGCACAAACTGTCAACAAATGGATGAAATGCATCAGAAACTTCAACAACACGCAGCATCAGTCAACAGAAAAGGCCCAATTCTCCTCTACGACAATGCCCGACTGCACATTGTTAAACCAAACCTACAGAAGTTGAATGAATTGTGCTACAAAACTCTGCCTCATCCACCATACTCTTCAGACCTTTCACCTACCGACTACCACTTTTTCAAGCATCTCAACAACTTTCTGCATAAGAAATGAAAACTTAAGTGATATCAAAACGCCTTCAGCGACTTCATCGTCACCAGAATGTAAGACTTTCAGGTTACTAGCATAAACACACTTGCTTTTTTTTTTATTATATCCAAATATGTTGCACATGTTTTAAGGTCACTCATCAGTGATAAATTGGCTTCACTGCAAGTTGCATGTTTTAAATCATCATATACATTCCACCAGCAAGCCAATCATTTAACAAAAGAAAAATGTTTCCTCCTCAATATTATTACATATATATACTAGACTATCCATGACCTGTTGGATGAGTATCGAATAGTGAATATATAGAATTAATGTATAAATATGCAAAAATTGAATGCATGCGAAAACAAACATGGCAACCAGCCAAAACAATACGGAATACATTGGATAATAAAGGTCTTAACATCATTGCCCTTAGATTAAATGGAGAATACTTTATAAGTAAGTTGGGTGTAATCTGTTGAAAAAAAATCGAAAAAGACAAAAATACAAGGTGGGAGCGTGCATTGTACAGAGCCTACCTAGTTTGTTTTTTTTTGTGTGTGTGTGCTAAGTCTTTAAAATATTGGGAAATAATAATTAATGGCGAGACCTTTTCAAAGCAAATGAAAATATCGATATTATTGTTTCATTTGTATAGTAACTATGATTAGGGAAGTTTGGTTCCTTTTATTTGATATAGGAATTTTTTTTTTTAAATATTTATAAAAAAAAGTAGATGTTTTTATGCTTTGATAGTTTTGTAATTTCTTTTTATTAATACAGTTTCAATGACTGGCGAAGCTGCTTTGAGTAATTTTAATGTCTTTAAACTGTCAATTACAGAATATATAAAAGACATTAAATCGTAAACATTTGTTTGTTTTGGTTTGAAAACGATTTCAACTTGCAATGAAAAATACAAATAAAATTCGTAAAATGCAGATGTAAAAAAACAGCAAAAGAGATTTACAGTTTTGTTTTTATTTAAATTTTTTAAACACAAAAAATGTTGAAAATAAAAAAGCGTTCATGGCTTTATTTTATTTACTTACACATGTGCAGAATTTTTCAAACTAGAAACTGTAGACTGGATGGACGGTTTCAATGCCAAAGCAAGACTATTTGAGTTCTTAATATATATATATATATATATATATATATATATATATATATATATATAATGATTATAAAGCAATTATAATTAATATAAATTATCAACTAATTATGTCTAAACCTTCACCTTTTAAATTCACAGAATTTATTAAATAAAACAAAGATGGCTTCCCAGAAATACATTTCAAAATGCATTTACCTGGTAAATTTAAATCCTGATCTTTACTCGATCGGAATCCAGCATCAGATGTAGATCTGAAAAAGAATAAGAAAGGAAAAAAATAACAATTAAATTTTATGTAACAGAGTTTATTTCGAAAAATAAAGAACATGTAAATTCCTGTTTTAGGAAGTAAAACCTAGCCAATGAGGGTTGAGGACGTGCACATAATATGAGAATGATCAACTCTTAAAGTGAGACTTAAATTTGATGATCTCCAAAGAAGATTAAATTTGAACAGTATGAGGAAATGTGTGCAGAACAGGAGACTGAGTTAGTATGGTCACAGTTGAGATATCAGGTTCAGCAAAAACATGAAGTGGTGAATTTCAGAAAAAGATAAAAACCAGAGATAGGTTGGAATGTTTTGAAGCCATCCAAAACATGCCATCATGTTGTAAAACAGACGTTAAGATGATGACTGTTAAGGCGATTCATATATGGGGCTGACAATGTTTACCTCATGGGATGGAGGGTTGTAGAGAGAGAAAAGGGTCCTACCCTGATTCCTTATTAAAGTCATTGCTTTCTTTAGAAGCATCGTCTTCATAACCATCATAGGATGACTTGCGTCCAGACATACTCCGTCACAGCTGGAGTAGTGTCCAATGTCCACACTCCAACAGAATCCAAACTGAAAGAGAGGAGAGTTGGCTGTGAGTGAAGAATAGTCCGAAGACTTCCCAACTTGATTAGTTGATGACAACAGACAAAATACGAAAACAACCAACACCAAAAATGTCAAAGTCTTGAAGTTTTGTTTCTTCAGACATTTGACGTATGTATCTCCTGGGAAAGAGGAGGAGGAGGAGGACGTAAAAAATAACACGATTTTTTAAATATTTCATCCAATCTATCTCCACAATCCTGCAAAAATGCGAACTCTCAACTCCATCAAATGAAAATATTTAACTTCAAACTCCATCGATTTAACATCTATTTTACATGCTGGCATGTGTTGGATGGCTTTTAGAAACTGACTACAAAACTAACTTATCTCTGGCCAGGACATTATTTATCCCTCTTTTGCTCAAGTATATCTTTCATGTTTTCTTTAGCCTTTCCCTACCAACTGACCCTGCTGCCCCAACTTTTTCACATCTATAAACCTTCAAACTCTCATCCATTCATACAAAGTCTCTTGTTCTGCACATAGTTTCCCAGACTGTTCTGATTTAATCTTCCTCTGAGGTCATCTGACATAAGTCTTTCTTTAAAACTTACATTATGCATCTATCGAATCTTTCTCATAACATTTACATAGATAGCTATGCAACAACTATTCTAAACAGCAAGTTGTTAAAAATGCAAAAATCAGTTTCAATAAAAACACGGCAAGGGGACGAATATTTAACAATTGGAGAATCACAAACGTTAAAAAGTATCTCTTTTTTTATGTCATTTTCAATAGCAACATTTCTCATTGCTGTGTAATGTTAAAATATTATAGAACACAGTTTTCCATGAACTTTTACAGAGAGAAGATGTAAAGAATTTTCCTAGCATTTTTAAAGGAAAAATGTTTATAAAATAATGTTCCACTCATAAAATAACTTACCATAGAATATTGTTGCCACATCTAGTTTGGTGTACCAAACACTCACTTTTGGACAAGGTGCAAAAAAAAAAAAAAAAAAAATGTCTAACCTAAAAAGGTCCCACAGTGTCTGTCAAGCTCTAGATACTGTCACATCACCACAGATTTGCATCACAGTGTTTGTTTTAAGAGTACTTCTATGGAATGTACTCTGATCTTATTGAACTTGTACACCCACTCCCTACCTCCACCCAACAAATATTTCCAACTAGAGTTATTCATAGGAAAGAAGCAAAAGACCTTCTGGAAGAAAATTTCATAATTACATCAAAATTTCATAATTACATCAAAATTTCATAATTACATCAAACGTTTACCGAAAATTAAAACATTATATTTCCAAGGAAAAGAAAATACTGTTAAGTCATTATACAGGAAAAAAAAAGGTTGTGCTTTTGTTAGGCATACTGTGAAATTGGGGAAGATTTGAATATTAGTGTTTGTCCAAAATTTCCACGTGGATGAAGTAAAACAGATATGCAACTATGCAAAAATCCAAGAAAATCACAAATGTTTAAGTGAAAAAAAGATCGAAAGGTAAAAAAATATCGATTTTTCCAAGCTTAGAGATGTTAGCTATATAGATGGTATCGAAAAATATCAATAGTTTGAATATATGGAGAAGAAAAAAATTCACCGTTGAGGGTTAATCAAAATGATGGGTTGAAAAATGGCGAAGCATCAAAAATAGTTACGCATCAAAAATAAAGTAGGGAAACTAGCATTTTAAACTAATTCTGGTATATTAAACATTTAAAAATTAGGGAATAATAATGACAATAACAATATTTAAGATAAATGCAAGTATTTGATTAGCAAGAAAAAGATTTTGGAAGTTATATTAAAAAGTTTTCTCGCACATGTGTGTGTGTATATATATATATATATATGTTTGTTTATTATACAAATATTATTGGTTACATATGTGCATACATGTTTCAGTGGAATCCCAATTCAAGGATAACACTTCATCAGACCCAAAAAAGAATCGATATGTAAATGGGAGCCAAATTACACTAGTTTTTTTTAAGGTATTAGAGTGTGGTTTACATTCTGGAAGAACATGGGGTGTCCAAAGACCGACCGAATGCCCACTAAGCAATAATTGCTTCACATCTTCAGTGGTATACCAGGCTAGAATATGCACCATAGAAAACACAGAAATAGAAAAATTCTACATAGGCAGCACCTCAATGACCTTTAAAAACATATTCTATGGTGATACACTGTTAATGAATAACAAAGCATATGCTATGGACACCTCACTAAATTATTAAATGTAAAAGTAGAATCAGCTATAAGCTGCAAACACTTTGGTGGCTACACTTAAGTTGTAAAAAGCAAATAGCAATCCCCCAATAATAGTAACACCAAAATTCATAACTTCTCACTCCCAATATCTTAATCAATTAATAAATGAGCTAAGACGTGAAAGGATGCAGAGTAGTCCTGATACACCACAAATTAATAATTATATTTACTATAAACCAACACACCTCTAATTAATAATGGCACTCACTGAAAAACGTTGAAGAAAGGGCTAAGCCATCCTCTCATCACCATTTAATACTAAACTAAATGAACAGAAACACAATTTACCACCAATTGGATAAAAGTGAGTACACTTTGCATACTTACTAATTAAACACATGGAAACAACTAAAATAATCTATGGGTCTGGCATGCTTGTAATTGTACAAGAAGTATAATCATAAAGCAGCACTACATTAGGAAACCAACCTCATAATTGACCCCAAATGATAACTAAGTACTCCAACTAAAGAACTCTAGGAACGGAATACTCCACAAATATAGATGCTATTATGCTCCTATCTGAATGTGTATGGTCTGAAGAACCTATCCCTAAAACAAAGCATATACACCTATCAAATATATAAATATTCTAGTATTGGAGACAGGATAATGACAATCATCAAAATTAAATTTATATACATACAAGTTGTACCCGTCCACGTGTTGCTGTGGCTCAGTTTGTTTAAATGAAACACAAAAACGAAAACGTCAAAATATGTGTCTTATGTTTATGTTCTCAATATTTTTGGATACACAATATTTTGAGGTTTCCCTTTTCCTGTGCAGATGTGGAGATTGTCTGATTTTCCGACTGTAGAACACGCAAAATATATTTGTCCATGTGAGAAGACATTATGGTGTAGATGTAAGTGACACAAATGTAAAAATTGTCCCTGAACTGTGTTAATGGTTATTACAATAGGTATCCCAAACCAAAATTTTATTTTCATTATATCTAAAAAAATTAATGTGGTCATATAGATTTTTGTAAACCATAAACAAAAGTACCAAATTTATTTTGGTAGCTCAATTAGCCATCAAGTTATGATCGTTCAAAGTTTGTCAGAAAGTTGAAAATTTGCTATCATGGTCTAGAGGCTAAATTTCATAGTATATAACTAAAAATGTAAGCTACTAACAAGTGAAAAATCCTTATAAATGTAATGCCATCTTGTGGTAAATGAAAATTAATACTAATGAAAGCAATAATTATTAGATGAAACCAATTTAAACACGAGGCAAAATCCCACTACCAACGGGGAAAAAAGTGCAAATATGACACGGAAATGCAACTTTGACTGTTCATATCAATTTCATTTCAATACCTAATGTATTGAATCTTCTTAGTATGATTCATAACACATTAGAGATCAGGATAATGTTTTCTTTTAATTATAAATTGATAAAACCACTCAATTATGAACAATGTAAAAGCAGTCGAACAGACAATTTGGTAAAAAGGGAAAAAAAAAGGTTAAAAAATGATTCAAAAGTGTACGTTACTGAAATTGCTGTAAAAATGTAACCATTGGAGGTAGAAGCTTAAAACTTTGCAACTTTACTAATTTGGGGTGAGGAACTAAAAAAAAAATGTTTGCCTTGTTTCTAATAACAAAAGTTTTTGCCACAGAAATATTTTTACTTTGGGGAATTTAAATTTGCCAAAAAAGGACCGACAACAATAAGACAACAATAGATTTTTTTCAAGCATTGAAAAACTTTCAACTTAAAAACTTTCAACTTAAAAGACAAGTAAACAAGTAAGATATGTAAACAAATGCTGACTCAATGTCATCTGACAAAGGCCATCGAAAAAAATCCTTTCTACCTTTGGTTTGCAATAAAAAATTTATTACAGTGCTGGATGCAGATATAACCTCAATGATTTGGCCAATGTAAAAGTTGGTATCACAGTAGACAGCAACCCATTGTCATGGATGCTAAAGATATCCTGAGATGGTTCTTCATCACAACTGCAGAAGTTATCTGAATGTTCAGCAGATTCACTAAGGGACTTTTTTTGTTGCTTTGGAGGTGGAAATGAATTTACTGGATTTCTTCTCAAATAGTCAGAGAGAGCAGCTTCCAGTTGAACTTTATTTCCACTGGTGTTGATTTCAACACCTAACACAACCTTGAGATATCTCAGTTTAAGTTTATCAAAAACACCTGATAGAACATATACGTCTCGGGGGAGGGGGGGGGTTATTTCTACAGTTTATCGACGAAAATGGAGATGCCATTTTTTCTTTTTTTTTTTTTTCGTGCACATGTTAAAATCTGAGGGAAAAATCAGTATTTTAAATTATGACCGAAGCATGAAATAACAAAAAAAAAAAAATTAAAACTAGATAATGATTTTTTTCAGTTTCATTTAAATTAATTTGTTATTGACCCTTTAAAGTTGCTTTAACTTAAAAAAAATGTTTCATTAAAATTATTTATTTGTTCGGAAAAAAACAAACAAAAAAAACAAACTATTTTGTAAAAATCCAATGTTGCTTTCATTACAAAATTGTTTTATTAAAATTATATTTTCTTACACAAACTTTTCAATAAATGTTTTTACAATTATATTTTCATAAATTTTTATACAGTAAATGTTTTGGTTTTCAAATGGCGCTCGCCCAGTTTAGACAATGTCATTTTCATTTCTGATTTTAATAATTTTTTTTATTTTCTGTTTTTAATATTAAAAAGATATATACGTTTTATCCTATTTTCATTAATTAAATCGAAACATTTTCAATTAAATCATTACGGATATATGTTCTCTTTCACTTTCTTTATTTACTATCATAGTGCTTTCCGGAAGCCATTAATATCTAGTTTTATTTTTTTGTTATTTATTTCTAACTTCGGTCATAGTTTAAAATACTGATTTCTTCCTTGGATTTAACGACGGGGGGGGCAAAAAAAAAAAAAAAAAATGGGCATCTCCATTTTCGGCGATAAACTGTAGAAGAACCGTCTCAGGAATTATAAAAACAAAAGAAAAAAAATGATTTTTACAGTGAAATTAATTTTTTCATTCATGCGCCACAAGCACAAAACTTAATTATATTTTTAGTTATTTTTTAAGTAATATACAGTGTAATTAAAAAATAAATTAACAAATGGGTTATTCCAGGTCAATTCATCCAGCCCCGACACACCTCCTCTTGGATTTTTTCATATTTACACCATACAAACTTTGGGTTAAAACTAAGAGAAATCTGCAATTTCAGCCCAGTTGGATTTGAGGAACATATTTTTTTTCACAGTTGGTTTCGGCCTGGAAATAAACATTTGCTATGTCATGACGTAGAATTTTCGACACCCAGCATTTTACAAAATTTACATTTTTGTTGCAAAAAATAAAGCTTTGGAACTAAAAATTCACACAGGCAAGGTTTTGAGGACAAGGAATCCAAAAATCATGGTTAGAAAGATGGCAAATGAGAGGAAGTACCTTATTTTTACCATTTTAGGTGGTGTCGTAGCACTTTTTTAGAGCTTGTTTGGGACAATATTTTGTTGAGAAAAAAAAACAGAACTGTGGTGCTTTATCAGACTTCTCCTTTGGATTTTAAAGTGACTTTGGGTTGGAAATTACAAAAATCAAATAAAACCGTTTCACATATTTGACATTTCAAGACACTACAGCCTCAAAATTGGCATTTTTATAAAAATTTAAGGATTTTTGGGTGAATTTGGCAACAATCTAATCTTAAGTTATGATCAATATCTAGAGCTGAAAAAGGACTTGGATCGACCCATTATAGCCCATTTTCATGATAGATTGTCAAATTACATCATATAAAAGGATATAGACCCCTACTTCAGTCAAAATGGACAAAAAATAGTCGAAAATAAAATACTTTGATGCATAATCTAGTTTATCGTAAGAAAATATGTCAAACAAATATAAAACAAACATTTGTTATAACTCCAACTATCGACTTGATCTGTCAAAATAGTTCTGAGTCTTATTTTTCTCCTCCTCAGTGATGAAATATGTTCTACCATTCACTAAAATACTTGGGATCTGCACTCTCATAACGACCTTGCTCAGTGGAATATAGCCTCGATCCCTATTAGTTGGCCAGTGGAATTGATGTGATGGTCCATGTGGATGCAGGAACTTGCAAGTAAGATCTTTCTCTTCCCTGTTGACACTCTCAATCAATGCTAACCACCAATATCCATCAAAAATGCAAGTAATGTAGTCATTGCATTTGAGTAACTCCAGAGTTTCATCTAGCGGCGCAGGCATGTCCAGGAAAGAATGGTCGATAAAGATCGTTGTGTCAGCACTCAATTGCTTGCCCTGAATAGTAAACTGAGAAGTTGGTTTGAAATAGTGACAGCTCCTTGTACCAGGCACAGTATCTCCCAATTTATATCTCATTTGAAGTTTCTCTTGAACTGAAGCCATGTCTTCTTTGTCGATCTTTAGAAACATGATATGAGTGATCGATGATCTGCAAAAGTCTGCAACAGCAGGAAAGGTGAGTATTTGGTCTTTTATTGGCCTTTGCAAGCTGGCACGGAGAACTTTGCGTTTGACAACTCCACCAATTCCATCACAGGGTGATTTGCCATGGCTAGTTGCAAAAAATGCCCAAGTTACATCAATTCCAAAATCTGATAAGTGATGGCAAAGGTTAAGAAATGCTTTGAAGTTTTTATATTGGCCAGAGCAGCCATCGCTGAAGTACTCTACACTCTTGATCCAGGGAAATTTCTCTTTGATGTACAACATCACCATTCTTTGCAGTTCATGCACAAAACAGGTGTCATGCTCAAGGTCATCTGAAATGATGCATAATGAGATCTGTCGAAGTTTCGCATTGTTATCTTTGCAATAAATTACCACTGGATGCATGATACACTGGTCTTAGATCTAGTGATATCCCTGGATCTCATCTTGCACCATGTAGTGATAATTTTCCGCAAAGTCCAGGAGAAGGATACATCTCAGTTATTTCTTCTCTTCACTTTTTTTTTTTTAGATACTGAGCTTGGCTCTTTGCTGTGAAGGAATGGGTTGTTAGATTATCAACACTGTATACCAACATCTCTATGAAGTCATCTACATCAGCCATCTGTGTCCATAGCATTGTCCTATCCACACTCTCTCATTGACTATATGACATCTCACAGTCAATTTCGTTTCTGGACATGAACTTTGTTACTCATGCTCACAAAATCTTTCCCGCTAGGCATTAACCGTGAAAATTCATCGTCCTCACAGAAAGCCAAGACAGAATTGATAACCTCTTTTGAGAGACCTCTCCTCTTCTTCTTCTGTGGCAATGAAAGAATACCTTGATCCTTTTTCAGTTGCCGTGTTTCATGTACTATATATTCAGAGATGTTGAAATATTCAGACACCTCTTTTTGAGACCAACTTTCCGGAGCTAAAGTCATCAACCGGATCCTCTCACTGGTTTTCATTTCTTTATTCTCAAGTTTGGCCTTCATTGCATCCAACGATCATGATCCTTTGCCTTTGCCACTAAATCCGTTTGACTCGTTTGGCTGCTAATAGGGCTTCATAATTCAGGGCTAGAGATGTTAAGGACTTTGGCAGCTGCCTCTACTTGCATTTCATAGTTTTTTTCTAATTTCTTTCTGACAATATTGATTTTTGTGTGCTTCTGCATTCTACCGGGTTTTATAGGGGATATATCAAACATTATTAGACTGTCATTCAGTTTCTCTCTCTTTTGCTCAATTTGTGACTCATTTTCAAGGTCTTCTTCTGTTTCACTTGGATCTTCTAACTTCTTGGCAGCTGCTTCACAGTGACGGCAAAGCTTCCAGCCAGGAACAACATGCTAGCCCTTCTGCTTTAGCATCTCAGCCATGTCTAACTCGATAGCACGATCATCCTCTACCTTCTTTTTGTGCTTCAAAAAGATGTTGCAGCACTTTGTATATTTTTTCTCACAGTAATGCCCCAAATGAAGTTTGTGATACCTGCAAATGTTAGCAACAGTTTCATCAGTGAATGTGACACTAGTTCTTAATTTGAGTACAGTTTGTACATCATGCTCTAATGCAGTTATTGGTGTTGAAGATGGCTTCAGATTGCGGTGACATGCACTCTTCATTAGTAATCCAAAAGAACATTGAGGAACACTTGTCATGGATGATGTAGCTCCTCCCTCTCTTTCCTTGTTTCAGAAGATATTCTTAATTCATTGCTCTGGTAGAAAGATGTGAAATAATTATTACAATCTGATAATAAAAAAAAAATAATTCACAATGAGCAGCATATGCAATACCCAACTGCAACATTAAGAGATTTATAGATGGTATAAAACACAGATGATGTAACAGTAGCACATCCTTGATCATAAACAAAGGCAATGTAATCAAAGAAATGAAATTTGCAAAAAGTAATATTTATGACCATTCAAATTTGATAATGAAAAAAGATTTATTATGGTAATTTCTAAAGTTTGAAATTCAACTGTATGTATTTCAAGGTGCTATAGAACTGCAATGCTAGGGTATAAGAAATTCTATTTTAACCATTATTATGCCTTGAGGTTAGTGGGCTAAACAATAATTTAGTGAGAAACCATAAAAAAGTGACAGGAAAGAATAAACTTGGATTATTGACAAACTTAGAAGTTCACACCAAAGAATGCATTATTAGATCAATGCAATGAGTGAAAGAGAAGAAAATTAATCATAGCAGCGATGAAATATAACTATGAGACCATCATAACTAGCCAAAGAGACACACCCATTTATCAAAAAGGGGTTCATATGAAAGTGTTTCTTCTGCTGAAGATTACCCTTTACAAATATATATCATGTTTTTGAGAGCCACAAATGTTGACTTCCCTGTTTGTCTTTGACAGTATTTAACATCATGCTCAGGTAATAACTCTGAACAAACTGTGTTGAAAATGTATCACCAGAAACAGAACAAAATTGATCAATCAAAAACAGAACATAACAGCAAGAAATCATAGCATGAATTCTCTACTTCACAACTGAAGTCAACGTAATGTCATTTGAGTGAAACTGATCAAGAAAAAGTATATCGATTTGAATCAACATGAAACAATCAGAAGTCAATGTAGTGTCTTTTGAGTGAAACTGAACAGGAAAAAGAACATTTAAATCAACATTTAAAAAAAGAAGCATAGGACATTATTCAGGTATCATATGATAGAGGAATTTGCTCTGACACTCAAACTTGATTACTCAGGTGGACATGATTCTGAACAGCTTAAATGCATTGATTGAAAGCCCATAATACAAGTTGCTGATTTAATGGTTTAGAAACCATGATCCAACTGTCCAAAAATTATGAACTACACGGCACAATTGTATGGTATGTGCCTGAAAGTATAAATGAAAAACACAATATCTTATTCCCACTTTGGTAAACTGAGTCGACTCTACACTACCCCTAGTCACAATTCATGAACACATACAAATTAAAGAATACTGTTATCATGATCAGTACTATTCTACTGCACATTTTCAATTAGATCATAAAAGAGAAGGAAAGAGAGGGTTAGATCTTGCCTCAGTTTGATAATGAGCAGAATGTTATGCTTCAAATGAAAATGTGACCATTTCATTCAAATCTGAATGTTACCTTACATCTTTCCTCTAAATTTTAAGCTGTTGATATCTGCAAATCAAAAGATAATGGGCAAAAGTTGTTTTTTTGAAAAACTCAAATGTCCAAAACTTGTACATAATTAAAATTGCTGTCCATATGTCCATATATATGTCAAAAATCTTTCATTTTCAACTACTTTTTGTCCATTTTGACTGTGAAGTAGGGGTCTATATCCTTTTATATGATGTAATTTGACATTATATCATGAAAATGGGCTATAATGGGTCAATCCAAGTCCTTTTTCAGCTCTAGATATTGATCATAACTTAAGATTAGATTGTTGCTAAATTCACCAAAAAATCCTTAAATTTTTATAAAAATGCCAATTTTGAGGCTTTAGTGTCTGGAAATGTCAAATATGCCAAAAGGTTTTATTTGATTTTTGTAATTTCCAACCCAAAGTCACTTTAAAAATCCAAAGGAGAAGTCTGGTAAAGGTACTTCCTCTCATTTGCAATCTTTCTAACCATGATTTTTTGGATTCCTTGTCTTCAAAACCTTGCTTGTGTGAATTTTTAGCTCCAAAGCTTTATTTTTTGCAACAAAAATCCAAATTTTGTAAAATGCTGGGGGTCGAAAATTGTACGTCATGACATAGCAAATTTTGATTTCCGACTGTGAAAGATTTGTGTGAAAAAAAATATGTTCCTCAAATCCAACTGGGCTGAAATTGCAGATTTCTCCTAGTTTTAACCCAAAGTTTGTATGGTGTAAATATGAAAAAAATCCAAGAGGGGGTGTGTCGGAGCTGGATGAATTGGGCTGGAATAACCCAAATCTTCAAATTTATCAAAAACGCCCGATAGAACATAAACAAAAAAAATGCACATTTTTACGCGAAATTAATTTTTTTATTTACACATGACTTGTTGCACGTAACTTAAAACTTAGCGATATTTTATTTTTTTTAAGTAATGTAACTGTACAGTCTAATAATAAAAAATAATTTAACAAAATGTTATATATATCAAAAATGCCCGACATAAGAGAAATAAGTAAACAAAAAAATGAGGCACATTTTTTAAATGAAAAAAAAATTTTTCCAACAGTTACATGCAACTAAAAATGTTTTTTTGGTTTAAAATGTATCCAGTTTAATTTTTAAAAGATAATTTAACAATGCTGAAGTTTATCCAACCGAAAGAAGATAAAGCAAAGAACATATAAAGTTTGAAAGACGATATAGAAAATAAACAACTGACATTATTTTTTAAATTGTAAATTTTCATTTCTTTTATTTACACACTTGTAGCACTAACAACAAAAACAAATTCATAGTGAAACAAGTTGTTTGTTTACGTTTTCATTAGTCTTGCTGACAGTTGATTTTAGTAATGATACTTCGGTCTCTTGGGGGGATTAAGTTGTAAATCTCGATGTATAGGTACACTCACTTTTATTAGTGGCACTCCTTGATTTATGAGCATAGTAATATGACACCAACAGATTATTAAAGAGGAGATATTTCTCTACAAAACGGTGAGTGCGATTTTCGGAATTTTTTTAATTGTATTTCTTTCGTATTTCATTCACTGAAGTTTTCAAGTTGGATATTTTTGTGAAAAACTTAAAACCTTTTTTAAGCTCACCACATTGATAAGTGACCTTTTTTCTTCAAAATGGTACTATTTTTTTATACGTGGAACTCACAATATCGCACGCATCAAATTTGAAAAACACCATTTTTTTGTGTAAAAAATAAAGCTGCGTTCACCAAAATTAGTGACATAACTTGAAGTAAGCTGGAAAAAAACTATTAAAAGACACAAGAAAAAGAATAATATATCGATAAAGCAAAAAGATTAAATTTTATTTAAATCAAAACTTTATCAAAATAACCCAAAAAATAAACGAGATATCGCAAGTTGAAGTTAAGGGAAATTTAACTTTATTTACCAGTTTTCGCATCCTAAACTAGGCTAGTTTAGGATACTTAATTGCAAATGCCAAGCAAATTGTGAAGCGCAATATCTTAAATTAAAACGGTATATCCATTTAAATCATACAATGTATGTTCATTGCCTGTTTTTCCTGACTGTTGACAGAAGGGAAACCATGAGGGTTTAATTTTACTATAGACATGTATGTGAACACATACTGGAAAATCTCGAAAAGTAAAAAAATTTAACAATTTTCTTTTTGTATAGTGTTCTATCAAAGATAAACCAATGGAAAAATTGAAAGGAAAACTGCTTAAAAAATAAACCAACAAAGTGGGAGACCAATGATAATTCAGAATAAAGAAAGATGAAGAGAATGTAAAAATGTTGTAGGATAAGTTTTCAAAGAAAAGAAATAGTTTGGTAAATTTTTTTTTATTCCAAGAAAATATAATATATTGCTTTAAAATATAATTAATGAAAATATGCATAAACATTTTGGTGCTTTTTTATTGTTGCTAATTCACAAATCGAAATATTGATTTTCAAGTGAAACCAATAGTATCTACTGAATTGCCATGTCGCAGTAATGAAAATAGCCAAAACTTATGAAAAACAATGAGGGAGAAATTAATGATAAAGTGAAATAGTTTTTGTAGAAATTAGAAATTTTAACTATTTCCCTTGTGTTTACGTTACATGTCATGTGACCAAACAAACATAGCTGCAATCATTTTTTTCGTGTAATCATTGAAAATCGAAATAATTGTGACATGAAAATTAGGTATATTACATTGGTTACTGTTGTGATTGAAAAAAATGTAAGGAGTTATCATTTTTTTTTTTTAATTAAATATCAACTTTTCGGCTCGCCGATTTCACAACAATAATGAAGAAGCGCCCTTTTTTATCGGCAGACCTGTACAATGAAAAACCTCATATTTTTTGGTACTCTTGCATAAGTTGACCCAGATCCTCAGGATTTTTCATCAATTATGATTCAAGCTTAACCGGCAGTCACCGGGGAAGCCGAGTAAACTAACAGATGCAGACAAATTTCAAAACAAACAGACTGGAAAAAATAGAAATACAATATAAAATAATAAAAACCTACTGCAAATTTATTGACTATATATATATTTTTTCCCCAGAAAAATCGCATTTTGTATTGTTTATTTACTTTTATTTTTTTTCGCAATTGTTTTATAAAAAAAATTCATTTTTTTTTTTTACCATAAATTGTTAAGTGAAAGTTATTTTGCAAGAAAACTTACATTTTTTTAAAGAAAATTGGCAGTAAACTTTGCAAATAGAATTTTTATTAAAAGAAAAGATGAATGCTTTTTATGAAAACTCTAAATTGTTAAGGTGAAAGTACAGAAAATTCTTTTTATTTTTAAGAAAATGTACAAATCATTTTTTGTCACCATACTCATTAATTATAAAAAAAAAAAATGTCGGTTTAGTGTTTCAACATTTGAAGAACGATCGTCTTAATCCAGTAATTGCTGGTCTAGCCCTAACCATAATTGATCCCGAGGATTCGAGCCAAATCCTGGAATAGTACCATTCTTTCTAATTTCGTCTTTTTTCAATTTTTTGAGTAGATTATCATTGATTGCAAACTAACAAATTTAACCAAAATGCAAAAAATTCAATAATTAAATATTTTTAAGGGGTGCTCAGTTTCTAATACAATGTCTTAGTAAATCTATCCCCCTTATTGGAAACACAAAATCAAATTATTGCCCGTATGGTTGAGATAGATTCTTTTCAATTTCTTGCTCCCCCTCTAAATTCCACAATTTTCACTTTTTTTTTTTACTACATGTTATTACAGACTTAAGTTACAGATTATAAAAAAATTTGAAAGAACATTTTTATAACTTCACGTGAGGGTTCAGTTTTCAATAAATGTTGTATTCAATTTAGTACAACGTTATAATTGAAAAATGAACCTCCACGTGAAAAGTTATAAAAAATGATCTTTCAATTTTTTTTTCGTATAGTCTAAAACTTATGTAATCAATGATATTAATAGAAAAAAGTTTTTAAAAAAGTGAAACTTGTGGAATTTAGAAGGGGGGGGGGCAATCTCGCTAATGTCTGCCTTTGACGGCGGGTGGTGATGCTGATTTTTCCCCAAATAAAAAAATGGCCAGATTGTTACAAATAAAACCACCTATTTTATCAAATAAAAATTAAGTATAATGTTATAATTAAAAAGAAATATATAAAAACGCGCATGAGTACATTGAAAATACTATACCAAAATGTCAAAGCAATTGGTTCGGTGGTTTTTTAGTTTTTCAAAAACTAACAAACCAGACGCTTCATTTTTATATATATAGATATAAAAAGATATATATTCATTTTTATATATATAGATATAAAAACCTTTGCCACTAATTACCTCAAACACTGTGGTAGAGGAGAAAATATAATATTGGTATACTACCTTTATTTAAATCATATAAATAATCTGTTTCTATGTCTATCCTTGTGGCCATGTCACTAATAAGGGTGCTGGAGGTAAACATTTCATCTGGGCTGACGTTACCCGCTTAATAGTCAGGCACCCGAACTTTGGATTAACCACTAAGGAGGCTGTCCTATCAGCAGGTGCAAAGTACTGGGGCTGCTGTATTGCCATTTAGTGAATGGATTCTGGACCATGCAGTAGTTTCTGGTGGAGCCTCTCGATGCCATACTAGCGGGTAATTGTTACGGCTTTACCTTATCATGTGCTACAAAAAAAAAAAAAAAAAAAAAATTCCTGTCTTTTTCTCTCTTACTTTCCCTCTCTGTCTTGCTTTAACCAAGTTTGTCGATCTGTTCCACAAATCCCAAAACCTCAACATGAAATATTTCCAGAAAAAAAAAATGAATAAACCTAGAACTCTACCCTATCCTCCAACATAGACCCCTACTACCATGTCTCCTTCTCCAACATCAGGAGTCTACGTTCCAACCTTCCAGAGGTTGAAACCCAATTACAGGAGACAAAACCGGACATACTTTCCTAAGTGAAACTGACCACTTCCCTAGATGAGATCATAATTAAAGGATGCTCTAACTTAACATCTAAATCTAACCTCCAAGATCGCCATGGGCATGGAATATGTGCCTACATTAAAGATGGCTTTCTGTGTGGTAGGGATATCTCCAAAGAAGACCCTAAATTACCTTATATGTGCTTCCGGATTGCACTTGCTTACACCACCACATTTATATTTGCCCTCTATCACCCCCACAGCAGCGGAGTTACTATCTTTAAGAGTATATCTGGCAAAATTGACCACATCCTGTCTGCTCATCCTTTGGCTAACATTCACATTTGTGGGGACTTTAATGTCCACAATGTGGAATGGCTGACCCACTCGAACAAGACAGATGATGAGGGGAGATTCTGTCATGATTTCACCATTGCCTATGATCTCACTCAGATTGTTCACGGACCCACCCATGTGCCCAATACTACCGGTCAGTATGCAAGCCTTCTAGACCTTTTTCTCACAACTTCCCCTGAGCTATGTTCATGTTCCGTTCTATCTCCTCTGGGATCGTCTGACCACTCGATTGTATCAGTTAAGATAAAAATGAAATGTAATAAGTCTTCAGACATACTTCTCCACCGTACTGTATATCGATACTCTACGGCTGACTGGGATAGTTTCCGTACATTTATATCTGATCTACCTCTGCATTCCATGTTTAAAAAGGATGTGTCCTTTATAGTATCAGACCTGACCAAATGGTTAATTGTAGGCATAGACCGATTCATACCATCCAAAAAAATTCCAACAAAAACCTAACAGCCAGCCGTGGTTCTCCTCAGAATGTCCTGCTACTATCGCGCACAGAATCACTTTTTCCATAGCTACCAATGTAAGAGATGCACTGAGACTAAAGCTGCTTTCAGGACTGCCAGCAACCACTGTAAAAGAGTAATAAAAATGCAAGAGAGCTATATGCTCAGTCTGTTAAATCCAAAGTAGCTGAGCAGCAGCTTGGTTCCCACCAGTTTTGGCAAATAGCAAATAGGATCCTGAACAGAAGCGTGCGTTCTATCCCAACCATCAACAATGGACCTGAGGTCATCTCGTCAGCATCAGACAAGGCCAAACTATTTACCAAGAACTTTGCAGCTAATTCTACCCTATGCGACGATGGCCATCAACTCCCCGTATTTCCTCCTATAACTGACAACACGCTATGCAACATACAAATTTCTATGCGTGATATCGCCAAACTAATCAAGAACCTTGATTCCAGTAAAGCAACTGGTCCTGACGGCATTCCAATTATAGTGTTGAAAACGCTTCAACCTGAACTTGCCCCCATACTTACAAAACTGTTTAAGCGTTGCCTTAAGAAGTGCTTCCCAACACCCTGGAAAACCTCATCAGTATGCCCTGTATTTAAGAATTCAGGTGATAAGTCATCTCCCTTTCAGTACATACCAATAAGTCCTGTGTGTCATAAGTAAGTTGCTGGAATCCATATTAAATAAAGAAGTAGTCAACCACCTCAGCAGAAATAACCTTCTTAGTGACATGCAATATGGTTTCCGTTCTACCAGATCTACAGCAGATGTGCTAATCTTATAGGATTAGTGAATCTCTCGACAAAGACTTTCTTTCTAGGGCAATTGCTCTTGACATATCAAAGGCCTTTGATAAGGTATAGCATAAAGGCCTACTTCACAAAATTTCCAGCTACGGTATAGCCGGAAATGTTTTCTCAATCATTAAATCATTTCTCTCTGATAGGCTCATAAGAGTAGTGGTTGATGGGCAAAAATCAGAGGCCCACTGTATTAATGCTGGAGTCCCCCAGGGGTCCATTCTAGGCCCAACTCTCTTCCTGATCTACATCAATGATCTCCCAAAATACATACTTGAATCATTCGTTGACATCTATGCTGATGACACGACCATCTATTGAAACACATCAAAGGCCGCAAATGACAAAGTTCTCTCTAATTCTCTCTCCTCTGATCTTGAGTGCATGGTGCAGTGGGGAAAGAGATGGCTGGTTACTTTTAATGCATCTAAAACCAAGCTCCTATCTTTACATCATCAACGCTCTGATCCACATCTGGCATCAATTGAAATGGATGGCTCTCATCTAGGGGAGGCTCCATATTTTGATAAGCTTCTGGGATTGATCTTTACTCCTGACCTGAAATGGAACACGTACATAAAGTCTGTTGCTAAGGTCGCAGGTAAAATGGTAGGATCTTTCTACTGCTGATGCAATTCTCTATCTATATAAATGCCAAGTACGTCCAAGGATGGAGTACTGCTACCACATCTGGGCAGGAGCTGCTAAAAACAGCCTATCCTACTTTGACAGAGTACAAAATAGACTTCGTGGCCTAGTGGGAGATGCCCTTTTCTCTTCACTAGCGACGATAAGAGACTATAACTTCAGATCAAGGCAAAAACTAAGACCAATAAACAACCGCCAAGTTGCTAACACCTCCAGACTGTGATATATATATAAATATGGATCATTCCATGTCAAATCGACAAGTTTTTTTTATGGGGGCGCAAACCATGTCCGACACGGATTTTTTTCAAATTTGCAACACTTATAGATCTCCATGAAAGGAATTGAATGGCACTTGTTAAACATCTCAAGGTCAAGGGGTTCCTGAGATATGACCTTGACCTTTTACAAAAATGTGAATTTTTATGAACAAGTGACAAAATTTAAAAAACGATAGCTCTGTTGTTCAGAGGCCTATAAAGTTCATTCATATATCATTTTAAAGTACTTGGATCTATAATTTTATCTGGGAATATTGTTTTTCAAGGTCAAACTAAAAAGTTGACCTTGACCTTAATTTTTAACCTGAATTATCTCAAAAACCGTTCTTTCAATTTCTTTTAAATTTTGACAGAAGATTTGTCTATCTTATGACAGTATATATTCCAAATTTCATGATGGCCTTTCACTAGAACTATCATTACAAGCGTTTGAAAGAAGTGGGCAAATTCAAAATGGCAGAACGTAGTACCTGCGACTTCATATAAAACATTTTGATATTTCCCAATATGGTCAAGTTTGATATCTTTGTAAAACTATTTTGATGCGGATTGATATTTACATAAAAACCATGGTCAAAAAGTAAAAAAAAAAACAATTCTGTTGATGAAACTGAATTTTCTTCATTTGTTTTTCGGTACTTGTTCACTTTTTGAACCATGCTGAAATAATAACATTATTTCGGAAGCCATTCTTAACATGTAGAGAGGAGGGTGTTTTGTAACTAATGTGTACTTTCACCTAACAATTTAATAATAAAAAAGAACATATCGTAAAACTTTAAATTAAGCTGAAAATAAAATTTGAAAAATAGCGTGGTTCAAAAAGTGCATAAGCACCGTTTTTTTTTTAATGCACCACGGATTTTGTTATGGAAAAAGTGATATATAATAAAAAAGAATTTTGGAAGGTGTTAAGAGTTTATTAAATTATACGATAAAACATATGTGATCTCAATCGTGAACAAATCTTTCTCGATGATTAATATTCTAAATCTGCTAAAAGGCAATTTCTGTTGTTTATTGGTAATTTTTTTCAATGAAAAATTTTTAAAATGCATGTTAAAAATTCTTGACATGTTGAATTTTATGCAAATTCTGGTTGTGAAGTCAAACTGTTTTATGACTTTCATACTTTTCTTATACAACACAGATTTTGATACAGAAAGTGATGTGATAAAAATTTCTAACAAGTTTGTTGAGATTTAATTAGGTTATAGTATCAAAAGAATAAACATTTGATGGCGATGGTAAACAGTTTCTTTAACATTTTAAGAAGTCTTAAGTACACACTATATACACAAGAAATCAACATGTGTTCATTAGGATACATTTCAAAATGAAAAATCTGTTTTACTGAAACATTTTTATAATAGTGAACATTAAAGTATTTATTTAGATTTTTCTTTCATAATCTTTCTTTCTAAAATAGATGATGCATTTTTCATCTCAGTTTTTGAAAGTTTATAAAATATTCCTGTTTCAGTTATTGGATCAACTGAGCTAAGAATATCAGAATATTTCAAAATTGATATATTTGGATGTGATGGATAATAGAAAGATGGAGAAGGTTCATTTGATTGTAAAAATGTCAATTTCACCGTTCCATTATTTGGATTTTTGTCACGTACACATCCTAACAACCAATTCCTATCATAAAGTTCTGTCACAAATCCGTTAATGTCTTCGAACTCCATATCGTTCCGTTTTGTGATTCGAACTACTCTTCCTTTCTTTTGTGTTGACACTGTTTTTATTTCCACTTCTCTCTGAAAGACAGGAACGAAAGTATGTAATTTTTGTGTTCCTATAATCGTGGAGGAATTGATAAATCTGTCTTCTACATGTTTGCTTCCTTTGTCCATTCTGCAGTAGAGGAATCTAAGAAATGTATTCCAGAAATATTTTTTATTTGCTTTGGCGTCATTATTTGTTCATTACAGGGTCGCTGCAGACTAGCTTTTGCTGCTAACATTTTTACAGTGCTACCTAAACCATCACATGGTCCTGTCCCATGAAAAGTAGCAAAAAAGTGCCACTCTGCATAAATACCAAAATCAGATTTATGGTTGCACGGATTTATAAAGTTTTTAAAATTTGTATAATGTGTAACAGCCCCATCAGAGAAATATATTATTTTTGTACATTAAAATTTATAATTTCTTTTAATTTTTCTATAACCTTTCTTTAAAACTAATGAACAGCTACTGCATCATGCTTAAGACAATCAGATATTATAACAAAATTAATATGCTCAAGGTCAATTCTATTTCTATAGTAGCAGATTAATGGGTGCAATGTAGCTTGATCATTATTCCAGTGGAATCCTTGAGCTGAATCTTGCAAAATAAATGAATAATTCTCAGAAAAATTTTAATGAAATATATTTAAATCGATCGAAACTACTATTTATTATGATAGATAAGAGTTCCAATAAATATTTATTTTTTTTACATTTTAAATGCACAAATTGGACAAAAACTTACCTTGAATTTGGAATTAAAAAATTAATATAAATATTATTATATCCTTTTCTAAAATAACGTTTTTTTTCTCCTGTTGAATTGCAAAGAAAAAAACTTCATAAAAGTTAATTAATTTTTTAAAGATTAAAACTCCACTATTTGAAAATGTTCCATTACAACATAGATTAAAAAAAAAAAAAACTGTGTTTAAATTTTATTTTAATATTAAGTTATAATATAAACCCAACTCTTGCCATCTATTTCATTGCTAGATTAAAGATGATTGAAAAATATTATTGTGCGAAAAATAAACTATTTCAAAGATCACTACGGTTTCTAGTTTGTCCTTTTTTACCAAATAAAGTATGGAACCCCATAATTAACCACAGAAACAGTCGTAAATATTTAGTAAAACCGTATTTTATAGTTAATATATAAATGTAAAAAAATGAAGAAAATTCAGTTTCATCAACAGAATTTTTTTTTTTACTTTTTGACCATGGTCTTTATGTAAATATTAATCAGCATCAAAATAGCTTTACAAAGATATCAAACTTGACCATATTGGGAAATATCAAAATGTTTTATATGAAGTCGCAGGTACTACGTTCTGCCATTTTGAATTTGCCCACTTCTTTCAAACGCTTGTAATGATAGTTCTAGTGAAAGGCCCATCATGAAATTTGGAATATATACTGTCACAAGATAGACAAATCTTCTGTCAAAATTTAAAAGAAATTGAAAGAACGGTTTTTGAGATAATTCAGGTTAAAAATTAAGGTCAAGGTCAACTTTTTAGTTTGACCTTGAAAAAAAAATATTCCCAGATAAAATTATAGATCTATCCAAGTACTTTAAAATGATATATGAATGAACTTTGTAGACCCATAAACAACAGAGCTATCGTTTTTTAAATTTCGTCACTTGTTCATAAAAATTCACATTTTTGTAAAAGGTCAAGGTCATATCTTAGGAACCCCTTGACCTTGAGATGTTTAACAAGTGCCATTCAATTCCTTTCATGGAGATCTATAAGTGTAGCAAATTTGAAAAAAAATTCGTGTCAAACATGGTTTTACCCCCTGTCTATTTGGCATGGAATAAGCCATATATATGTGTGTATCAATTGAAAAACATCTATTTCCCCAAAACCAGAATAGTTGCTGAGATTTAGAACTTATAAAATTGCCAAAAAGGTGGTGTGTGTATTATATATATATATATATATATATATATATATATATATATATGTATATATACACACACACATACTCGTAGTTAAACTGAATATTTAAATGGTCATATCTGTCATATCTTCAGTTTTATGGGACAAAATTACATGAAAATTTGCAAACTTTTTAAAGACTATAATACTATGCAATAGTTAAAATTTTACGACAATTGATAAAAAAGAACCTACATTTTCAAGCCAATAAAATATGTACAAATTTGCCTACATTTGTATACTAGCAGGACCCGTTAACCGGTGTTGCCTGGTGGAAGCATGCCCCTCTCTTCTCGTAGAAAAATTCAAGTAGTTGTTGTTGTTGTTTCCCAACACCTAACCTCCTCATGTTAAGAACGGCTTTCGGAATAGACCCCCCCCCAACCTCCTTATGTTAAGGACAGCTTTCAGAATGGTCACCGGCAACATCCCCATGTTAAGAATGGCTTTCGGAATAGACACTCCATTTTGGTAGTGAGGGTGACTGTCAAAATATTTGCCACAAATTTAACCTTGATAATCGCTGTCCAGGATCCCCACACGCAAATATTATGAACCAACAAAGAAATATGAGGGTGGCAGTATCGGTCGGACATAATTAGATTTGTTCCTCGCCTGTGTGTACTAATCTGGTGGCTAGTGATTTAAAGTGCATAATACAAGGCTTTACATCGCGAAAACTAATTGTATCTGCTAACTAGAAATGATATTTTCTTAATCAGCATAGTGGAAAACTTAGAAGTCATCATTTTAAAGGAAAGTGTGTAGATGGATCTAAGGTAAAGATTTAGCTAAGAAAAATTGGTCTTTAATCAAACCGCTCCCCACCCTCATAAAAACAATAAAGTACGGTATTTGTTGTTGTTGGCCAACCCCTAACCTCTTCATGTTAAGAACGGCTTTCGGAATGGACACCCCCAACCTCCTCTAGTCACCCACAACATCCCCATATTAAGAACAGCTCTCTGAATAAACACCCCATCCTGTGAGTGGGTAAGGGGGAGGGGATTGTCCGAATATTTGCTCCATATATAACCTTTATAATCGCTCAGGATCCTGAGGCGCTAATATTATGCAAGCAAAGGAAAAAAAGTTGTCATGTTAAAGAAAAGTGTGTTTATAACTGAATTCTTAGCATCTAATGCAGAAATCGAAAAGAAATGGTAAGCATAATTAAAAATGTTTTTTGTTTGTTTGTTTATTTCATTGTTTTTTTTTTGGGGGGGAGTGAGCTGCGTGATGTTAATGTGTGCATAGGTATCGCAAAAAAATGTAAAAGGAAACAACCCATTAAAAAACAAGGCGTACAAAAAAAAAAAATAGAAATAGCATCGTTTTGGTTTCTTCAGTATGAGCGTAATAAAAAAAAAAAAAACAATGCTATCCATTAATGTTATGTTGTTTCAGGGATTGCTTTTTTTTTGTAGAGGGAGGGGGAGGTAGTTGCATGTAAATGTGAGGGTGAATGCACATAAATTTATGATTATAAGCATTTAATAATTTTGTCATTTGTTTAATATTCATAAAACTCTTGCTTTGTGTAGAGGGAGTAGCCATATTTGTAAAGGTCTGATGTACTTGCTTTTTGTAAGGTGTGTATTCTGGAATAATAGATTTGTATGTTCTCAGCCAATGAGAATAGCTGGTGTGTCAGTAGAGAGAAATTATTTTTTGAATCGAGAAGGGGAAAGATAATTGTATGTCTATGAATGTATGATCCAGTTAAGAAGGGTGCCAGGGCAATATAGTTATATGCATATATATATATATATATATATATATATATATATACATACATCCGTCTTGACTGGGAGCGGTGGGAAGACTTTAGATTTAGAGAGAAAAATAGGAACTACTTCATCTAAAGATGGTGAAATTGTAATAATGTTGCTTGTAGGATGTAATGTAGGATTTTATTATAACGACTAAATGGACGTAAAATGTTGTTCTAAAGTTACATAAGATAGTAGATAATGTAGACATAATAAATTTGTATATGACATATGTTGTTGCAAACCTAGATTATTTTTGTCCAGAGGGGAATTTTTGCAATCATTTTATTATATAGTAGACATAGTGTCCTGGCAAGCCAGCTTTAGTTTTGCTGCTTTGGGATAAATTTTGCTTAGGTTTCTTTTTTTTTGCTTGATTGTCTCCCCTATGGCCTTGCCAGGCCACTAACATAGATATATAGAAATACACCACTTTTTTAGCAATTTTATAAGTTCCAAATCTCAGTGACTATTGATCAGAATTGAACAAATGAAGGGTCGTTGGAAAGCTAATGACCTGAATTGTGTAGTGGGCTATGTGACATTTGCCCTTAAGGTCGTACATTAAGCGGATAATCTATCATCCAGAGCCTAAAGCTCAATATTTAAAAATCTTTTTTTTAATTCCAATAGAGTCATAAGTATGAAATCAAGATTATATCAATCTGTTATTTTCTGACAATTTTAGAAAAAAATACCAGGCTCACTTTAATCAGAAAGATGGAGCAACAATAAATCCCAAATAATCCAAAAAAATCTAGACAATTCCATAAAAGAATAGCAGTGTGAGCTTTCTCGCATGGGTAGTTCTGAGGTTTTTCTATTTCGTGTTGTCTGTCAACAAGGCAGCGTGATATACCCAGTGTTATTCGAGACCTCATCATCTGCTCCACCAGACAGGACAGCATTTGTCCAAAGTTGTACTCCATTACACAGCATGGGAGGCCATCAACAATAACAACTTGCGGGTTGATCACCTCTGTTGCTGTTTCTTCTTCGAATTTGGACAAGATAACAAGGCAACTTCACCCATACTGGGTCACTCAGATGGTACTGGTTTGTACCAATACACTGCTGCAATCAGCTTAATACTGTGGTGACATCGTTCAATGATGCTGTTGCCTGCTGGCACGTAGTCAAACTGAAACTGCAGACGCACTCCTTAACTAGCGGAAAACTCCCTAAATCACCCACTAGTGAATGATGTCGTTGTCAGCAAGCAGTTCCTGCTGTGGGCCACGCTCAAAGAATATTGATTTGAGATGCTGATATGATCGTGCTGGAATCCTGTGAAAACAACTGCCAAGTGGTAAAACATGTTGGACCGCAATTGGTGACCATCAGAAAGTGTTACTGTTATAGTAAGTTATATCCATCCCCAGCTTTTGTCAATTAGCTTCTACCACTAATCCCCTTTTCTCCAATGACCTGTGATTGGATACATCATCTGACATTCTTCACATGCCGACCTCACATCAGCATTGGTAATCATTGGGCAAATCTGCCAAGTGAAATACATCAGATGCCTGGATGTCCACTATTCTTATGTATGTCCATGATCTCATTACTTGTCATTTCATCACTCCTGCAACACAAGTCAGAGGTACAAATTCAGTAGTGTATTTCATCCTCTCGAGCCACTTTTGTGGTACCAGCTCATTAGATCCTCCAAGTTCTTGCTCGATGAGATCAAAGCTACATCTATGTACAGTCCATACTCTTCTACTAGCGGCTTTATCGTTTTATGAGCATGTCCACTAGCGAGTGATACACACTTACCAAGTCTGCTTTTTAAGTGGATGACTTTATACTTCTATTGTAACACGAAAGGATGACGCCCTTTAGTGCCACTTCAAGTTTAGCCAAGTTAATGCATTGGGCATTATTCAGGGATCGCAGCCAACACACACATTCAAACACAACATCATTGTCTTCCAGAAGCACGCTAGTCGCCAAGGAACTTGCATCTAGCCATATATTGATGTTTTGTCTGTTCACACACCATAGGCCCTGTGAAAGATTACTCTGCCTCATTGACTGTTGTTTCTTGGACCATTTTTTGGAGTGGAGCATCTTCTGTGTCATGTCCCATTCTTGAGTCACGGCATTGCTCGTTCATTTTATAAGTGCAGTTGCTGCACATGCCCGATCAGTTTCCCACACAGGGAGAAAGTGATACGATATGTCACCTCTGGGACATACTTTTATGATTCAATTGCAAAGTGGTATGCTCACCTCAAATTTCCAATCCAAGCACTTGTGTGCCGTTTTAAGCCAACGCAGATCTTTGCTCAAACTGAAGAAAATGCTGCTTCACTCGCTCTGCAGATGCCACATTGTTGTTAATGTATATATCGTCTATGTATACCGACGTCAAACAGTTACATCCTTTTAAAATTTTGTTTCTTAACATGGTTGTCTTATGGCACTACCTCAATTGTTCAAACTGGCAGTACTTAGCCAGATGATTGCACTCAGAGCAATTAAAACAATACAGCAAATTCTCTGTGGAGTTGGGTATAGGCACTTTTTCTGTGGCTGATAGGCTGACAATAGCAGCCATCTTTTCATTGTTCATGATAGCCCTTGCTTGGTTGAGCATGCTTTACATCTGGATGTAGTCAATGTCAGCAGATGCACACAACAACTCCCAAGCATACTTCAGTGTCTGGTTGGGGATTCCTCTGAACAGGCTGGAAAGTTTTGTCAATGCAGCAGAAAACTCATCTGTAGACTCATTTAAGCATAATGTGCGTTTCAAAAACTGCTTTTACGCCTCACGTGGGTTAAGCGCAAAGGCCTTGTGCAGTGCATCTTTTACCCATTTTTTTTTTTTTTTTTTTACACAGTGATCACCACTTATCAAGGCCCGGAAGCCACTCAGGGATAAGGCTTATTGCAAGTACATTACGTTAGTGTGGAGATTTGATGAACAGTAATACTCGGCTGTTTACTAAGCTTTGATTTTAACCAAAAATGATTTTCTGCCCGGTTTGTCAATTAAAATCACTTTCGAATGAACAAATCTACAATGTAAATATTAAGTTGAGTATGCTTTTTTTTTAAACATATTTTTTCGTTGTCGTTTTTGTATTTGTAAGGAATGAACACTGAGGATTTGTGTTCTAATGAAGTCAGTTTCGAGTATTGACGGAGAATCCCCGGGTCAGGTTCTGAAATTGTCGAAGTAGTTTACGATTTGAAAGCCATCTTTTCTTCATCTTTTAACTTCAACCCTAAACTAATGCGAAGTTTTAGGCTGTCAACATTGCCGTCTTTCGTGGTTTAACTTATTTTAAAGCATTTATGCAGTTTAAAAAAACAAATAGTCAAGCGTTACGTTAGAATAAGAAAAAATTGTCCGACACGATAGCATCATATCTTTGAAGTCTCGATAATCGCTTTAAAATAGAGGTACTAAATGCAGTAATGCAAATGCATAGTGATCCGATCCAGTGATATCCACGCTATTTTTTTAAATCGTATTTCCACGTTTAATTAAAGTTTTATGATATGTTTTTTTTTATTCATTTGTAAGGTTAAAGTACAGAATAGGTACAAAACACCCTCCCCATGTTAAGAATGGCTTTTTAAATAATAACGTTATTACTTCAGCACAGCACAGCGCCACAGCACTGCTGTGGCACAGCAGTACAGCACGGATCACTCTCTGCATGAGTACCAAAATAGAAAAATAAACAAAATACTGACAGAAACACACTCAATAAATGCCTCGTAATACTCGACACTATTTGTTTTTCGAACTGAATAAACTCTTTAAAATAAGTTAGAATTAGAAAAAAAATCATTCAGCTATGTAGAAGAATAATTTATCTTGCTTTTAACACTTATTGGTTATATATTTTTGTTTGTCTTTTTTTACCACTTTTTCGTTGTTGTCTATTATAAAACATACTCTCAACATTTTTTTTCACTTAACCTTTCACATACTTAGTGTCGTCTGCATTTTTACATTGTTTTCGTATTTCAAATTGTAAATCGTTTCGGTCATTACCGGGACTGACACAGGATTTTCCATCAATATTCGGAACTAACTCCGTAAGAACTGAAAGCACTGGTACCCTTTCCATACAAGCACCGTTGTTTTATTCATTTAAATAATCACCACAGCGATTTTTTTCGCGATCGTGATTAACACGAAAGTGGTTTTGATGCATTGCAATTGGCGAATATAACTAATTTATAACGAGAATTAAAGTTTATAGTAAGAAAAAAAAAAGTAAGTAACAAAGACAAACAGTATTTGTCGGTGGCGCCACTATTCTGGTCAAGAACCATCGAATGTTATTCGCCTTGGAAGATATCATAACATAGTTTTAATATTCGATCGAATTTTTTTTTTTTTTTTAATATTCAAAAGAATAAAATTATGTAAATTGAAAATAATTATTTTAAACGTTTTTTTTTTCATTCAATAAAGTTGAACGAACGGATTTTAAATCGATCGTTTTGTTTTTATACATTTTTTCCTTAAAATCTTCTAGAAAAAAAGATAATAAAAACAATACAATTTTACATAATATAATCGAATTTAAAATATCCCATGAATTTTATTTTATTTATATTTAAACTAAAATTAAAAAGACAACAAAAGGGCGAGATATCGGGTGCACGTCCAAATTTACGTAAATCAAAAGTTTTATTTTATATTTACCAATCAACGGCTCAAAGCATTTCTAGCCAACGTCAATGAATTACTTACCACTTTAATGTCGTGTCGCATGAGTTGCTATTTGCATAATCAGATGAAAATATTGAAACAATTAAAGAAAATGAAATTCCAAATTAAAACACTTTCTTTAAAATGGCGGAGTTAGCGGATTAATATCTATTTTTGTGAAGCGGTTATTTGTTTCTATCGTGAATTTAGGTTTAGTCAAAACCGCTAAAAATTAAAACGAAAACTAAAAAAGAAACCAAATTTAATTAAAATTGTAGTTTTCATTCTTGCATTTTAATCATGTCTTTATAAGAATATGAAATTTAAATATTTAGTTTTTTTTACCGTGGAAACTAAGTTTTAGCGGATGTAGAAGATTCACAGTAAGTTTTATTACCGGTATATTGGCTGCTGCTGCTGCTGCAATTTCTTAAGACAGCGAGAGAAGGAGAGGGGGGTATGTTTCACTGTTCTTCGTAACAAGACCACGTGTATTTCGTGGTGGCAGACGGACGTTTTGGTATACGGACAAAAATAACTGCGAAATAGTTGTCACTTTAAAATAATTTCTGTTGAAATTTTAACAATAGATCAGGTCTGTTAAACAATATGACATAAATGAATAAATATTTCCTAAATTTCAACTTTTTGCTGAGTATTTTAAAATGTTTTCAGGAAGCACAATATGAGCACAAGGAACCTCTCATTTGAAAATTAAAATATTTCAGATTTGCATTGAATTTGGTCCATAGTTACGAGACACCAAATAAGCAAAGTTTCATGAATTTCAATTTCTTCTTTAGCTTAAGCATTTTAATCATTTTCTAAACTCAAAATCGTGTTATGGATTTTGATTAAAATTGGAATAAGGATTCTAGACAAAGGTTTAGTAGCATAATATCTCGATTTGAATCTTTGTAGGGAGATGTGAAAGTGGTGCAAAACTGTTCTGTTTTGGAAATGGATTTCATCCGCGCTATTCTTCTAAGTGTTGAGTTGCAAATCTTTTCTGTTTTGCATTTTGCATGAAAATATCGATTTTACTAAAAATTAAAATTGAATAAACTTTTGCTTGATAACAAAATTCGAACACTTACCAGGGTCTTGAAATATTTTAGTTGTCAGATACGACATACAAATCTCAATCCTAATTTGGTCAGCCTATCTCTTTAGTAGTGGTTGTAATGTTAAAGTGGGTTGATTAAATGACGGAGGCATTGTTGTTTTATTAACGTTATGTTATAAAACATATATGCAAGATGACTTTTTGACGCATTAGACCATGTTGTTTAGCTCCAAATCACAATTGTTCCTGCCTGTATTCCTAACAAAAGGTCACAATCCTTGCACGTAGAAAAAAAGTGCTTATAGCACTAGGTGTGTCAGAAATTTCGTGAAAATAGTGAATAATTCCACCCCATCTTTCCAAGCTTATAACTCCTCGAAAAAATGTAATTCAAGCCCTAATTTTTTTTTTTTCAATTAAAGGAGCAAGGACCAAGGTTTCTTAAAAAAAAAAAAAAAAAAAACGTGTTTTTTTTTTTTTTAAGCTTCGGACTTTACAGGTAAATTTCTAAAAAAACAGTTCTTTTTTTTGTTTTAAATGTGAATATATTATTTATTGACCTTTTCTCTTCAATTTGTGATATATAACACTTTGGTGAGTAAATTAATTATTTACTTTTTAATAGACATTTCAAAATGGGAGGCATGAATTATTCGACCCTCTGTCTTTCCAAGCTTATAACTCCTCGAAAAATGTAATTCAAGCCCTAATTTTTTTTTCAATTAAAGGAGCAAGGACCAAGGTTCCATTAAAAAAAAATAAAAGAAAAAACAAATAACGTGGTTTAAAAAAAAGATTTTAAACTTCAAACTTTACAGGTAAAATTCTAAAAAACACTACGTTTTTTTTGTTTTAAATTTGAATATATTATTTATTGACCTTTTCATTTCAATTTGTAAGTAAATTAATTATTTACTTTTCGGTGAGTAAATTAATTATTTACTTTTTTATAGAAATTTGAAAATGGGGGGGGCGTGAATTAAAAAAAACGTTTGTCTAAAATATTATATTCGGTTTATTGGAAAGAACATAAAATTTCACATTGACCCTGAAAATATCGTAAAAATAGAATCAATAGAAAAATTTTTATAGATTTTTAAAGTTTAAAAATTGAAAAATATTGAGTTCGGAAAATTCATTACTGTTTAAAAAAAAAAAAAAAATTCTATTACTTTTAAAACAACTTTAATAGTTTATTTTGGAAGTATAATCCATAAAGAAAATAAATAACCCACTTTTAACAGAGAAATTACGAGTTTTTTATATTTTATTCGCAGTTTCGTGTTAGGGGTATCAAAAATTCCTACAAAAATTCTGATACACCTACTACATCTCCCATACGAGATAGAAAAGAAAAAAATTGTTGATAGTTGTGTCATTGAATACTTGTGTTGTATCTTTTTGGTCTATGTATTTTATGGCCACTTCCTGTTGTTGTATGTGTTGACTGTTTTGGATTTCTCTGGTGTGATATGTCCTGTTTGTAATGAGGTGATATGGTCATTTAAACAAACCTATTTATAAATAGGAGCTTCTGTTGCTCTTATTTGGATTCTATTTCTTTTTGATGATCCGTCTGGAAGTCAAAGAGATGTAGGATCTCGGTTTTGCACATTTTTTTTTTTTTCTGATTGTTGCTGGTTTCCATTTCCCTATTTGGTAATCCAACATACGCACATCTTGGCCAGGGACATGTGGTGGTAGATTATGAGCTGTTCTATCATAATATATTTTCTGCGTATCCTGTCTGATTTTGGATATGGTCAGTGTTGAAAAATCTTGGCGTTGGAATTGTTGCAACTATGTTTGTTCTCATTATGCGGTTATTCAAAAGTTAAGCTGAACTTGGAAGATTACGTTTGATTGTTGTGTCTGCTGCTGTACAAGTGTCTGCTTGTTGCTGTTGCTTTTGCTGCTGTTGTTATTGCTGCTGTTGAACCAATACCTATTGGGCCAGTTGATCTTGCTGCTGTTGCTGAGAAAGAACTTGATGTTGGCCAATATGAGAACGTTTTATTAACATATATACAAGATGACTTTTTGACATGTTAGGCCATGTTGTTTTAGCTCCAAATCACGATTGTTCCTATGCCAAAAGGAACAAGCATGCACATAGGAAAATAGTGCTGATATCATTACACTGGTTGTCTTTTTGTTCATTCTTTAATCAAATCTTCTTTATATTATGGAAAACAGCAACAGCAGCTGTGAATGTTGTTTTTAAGTACCAACTCTTCATTGTACAAAAGCTCAAAGCAACAGTTTCTTTCAACCAATCAGCAATTTTCCTTTCAGAATCAATGTATGTGCCTACATCAAAATCCAATCTTGGTTTTTAGAGCTGAAGGCCTCAGCAAACACAATAGTTTATCCAACTCCCATACACACATATTTCTACACACTCACTGACAAAGGCAAATTAATATGCACCCACTCACATCTACAATGCCTACTCAATTTACACACACACTGCCACATGCAAACTCGTGCTGTACCAGTCGTAACAAACATGGCCACTCAATTCCTTATACACTAAATAACTTCTATCCACTTGGAACTTTCTGACATTCTCTGAACTTTCGAATTCTGCTAACTCTTTACTTTTAATAATAATCTTAAAATCTGGTTGTCTGAACTTCTTAATGCGATGCATCAAGTTTTTCTAACTTTTGCACATATTATGATTTTGTTGTTCTTAAGTAAAATAACATTCTAAACTTCAATCTCATTTCTAAAGTTCTAAAATGGTTGCGGTAGCTTGAGCAGTCAGCTCGATTGGTAGGCCAACCAGATATTACCATATTTGCAGGTTGTATAATCACCTCTACTTTCTTAAGATCTGGCTTGATACCATGTTTTGAGATGAAATAACCGACAAAGGGTATTTCACATATCATTCAATCTGAATTGGTTGGCCCTGCCAGAAACCAAAGATCTAAACAGCATTACTCTGACACAACCATTTCCATTACCACCTTATGTTTATTGTTGTTGATTTTTTATTACCTCCTTACTGTGTATTTTTGGAGATTCTTTTTGCCTTTTTTATAACCTCATTTGATTTCTGTTGTTTTTTTGATTACTTACATGATTTCTATTTTTGTTGATTTTTGTATTACCTACTTTTATTATCTGCTTAATGTTAATTGTCATTACTTTTTTATTACCTACTTATTATGTATTTTTGTTTCCTCCCTGCTATGTATTTTTTTACCGACTTTATATATATTTTTGTTAATTTTTTATTGCCTGCTTAATGTCTTTTTTGATAATTTTTTATTACATTTTTATTACCCCCTTAATGTTAACTGTTATTGATTTTTTATTACCTACTTTTTATTATCTCATTAATATTTATTGTTATTGATTTTTTATTACCTACTTAATGTTTACTGTTGTTGACTTTTTTACCTACTTAATGTGTATTTTTGTTGATTTTTTTATCTACATAATGATTTTTATGTTGCTTTTTTATTACCTTCTTTTTATTGCCTAATTTATTGATTTATTGATTTATTAATTTTATTGCCTAGTTTATTGTTGTCGCTTTTTACAATACATATATTGCGTCTATTTTTATTAATATTTTCTTATCTGAAATATGTCTGTTTGTTGTTTTTTGATTACTTAGTGTCTACTTTTGTTGATTGTTATATTGCATCCTTTTTATTACATGCTTAATTTTTTTATTACCACCTTTTTATTTTTTATTGCCACCTTTTTATTTTTTATTGCCACCTTTTTATTGTTTATTTTTAATTGCCACCTTTTTATTGTTTTTATTATTTATTGCCACCTTTTTATTGTTTTTATTATTTATTGCCACCTTTTTATTGTTTTTATTATTTATTGCCACCTTTTTATTGTTTTTATTATTTATTGCCACCTTTTTATTGTTTTTATTATTTATTGCCACCTTTTTATTGTTTTTATTTTTATTGCCACCTTTTTATTGTTTTTATTATTTATTGCCACCTTTTTATTGTTTTTATTATTTATTGCCACCTTTTTATTGTTTTTATTATTTATTGCCACCTTTTTATTGTTTTTATTATTTATTGCCACCTTTTTATTGTTTTTATTTTTAATTGCCACCTTTTTATTGTTTTTATTATTTATTGCCACCTTTTTATTGTTTTTATTATTTATTGCCACCTTTTTATTGTTTTTATTATTTATTGCCACCTTTTTATTGTTTTTATTATTTATTGCCACCTTTTTATTGTTTTTATTATTTATTGCCACCTTTTTATTGTTTTTATTTTTAATTGCCACCTTTTTATTGTTTTTATTATTTATTGCCACCTTTTTATTGTTTTTATTATTTATTGCCACCTTTTTATTGTTTTTATTTTTAATTGCCACCTTTTTATTGTTTTTATTATTTATTGCCACCTTTTTATTGTTTTTATTATTTATTGCCACCTTTTTATTGTTTTTATTTTTATTGCCACCTTTTTATTGTTTTTATTTTTATTGCCACCTTTTTATTGTTTTTATTATTTATTGCCACCTTTTTATTGTTTTTATTTTTAATTGCCACCTTTTTATTGTTTTTATTATTTATTGCCACCTTTTTATTGTTTTTATTATTTATTGCCACCTTTTTATTGTTTTTATTATTTATTGCCACCTTTTTATTGTTTTTATTATTTATTGCCACCTTTTTATTGTTTTTATTATTTATTGCCACCTTTTTATTGTTTTTATTTTTATTGCCACCTTTTTATTGTTTTTATTATTTATTGCCACCTTTTTATTGTTTTTATTTTTAATTGCCACTTTTTTATTGTTTTTATTTTTTATTGCCACCTTTTTATTGTTTTTATTTTTTATTGCCACCTTTTTATTGTTTTTATTATTTATTGCCACCATTTTATTGTTTTTTTTTATTGCCACTTTTTTATTGTTTTTTTTATTGCAACCTTTTTATTGTTTTTATTTTTATTGCCACCTTTTTATTGTTTTTATTTTTTATTGCCACTTTTTTATTGTTTTATTTTTTATTGCCACTTTTTTATTGTTTTTTTTTTATTACCACCTTTTTATTGTTTTATTTTTATTATCACCTTTTTATTGTTTTTATTTTTTATTGCAACTTTTTTATCGTCTTTTTTTAATTGCAACCTTTTTATTGTTTTTATTATTTATTGCCACCTTTTTATTGTTTTTATTATTTATTGCCACCTTTTTATTGTTTTTATTTTTATTGCCACCTTTTTATTGTTTTTATTATTTATTGCCACCTTTTTATTGTTTTTATTTTTAATTGCCACTTTTTTATTGTTTTTATTATTTATTGCCACCTTTTTATTGTTTTTATTATTTATTGCCACCTTTTTATTGTTTTTATTATTTATTGCCACCTTTTTATTGTTTTTATTATTTATTGCCACCTTTTTATTGTTTTTATTATTTATTGCCACCTTTTTATTGTTTTTATTTTTAATTGCCACCTTTTTATTGTTTTTATTATTTATTGCCACCTTTTTATTGTTTTTATTATTTATTGCCACTTTTTTATTGTTTTTATTTTTTATTGCCACCTTTTTATTGTTTTTATTTTTTATTGCCACCTTTTTATTGTTTTTATTATTTATTGCCACCTTTTTATTGTTTTTATTATTTATTGCCACCTTTTTATTGTTTTTATTATTTATTGCCACCTTTTTATTGTTTTTATTTTTAATTGCCACCTTTTTATTGTTTTTATTATTTATTGCCACCTTTTTATTGTTTTTATTATTTATTGCCACCTTTTTATTGTTTTTATTATTTATTGCCACCTTTTTATTGTTTTTATTATTTATTGCCACCTTTTTATTGTTTTTATTATTTATTGCCACCTTTTTATTGTTTTTATTATTTATTGCCACCTTTTTATTGTTTTTATTATTTATTGCCACCTTTTTATTGTTTTTATTTTTATTGCCACCTTTTTATTGTTTTTATTATTTATTGCCACCTTTTTATTGTTTTTATTATTTATTGCCACCTTTTTATTGTTTTTATTATTTATTGCCACCTTTTTATTGTTTTTATTATTTATTGCCACCTTTTTATTGTTTTTATTTTTAATTGCCACCTTTTTATTGTTTTTATTATTTATTGCCACCTTTTTATTGTTTTTATTATTTATTGCCACCTTTTTATTGTTTTTATTTTTAATTGCAACCTTTTTATTGTTTTTATTATTTATTGCCACCTTTTTATTGTTTTTATTTTTATTGCCACCTTTTTATTGTTTTTATTATTTATTGCCACCTTTTTATTGTTTTTATTTTTAATTGCCACCTTTTTATTGTTTTTATTATTTATTGCCACCTTTTTATTGTTTTTATTATTTATTGCCACCTTTTTATTGTTTTTATTATTTATTGCCACCTTTTTATTGTTTTTATTATTTATTGCCACCTTTTTATTGTTTTTATTATTTATTGCCACCTTTTTATTGTTTTTATTTTTATTGCCACCTTTTTATTGTTTTTATTATTTATTGCCACCTTTTTATTGTTTTTATTATTTATTGCCACCTTTTTATTGTTTTTATTATTTATTGCCACCTTTTTATTGTTTTTATTATTTATTGCCACCTTTTTATTGTTTTTATTATTTATTGCCACCTTTTTATTGTTTTTATTTTTAATTGCCACCTTTTTATTGTTTTTATTATTTATTGCCACCTTTTTATTGTTTTTATTATTTATTGCCACCTTTTTATTGTTTTTATTTTTAATTGCCACCTTTTTATTGTTTTCATTTTTATTGCCACCTTTTTTATTGTTTTTATTTTTTATTGCCACCTTTTTATTGTTTTTATTATTTATTGCCACCTTTTTATTGTTTTTATTTTTTATTGCCACTTTTTTATTGTTTTTATTTTTTATTGCCACTTTTTTATTGTTTTTATTTTTCATTCCCACTTTTTTATTGTTTTTATTTTTTATTGCCACTTTTTTATTGTTTTTTATTAATTGCAACCTTTTTATTGTTTTTTTTATTGCCACTTTTTTATTGTTTTTTTTATTGCAACCTTTTTATTGTTTTTTTTATTGCCACTTTTTTATTGTTTTTTTTTTTTATTGCCACCATTTTATTGTTTTTTTTTATTGCCACTTTTTTATTGTTTTTTTTATTGCCACCTTTTTATTGTTTTTATTTTTATTGCCACCTTTTTATTGTTTTTATTTTTTATTGCCACTTTTTTATTGTTTTATTTTTTATTGCCACTTTTTTATTGTTTTTTTTTTATTACCACCTTTTTATTGTTTTATTTTTATTATCACCTTTTTATTGTTTTTATTTTTTATTGCAACTTTTTTATCGTCTTTTTTTAATTGCAACCTTTTTATTGTTTTTATTTTTTATTGCCACCTTTTTATTTTTTATTGCCACCTTTTTATTGTTTTTTTTTAATTGCAACCTTTTTATTGTTTTATTTTTTATTACCACCTTTTAATTGTTTTTATTTTTTATTGCCACTTTTTTATTGTTTTATTTTTTTTGCCACTTTTTTATTGTTTTATTTTTCATTACCACCTTTTTATTGTTTTATTTTTATTACCATCTTTTTATTGTTGTTTTTATTACCACCTTTTTATTGTTTTTATTTTTTATTATCACCTTTTTATTGTTTTTATTGTTTATTATAACCTTTTTATTGTTTTATTACCATGTTTTTATTGTTTTTTTTATTACCACCTTTTTATTGTGTTTTTTATTACCATCTTTTTATTGTTTTTTTTATTACCACCTTTTTCTTGTTTTTTTTTATTACCACCTTTTTATTGTTTTATTTTTATTACCACCTTTTTATTGTTTTATTTTTTATTACCACCTTTTTATTGTTTTATTTTTTATTGCCACCTTTTTATTGTTATTCTTTATTACCACCTTTTTATTGTTTTTATTTTTTTTTACTACTTTTTTATTGTTTTTTTTTATTACCACATTTTTATTGTTTTTTTTATTACCACCTTTTGATTGTTTTTATTTTTTATTACCACCTTTTTATTGTTTTTTTTTTATTACCACCTTTTTATTGTTTTATTTTTTATTACCACCTTTTTATTGTTTTTATTTTTTATTACCACCTTCTTATTGTTTTTATTTTTTATTACCACCTTCTTATTGTTTTATTTTTTATTACCACCTTTTTATTGTTTTATTTTTTATTGCCACCTTTTTATTGTTATTTTTTATTACCACCTTTTGATTGTTTTTATTTTTTTTTACTACCTTTTTATTGTTTTTTTTTATTACCACATTTTTATTGTTTTTGTTATTACCACCTTTTGATTGTTTTTATTTTTTATTACCACCTTTTTATTGTTTTTTTATTACCACCTTTTTATTGTTTTTTTTATTACTACCTTTTTATTGTTTTTTTTTATTACCACCTTTTTATTGTTTTTTTTTATTACCACATTTTTATTGTTGTATTTTTATTACCACCTTTTTATTGTTTTATTTTTTATTACAATGTTTTTATTGTTTTATTTTTTATTACCACCTTTTTATTGTTTTATTTTTTATTACCATATTTTTATTGTTTTATTTTTTATTACCACCTTTTTATTGTTTTTATTTTTTATTACAAAGTTTTTATTGTTTTATTTTTTATTACCGCCTGTTTATTGTTTTTATTTTTTATTGCCACTTTTTTATTGTTTTTATTATTTATTACCATCTTTTTATTGTTTTTATTTTTATTACCACCTTTTTATTGTTTTATTTTTTATTACCATGTTTTTATTGTTTTATTTTTTATTACCACCTTTGTATTGTTTTTATTTTTTATTGCCACTTTTTTATTGTTTTTATTTTTTATTACCATCTTTTTATTGTTTTTATTTTTATTATCAACTTTTTATTGTTTTATTTCTTATTACCACCTTTTCATTGTTTTATTTTTATTACCACCTTTTTATTGTTTTATTTTTATTGCCACTTGTTTATTGTTTTATTTTTTATTACCACGTTTTTATTGTTTTATTTTTTATTACCACTTTTTCATTGTTTTATTTTTTATTACCATCTTTTTATTGTTGTTATTTTTTATTACCACCTTTTTATTGTTTTATTTTTTATTGCCACTTTTTGATTGTTTTTATTTTTTATTACCACCTTTGTTATTGTTTTATTTTTATTATCACCTTTTTATTGTTTTTATTTTTATTGCCACTTTTTTATTGTCTTTTTTTAATTGCAACCTTTTTATTGTTTTTATTTTTTATTGCCACCTTTTTATTTTTTATTGCCAGATTTTTATTGTTTTTTTTTAATTGCAACCTTTTTATTGTTTTATTTTTTATTACCACCTTTTAATTGTTTTTATTTTTTATTGCCACTTTTTTATTGTTTTTATTTTTTTTTGCCACTTTTTTATTGTTTTATTTTTCATTACCACCTTTTTATTGTTTTATTTTTATTACCATCTTTTTATTGTTTTTTTATTACCACCTTTTTATTGTTTTTATTTTTTATTATCACCTTTTTATTGTTTTTATTTTTTATTATAACCTTTTTATTGTTTTATTACCATGTTTTTATTGTTTTTTTTATTACCACCTTTTTATTGTGTTTTTTATTACCATCTTTTTATTGTTTTTTTTATTACCGCCTTTTTATTGTTTTTTTTATTACCACCTTTTTATTGTTTTTTTTTATTACCACCTTTTCATTGTTTTATTTTTTATTACCACCTTTTTATTGTTTTTATTGTTTATTACCACCTTTTTATTGTTTTTATTGTTTATTACCACCTTCTTATTGTTTTTATTTTTTATTACCACCTTCTTATTGTTTTATTTTTTATTACCACCTTTTTATTGTTTTATTGTTTATTACCACCTTTTTATTGTTTTATTTTTTATTACCACCTTTTTATTGTTTTTTTTTATTACCACCTTTTTATTGTTTTTATTTTTTTTTACTACCTTTTATTGTTTTTTTTTATTACCACCTTTTTATTGTTTTTTTTTTCCACCTTTTGATTGTTTTTATTTTTTATTACCAACTTTTGATTTTTTTTTTATTACCACATTTTTTTTTTTTTTATTACCACCTTTTTATTGTTTTTTTTATTACCACCTTTTTATTGTTTTTTTTATTACCATTTTTTTATTGTTTTATTTTTTATTACCACCTTTTTATTGTTGTATTTTTTATTACCACCTTTTTATTGTTTTATTTTTTATTACCACCTTTTCATTGTTTTATTTTTATTACCACCTTTTTATTGTTTTATTTTTATTGCCACTTGTTTATTGTTTTATTTTTTATTACCACCTTTTTATTGTTTTATTTTTTATTACCATATTTTTATTGTTTTATTTTTTATTACCATCTTTTTATTGTTTTTATTTTTTATTACCATGTTTTTATTGTTTGTTTTTTTATTACCACCTTTTTATTGTTTTTATTTTTTATTGCCACTTTTTTATTGTTTTTATTTTTTATTACCATCTTTTTATTGTTTTTTTATTACTACCTTTTTATTGTTTTATTTTTTATTACCATGTTTTTATCGTTTTATTTTTTATTACCACCTTTTTATTGTTTTTATTTTTTATTGCCACTATTTTATTGTTTTTATTTTTTATTACCATCTTTTTATTGTTTTTATTTTTATTACCAACTTTTTATTGTTTTATTTTTTATTACCACCTTTTCATTGTTTTATTTTTATTACCACCTTTTTATTGTTTTAGTTTTTATTACCACCTTTATATTGTTTTATTTTTTATTACCACGTTTTTATTGTTTTATTTTTTATTACCACTTTTTTATTGTTTTATTTTTTATTACCATCTTTTTATTGTTGTTATTTTTTATTACCACCTTTTTATTGTTTTATTTTTTATTGCCACCTTTTTTTTGTTTTATTTGTTATTACCATCTTTTTATTGTTTTAGTTTTTATTACCACCTTTATATTGTTTTTTTTATTACCACATTTTATTTTTTTTATTTTTTATTACCACATTTTTATTGGTTTTTTCTATTACCATCTTTTTATTGTTTTATTTTTATTACCATCTTTTTATTGTTTTTATTGTTTATTACCACCTTTTTATTGTTTTATTTTTTATTACCATCTTTTTATTGTTTTATTTTTTATTACCACTTTTTTATTGTTATATTTTTTATTTCCATTCTTTTATTGTTTTTTTATTACCACCTTTTTATTGTTTTTTTATTACCACCTTTTTATTGTTTTGTTTTATTACCACCTTTTTATTGTTTTTTTATTGTCACGTATTTATAGTTTTATTTTTTATTACCACCTTTTAATTGTTTTATTTTTTATTATCACCTTTTTATTGTTTTTATTTTTTATTGCCACTTTTTTATTGTTTTATTTTAATTGCAACCTTTTTATTGTATTTTTTTATTGCCACTTTTTTATTGATTTTTTTATTGCAACCTTTTTATTGTTTTTTTTTTATTGCCACTTGTTTATTGTTTTTATTTTTTATTACCACCTTTTTATTGTTTTATTTTTTATTATCACCTTTTTATTGTTTTTATTTTTTATTGCCACTTTTTTATTGTTTTTTTTAATTGCAACCTTTTTATTGTATTTATTTTTATTGCCACCTTTTTATTGTTTTTATTTTTTATTGCCACTTTTTTATTGTTTTTTTTATTGCCACTTTTTTATTGTTTTTTTTTATTACCACCTTTTTATTGTTTTATTTTTTATTATCACCTTTTTATTGTTTTTATTTTTTATTGCCACATTTTTATTGTTTTATTTTTATTACCACCTTTTTATTGTTTTTTTATTACCACCTTTTTATTGTTTTATTTTTTATTACCACCTTTTTATTGTTTTGTTTTATTACCACCTTTTTATTGTTTTTTTATTGTCACGTATTTATTGTTTTATTTTTTATTACCACCTTTTAATTGTTTTATTTTTTATTATCACCTTTTTATTGTTTTTATTTTTTATTGCCACTTTTTTATTGTTTTATTTTAATTGCAACCTTTTTATTGTATTTTTTTATTGCCACTTTTTTATTGATTTTTTTATTGCAACCTTTTTATTGTTTTTTTTTATTGCCACCTTTTTATTTTTTATTGCCACTTTTTTATTGTTTATTTTTAATTGCAACCTTTTTATTGTTTTTATTATTTATTGCCACCCTTTTATTGTTTTTATTTTTATTGCCACTTTTTTATTGTTTTTTTTAATTGCAACCTTTTTATTGTTTTTATTTTTTATTGCCACCTTTTTATTGTTTTTATTATTTATTGCCACCTTTTTATTGTTTTTATTTTTATTGCCACTTTTTTATTGTTTTTTTTAATTGCAACCTTTTTATTGTTTTATTTTTTATTGCCACTTTTTTATTGTTTTTTTTTATTACCACCGTTTTATTGTTTTATTTTTTATTATCACCTTTTTATTGTTTTTATTTTTTATTGCCACTTTTTTATTGTTTTTATTTCTTATTGCCACTTTTTTATTGTTTTTATTTTTTATTGCCACTTTTTTATTGTTTTTTATTAATTGCAACCTTTTTATTGTTTTTTTTATTGCCACTTTTTTATTGTTTTTTTTATTGCAACCTTTTTATTGTTTTTTTTATTGCCACTTTTTTATTGTTTTTATTTTTTATTGCCACCATTTTATTGTTTTTTTTTTATTGCCACTTTTTTATTGTTTTTTTTATTGCAACCTTTTTATTGTTTTTATTTTTATTGCCACCTTTTTATTGTTTTTATTTTTTATTGCCACTTTTTTATTGTTTTATTTTTTATTGCCACTTTTTATTGTTTTATTTTTTATTACCACCTTTTTATTGTTTTATTTTTATTATCACCTTTTTATTGTTTTTATTTTTTATTGCCACTTTTTTATCGTCTTTTTTTAATTGCAACCTTTTTATTGTTTTTATTTTTTATTGCAACCTTTTTATTTTTTATTGCCACCTTTTTATTGTTTTTTTTTAATTGCAACCTTTTTATTGTTTTATTTTTTATTACCACCTTTTAATTGTTTTTATTTTTTATTGCCACTTTTTTATTGGTTTATTTTTTTTGCCACTTTTTTATTGTTTTATTTTTCATTACCCCCTTTTTATTGTTTTATTTTTATTACCATCTTTTTACTGTTTTTTTTATTACCACCTTTTTATTGTTTTTATTTTTTATTATCACCTTTTTATTGTTTTTATTTTTTATTATAACCTTTTTATTGTTTTATTACCATGTGTTTATTGTTTTTTTTATTACCACCTTTTTATTGTGTTTTTTATTACCATCTTTTTATTGTTTTTTTTATTACCGCCTTTTTATTGTTTTTTTTTAATTGCAACCTTTTTATTGTTTTATTTTTTATTACCACCTTTTAATTGTTTTTATTTTTTATTGCCACTTTTTTATTGTTTTATTTTTTTTGCCACTTTTTTATTGTTTTATTTTTCATTACTACCTTTTTATTGTTTCATTTTTATTACCATCTTTTTATTGTTTTTTTTATTACCACCTTTTTATTGTTTTTATTTTTTATTATCACCTTTTTATTGTTTTTATTTTTTATTATAACCTTTTTATTGTTTTATTACCATGTTTTTATTGTTTTTTTTATTACCACCTTTTTATTGTGTTTTTTTATTACCATCTTTTTATTGTTTTTTTTATTACCGCCTTTTTATTGTTTTTTTTATTACCACCTTTTTATTGTTTTTTTTTATTACCACCTTTTTATTGTTTTATTTTTTATTACCACCTTTTTATTGTTTTATTTTTTATTACCATCTTTTTATTGTTTTATTTTTTATTACCACCTTTTTATTGTTTTATTTTTTATTGCCACCTTTTTATTGTTATTCTTTATTACCACCTTTTTATTGTTTTTATTTTTTTTTACTACCTTTTTATTGTTTTTTTTTATTACCACATTTTTATTGTTTTTTTTATTACCACCTTTTGATTGTTTTTATTTTTTATTACCACCTTTTTATTGTTTTTTTTTATTACCACCTTTTTATTGTTTTATTTTTTATTACCACCTTTTTATTGTTTTTATTTTTTATTACCACCTTCTTATTGTTTTTATTTTTTATTACCACCTTCTTATTGTTTTATTTTTTATTACCACCTTTTTATTGTTTTATTTTTTATTACCACCTTTTTATTGTTTTATTTTTTATTGCCACCTTTTTATTGTTATTTTTTATTACCACCTTTTGATTGTTTTTATTTTTTTTTACTACCTTTTTATTGTTTTTTTTTATTACCACATTTTTATTGTTTTTGTTATTACCACCTTTTGATTGTTTTTATTTTTTATTACCACCTTTTTATTGTTTTTTTATTACCACCTTTTTATTGTTTTTTTTTATTACCACCTTTTTATTGTTTTTTTTTATTACCACCTTTTTATTGTTTTATTTTTTATTACCACCTTTTTATTGTTTTATTTTTTATTACAATGTTTTTATTGTTTTATTTTTTATTACCACCTTTTTATTGTTTTATTTTTTATTACCATATTTTTATTGTTTTATTTTTTATTACCACCTTTTTATTGTTTTTATTTTTTATTACAAAGTTTTTATTGTTTTATTTTTTATTACCGCCTGTTTATTGTTTTTATTTTTTATTGCCACTTTTTTATTGTTTTTATTTTTTATTACCATCTTTTTATTGTTTTTATTTTTATTACCACCTTTTTATTGTTTTATTTTTTATTACCATGTTTTTATTGTTTTATTTTTTATTACCACCTTTGTATTGTTTTTTTTTTATTGCCACTTTTTTATTGTTTTTATTTTTTATTACCATCTTTTTATTGTTTTTATTTTTATTATCAACTTTTTATTGTTTTATTTCTTATTACCACCTTTTCATTGTTTTATTTTTATTACCACCTTTTTATTGTTTTATTTTTATTGCCACTTGTTTATTGTTTTATTTTTTATTACCACGTTTTTATTGTTTTATTTTTTATTACCACTTTTTCATTGTTTTATTTTTTATTACCATCTTTTTATTGTTGTTATTTTTTATTACCACCTTTTTATTGTTTTATTTTTTATTGCCACTTTTTGATTGTTTTATTTTTTATTACCAACTTTTTTTATTGTTTTATTTTTATTATCACCTTTTTATTGTTTTTATTTTTATTGCCACTTTTTTATTGTCTTTTTTTAATTGCAACCTTTTTATTGTTTTTATTTTTTATTGGCACCTTTTTATTTTTTATTGCCAGATGTTTATTGTTTTTTTTTAATTGCAACCTTTTTATTGTTTTATTTTTTATTACCACCTTTTAATTGTTTTTATTTTTTATTGCCACTTTTTTATTGTTTTATTTTTTTTTGCCACTTTTTTATTGTTTTATTTTTCATTACCACCTTTTTATTGTTTTATTTTTATTACCATCTTTTTATTGTTTTTTTATTACCACCTTTTTATTGTTTTTATTTTTTATTATCACCTTTTTATTGTTTTTATTTTTTATTATAACCTTTTTATTGTTTTATTACCATGTTTTTATTGTTTTTTTTATTACCACCTTTTTATTGTGTTTTTTATTACCATCTTTTTATTGTTTTTTTTATTACCGCCTTTTTATTGTTTTTTTTATTACCACCTTTTTATTGTTTTTTTTATTACCGCCTTTTTATTGTTTTTTTATTACCACCTTTTTATTGTTTTTTTTTTATTACCACCTTTTCATTGTTTTATTTTTTATTACCACCTTTTTATTGTTTTTATTGTTTATTACCACCTTTTTATTGTTTTTATTGTTTATTACCACCTTCTTATTGTTTTTATTTTTTATTACCACCTTCTTATTGTTTTATTTTTTATTACCACCTTTTTATTGTTTTATTGTTTATTACCACCTTTTTATTGTTTTATTTTTTATTACCACCTTTTTATTGTTTTTTTTTATTACCACCTTTTTATTGTTTTTATTTTTTTTTACTACCTTTTATTGTTTTTTTTTATTACCACCTTTTTATTGTTTTGTTTTCCACCTTTTGATTGTTTTTATTTTTTATTACCATCTTTTGATTTTTTTTTTTATTACCACATTTTATTGTTTTTTTTATTACCACCTTTTTATTGTTTTTTTTATTACCACCTTTTTATTGTTTTTTTTATTACCACCTTTTTATTGTTTTATTTTTTATTACCACCTTTTTATTGTTGTATTTTTTATTACCACCTTGTTATTGTTTTATTTTTTATTACCACCTTTTCATTGTTTTATTTTTATTACCACCTTTTTATTGTTTTATTTTTATTACCACCTTTTTATTGTTTTTTTATTACCACCTTTTTATTGTTTTATTTTTTATTACCATGTTTTTATTGTTTTAATTTTACTACCACCTTTTTATTGTTTTTATTGTTTATTTCTACTTTTTTATTTTTTTTATTTTTTATTACCATCTTTTTATTGTTTTTATTTTTATTACCAACTTTTTATTGTTTTATTTTTTATTACCACCTTTTCATTGTTTTATTTTTATTACCACCTTTTTATTGTTTTATTTTTATTGCCACTTGTTTATTGTTTTATTTTTTATTACCATGTTTTTATTGTTTTATTTTTTATTACCACTTTTTTATTGTTTTATTTTTTATTACCATCTTTTTATTGTTGTTATTTTTTATTACCACCTTTTTATTGTTTTATTTTTTATTGCCACCTTTTTATTGTTTTATTTTTTATTACCATCTTTTTATTGTTTTATATTTTATCACCACCTTTATATTGTTTTTTTTATTACCACATTTTTATTGTTTTTTTCTATTACCATCTTTTTATTGTTTTATTTTTATTACCATCTTTTTATTGGTTTTATTTTTTTATTACCACCTTTTTATTGTTTTTTTTTTATTACCACCTTTTTATTGTTTTATTTTTCATTTCTATTTTTTTATTGTTTTTTTATTACCACCTTTTTATTGTTTTTTTATTACCACCTTTGTATTGTTTTGTTTTATTACCACCTTTTTATTGTTTTTTTTTATTGTCACTTTTGTATTGTTTTATTTTTTATTACCACCTTTTTATTATTTTATTTTTTATTAGCACCTTTTTATTGTTTTTATTTTTTATTCCCACTTTTTTATTGTTTTATTTTAATTGCAACCTTTTTATTGTTTTTTTTATTGCCACTTCTTTATTGATTTTTTTTATTGCAACCTTTTTATTGTTTTTTTTTATTGCCACTTTTTTATTGTTTTTATTTTTTATTGCCACCTTTTTATTGTTTTTTTTTAAATTGCAACCTTTTTATTGTTTTTTTTTATTGCCACTTTTTATTGTTTTTATTTTTTATTGCCACTTTTTTATTGTTTTTTTTTTTATTGCCACTTTTTTATTGTTTTTTTTTTATTGCCACTTTTTTATTGTTTTTTTTTATTACCACCTTTTTATTGTTTTATTTTTTATTATCACCTTTTTATTGTTTTTATTTTTTATTCCCACTTTTTTATTGTTTTATTTTAATTGCAACCTTTTTATTGTTTTTTTATTGCCACTTCTTTATTGATTTTTTTTATTGCAACCTTTTTATTGTTTTTTTTTATTGCCACTTTTTTATTGTTTTTATTTTTTATTGCCACCTTTTTATTGTTTTTTTTTAAATTGCAACCTTTTTATTGTTTTTTTTTATTGCCACTTTTTATTGTTTTTATTTTTTATTGCCACTTTTTTATTGTTTTATTTTTTATTGCCACTTTTTTATTGTTTTTTTTTATTGCCACTTTTTTATTGTTTTTTTTTATTACCACCTTTTTATTGTTTTATTTTTTATTATCACCTTTTTATTGTTTTTATTTTTTATTGCCACTTTTTTATTGTTTTTTTTTTTGATTACCACCTTTTTATTGTTTTTTTATTACCACCTTTGTATTGTTTTATTTTTTATTACCACATTTTTATTGTTTTATTTTTTATTACCATCTTTTGATTGTTTTTATTTTTTAGTTCCACCTTTTTATTGTTTTTATTTAATTGCGACCTTTTTATTGTTTTATTTTTTATTACCACCTTTTAATTTGTTTTTATTTTTTATTGCCACTTTTTTTTTGTTTAATTTTTTTGCCACTTTTTTATTGTTTTATTTTTCATTACCACCATTTTATTGTTTTATTTTTATTATAACCCTTTTTATTGTTTTTATTTTCTATTGCCACTTTTTTATTATTTTATTTTTTATTACCACCTTTTTATTGTTTTTTTTTATTACCACCTTTTTATTGTTTTATATTGTATTATCACCTTTTTATTGTTTTTATTTTTTATTATAACCTTTTTATTGTTTTATTACCATCTTTTTATTGGTTTTTTTTATTACCATATTTTTATTGTTTTATTTTTTATTACCACCTTTTTATTGTTTTTATTTTTTATTACAACCTTTTTATTGTTTTTTTTTATTACCACCTTTTTATTGTTTTTATTTTTTATTATCACCTTTTTATTGTTTTTATTTTTTATTATCACCTTCTTATTGTTTTTATTTTTTATTACCACATTTTATTGTTTTTTTTTATTACCACCTTGTTATTGTTTTTATTTTTTATTACCACCTTTTTATTGTTTTATTTTTCATTACCACCTTTTTATTGTTTTATTTTTTATTGCTAACTTTTGATTGTTTTTTTTTTATTGCCACTTTTTATTGTTTTATTTGTATTGGTTTTTTCTATTACCATCTTTTTATTGTTTTATTTTTATTACCATCTTTTTATTTTTTTTATTTTTTATTACCACTTTTTTTATTGTTTTTATGTTTTATTGCCGCCTTTTTATTGTTTTATTTTATTACCATCTTTTTATTGTTTTATTTTTTATTACCACTTTTTTTATTGTTTTATTTTTGTTTTCCACCTTTTTATTGTTTTAGTTTTTATTACCATGTTTTTATTATTTTATTGTTTATTTCCATGTTTTTATTGTTTTATTTTTTATTACCATCATTTAATTGTTTTATTTTTTATTACCACTTTTTATTGTTTATTTTTTATTACCACCTTTTTATTGTTTTATTTTTTATTGCTACCTTTTGATTGTTTTTATTTTTTATTGCCACTTTTTATTGTTTTATTTTTTATTACCACCTTTTTATTGTTTTATTTTTTATTACCACCTTTTTATTGTTTTATTTTTTATTACCACCTTTTTATTGTTTTTATGTTTTATTGCCACTTTTTATTGTTTTATTTTTTATTGCCACATTTTTATTGTTTTATTTTTATTGCCACTTTTTTATTGTCTTATTTTTTATGGCTACCTTTTTATTGTTTTATTTTTAATTGCCACCTTTTTATTGTTTTTATTTTTTATTACCATGTTTTTATTGTTTTATTTTTTATTACCACCTTTTTATTGTTTTATTTTTTATTACCACCTTTTTATTGTTTTATTTTTTATTACCACCTTTTTATTGTTTTATTTTTTATTGCTACCTTTTGATTGTTTTTATTTTTTATTGCCACTTTTTATTGTTTTATTTTTTATTACCACCTGTTTATTGTTTGATTTTTTATTTACACCTTTTTATTGTTTTTATTTTTTATTGCCACTTTTTATTGTTTTATTTTATATTGCCACATTTTTATTGTTTTATTTTTTATTGCCACCTCTTTATTGTTTTATTTTTTATTACCACCTTTTTATTGTTTTTTTATTACCACCTTTTTATTGTTTTATTTTTTATTACGACCTTTTTATTGTTTTATTTTTTATTACCACCATTTTATTGTTGTTTTTATTACCACCTTTTTATTGTTTTTTTTATTACCACATTTTTATTGTTTTTTTTTTATTACCATCTTTTTATGGTTCTTTTATTACCATCTTTTTATTGTTTTTATTTTTTATTACCACCTTTTTATGGTTTTTATGTTATATTACCACCTTCTTATTGTTTTTTTATTACCACCTTATTATTGTTTTATTTTTATTACCACCTTTTTATTGTTTTTATGTTTTATTGCCGCCTTTTTATTGTTTTATTTTATTACCATCTTTTTATTGTTTTATTTTTTATTACCACTTTTTTTATTGTTTTATTTTTGTTTTCCACCTTTTTATTGTTTTATTTTTTATTACCATGTTTTTATTATTTTATTGTTTTTTTCCATGTTTTTATTGTTTTATTTTTTATTACCACCATTTAATTGTTTTATTTTTTATTACCACTTTTTATTGTTTATTTTTTATTACCACCTTTTTATTGTTTTATTTTTTATTGCTACCTTTTTATTGTTTTTATTTTTTATTGCCACTTTTTATTGTTTTATTTTTTATTACCACCTTTTTATTGTTTTATTTTTTATTACCACCTTTTTATTGTTTTATTTTTTATTACCACCTTTTTATTGTTTTTTTTTTTATTGCCACTTTTTATTGTTTTATTTTTTATTGCCACATTTTTATTGTTTTATTTTTATTGCCACTTTTTTATTGTCTTATTTTTTATGGCTACCTTTTTATTGTTTTATTTTTAATTGCCACCTTTTTATTGTTTTTATTTTTTATTACCATGTTTTTATTGTTTTATTTTTTATTACCACCTTTTTATTGTTTTATTTTTTATTACAACCTTTTTATTGTTTAATTTTTTATTACCACCTTTTTATTGTTTTATTTTTTATTACCACCTTTTTATTGTTTTATTTTTTATTGCTACCTTTTGATTGTTATTATTTTTTATTGCCACTTTTTATTGTTTTATTTTGTATTGCCACATTTTTATTGTTTTATTTTTTATTGCCACCTTTTTATTGTTTTATTTTTAATTGCCACCTTTTTATTGTTTTATTTTTTATTACCACCTTTTTATTGTTTTTTTATTACCACCTTTTTATTGTTTTATTTTTTATTACGACCTTTTTATGGTTTTATTTTTTATTACCACCTTTTTATTGTTGTTTTTATTACCACCTTTTTATTGTTTTTTTTATTACCACATTTTTATTGTTTTTTTTTATTACAACCTTTTTATTGCTTTTATTTTTTATTACCATCTTTTTATGGTTCTTTTATTACCATCTTTTTATTGTTTTTTTATTACGACCTTTTTATTGTTTTTATTTTTTATTACCACCTTTTTATGGTTTTTATGTTTTATTACCACCTTCTTATTGTTTTTTTATTACCACCTTTTTATTGTTTTTTTTTTTTATTACCACCTTTTTATTGTTTTTATTTTTTATTGCCACTGTTTATGGTTTTATTTTTTATTGCCACTTTTTTATTGTTGTATTTTTTATTACTATCTTTTGATTGTTTTTATTTTTTATTACCACCTTTTTAATGTTGTATTTTTTATTACCACCTTTTTATTGTTTTATGTTTTATTACCACCTTTTGATTGTTTTTCTTTTTTATTACCACCTTTTGATTGTTTTTCTTTTTTATTACCACCTTTTTATTGTTTTTTTTTTATTACAACCTTTTTATTGTTTTTTTTATTACAACCTTTTTATTGTTTCTTTTATTACCACCTTGTGATTGTTTTTTTTATTACTATCTTTTTATTGTTTTATTTTTTATTACCATTTTTTTATTGTTTTATTTTTTATTTCCACCTTTTTATTGTTTGTTTTTATTACCACCTTTTTAGTGTTTTTTTATTACCACCTTTTTATTGTTGTGTTTTATTACCACCTTTTTATTGTTTTTTTTTTATTTCCACCGTTTTATTGTTTTTATTTTGTATTACAACCTTTTTATTGTTTTTATTTTTTATTACCACATTTTATTGTTTTTTTTATGACCACCTTTTTATTGTTTTTATTTTTTATTACCACCTTTTTATTGTTTTATTTTTTATTACCACCTTTTTATTGTTTTATTTTTTATTGCTACCTTTTGATTGTTTTTTTTTATTGCCACTTTTTATTGTTTTATTTTTTATTACCACCTTTTTATTGTTTTTTTTTTTATTACCACTTTTTTATTGTTTTTATTTTTTGTTGCCACTTTTTATTGTTTTATTTTTTATTGCCACTTTTTATTGTTTTATTTTTTATTACAATCTTTTTATTGTTTTATTTTTTATTACCATCTTTTTATTGTTTTTATTTTTTATTGCCACTTTTTATTGTTTTTTTTTTTATTACAATCTTTTTATTGTTTTTTTTTATTACCACCTTTTTATTGTTTTTTTTTATTACCACCATTTTATTGTTTTATTTTTAATTGCAACCTTTTTATTGTTTTATTTTCTATTACCACCTTTTTATTGTTTTTATTTTTTATTACCATGTTTTTATTGTTTTATTTTTTATTACCACCTTTTTATTGTTTTATTTTTAATTATCACCTTTTTATTGTTTTTTTTTATTACCACCATTTTACCCTTTTTTTTTTTATGTCCACCTTTTGGTTGTTTTTATTTTTTTTTCCACCTTTTTATTGTTTTATTTTTATTACCACCTATTAATGTTTTTAATTACCACCTTTTTATTGTTTTTTTATTACCACCTATTATTGTTTTGTATTACCACCTTTTTATTGTTTTTTTTATTACCACCTTTTTATTGTGGTTTTTATTACCACCTTTTTATTGTTTTTTTATTACCACCTTTTTATTGGTTTATTTTTTATTACCACCTTTTTATGGTTTTTTTTTATTACCACCTTTTAATTTTTTTTTTATTACCACCTTGTTTTTTTTTTTTATTACCACCTTTTTATTGTTTTTTTATTAACACCTGTTTATTGCTTTTATTTTTTATTACCACCTTTTTATTGTTTTTTTTATTACCACCTTTTTATTGTTTTTTTTTATTAACACCTTTTAATTGCTTTTATTTTCTATTACCACCTTTTTATTTTTTTTTATTACCACCTTTTTATTGTTATTTTTTTTATTACCACCTTTTTATTGTTTTTTTTTATTACCACCTTCTTATTGTTTTTTTATTACCACCTGTTTATTGTTTTTATTTTTTATTGCCACTGTTTATTGTTTTATGTTTTATTACCACTTTTTTATTGTTTTATTTTTATTACCATCTTTTGATTGTTTTTTTTTTATTACCACCTTTCTATTGTTGTATTTTTATTATCACCTTTTTATTGTTGTATTTTTTATTACCACATTTTATTGTTTTTTTTATTACCACCTTTTTATTGTTTTATGTTAATTACCACCTTTTTGTTGTTTTTCTTTTTTATTGCCACCTTTTTATTGTTTTATTTTTTATTGCCACCTTTTCATTGTTTTATTTTTTATTGCCACTTTTTTTTATTGTTTTATTTTGTATTACCACCTTTTTATTGTTTTTTTTATTACAATATTTTTATTGTTTTATTTTTTATTACCATGTTTTTATTGTTTTATTTTTATTACCACCTTTTTATTGTTTTTATTTTTTATTGCCACTTTTTTATTGTTTTTATTTTTTATTACCATCTTTTTATTGTTTTTATTTTTATTACCAACTTTTTATTGTTTTATTTTTTATAACCACCTTTTCATTGTTTTATTTTTATTACCATCTTTTTATTGTTATATTTTTTATTACCACCTGTTTATTGTTTTATTTTTATTGCCACTTTTTTATTGTTTTATTTTTTATTACCATCTTTTTATTGTTGTTATTTTTTATTACCACCTTTTTATTGTTTTATTTTTTATTGCCACCTTTTTATTGTTGTATTTTTTATTACCACCTTTTTAGTGTTTTATTTTTTATTACCATGTTTTTATTGTTTTATTTTTTATTACCACCTTTGTATTGTTTTATTTTTTATTACCACCTTTTTATTGTTTTTATTTTTTATTACCACCTTTTGATTTTTTTATTTTTATTACCACCTTTTTAGTGGTTTATTTTTTATTACCACCTTTTTATTGTTTTATTTTTATTATCATCTTATTGATTTTTTATTACCACCTTTTTATTGTTTTTATTTTTTATCACACCCTTTTTATTGTTTTTTTTATTGCTACCTTTTTATTGTTGTGTTTCATTACCACCTTTTTATTTCTTTTTTTTGTTGACACTTTTTTATTCTTTTATTTTTTATTACCACCTTTTTATTGTTTTTATTTTTTATTGCCATCTTTTTATTGTTTTATATTTTATTACCACCGTTTTATTGTTTTTATTTTTTATTACCACTTTTTGTTGTTTTATTTTTTATTACCACCTTTTTATTGTTTTTATTTTGTATTGCCACTTTTTATTGTTTTTATTTTGTATTGCCACTTTTTATTGTTTTATTTTTTATTACCATCTTTTTATTGTTTTATGTTTTATTACCATCTTTTTATTGTTTTTATTTTTTATTGCCATCTTTGTATTGTTTTTTTTTTATTACCACCTTTTTATTGGTTTATTTTTTATTACCACCTTTTTATTGGTTTATTTTTTATTACCACCTTTTTAGTCTTTTATTTTTATTACCATCTTTTTATTGTTTTTTTTATTACCATGTTTTTATTGTTTTATTTTTTATTACCACCTTTTTATTGTTTTTATTTTTTATTACCACCTTTTTATTGTTTTTTTTATTACCACCTTTTTATTGTTTCTATTATTTGTTACCACATTGTTATTGGTTTTTTCTCTTACCATTTTTTTATTGTTTTATTTTTTATTACCATCTTTTTATTGTTTTTATTTTTTATTACCACCTTTTTATTTTTTTTTATTACCATCTTTTATTGTTTTATTTTTTATTACCACTTTTTTATTTTTTTTTATTACCATCTTTTATTGTTTTATTTTTTATTACCACTTTTTTATTGTTTTATTCTTTATTTCCACCTTTTTATTGTTTTTATTTATTACCACCTTTTTATCGTTGTGTTTTATTACCACCTTTTTATTTATTTTTTTTGTGTACACTTTTTTATTGTGTTATTTTTTATTACCACCTTTTTATTGTTTTTATTTTTTATTGCCATCTTTTTATTGTTTTATTTTTTATTACCACTTTTTTATTGTTTTTATTTTGTATTGCCACTTTTTATTGTTTTAGTTTTTATTACCATCTTTTTATTGTTTTATTTTTTATTACCACCTTTTTATAGTTTTATTTTTTATTACCATGTTTTTATTGTTTTATTTTTTATTACCATGTTTTTATTGTTTTATTTTTTATTACCATCTTGTTATTATTTTATGTTTTATTTTTTATTACAATGTTTTTATTGTTTTATTTTTTATTACCACCTTTTTATTGTTTTTATTTTTTATTTGCAATTTTGTTTGTTTTTTTTTTATTACCATCTTGTTATTGTTTTTATTTTTATTACCACTTTTATTGTTTAATTTTTTATTACCATGTTTTTATTGTTTTATTTTTTATTACCACCTTTTTATTGTTTTTATTTTTTATTGCCACTTTTTTATGGTTTTTATTTTTTATTACCATCTTTTTATTATTTTTTTTATTACCACCTTTTTATTGGTTTTTTTTTATTACCACCTTTTCATTGTTTTATTTTTATTACCACCTTTTTATTGTTTTTTTTTTATTGCCACTTGTTTATTGTGTTATTTTTTATTACCACGTTTTTATTGTTTTTTTTTATTACCACGTTTTTATTGTTTTTATTTTTTATTACGACCTCTTTATTGTTTTTATTTTTTATTACCACCTCTTTATTGTTTTATTTTTAATACCACCCTTTTATTGTTTTTATTTTTTATTGCCACTTTTTATTGTATTATTTTTTATTACCATCTTTTTATTGTTTTATTTTTTATTACCATCGTTTTATTGTTTTTTTATTACCACCTTTGTGTTGTTTTTATTTTTTATTGCCACTTTTTATTGTTTTATTTTTTATTACCATCTTTTTATTGTTTTATTTTTTATTACCACCTTTTTATTGTTTTTATTTTTTATTGCCATCTTTTTATTGTTTTTTTTTTATTACCACCTTTTTATTGTTTTATTTTTTATTACCACCTTTTTATTGTTTTATTTTTTATTACCACCTTTATTTAGTTTTTTTTTATTGCCACTTTTTATTGTTTTATTTTTTATTACCATCTTTTTATTGTTTTATTTTTTATTACCATCTGTTTATTGTTTTATTTTTTATTACCACCTTTTTGTTGTTTTTATTTTTTATTGCCACTTTTTATTGTTTTATTTTTTAATGCCACATTTTTATTGTTTTATTTTTTATTACCACCTTTTTATTGTTTTATTTCAAATTGCCACCTTTTTATTGTTTTATTTTTTATTACCACCTTTTTATTGTTTTTTTATTACCACCTTGTTATTGTTTTCTTTTGTTACCACCTTTTTATTGTTTTTTTTATTACCATCTTCTTATTGTTTTTTTTTATTGCCACTTTTTATTGTTTTATTTTTTATTACCACGTTTTTATGGGGTTTTTTTATTACCACCTTTTTATTGTTTTTTTATTACCACCTTTTTATTGTTTTTTTTATTACCACCTTTTTATTGTTTTTTTATTACAACCTTTTTATTGCTTTTATTTTTTATTACAACCTTTTTATTGTTTTTTTTATTACCACCTTTTTATTGTTTTTTTTATTACCATCTTTTTATTGTTTTTTGGTTACCACCTTTTTATTGTTTTTATTTTTTATTACCACCTTTTTATTGTTTTTTTATTACCACCTTTTTATTGTTTTGTTTTATTACCACCTTTTTATTGTTTTTTTATTACCACCTTTTTATTGTTTTTATTTTTTATTACCACCTTTTTATTGTTTTTATTTTTTATTACCACCTTTTTATTGTTTTATTTTTTAATTCTACCTTTTTATTGTTTTTATTTTTTATTGCCACTTTTTATTGTTTTATTTTTTATTGCCACTTCTTTATTGTTTTATTTTTTGTTACCATCTTTTTATTGTGTTTATTTTTTATTACCACCTTTTTATTGTTTTTTTTTATTACCACCTTTTGATTGTTTTATTTTTTATTACTACCTTTCGATTGTTTTTTTTTATTACCACCTTTTTATTGTTTATTTTTTATTACCACCTTTTTATTGTTTTTTTTATTACCACCTTTTGATTGGTTTTATTTTTTTTTACAACCTTTTTATTGTTTGTTTTTATTACCACCTTTTTATTGTTTGTTTTTATTACCACCTTTTTATTGTTTTTTTATTACCACCTTTTTATTGTTTTTTTTATTACCACCTTTTTATTGTTTTATTTTTATTACCACCTTTTAATTGTTTTATTTTTTATTACCACCTTTTTATTGTTTTATTTTTTATTGCCACTTTTTTATTGTTTTATTTTTTATTGCCACCTTTTTATTGTTTTATTTTTTATTACCATGTTTTTATTGTTTTATTTTTTATTACCATGTTTTTATTGTTTTATTTTTTATTACCATCTTGTTATTATTTTATGTTTTATTACCATGTTTTAATTGTTTTATTTTTTATTACAATGTTTTTATTGTTTTATTTTTTATTACCACCTTTTTATTGTTTTTATTTTTATTTGCAATTTTGTTTGTTTTTTTTTTATTACCATCTTGTTATTGTTTTTATTTTTATTACCACTTTTATTGTTTTATTTTTTATTACCACCTTTTTATTGTTTTATTTTTTATTACCACCTTTTGATTGTTTTTCTTTTTTATTACCACCTTTTGATTGTTTTTCTTTTTTATTACCACCTTTTTATTGTTTTTTTTTATTACAACTTTTTTATTGTTTTTTTTATTACAACCTTTTTATTGTTTCTTTTATTACCACCTTGTGATTGTTTTTTTTATTACTATCTTTTTATTGTTTTATTTTTTATTACCATTTTTTTATTGTTTTATTTTTTATTTCCACCTTTTTATTGTTTGTTTTTATTACCACCTTTTTAGTGTTTTTTTATTACCACCTTTTTATTGTTGTGTTTTATTACCACCTTTTTATTGTTTTTTTTTTATTTCCACCGTTTTATTGTTTTTATTTTGTATTACAACCTTTTTATTGTTTTTATTTTTTATTACCACATTTTATTGTTTTTTTTTATGACCACCTTTTTATTGTTTTTATTTTTTATTACCACCTTTTTATTGTTTTATTTTTTATTACCACCTTTTTATTGTTTATTTTTTATTACCACCTTTTTATTGTTTTATTTTTTATTGCTACCTTTTGATTGTTTTTTTTTATTGCCACTTTTTATTGTTTTATTTTTTATTACCACCTTTTTATTGTTTTTTTTTTATTACCACTTTTTTATTGTTTTTATTTTTTGTTGCCACTTTTTATTGTTTTATTTTTTATTGCCACTTTTTATTGTTTTATTTTTTATTACAATCTTTTTATTGTTTTATTTTTTATTACCATCTTTTTATTGTTTTTATTTTTTATTGCCACTTTTTATTGTTTTATTTTTTATTACAATCTTTTTATTGTTTTTTTTTTATTACCACCTTTTTGGTGTTTTTATTTTTTATTGCCATCTTTTTATTGTTTTATTTTTTATTGCCACATTTTTATTGTTTTATTTTTTATTGCCACCTTTTTATTGTTTTATTTTTAATTGCAACCTTTTTATTGTTTTATTTTCTATTACCACCTTTTTATTGTTTTATTTTTTATTACCATGTTTTTATTGTTTTTTTTTTATTACCACCTTTTTATTGTTTTATTTTTAATTATCACCTTTTTATTGTTTTTTTTTATTACCACCATTTTACTGTTTTATTTTTTATTGCCACCTTTTGGTTGTTTTTATTTTTTGTTTCCACCTTTTTATTGTTTTATTTTTATTACCACCTATTAATGTTTTTAATTACCACCTTTTTATTGTTTTTTTATTACCACCTATTATTGTTTTGTATTACCACCTTTTTATTGTTTTTTTTATTACCACCTTTTTATTGTGTTTTTTATTACCACCTTTTTATTGTTTTTTTATTACCACCTTTTTATTGGTTTATTTTTTATTACCACCTTTTTATGGTTTTTTTTTATTACCACCTTTTAATTTTTTTTTATTACCACCTTGTTTTGTTTTTTTTTATTACCACCTTTTTATTGTTTTTTTTATTAACACCTTTTTATTGCTTTTATTTTTTATTACCACCTTTTTATTGTTTTTTTTATTACCACCTTTTTATTGTTTTTTTTTTATTAACACCTTTTAATTGCTTTTATTTTCTATTACCACCTTTTTATTTTTTTTTATTACCACCTTTTTATTGTTTTTTTTTATTACCACCTTTTTATTGTTTTTTTTTATTACCACCTTCTTATTGTTTTTTTATTACCACCTGTTTATTGTTTTTATTTTTTATTGCCACTGTTTATTGTTTTATGTTTTATTACCACTTTTTTATTGTTTTATTTTTATTACCATCTTTTGATTGTTTTATTTTTTATTACCACCTTTCTATTGTTGTATTTTTATTACCACCTTTTTATTGTTGTATTTTTTATTACCACATTTTATTGTTTTTTTTATTACCACCTTTTTATTGTTTTATGTTAATTACCACCTTTTTGTTGTTTTTCTTTTTTATTGCCACCTTTTTATTGTTTTATTTTTTATTGCCACCTTTTCATTGTTTTATTTTTTATTGCCACTTTTTTTTATTGTTTTATTTTGTATTACCACCTTTTTATTGTTTTTTTTATTACAATATTTTTATTGTTTTATTTTTTATTACCATGTTTTTATTGTTTTATTTTTATTACCACCTTTTTATTGTTTTTATTTTTTATTGCCACTTTTTTATTGTTTTTATTTTTTATTACCATCTTTTTATTGTTTTTATTTTTATTACCAACTTTTTATTGTTTTATTTTTTATAACCACCTTTTCATTGTTTTATTTTTATTACCATCTTTTTATTGTTATATTTTTTATTACCACCTGTTTATTGTTTTATTTTTATTGCCACTTTTTTATTGTTTAATTTTTTATTACCATCTTTTTATTGTTGTTATTTTTTATTACCACCTTTTTATTGTTTTATTTTTTATTGCCACCTTTTTATTGTTGTATTTTTTATTACCACCTTTTTAGTGTTTTATTTTTTATTACCATGTTTTTATTGTTTTATTTTTTATTACCACCTTTGTATTGTTTTATTTTTTATTACCACCTTTTTATTGTTTTTATTTTTTATTACCACCTTTTGATTTTTTTATTTTTATTACCACCTTTTTAGTGGTTTATTTTTTATTACCACCTTTTTATTGTTTTATTTTTATTATCATCTTATTGTTTTTTTATTACCACCTTTTTATTGTTTTTATTTTTTATCACACCCTTTTTATTGTTTTTTTTATTACCACCTTTTTATTGTTGTGTTTCATTACCACCTTTTTATTTCTTTTTTTTGTTGACACTTTTTTATTCTTTTATTTTTTATTACCACCTTTTTATTGTTTTTATTTTTTATTGCCATCTTTTTATTGTTTTATTTTTTATTACCACCGTTTTATTGTTTTTATTTTTTATTACCACTTTTTGTTGTTTTATTTTTTATTACCACCTTTTTATTGTTTTTATTTTGTATTGCCACTTTTTATTGTTTTTATTTTGTATTGCCACTTTTTATTGTTTTATTTTTTATTACCACTTTTTATTGTTTTATGTTTTATTACCATCTTTTTATTGTTTTATGTTTTATTACCATCTTTTTATTGTTTTTATTTTTTATTGCCATCTTTTTATTGTTTTTTTTTTTATTACCACCTTTTTATTGGTTTATTTTTTATTACCACCTTTTTATTGGTTTATTTTTTATTACCACCTTTTTAGTCTTTTATTTTTATTACCATCTTTTTATTGTTTTTTTTATTACCATGTTTTTATTGTTTTATTTTTTATTACCACCTTTTTATTGTTTTTATTTTTTATTACCACCTTTTTATTGTTTTTTTTATTACCACCTTTTTATTGTTTCTATTATTTGTTACCACATTGTTATTGGTTTTTTCTCTTACCATTTTTTTATTGTTTTATTTTTTATTACCATCTTTTTATTGTTTTTAGTTTTTATTACCACCTTTTTATTGTTTTTATTTTTTATTACCACCTTTTTATTTTTTTTTATTACCATCTTTTATTGTTTTATTTTTTATTACCACTTTTTTATTGTTTTATTTTTTATTTCCACCTTTTTATTGTTTTTATTTATTACAACCTTTTTATCGTTGTGTTTTATTACCACCTTTTTATTTATTTTTTTTGTGTACACTTTTTTATTGTGTTATTTTTTATTACCACCTTTTTATTGTTTTTATTTTTTATTGCCATCTTTTTATTGTTTTTTTTTTATTACCACTTTTTTATTGTTTTATTTTGTATTGCCACTTTTTATTGTTTTAGTTTTTATTACCATCTTTTTATTGTTTTATTTTTTATTACCACCTTTTTATAGTTTTATTTTTTATTACCATGTTTTTATTGTTTTATTTTTTATTACCATGTTTTTATTGTTTTATTTTTTATTACCATCTTGTTATTATTTTATGTTTTATTTTTTATTACAATGTTTTTATTGTTTTATTTTTTATTACCACCTTTTTATTGTTTTTATTTTTTATTTGCAATTTTGTTTGTTTTTTTTTATTACCATCTTGTTATTGTTTTTATTTTTATTACCACTTTTATTGTTTAATTTTTTATTACCATGTTTTTATTGTTTTATTTTTTATTACCACCTTTTTATTGTTTTTATTTTTTATTGCCACTTTTTTATGGTTTTTATTTTTTATTACCATCTTTTTATTATTTTTTTTATTACCACCTTTTTATTGGTTTTTTTTTATTACCACCTTTTCATTGTTTTATTTTTATTACCACCTTTTTATTGTTTTTTTTTTATTGCCACTTGTTTATTGTGTTATTTTTTATTACCACGTTTTTATTGTTTTTTTTTATTACCACGTTTTTATTGTTTTTATTTTTTATTACGACCTCTTTATTGTTTTTATTTTTTATTACCACCTCTTTATTGTTTTATTTTTAATACCACCCTTTTATTGTTTTTATTTTTTATTGCCACTTTTTATTGTATTATTTTTTATTACCATCTTTTTATTGTTTTATTTTTTATTACCATCGTTTTATTGTTTTTTTATTACCACCTTTGTGTTGTTTTTATTTTTTATTGCCACTTTTTATTGTTTTATTTTTTATTACCATCTTTTTATTGTTTTATTTTTTATTACCACCTTTTTATTGTTTTTATTTTTTATTGCCATCTTTTTATTGTTTTTTTTTTATTACCACCTTTTTATTGTTTTATTTTTTATTACCACCTTTTTATTGTTTTATTTTTTATTACCACCTTTATTTAGTTTTTTTTTATTGCCACTTTTTATTGTTTTATTTTTTATTACCATCTTTTTATTGTTTTATTTTTTATTACCATCTGTTTATTGTTTTATTTTTTATTACCACCTTTTTGTTGTTTTTATTTTTTATTGCCACTTTTTATTGTTTTATTTTTTAATGCCACATTTTTATTGTTTTATTTTTTATTACCACCTTTTTATTGTTTTATTTTTAATTGCCACCTTTTTATTGTTTTATTTTTTATTACCACCTTTTTATTGTTTTTTTATTACCACCTTGTTATTGTTTTCTTTTGTTACCACCTTTTTATTGTTTTTTTTTATTACCATCTTCTTATTGTTTTTTTTTATTGCCACTTTTTATTGTTTTATTTTTTATTACCACGTTTTTATGGGTTTTTTTTATTACCACCTTTTTATTGTTTTTTTATTACCACCTTTTTATTGTTTTTTTTATTACCACCTTTTTATTGTTTTTTTTATTACAACCTTTTTATTGCTTTTATTTTTTATTACAACCTTTTTATTGTTTTTTTTATTACCACCTTTTTATTGTTTTTTTTATTACCATCTTTTTATTGTTTTTTTGTTACCACCTTTTTATTGTTTTTATTTTTTATTACCACCTTTTTATTGTTTTTTTATTACCACCTTTTTATTGTTTTGTTTTATTACCACCTTTTTATTGTTTTTTTATTACCACCTTTTTATTGTTTTTATTTTTTATTACCAACTTTTTATTGTTTTTATTTTTTATTACCACCTTTTTATTGTTTTATTTTTTAATTCTACCTTTTTATTGTTTTTATTTTTTATTGCCACTTTTTATTGTTTTATTTTTTATTGCCACTTCTTTATTGTTTTATTTTTTGTTACCATCTTTTTATTGTGTTTATTTTTTATTACCACCTTTTTATTGTTTTTGTTTATTACCACCTTTTGATTGTTTTATTTTTTATTACTACCTTTCGATTGTTTTTTTTTATTACCACCTTTTTATTGTTTATTTTTTATTACCACCTTTTTATTGTTTTTTTTATTACCACCTTTTGATTGGTTTTATTTTTTTTACAACCTTTTTATTGTTTGTTTTTATTACCACCTTTTTATTGTTTGTTTTTATTACCACCTTTTTATTGTTTTTTTATTACCATCTTTTTATTGTTTTTTTTATTACCACCTTTTTATTGTTTTATTTTTATTACCACCTTTTTATTGTTTTATTTTTTATTACCAACTTTTTATTGTTTTATTTTTTATTGCCACTTTTTTATTGTTTTATTTTTTATTGCCACCTTTTTATTGTTTTATTTTTTATTACCATGTTTTTATTGTTTTATTTTTTATTACCATGTTTTTATTGTTTTATTTTTTATTACCATCTTGTTATTATTTTATGTTTTATTACCATGTTTTAATTGTTTTATTTTTTATTACAATGTTTTTATTGTTTTATTTTTTATTACCACCTTTTTATTGTTTTTATTTTTTATTTGCAATTTTGTTTGTTTTTTTTTATTACCATCTTGTTATTGTTTTTATTTTTATTACCACTTTTATTGTTTTATTTTTTATTACCATGTTTTTATTGTTTTATTTTTTATTACCACCTTTTATTGTTTTTATTTTTTATTGCCACTTTTTTATTGTTTTTATTTTTTATTACCATCTTTTTATTATTTTTTTTATTACCACCTTTTTATTGGGTTTTTTTTATTACCACCTTTTCATTGTTTTATTTTTATTACCACCTTTTTATTGTTTTATTTTTTATTGCCACTTGTTTATTGTTTTATTTTTTATTACCACGTTTTTATTGTTTTTTTTTATTACCACGTTTTTATTGTTTTTATTTTTTATTACCACCTCTTTATTGTTTTATCTTTAATACCACCTTTTTATTGTTTTTATTTTTTATTGCCACTTTTTATTGTATTATTTTTTATTACCATCTTTTTATTGTTTTATTTTTTATTACCATCGTTTTATTGTTTTTTTTATTACCACCTTTTTGTTGTTTTTATTTTTTATTGCCACTTTTTATTGTTTTATTTTTTATTGCCACCTTTTTATTGTTTTTTTCTTTATTACCACCTTTTTATTGTTTTTTTTTATTACCACCTTATTATTGTTTTATTTTTTATTACCACCTTTTTATTGTTTTTTTTTATTACCACCTTATTATTGTTTTATTTTTTATTACCACCTTTTTATTGTTTTTATTTTTTATTGCCACTTTTTTATTGTTTTATTTTTTATTACCACCTTTTTATTGTTTTTATTTTTTATTACCACCTTTTTATTGTTTTTTTTATTTACACCTTTTTATTGTTTTTATTTTTTATTACCACCTTTTTATTGTTTTTTTTATTACCACCTTTTTGTTGTTTTTATTTTTTATTGCCACTTTTTATTGTTTTATTTTTTATTGCCACCTTTTTATTGTTTTATTCTTTATTACCACCTTTTTATTGTTTTTTTTTATTACCACCTTATTATTGTTTTATTTTTTATTACCACCTTTTTATTGTTTTTTTTTATTACCACCTTATTATTGTTTTTTTTTTATTACCACCTTTTTATTGTTTTTATTTTTTATTGCCACTTTTTTATTGTTTTATTTTTTATTACCACCTTTTTATTGTTTTTATTTTTTATTACCACCTTTTTATTGTTTTTTTTATTAACACCTTTTTATTGTTTTTATTTTTTATTACCACCTTTTTATTGTTTTTTATTACCATATTTTTATTGTTTTATTTTTATTACCATCTTTTTATTGTTTTTATTTTTTATTACCACCTTTTTGGTGTTTTAATTTTTTATTACCACCTTGTTATTGTTTTTTTTATTACCATCTTTGTATTGTTTTTTTATTACCATCTTTTTATTATTTTTTTTTTATTACCACTTTTTTATTGTTTTATTGTTTATTTCCACCTGTTTATTGTTTTTTTTATTACCACCTTTTTATTGTTTTTTTATTACCACCTTTTTATTGTTTTGTGTTATTACCACCTTTTTATTGTTTTTTTATTGACACTTTTTTATTGTTTTATTTTTTATTGCCACCTTTGTATGGTAATAAAAATAAATGTTATTACCACCTTTTTATTGTCTTATTTGTATTACCACCTTTTTATTGTTGTATTTTTTTACCTCTTTTTTCATTGTTTTATTTTTTTATTACCACCACTTTATTGCCTTTTTATTACAACTTTTTTATTTTATATTTTACCACCTTTTTGTTACAATTTTATATTACCACCTTCTAATTGTTTTTTTTTTTATTATTATTATCCCCGGTTTTCATTATTTTAACGCCGCCAAGATTTATTTGAGTTGTTTTTTATGGCGTACCTATATTTGTTCATTTTTTATTATCTCATTACTGTTTTTTGTTATTGCTTTTTATTACCTACTTAATGTTTGTTTTTTCATTTTCTTACCTGTTTTAATTACCTTATTAAGATTTATTGTTGTTGATTACCTATGTGTTTTTTTTGGTTTATTACGATCAACTTAATATCTGTTTTTTTTCTCATCTCCTTTTTATTACATTTCTTATGTTTAAGTTTAATGTTGTTGATTTCTTATCACCTCCTTTATATGAATATTACCTACTCAATGTCTGTTTTTGTTGACTTTTTTCTTACCATCTTTTTATTACGTCGTTACCTACTTAATGTTATTTTTGTTGATTTTTTACCTCCTTTTTATTACTTCATTAATTTTTATTGTTGTCGATATTGTATCATTTACTTATTGTCTATTTATTTTCCTCCTTTTTTTTCTTTCCTTATGTTTAAAGTTGTTATTTTCTTTTACTTCTTTAATATGTATTTTTGTTGATTTTTTTGAATACCTACTTTAGATGTATTTTTGTGGATTTTTTATTATCTACTCAATGTCTTTTTGTATTACTACCTTTTAAATACCTCCTCAATGTTTATTGTTGTTTATTTTTAGGTAATAACTACTTAATTTGTATTGTTGATTTTTTACCTACATTATGTCATTTTTAGTTGATTTTTGTATCATCACCTTTTTATTATCTCCTTAATGTTCATTTTCGTTGATTTTTTTTTATAACCTCGTTTTATTACCTCCTTAATTCTTGTTGATTTTCTATTTCCTATTAAATGTTTTTTGTTGATTTCTTATTACCTTCTTTAATGTCTATTTTTTATTACCTTCTTAATGTTTTTTATTTTGTATTACCTGCTTAATATCTATTTTTGTTGATTTTTATTTCCTCTCTTTATTACCTTCTTAGTGTTTATTCTTGTTAATTTTTATTATCAATTTAATGTCTATTTTTGGTTATATTTTATTGCCTACTTAATGTACATATTTTTAGACTTTCTTATTACCTCCTTAATGTCTATTCTTGTTGGGGTTTTTTTTCTTATTTAATGTCTTTTTATTAATTTTTTATTCCCTCTTTTATGCTGTTTGTTGTTGATTTCTATTACTTTTTTAATATCTATTTTCGTTGATTTTTTTATTACCTCCTATTATTTATTGTTTATTTTTTGTTTTCTACTTAATGTGTATATTATTGATTTTTTATTACCTACTTAATGTCTATTTTTGTTGATTTTTTATTACCTGCTTAATGTTTTTATGTCTATTTTTGCTAATTTTATTGTTTCCTATTTTTATTCCATCCTTAATATTTATTTTTGTTGATTTTTTTTATGTCTCTATGTTGATTTTTTTATTTCTTACCTATGTCTATTTTTTTTTTATTTATGACTACCTCGTTAATGTTTTTGCTGATTTTTACTACTTCCTTAATGTTGATTGTTGTTGATTTTTTACTACTTCCTTAATGTTGATTGTTGTTGATTTTTTTACTACTTCCTTAATGTTGATTGTTGTTGATTTTTTACTACTTCCTTAATGTTGATTGTTGTTGATTTTTTACTACTTCCTTGATGTTGATTGTTGTTGATTTTTTTACTACTTCCTTAATGTTGATTGTTGTTGATTTTTTACTACTTCCTTAATGTTGATTGTTGTTGATTTTTTACTACTTCCTTAATGTTGATTGTTGTTGATTTTTTACTACTTCCTTAATGTTGATTGTTGTTGATTTTTTACTACTTCCTTAATGTTGATTGTTGTTGATTTTTTACTACTTCCTTAATGTTGATTGTTGTTGATTTTTTACTACTTCCTTAATGTTGATTGTTGTTTATTTTTTACTACTTCCTTGATGTTGATTGTTGTTGATTTTTTACTACTTCCTTAATGTTGATTGTTGTTGATTTTTTTACTACTTCCTTAATGTTGATTGTTGTTGATTTTTTACTACTTCCTTAATGTTGATTGTTGTTGATTTTTTACTACTTCCTTAATGTTGATTGTTGTTGATTTTTTTACTACTTCCTTAATGTTGATTGTTGTTGATTTTTTACTACTTCCTTAATGTTGATTGTTGTTGATTTTTTACTACTTCCTTGATGTTGATTGTTGTTGATTTTTTTACTACTTCCTTAATGTTGATTGTTGTTGATTTTTTACTACTTCCTTAATGTTGATTGTTGTTGATTTTTTACTACTTCCTTAATGTTGATTGTTGTTGATTTTTTTACTACTTCCTTAATGTTGATTGTTGTTGATTTTTTACTACTTCCTTAATGTTGATTGTTGTTGATTTTTTACTACTTCCTTGATGTTGGTTGTTGTTGATTTTTTTACTACTTCCTTGATGTTGATTGTTGTTGATTTTTTACTACTTCCTTAATGTTGATTGTTGTTGATTTTTTACTACTTCCTTAATGTTGATTGTTGTTGATTTTTTACTACTTCCTTAATGTTGATTGTTGTTGATTTTTTACTACTTCCTTAATGTTGATTGTTGTTGATTTTTTACTACTTCCTTAATGTTAATTGTTGTTGATATTTTACTACTTCCTTAATGTTGATTGTTGTTGATTTTTTACTACTTCCTTAATGTTGATTGTTGTTGATTTTTTTACTACTTCCTTAATGTTGATTGTTGTTGATTTTTTACTACTTCCTTGATGTTGATTGTTGTTGATTTTTTTACTACTTCCTTGATGTTGATTGTTGTTGATTTTTTACTACTTCCTTAATGTTGATTGTTGTTGATTTTTTACTACTTCCTTAATGTTGATTGTTGTTGATTTTTTACTACTTCCTTAATGTTGATTGTTTTTGATTTTTTACTACTTCCTTAATGTTGATTGTTGTTGATTTTTTACTACTTCCTTAATGTTGATTGTTGTTGATTTTTTACTACTTCCTTAATGTTTATTGTTGTTGATTTTTTTACTACTTCCTTAATGTTGATTGTTGTTGATTTTTTTACTACTTCCTTAATGTTGATTGTTGTTGATTTTTTACTACTTCCTTAATGTTGATTGTTGTTGATTTTTTACTACTTCCTTAATGTTGATTGTTGTTGATTTTTTACTACTTCCTTAATGTTGATTGTTGTTGATTTTTTTACTACTTCCTTAATGTTGATTGTTGTTGATTTTTTACTACTTCCTTAATGTTGATTGTTGTTGATTTTTTACTACTTCCTTGATGTTGATTGTTGTTGATTTTTTACTACTTCCTTAATGTTGATTGTTGTTGATTTTTTACTACTTCCTTAATGTTGATTGTTGTTGATTTTTTACTACCTACTGAATGTTGATTGTTGTTGATTTTTTACTACTTCCTTAATGTTGATTGTTGTTGATTTTTTACTACTTCCTTAATGTTGATTGTTGTTGATTTTTTACTACTTCCTTGATGTTGATTGTTGTTGATTTTTTACTACTTCCTTAATGTTGATTGTTGTTGATTTTTTACTACTTCCTTAATGTTGATTGTTGTTGATTTTTTACTACCTACTGAATGTTGATTGTTGTTGATTTTTTACTACTTCCTTAATGTTGATTGTTGTTGATTTTTTACTACTTCCTTGATGTTGATTGTTGTTGATTTTTTACTACTTCCTTAATGTTGATTGTTGTTGATTTTTTACTACTTCCTTAATGTTGATTGTTGTTGATTTTTTACTACCTACTGAATGTTGATTGTTGTTGATTTTTTACTACTTCCTTAATGTTGATTGTTGTTGATTTTTTACTACTTCCTTAATGTTGATTGTTGTTGATTTTTTACTACCTACTGAATGTCTATTTTTGCTGATTTTGTTGTTACTTTTCATTACTTTCTTAATGATTTTTTGTTGTTGATTTTTTTGTTACCTTCTTAACGTTGATTGTTGTTGGATTTTTATTACCTACCAAATGTCTTTATTTGTTTATTTTTATTACTCCCCCCCCCCTTTATTTCTATTTTGGTTGATTTTTTATTACCTCCTTAATGTCTTTATTTGTTTATTTTTTGACTGGGACAAACATGAGAGATCACAAACTAGAAGTCGATACTTGGGCCCACATTTTTCCTGGTCTTTATAAATGCTATAATGGTGATCTCCTTTATTTTGCGACTATAATGGACTCTTCTAGACATTATGACTAGATTAAATTAACAGTGTGTTTCCCATAGTCTTACTGTGAATGTTAGACACCATACTAACCACATCAAGGATTCCATTCTTGGCAGTCAGTTTAACAGAGGTGGGCCATTGCAACTGATCATGGCTTTCCCTTTGTTGTGCCAAGATATACTTCTGGGTAGTCCTAGGAGGTCTATCCTCCCAGGCCTTGCCCCCCCCTCCTTTGGAGTGGAATAAGTTTATTGCTTTTGTTTGTTTTTTTTACTGTTTTTCACTCAAAACAAGGAACAGTGCCACTAAGTCTCGAGGGGTTATTGTATGGAACCAAATTTGCAGGATACTATGTGGGGAGTTGGGCAGTGTGATGTATGTTCACATTACATTTGAACTTCTGTGTGTCAGTACAGTCAAGGAAGCAGTGACTTGGGAGGGAATTCCATAGTCCAGCAGTTCAAGAGATAAAGTTCTTTCAATAGAAGGCTTTTTGGCATCTAGGGATCTCTACAGTGTAAGGGTGGAATTTTGCTGCTTATTGGGGGTATTTATGTTGAGGGCTTACTAGTGTTTAGAGTTCGTCCGAACACTTACCATTCAAGTACTTGTAAAACAGGCACAGGGATGCCACATATCGCCGATGGAACAGAGGTTGGAGTTTGGCCGACAGTGCAGGATCTATTAGGTAAGCAACTCTTTTTCAACCCTAGCTAGGAGCGAAAGACTTGTGGCAGATGCACCAGTTCAGATGTAACAACAATATTCCATGCATGGACGAATAGTGGCTTTGTAGAGATACGGGATACTGAATCAGTGGTTGAGAAGGTTTCTTCTAATTATTAAAGGAAATAAGTTAGTATTGGCTGCATTGGATGTTATCCTACAGTTATTATACAGTTTCGGCCTCATTCCACTACAGATCCTCTAGAGTTTGAACCATTTCCGTAGATATGTATTCATTCGTTTTTCATTTAAGTCTGTTATAGAGTGCAGTGTCACCAGCAAATATCCCCATCTCAAAGACCATTCTATCAAGAAGGTCATTTATAAATATCAGGAATAATAATGGTCTGAGGATTGACCTCTGTGACACAACCACATTTATATGCTTGTTGCTTGAGGCACCCTGACCAGGGAATGCCAATAGTTGCCCAGGCATTTTTTGCAAGGCCAGAATGTTACACCTTCCAACCTTGTGTCACATCTTCCTGCAGTGGAAAGAAAGTAAATACCCAGTCTTTCTGCAGCATACTGTTCCGTCCTCCCATACATACTCTTGTAAATAAACCACCATGTTGTATTATTTATTATCGGCCTTTCAAGGACACAACAATAAACGACCTCTGCAATTACATCTGAGATAGGTGTATTTGCTGATGATACCATACTCTGTTCCGACTTAAGGGCAAATCAAATGGCAACACAACCAAGGCAATGGCTGAATTCTTAGAAAATGATCTCCAATCTTTAATAGAATGGGATCGAAAACTGATGGCCACATTTAATGCTACCAAGACAAAGCTCTTTCCTTTAAAAATTGCAGGAAATCTTTCCAACTTGTAAGAGCCAATAACACTACTTCTGAGATTTGCTCAAACTCATCAAACTGAAATTCTCAAGCAAATGGAATAAGTATATAGAAGATACTGCCAAGTCTGCTGCAAAGAAGGTGAGTTGCCTCTACCAGGCTAGAAAACTTCTCACATCTGCTAATGTCATATATTTCTATAATGCCATCATTCACCATGCATGGAGTATTGTTGCCACATCTGGGCTAGTGCACTAAATACTAGCCTCAGCCTCTCTCTTGTGGCACAATGGAAAGTGCCCCTTTTAGGAAAGCTGGGAGGGGGCTTCTACATCAACCTTGTGCCTAATTTGGCCTGTACTTGTGAGGTGCAGATGTGTAATCAGGTGCTTGTGATTTTGAAAATGTTCTGCTATGACTCAAGCCGAGAATAACAGTTTTTTTTTTATAATATTGAACCAAGGCAAAACGATATAAGAGCTTAAAATTTGAAAGGTCAAACTCGAAAGAACTCATGGATACAAAAACAAAACAATGTTTAACGTTATGTACGAATGTCTCCCTCCCCCTCTCTCTTTCTCTCTCTTTCTCTCTTTCAATGAAGAAAGGAATTAAATATGATTTAATTGTTTTAAACAGTTAACGCTTGCATTCTGGGGTCAGCAGATGCAACATAGCATGTGTCTGGTTTCAACTGGTCTTTATAAAAATATGCTCCTAATTATTAAATCTTAAATAAATTATATATATTTTTATAAAAATGCATTTGTTCGCTATTTTTGTACAAGTGTTCGATTTCAGCATGCCATTAATGCCGACGATGGGAAGATGCCTGTAATGACGTAATGAAGAAGCGACCAATGCAAGCCAGTTATAGCCGATGACATATCAACCCATTTTTGTTGATGTTTTCAACATGTACCTACTGATTGCGTTCCCAGGACATTCCTCAACCATGTAACTCTCCCTGCGGAAAGCGATAGTGTCATACTCTCTCTTCGATGCAAAGAAGAATTTCTAACTTAATCGGTCCAGCACTGTTGCATCACCAGTGTTTCCTCTTTGTGCTTGTTTTATAAGTATTTCCACAGTATGTGTGTGCTCCAATGAAACTTCAATAACTGCACTCGTACACTCTCAATGTAAATACCTCTAATCCATACAACTATCAACAAAATCTCACCCCTTCAGGCTAGATGCCATAAGATTTTTTACTCTGCTAACTTCTATCCTATAATTGCTTGCTTTTGAAATTCCCTCACTGCTTCCTGTTCCAACATGTAGAAATTTAAATGTAATATGAACAAAGATTTGCTGTCCAACTCTCCATTTAGGTTGCCCTTTATATTATAAATCAGTTCCTTACAACAGTAGCCCCTTATGCTTATGCCTTGTTTGGGTCTCCAAAAAATTATAAGAATTTTTTTTTTCAATTACATCACATCTTAAACTTGTTCTTTTCAGCTGCTAACAGAATTGGGGTGCTGGAAATAGATTTAGTCCAAACAACTAGGCAGAACATCCAAAGAAAACAATGACAAAAAATTTGATATTGGATTTTCAATTTGTTTATTTCAAAATGATGATAAAATAAGAACAAACAAGATGATGGGTTTAGAAAAGAATTCACAGATTAGTGTTATATACGCAGTGTATGGGTTTTATATGCTGCTTAAATGTCAGTTGGCACAGTTTGATGATGTTCTTTGAGTGCTTTTCTCTCAGGCAGTACCTATTCAGCTTTGTCCGAGATACCTTGAAGTCACTTTAGGTTTTAATTTTTATTTGTGTGCACATTTTTTAAACATATACAGAAAACGAAATAAAATTTTAGTTGTAAGGGAAACTATGCTTTTTATATTCTCCAATTAAAACATGAGTTATTCTCCTTATTAATTTTAATTTTGCTTTCATAATTGAAAATTTCTTTGTATTACAAGTTATCTTGGCGAAACTAAATATTTTTCAACAGATAACTTCATACATATTAGCATACATAAAACTATTTGGACAATATTTTAAAATAAATTCTACATTTAACTACTGCAAGAATCCTTTAAATTTTAGACTAGGAGGCCTGCTCGACATTCCCTGAGGCAATAAAAACTAAACAGAAAACGTTAAACAGTGTTAAATTTCTCAACCCAGCCATTTTATGTGATTAGTGAAAAAATAAAATTTAGGAGGCCTTCAGAGCTCTACTGAAAGCAACAAATAAAATTAAGGATGCCTCTAGAGCACTACTAAAACTCTTTCTTTATAGAGAAACTAGCGAGGGGTAAGTATGAAGATCGAACCCGAACCCTTGAGGCAAAGTTGTAAATTAAAGTGTGAAAAAAAAAAGTGCAACGTTAACCATTGCCCCACCGCGACATACTAATGGAAACACGTTTGAATTTATTTAATTACTTGGATTTAGCAGGTGCCCATTTTAATGAGTTAATGAGGTCAAGTTTGACTGCAGGATTTCATTTACTGCTGAACGCTATTTTTTCCCCCAAGATGTTATAGGAAAAAGACTAACCCACATGCGGCGAGCGACAAATGTTGAACATTTATCTTCCCGAAATTGAGCAAATTAAATAGACAGGCGAGCTTCGTTGTTAACTGTGAGATATTATGATTTATATGTGATATAAAAAGTTTTAAAAAGTTGTGAAGCGAGCGATCGCTTCTCTGAAAAAAGCCTTTTGTAGACACACAGAAAAAAATAGTTAAGAAACGACAAATTAAGTATAGCATCTTTCAATTTCCTGGGCTCTATTAATCTCTTTCTCTACTTGTATATAAAAGACACTTTCTCTGCGTAAATGCTTGTGTTTGTTACTTATGGACTCCAAAACAGCTGGGCAGATTTTTTTAAAATTTCACACCAATGTACTTTGTGTGTCTGGGAGTGTTCTTACATGGGTTTTGTATCGGAATGCCCCCCCCCCAATAAGTATCGAAATTTGGTAGTCAAAAAAATTTGATAATCAAAAAAAATTTGGTAATCAAAAAAAATTGATAATCAAAAAAAATTGATAATCAAAAAAATTTGGTTAAAAAAGTCCAATTTTGACCACTTTACAACCACTTTCTAACATCACAAATGCATTTGAGAAGGTTTTCACTGCAGAAGCAAAATGGCCAGGCATATAAAATCAACAGTAGATTCTCTGTTAAGACGAGGGCACATTCAAAATATGTTTCTGTTTAGAGCACAATTTAACCATGATACTCAACATTTGCATTTTAAACTTTAATTCAAGCAATTATATAAAAATAATTTTATAAAATTAACAGTTGGTTCTCTACAGTGAAATGCAGATTACAATGTATTGTAGACTGTCAGTGTGGGGAGGTATATAGAGCTTCCTTCAAATGCACCACAGTGTGTCTCTGATTTGAGCAGATAGACAATCGATTTGATTGAAAAATGGGCAATTTCATCGATTTCAATGACAATAACGTATTGAAAGTATGGAACATTCTTTAATCTTGGTTAGCGTCGAGTCTTCCTGCTAGTGTGTGTATATATATATATATATATATATATATATATATATATATATATATATATACTAGCAGGAAGATTCAACGTTAACCAAGATTAAATGAAGATCAATTAATGTTTCATACTTTCAATGTATATAAGCATTTATATGTTGCTACTCATTCATGAGCATGTTTTGGTCAGCCAGTTACAAGTAACTAGAGATTTCTTAAGACGATGCTCCTTATACAAAAGTAGAGTCGGTAATGAAAATTAGAAAAAGTTCAGAGTATTTCTTGATCATGAGGGCATGATATTTAAAAATAAATTAACAGCATTCAAATAAGTGAAAAAGAAAAGGAAAAGAAAAAACTCAAACATTAAAATAGTAGAAGAATTAGGTATAACTCCTCAACTAAGATTTTTCACAATCATAAAACCTTTTATAGCAAGGCCTTTAAAGACAGCAGTTATAAAAAAGATGAACTAAACTACATCGAATCTACATCATGTACGAACAGATGTAAAAAAAAAAAAGAATGTAAAAGAAAAATCATTTAGTTTACACCTCCTTTCAACCAAATGGTTAAAACTAATATGGGAAAAAAATTCTAAGCTTTATTAAGTTTCATTACCCCCAGCAATATTCTTCACAAATTTTTTTATAAAAATAGTATTAAATTAAGCCATAGCTGCAATAATAACTTAGAAAAAATAATAAAAAATCACAATAATAACATTTTAAAAGCAGATACTGAATCTAGCCCAAATAAAAAAAACTAAAAAAAAAAAAATCAAGCATGTAGTTGTACTAAAATGTTTGAATGTCCTCTAAAACAAAAATGTCTAACAAACTCTGTTGTTTACCAGGCTAGTATAAAAGCATATGAAGATAAAGATACTATAAGTAAATACTATATTGGTCAGACAAGTATTACATTCAAAGATATAAATGCTACTTTGTTAATCCAGATTATAATGATAAAACATTAATTTCTTCATATTGCTACCAGGAACCATCTAACACTAATTGTTAACTCGGAAATTTAAAAAAAAAAACATAAAACTTGTCAATCCTTAAATTCCCACTGTTTTCTATGCCTAAATGAAAAGTTGTTTATCACTAATTTTAAGAATGTGGGTAGGCTCCTAAATAAAAGTAAGAGATCTCAATTAATTGCAGACACTATAAATTACACCTCCTAAGCCACCTGCTTACTGCCTTCCTTTAATTCATCTCTGACATAATTTAATCTAGTTCTCATATAACCTATACCTATATTTTATTGCAACCCTTATTTTTTCTACTAAATTTTACATAAACTGGTATTTATTTATTGTTAGTTGTTGAATACGGTTAGTATTCTTAAATTACCAGGACAAATGCCCAGAAATATATAAAATTGACCTTATAAAAAAATTTGATTCACCGCTTATACAATATAGCATCAACCTGATAAATATTTTACAAAGAACTAATAAACATAAAACAAACCCTAATAAACAATAATTTTCCCAATAAAATTGTCGATAAGCATATAAAACTCTATTTAAACTCATTCCACAATAAAAACATAAACTCTAACCTTAACAAAAACGACACCATCAAAGTATACTATAAAAACCAACTACACATCAACTACAAAACAGAAAAAAAAATAATAACAAACCTAATTAAAAGATACTCTAGACCCGCCGACCAGAACAAGAAGATTAAACTAATAATATATTATACTAAATTTAAAACCTCCAATCTAATAATTAAAAACAATAATAATACTAACACCGCACTAAACGAAAGTAATGTAGTGTATTTATTTGCTCCTTCGAAGAATGTCTCTGAACCCACTCTAAAAATTCATGCAATGCATACATAGGCCACACCATGACAACACTCTCCTGATGATTAACCTATCATTTAGCCGACAATAGCGCCATAAAACAACACTTAACATTCCATGATAAAAACCTACAATAGAAACAATACATTAGAAATATCTTAACTAACAATACTAAAATTTGATACTTTAACAATTGTACACAAAGACTAAAATTACTAGAAGCCATACTAATTAAAAAACTTCAGTGAAAAACTGTGATATACTGATTGAAAGCGCTTGAGAATAATATGGTCGAATAACAACTACTGGGCACCATAATATACAACATGCCAGACGAAATAAAAAAGGCCGCTCGGCAAATTGAAAAGTTATCCAACAAAATCAGAAAAAAGAACTTGCCGTGTTCAATCAGACGTGCTTGAATAATGAATAATGACTTGCTGCCAATATATATATATATATATATATATATATATATATATATATATAAAATAGGTCTCGGGACTTTAACACTGTGTACGACAAGGATTTACAAGCAAATAATAATTTGGTAAATGAAAAAAAAATAACGATATAATTAAAAAATATATTTTAATTAAGCTGTTTGTTTTTGTTTTGATTTGTGTGTGTGTGTGTGTGTGTGTGTGTGTGTGTGTGTGTGTGTGTGTGTGTGTGTGTGAGTGAGAGAGAGAGAGAGAGAGAGAGAGAGAGATTCTTATTTTTTAAGGTAAAACAAAATGAATGTATGACTCCCGGGCAACATCGAGTAAATACGATTAGTTTTTAGTAATGATTTCATTCATGAAATTAAAAAAAAAGTATCTTCATAATTTAGAGACAGTCTGTGTATGTAGTGATACTGTCGTTCCAATGAAACTAATTAGTATAATAGTAAGAAAGAGCCTTTATATAATTCTCTCTCTAGGAATAATGATGGAAGAAAATGGTCTGGTCACAAACGAGTGCTAACCTTTCATTTCATAAATATTTCAGTATTCTTCAATTCTCGGACATCGTTTACATGGTCGTCCATTAATATGCTTCATCATGTTTAAGAAATTGCGACAACTGTGGAATGAGTAGATGTTATCTGTTGAACTGTCAGTCGCAATATCAGTGACGCGGATCTCTCCATGAGGGCCTCCATCTTTTGTAATGGTTACTACAGAAACGTGAGCCACAGATCTCAGCCTCCTAGCTTCCGTGAAAAATGGTAAATGGCATGTCGAGCGTCCATCTGTTATCAAAAGAACCTCATGCTTGGTGTAAGATTTGGATTTATCTGTAAAAATTTTAAATAAAAAAGTTTTTGTTATTAACAAGTTTCAATATTTGTAATGGTTTGAAGCAGTTATGTCATGATGGAATATTTTCTATGTACGCTAATATTTCCACGCGGAATGACCAATCTATTATCACTTTTAATTAGACTACTTATCCATTTTTTAATCTAGAATAGTTGAATTTATGATGTCAACCCAAGTGAATGTAAAGTGCATTCCTATGGATAGCAACGTTGAACATTTCACATCAATTCTTTTCTTAACTTCTTTTATTGATTGAATAATTTTGATAAAAAATGTTAGAATGCTTCTTGTCATTGATTTACCTTTTGGCCAAATATCTTTGGAGAGATTAGAGATGGATGTATAAGAATGGTGAAAACGGTACTTTTCCACATGAGGCTTCAGATGCCTCCGTTCTGTCTCGAAAGACAAAGGATACCCTTTGTTAGAGCAGTTGCACATGAAGTTGTGTGGCAAGGGTTACACAATCTCCAACCGCACCTCTCCTGAATCGGCACTGCTTGAGTCCAATGGCAAGAAGAAGATCAGGACGACTGGAAACAATGCAGAGATAAGCGGAGAGCACATACAGCACCTGGTATTCCCAAATGGTCACCCATTTTAGTACTGACCAGGCTCAACGTTGCTTAGCTTCAAGTGATCTGACGGGAACCGGTGTGTCGAATGTGATTATGCTGTATATATGAGTAAGTATAATGTTAGAGTAGTAGAAAATATCATTAGATTAGGATTACGTCACATAGGATTATATTATGAGGCAGGGAAGCAAAATTGATTCATTTTCTTTTTAGGTTGATGATGTCAAAATGAGCAACCGTCCTTTTCAAGGTCAACCAGCCCTACGGGGTGGGGGCGAGGAATTACAGCTCATTTAGGTGTACATTTCTGTAAATTGCTGGGAAAAAATAAAATAGATCCCAGAATCAAAGAATGGATAATTTGTTCTTTTAAAGGTTCTATTCTTACAGCTACAAGAAGAAAAAGAAATATCCACAGAGCCATATGCGATGTGTCAACAGAAGAGGATGCTGCTAAGAGATGTTTGCTGTAGTCTGGAATAAAAGAACACTTCATTACAAGGGAAAGGGCGAATATCTTAAATAAAGCGATGAGAGGAATGGAATGATGTAAATAATTAAAAGAGAAAGGGGAGAGAGAAATGGAAAAAGGAAAGAGAGAGTGAGATAGAAGAGAGCGAGAAGAGAACCTCCGCCATCTGAAATGAATTTGGAAGAAAATCCTTGACTCTTTTTTTTTTTATTATTCAATTTTCACCCCAAACAAGGCACAGTGCCACTTTGAAGCAGGAGGCTACTATCAGGGACTTAATTAGCGAGGTCATTATGAAAGGAGATGAGTAGAAAGATGTTTGTTAACATTACACTTGAACTTCTGCATATCATTGCAGTTGGGAAAGCAGAATCCCGGAAGGGAGTTCCAAAGACCCGCAGTTCCGGGGAAGAAACTATTGGAGTAAAAGGCTTTCTTGCAAATAAAAGACAATGGTAACTGTGTTTTTAGATCATCAGCAACAATAATAATAATGTATATATGAAATCATAAAATTATTGACATAATTTTATGATTTCATATTAGTGTGAACACTGGTGAAGCATCATTTTTTTTTTTTTTTTTGTCATTAGTATATTTAATAATATAGATAACAAATACTGACCAGGTGTGCACAGAGAGGAGGGTTAATGAAGTATTAGTTCTAAGCATTTGAATTGGAAAGAAATCTAATATTCAAAGTATGTGCCCATTCTTATAATATTTCACTGTACTAGGACTTATAATTGAGTCTTTGGAGCATATACTAGAGGTTTAGTTATTATTAAAAAATTCTGATTGTTAATTAAAATAAAAATACTCAAAGAGGCTCAGTCTATTACATAAAAGGCAGTTGTCTGTATGTGTGTTTGCAGATCCGCCTAAAATTCAGAAACTATACAAGATATATTGAAAAACTGGTATATTCTTTTATAGCATTGCCTCAGATAGAATATGGTCACATTTTCTTTTGCAATGTTCATTCTTGTGGGAGTCAACAGAAACAAAATTAATTGAAGGAGGCAAGCATTTATAGCGATATTTTTACATGAATCTGATGTAAATTGATACTTGGATGGAGAGAGTGTGAGGGATGATAGAGAGAGAAAGTGAGAAATGGAAAAACAGGAGAGGGAAAAGAGAAGGAAGACAGACACGGAAAAGGAAGATGAGGGGAAGACAAGCAGAAGAGTGAAGAGAGGCAGGACAATAGAGAGAAGGAGGACAGAGAGCGCCAGGGAGAGGAGGATTTACAAGAAATATGTCCAAAAGAGGGGTATAATAGAAAGGGAACAAAGGTGTTAAATAAATATGGAGAAATGGGAAGAGGAGCAGAGAGAGAAAAGAGAGATGAATAGGACAAAGTGAGATGAAGAGATAAGGGAAAGGGAAGAGGGGCAAGAGGACAGAGAGAGCTTGAGAGAGAAAGAGGTTTTATAAGAAAGATATTACACTTTTTAACTATTTTAATTTATTTTTCATCCCGGTCAACGCCAGGTAGGTTGTAATAAATGAAATATAAAAGCGACAATTTGCACCTGAATATTGATCGATGTAAGTGTAAGCTTTTTGAAGCAAGGTGTTGGTGCAGCTGATTCTGTTGTAGCCTTGCAAATGAACAATGTCCTGCTTAATCTTGTCCACTTCAAGAGATTCTTTGTGGTAGTGTTTCACTTGACCATCAATAGTCATGAAAGTGACCATCTGACCATCTGATTCTTCATCCATCTCTTCAAAATGCTCAGTCTGCAGACACATGTTGTCCATCATGAGCATCAGACTTTCCTGAATATGAGACCATTCTTCATGCGACATCTGTAAAAATCAAAATCATCAAACCGCATCAGAAATTAACATTTCATTTATAAATCATTTTGACAAAGTCTACTTTTTAGCATAAGTCCTTTTATATTTTTTATAAATTTGTAATTCTCTTTTGTTCATAGGTGTATATATATTCAAGCACATCTTATTCAACACAACAGAGTTATTCTTTTTTCCGATTTTTCTGGATATCTTTTCCATTTGCCGAGCGGTCTTTTTAATTTCAGCTGGCATGTTGTATAAAATGGCACCCAAAGTTGTTGTTCAGCAAGATTCTTCTCAAGCGCTTTCTATCAGTGTATCCGAGAATTAACAAACATAAAACAAACCCTAATAAACAATAATTTTCCCAATAAAATCGTTAATAAGCACATAAAACTCTATTTAAACTCACTCCACAATAAAAACGTAAACTCTAACCCTAACAAAAACGACACCATCAAAGTATGCTATAAAAACCAACTACACACTAACTACAAAACAGACGAAAAAATAATAACAAACCTAATTAAAAGATACACCAGACCCACCGACCAGAACAAGAAGATTAAACTAATAATATATTATACTAAATTTAAAACCTCCAATTTTATAATTAAAAACAATAATAATACTAACACCACACTAAATCAAACTAATGTAGTGTATGAATTTATTCGCCCCTTTGAAGACTGTCTCTGAACCCACTCTAAAAACTCATACAACACATACATAGGCCACACCACAACAACACTCTCCCAACAACTAACCTATCATTTAGCTGACAATAGTGCCATAAAACAACACCTAACATCCTATGATAAAAATTTACAGTCGTCCGACATTAAAAATATCTTGACTAATAATACTAAAATTTAATATTTTAACAAATGCACACGGCAACTAAAATTATTAGAAGCCATACTTATCAAATAACTGCAGCCCCTTTTTAACCGGATCTGAATTTAACACCAGGGCAAATATACTAACAGTATTTAATAACTAACAAGAAACTAAATAATTTATAACTATAAAATAAGAAAATCGAAATTAAAAATAAATATAATTCGCTATTAACTTTCCTGCACCCACCTTTATAAACAATAAACAAAAGAAAAAAAAAGAAACAACAATCGCTCCTGATGATAATCAGGATTGACTAATTGAAAAATTAATTGAGAAAGGCAAAGAAAGTAGCGTAGGGGCAAGTACACTTTCCTGTTTGACACCACTTTTTACACCACATTCAGCAGAGGTCTCTCCGTTGAGTTACGCAGTGCTCATCATACCATCATGAAATGACTCTAAAAGGCTCAGGAGTTTGGGAGGACAGCCAATGTGAGGCAGTATCTTGAATAGCTCATGTCTACTGATTAGGTTAAATGCCTTAGTAAGGTCAAGGAAGGCAAAGTACAATGGCATGTTTTGTTCTGTGTACTTGGAGTTGGCGTAGATCATGTCAATGGTGGAACGTTGGAAGCAAAAGCCACACTGTGATTCAAGGTATATTCTCTCAGTAATAACTTGCAGTCTTGTCAGACTGATGCAGGCAAGCAGTTTGCCGATGATGCTCAGTAGCAAGATACCCCTATAATTATTGCAGTCGCTGCAATCCCCTTTATTCTTGTATAGAGTGACTATGTTTGCATTTCTCATGTCCTGGGGAACAACGCCTTCTTTCCAACAATATAGCAAGAGTTGTATAATGGCTTGAGAAGAGAGGACTTGCCACTCTTGATCACTTCGCCTGAGTGGATATAAATGGCTGCAAAGTTTGCCTTAAACTGTTCTAGTGTTTGGTCTTGGTTACATTGATCTTTGGTTTTCCAATTTGTTTGGTGTGGAAGAATTTCTTTGTAGTTTGACTGCAGCGTACAAATGAGTGATCGATGTCACAGTCAGCACTATGATAAGTTCTAGTGACTGTGAAGTTAGGAACTTCTTCCTGGTGGGAATCAGACTGAGTTGGTGCCAACGTTTTGATCTTGAGTGTCTCCATGATAGACTATGATGAGGTTTTGTAGAGAAGAAACTGTTGGTCGTGCATTGAGCAGAGTTCTAATAATCTTAGTCCATTTTCATTGCACTTTCCTACTCCGGTGTTCTAGGCAGGTGGGCCAAGCTTCGTTGTCATTTCCAACTCAAATATTGAAATCACCCATAACTATCAGGATTTCATGATTCTTGAAATTTTGGATGTAAGCATCAAGTTCGCTGTAGAATGCATTCTCGGTGTCATCAGTTGCTGACATAGTTGGAGCTTAGACACATATTAGAGTGATAGGTCCATCTGTGGTGTTAACATATAGTGACATTATGTGGGCAGTTGTGGCTTGACCTAACTGAACCTTGTTGAGGAGAATATTTCTGACTGTGAAGCCAACATCGTGCTTTCTTGTTTCATCTTCTTTCTTCCCTTGCAAAAGAAGGTGCCGTCTGACTCTCTGAGGCTCTCTGAATCTGCAATGCAGGTTTCCTGCAGGGCAGCAATGTCTATCTTTAAGTGTAGTAGATTTTTGCTGCGGAACAGCACCTTACTTGCTGAGGGCTACTCAGTTTATTATCCTTGGCACCTAGCTGTACGCCAGTCTTGCTTTGGGCTTATAACCGGTAATTGCCATTCCTGATTGATTCTACAATATGTAGCTGACATTGTCTCTCCAGGGCACAAGATATATATATATATATATATATATATATATATATATATATATATATATATATATATATAGTAATTTATAAAATATATATGGCGATTAAGCTACACTGAATATTCAGCGTTTCATCCACTCTAGGATTCGTCAGGCTTATGCACGAATTCTGTGGTTGTTTATCGTTTTTATATGGTCCTCTTCTGTTGAGGATTTTAGTTAGCCAATCAGCTTTCTAGTATCCACTGCGCCCCTTCCTATCAGCCAATGGGCATGCATTTTATCGAACAAAGGATCTGTTTTAAAACTAGTTTAGTGGTTTAAGGCAGACATTTTCTTCTTTTTTTATATATATATATAAATATACATATGTGTACATACATATATGCACATATATATACATATATATGTATATACAGATATGTGTGATCGTTTATGTATATTCATGTTTATTTAATTTATTTATTTGTTTATTTTCTATTGTTTTTGTTAGTTAACTAGCTCTACCTACATATTGAGCACTTTTGAAGTAAATACTTAAAGTTTACACATAAATCTATACTTTCGTATATTAATTTTATGTGAGTAAATGAAGTAGTTATATATATATATATATATATATATATATATATATATATATATATATATATATAGATAGATAGATAGATATTATTATTATTATTATTATTATTATTATTATTATCCATATATTAATTAATACGATAGCGTGTGTGTTCTTTTGTGTCATGCTTACATCCGGGTCGTTTAATTGTTATGAAATTCTTCTCATTTAATCAAAACAAAAAAATTGGTGTCGCTTTGAGGCAACGCTAATAAAAATGATTTGTTCTTGGCCTTTTGGCCAAGATAAAAGTGTAGTATCTGTTCTTCGGACTCTACATTTCAATTTCTTCTCTCTCAGTGAAAGAGAAATCCTTTACGACTAAGACAATTTTTTGTTCTTTTTCTCCACGTTAAAAAACGACCCTGGTGTCTAAATCAGTCTGAGGCATTGTAAATAGGTACTATATTTAATGTAACAAAGTTTTAATATTACAAAAGTTACTGGGAAAAGTAATTTCTGATTTAATTACAAAATGCCCTGGAAATATCACTTCTGATTAATTATAAGATGCCCTGAAAAATGTCCCTTTTTATTATTTCTTTGTTGTTGTTTACTTGCTTCCCCACAAGAGCAGAGTTGGACATGAGGTCAGTTAAAAATTGAGGGGGGACCACCTCCCAAAAAGGGGCACTCTGGTCAGTAACAAAAATAAAAATTGTATTAGTAATGAAGGATTTCTCCTCCATTAACCATGACCAAAATGTCACTGGAATGCCAAGACTGATACTACACTCAGAAATTCATGTTGAAGCAATGGTTGCCTAATCTCTAACCGTGTTAATGTTTTTATGTATTACTTTCGAAAACTTGCTGAAACAGTTTATGATTTAAACATTACTTCAAGTATATTTTAAGCAGTGGCTTACGGGATATGAAGTCAGTCCCGGAAATTACTCAAACCAATTACGATTTAAACATTACTTTATTTAATGTATATTTTAACAGTAGTGTAGGGGATATAAAATCAGTCACGGAAATGACTGAAACCGTTTACGCATTAAACATTACTTTATTTAATGTATATTTATAACAGTGGGGTGGAGGATATGAAGTCAGTCCCGGAAAAGGCTGAAACAGTTTACTATTTAGACATTACATTATTTCATGCATATTTTTAGCAGTTGGTTGGGGATATAAAGTCAGTCCCAGAAATGGCTGAAACAGTTTACGATTTAAACATTACTTTATTTCATGTATATTTTTAATAGTGAGGTAGCTCACATGAAGTCAGTCCCAGGTTTAAATGAGATAAGTGGAAAACATATAGTAGTAGAATATCCAGTGTCGCCCAGGATTAATGAGATAGGTGAAAGATATATACTAGCAGAATATGCGGCGTTACCAGGGATTGGATAAGATAGGTGGAACATATATACTATGAGAATACCTGGAATTGATTGATGTGTTTGTAATGAAATAATCAGCCCAGGCAATATATCAAAGTTATTATTTAAGTAAGGAGGAAGGGACATAGTGGGTTAAAGTTATGAAAATTATTGTCGAAATTAGTAACATATCCAAGAATTATGAAAAATAATGAAATGTGAGTTACTTGATTGGTGTGTTTGTAATGAAATAATAAGCCCAGACAATATATCAAAGTTATTATTTTATAGAGGGGGGGGCTGTAAGGTGTGTTAAACTTATAAAAAATTATTATCGAAATTAGTAACATATCCAAGAATTACGAAAAATGATGAAATGTGAGTTAATTAATTGGTGTGTTTATAACAAAATAATCATCCCAGACAATATATCAAAGTTATTATGTTAGTAAGAGAGGACGATAAGGATGGTTTCAATTATGAAAAATGATTGTCAAAATTAGTAACATATCCGAGAATTATGAAAATTAATGAAATATGACTTAATAGATAGTTGTGTTTTTTATGAAATATTCAGCCCAGACAATATATCAAAGTTATTTTTTAGTAAAAGAGGGCGATAAGAATGGGTTAAATTATAAAAACTATTGTCGAAATTAGTAACATATCCAAGAATTACGAAAAATGATGAAATGTGAGTTAATTAATTGGTGCGTTTATAATAATCAGCCCAGACAATATATCCAAGGTATTATGTTAGTAAGAGAGAGCGATAAGGATGGTTTAAATTATGAAAAATGATTGTCAAAATTAGTAACATATCCGAGCATTATGAAAAACGATAATATGTGATTTAATGCATTAGTGTGTTTGCAATGAAATAATCAGCCCAGACAATATATCAAAGTTATTATTTTAGTAAGAGAGAGTGATAGGGACGGTTTTAATTACAAAAAAATATGGTTGAAAAGGGTAACATATCCACAAATTACAAAAAATGATGAAATGTGAGTTTATTGATTGGTGTGTTTATAATAAAATAATAAGTCCAGACAATGTATCAAAGTTATTATGTTAGTAAGAGGGGCTGATAAGGATAGTTTATGAAAAATGATTGTCGAAATTAGTAACATATCCAAGACGTATGAAAAATGATATGTGATTTAATGCATTAGTGTGTTTACAATGAAATAATCAGCCCAGACAATATATCAAAGCTATGTAAGGGGGCGATGATGTCGGTTAAAATGATAAAAAAATGATTGTCGAAATTAGAATTATGAAAAATGAAAAAATGTGAGTTAATTGATTGGTCTGTTGTAATGAAAAAATCAGCCCAGACAATTTATCAAAGTTATTATTTTAGTAAGGGCGGAAGCTATAAGGTGTGTTTTACTTATAAAAAATGATTGTCGAAATTAGTAACATATGAAAAATGATGAAAAGTAAGTTAATTGATCGGTGTGTTTGTAATGAAATAATCTGTCTAGACAATATATCAAAGTTATTATTTTAGTAATATGTGCTATATGGTCAGTTTAAATGATGAAAAATTATTACCATATCCAAGAATTATGAAAAATGATGAATGTGAGTTAATTGATAGTTGTATTTTTATGAAATAATCACCCCATACAATATATCAATTTTTTATTTTAGTAAGGGGAGAGGCGATAATGTGGGTTAAAATTATGATAAATTATTGTTGAACATAGTAACATATTCAATAATTATGAGAAATGATGAAATATGAGTCAATTGACCGGTGTGTTTGTAATGAAATAATCAGCACAGGAAATATATAAAAGTTATTATTTTTGTAAGGGGTGGGGGATACAGTTTTAATAAAAGGGCTAGAATAATATTATTGTGCCTGCCTTCATGCTGAACAAAACGCCCACAGAATGCCCAACAACAATATATTACATATGAAAAATGCAGCTGTGGAATTTCCATAGGTCCCGCTAGTTATTATTATTACTAGATCTCACACAGGTCATCATCATAGATTACTCACTGACAACAACCGGTGAAAACAAGTCTCCCCAGATTTTCAGTACTCTTCACCTCTTTTGATAACCTTTGCAAATGAATTTGTGTTATCACAACAGCCGTTTGCCACTGATTTCTTGCTCGCAATGACCATGGATGCTCACTGGAATTTAGCTGATAATACACCTCCCAAAATCCCAGTCCTCTTTGCACTCATCCAATGGAGTTTTGGTCAGTGCTTTCTCTCCTCAGTCTTTCCATCTTCCTCAACCCCACAACTATTTGGTGTGGTGCCATTTAATGCCGCCAACACAAATTTTTTTTTTTTTTTTTTGGGGGGGGTAACTTACAATTTTACAGTTTCAGTTTTCTTAAAATCATGTGGTGTTCCTCTATCATTTTATTTTGTTATAGTATTTATATGGCCGGTTGGCATTTGTGGTTCATATGTATTAGTCTCTGCAGTCAAGGGTTTTTCTTAAGATTTCAGATGTTTTCATCATGTCCCCATTCTTGTAATATTTCCCATTACTAGGACTTATACTCGAGTCTTTGGGGCATATATCAAACCTTTGCATGTGATATTGACCATCCTTATCTATTGTATCAGCTATGTCCTGATTCCAATTTCTCCAGTTCTTTTTTCAAAATTTTCCTACAATTATTGATGTTATGATCACTTTCTCCATCTTCCATTTCTTTTTCAGCTCTCTGGCCAGTTTCATGTATTAGCTTTGCTTCTCCTGTGGTCTGCTAAAACGGTAAAATCTACGATCTGACAGGATTTTTCCTTCTTGTTAACTATTATGATATCTGGTCTCAATGCTTGGATGGGTTTATCTGTTTGTACGTTCATATCCCATAAGATTTTATGATTTCCGCTTTCAAGCTACTTGTTTATGCTTGTACCATTTGTCTTGGTGTTCACGATACACTTATTTCAATAATTCCAAGTGTCTTCCCCACTTGATTGTGTCTATTCTTGTATTCTTGTTGGGTTAGTTCGTTGAATTCATTTATGTGCTCTATCGTTTCATCCCTTTATCCACAGTTGTTGTTTTCTTATGTCTTGTTGATCTTTGCTTTCATATGGTTTGTTCTAATTGTGTTGTCATGTGCGTCTGATAGCAGCGATTTAATTTCTCTGTTTAGGTGTACTTTCCATGTACATGTCCGAATGGTTTTGAGAGTCTTTTGTTATTCTTATGACTATTCCATGTAGTTGTTTCCATTTTTCTCTACTCATCTTACTCCTTGCATCTCTGTTCTCTATCGTTCATTTTTTCAGTGTTTCTTGCCGCAGTGATTAGCCTTTCGCTGTTCTACATTATGTATTTTTCTAAGTCTTTTTTGTGCCATTCTCACAGTCTTCTACACTCCATCTTTCCTTTTCATGTAGAGTCGGTCAGCATTATCCTTTTAGTGTAATGCATTGTGCATGGTCATAAATTTCCTGGTCTTCTGGTTAAGATGCCTCAATAATTCTTTGGTCCAGCCTATGAACATTCCAAAGTATCTTACTAGTGATATATAAATATGTGTTTATACTTTTTAGTGCGTTCATCCTGATTTAGTAGAAGTTTGGTTAGTGCTTTCACCCCTCGATCTTTCCATCCTCCTCGACTCTTTGATTATTTAGTGCAATAATTTTTTTTATTGCATTTTTGTTTTACTTCTGTTGTTAGTGTTTGTCATTTGTGTGAATTAAATTTTGTAATCAACGGTTTTCCTTAATATTTCAGCTGTTTTTAGCATCACTGTCCATTGCATAGTATGAGCCTTTCCCTTGATTCTGATTTCTCTGAGTTATTTTTTTCAAGTTCTTAAGAACTGTTCCTACAATCACGGTATTATCTTGATTTTCTTCAGGTTCCAAATTCCTTTCAGTCCTCTAGCAACTTCTTCATATTTGTTTTGTTTTCTGTCTCTGTGGTCTGATGAGACAACAAAATCTACAATTTGGCAAATTTGTTCTTTTTTGTTAATTATTATGACATCCGGTCTTCTAGCTTAGATGAGTTTATCTGTTTGTACCTCCATATCCCTAAGGATTTGTGGTTTTCGTGTTCCTGTACAAAATACTGTTTGTGTTTGAACCATTTATAAACATGTTGAAGGTGCAGTCATCTGCAGAACTCTCAGTGCACTACTTTTCCCATGCAATCGTGTCTATCCTTATATTCCTTTTGGAGTAATTTGCTGCATTCACTTTATATGTGATTCATCGTTTCGTCTCTTTGTCCACAGAGTCTACATTTATTGTTTTCTTGTGTTTTATCTATTTTAGCTCTAATGATGTTCGTTCTAATCACATTGTTATGTGTAGCTGTCAGTAGAGTTTCTGTTTCTCTGTTCATGTGTCCTTTTCTTAGCCATGTCAAAGTGTTTTCATGATTCCTTTCTTTTGTTACTCTTATGAATCGTCCATGTGGGGTTTTCTTTTCCCACTTTTCTTTTCTTGTCTTTTTGTTTATGGCTTCATTATTTCCTGTATTGTTCTTTTTGACAGCGTCTTTCGCTGTGATGATCAATCTTTCTGTATTCTGGTTCGTGTACTTTTCCAAGTGTTTTTTGTGCTTTTTATGCAGTTTTCTACATATATTAGTTCTCTTCTCCCTTTGTTCCTTTTCGTGTAGAGTTGGTCAGTATTGTCTGCATTGTGCATTCTAATTAGTTTCCTTGTCTTTTGATCAAGGCACCTCAGTTTCTGTTTCGTCCACCATATGAATGGTCCAGAATACTTTATAGCGATACTGCATAGGTATTTCTTCCTTTAATTAGATTTCTATCGTATAGTTTTGTCTCTAAGAGTTTCTTTGTTCTTCCTAAGTACTCTCTTTCAATTTTCTCTTTTATTTCTGTGGATTTGATGGTGTCTGCTCCAGAACACTCAAACATTTATAAGTGTCCTCATCTCCTCTTAGTTGGGGAGTTCCATACCCTCTTATGTTTCTAGTTTTTATTCCTTTAACACACTTTTCCATTTCAAATTCCATTTCAATTATTATTATTATGATTGGATCAAGAAAGGGCAGAGGAATTGGATAGGAAAAAATGCACGGAAATTCTTCCAGGATATATAAGAAGTGGCTGATGAAAGATCGTGGCAATGGCTTAGAGCTGGGTATTTGGCTAAGCTTTTGTTTGTGCAGCACATGAGCAGGCATTAGGAACACGATTGTTCAAAAAAGTGGTTCTAAGAGAGGAAGTTGCTGCAGAATGCCGGATTTGTGGTAAGACTCCAAGAGTCAATTGCGCACCTTGCAGCAGGGTGAAGTGGATTAGCCCAGAGAGAGTACCGCAAAAGACATGATCGCATTGGATTCCGGATATATTGGGAGGTTTGTAAGAAGGTTGGGGTGAAGTGTACTGGAAAGTGGTTTGAGGAGGTGTCTGATGAAGTGAGAACAAGTGAGGATTGCAAGGTAGAGGTATGGTAGGATAAAAGTGTCATAACGACCAAACAATTGGAACATAATCGTCCGGATTTGGTCGTCATTGACAAGGTCTCAAAAAACTGGCAGATTGTAGACTTCTCAGTACCCGGGGACAGAAATGTGAGAGAGAAGGAGAATGAGAAGTGGAGCAATTATGCTGCATTGGCCTTGGAGATAAGGCGTACACACAGGGTTAAAACACAAATAATCCTGGTCGTAGTTGGTACACTAGAAGTAGAATTAAGTCATCCGGAAAGACAATTGAAAAAACTATGCATCCCTGATGTTTTAGGCAGCCTTTAGACCTCTACTATTGTAGGTACCACCAACATCCTTAGGAAAACCCTTGATTTTTGAAGCTCCTAGTTTGGAGCTGAGATTGATGAAAATCCTCTGGAAGGGAATCCCATCTCTTTTCGTTGATAAACGAAATCAGAATTATTATTATTTTATATATCCACATAAAATGTTCTTAGGAGATATATTTTATGTATCGATTTTTAGTATTTACTTCAACAGTGCTCAATACATAAGTAGAGCTAGGTAGTAAGTTATGAAAGCATATTTATGATGATTAAATTACAAAGAGGCTCCCACATTTTATCCCATCACCAGGCTACAATGCCTACGGGAATGAAACACAGAATCCTCTCTGTAACTTAATTGCCATGAATATATTTTCATAACATCATATATATATATATATATATATATATGATATATATATATATATATATATATATATATATATATATATATATATATATATATATATATCATATAGAGATCGAGGTGTAACATTTGGAATTTTTTACTGAAGAAACAACTTGTAAGACTTTACTTTCATCCAAAAAAATTTAATTCTCAACTGAAATTCTAATGCATCAAATCTATTTCAGTTGTAGGTCTGTATTATATGATAACTTACATTTGAATTATACGCTTGTGAATATGTCTATTATGATATTACAATGCATTATAACTGTGAAATTCTTTGACTTTGGAATCCTTAAACATAAACATGCATTTCAATCCACATCAAAGTTAAGAAATGATTTGGATTATTCAAACTCTCATCTTGGGTTTTATTTATGAGAACGTTTTGGCTAATGTAACCTTCGACCTTCTTCAGGTTTATCTTGTTGAATTCTGGAATCTTTCTGTTGAACTCAGAATTTTGAACAATTTTGAACAGAACCCTTTATTTAATTTACAAGGATAGCCTAAATATGTTTAAAACTCACAAAATTCATATTAGAAGTGTCTGCAAAATCCAATTGTGTAAAACAGACAAAGTACTAAGTAAAATTCAGTTCCAAGTGACACTCTTTTGGGGTTTTTTGACTCGGTTCCAATTTTCACCATCAAAGGGCAACAACCTGTGAATTTATATTTGTAACCTAGCCTCTTTCTCCTCTTCTGATAAGAAACATTAGGCTTTGAAATGCCTGGTATAAAGAGCCCCTCCTACCAATAATGCTTTTTTCCTCATTGAACTGACAAATCCTTATTTACCTATATTTGTTTTATCTTGTCTATAATTATGTTATATATAAATAGTCATTCATAGTAGTAATATCTACAAACAAAAATAGGTTTAAGGCTCACAAAATTCATACCAGAATTCTCCTGGAATGACAGCAGGTAAAATTCAGTTCTATGTGACATTTGTTTGGAGGTTGAAGGTTCAGTCTTCAGTACGGACAATACTAAGAACACAATTGCAAATTACTTAAGATTTCTACTCAATCATGGCTAACAGAAAAAGAGGATGCTACCCTCATAAATTAAGCAATTAAGTAAAGAGTTCCATCCAAAATTCCATACAGATTCCCAAGTTCAACAAGATTCACTTGAAGTATATTTGAATGGTTAAGCTTTTGAGATTTGCAGAATAGATAAACAAGATTGTTCAGGAGTTTTGTTGCTTTGGTGATACCATTGGAGTACAGAGAGGAGCAGGTGCTAGTATGATTGCATAACATGCAAACAGAAGTACATGCTATATCTATATATTCATATATATAGATAACTAGGTGAACATACCTGGCACTGCCCGGGATACAATGCAGTCATTTTAGTTTTTAATTTTTTATTTGTTTACCCATTTTTCAATTTAAAGTAAACAACTTATATCATATTCTTCAATTTAAAATGAGTTACCCCCCTTTGTTGGTTTTATTTTTAAATGCTTCATATTTGCAGTTGTCTAGGCCAGGCTAAATAATTTGGGAAATATGTTGTACCTATGTACGTTATTATATGGCTAATAACATTTTTTTATTGCCTTTCACCCCAAACAAGGCTTGGTGCCATTTTGATGTTGGGGGTCACTATCTGGAATATAATTGCAGAGATACTATGTAGGAAATTGAGCAGCAAGATGCCTGTTTACATTATATTTGAACTTCTGCATGTCAGTACAGTCAGGGAAGCAGGAACCAGTTCTGGAGAAGAAACAATTAGAGTAGAAGGCTTTCTGGCGTTTGGGGATCTCTATTTTGTCAGGGTGGGATTTTTCTGCTTGTTGGGGGTATTTACATTGAGGGGGTACAAGGGTTTGTAGTTCATCCGAGCATATACCATTAAAATACTTGTAAAACAGGCAGAGGGATGCAACATGATCAATAACAGATGAAAATTGACTATTCATAAAATTTGATTTGTCAACTTAAATGCTATTTGATTCTGACTTTGAAATTTTGACCAGATAATTTTATATGTTCGATCAGCTAATTCCTTCCCTGTCAATAACTGAAATTAATACCAGTTCAGTTCTATTTTTTTAAATGTTTATTTGCTTTAAACAAGGCATATTACCACTGATGTGTAAATGGCTACTGTGATAGGAGCCACATTTGTCAGTGGGGAGTTCAGCAGCAAGATGTTTGTTCATCACCTAACACCCCCCTCGAATTGTTGTAAATGTTCTCTCACCTGAGGTGATAAGTCTAATAGAAAGACTTTATTAACACTCGGATAGTCGAGCTCTTCTGTCCACATGGGAAAATCTTTCAGAAAGCGATTTTCAAAGCGGCAACATTTTTCTTCAAATGTATTTCCAAAATCTGAAATGACAACATTTCAATAAAAAGTAGGTTTTATTTTACATTCGTTTAAGCAACGTTTTTTTAACTAATTTGCAACGCCATAAAAAATTGCTCTAAAAAAGTTTCTTGGAATAAAAATTGTAATTAATATAATGGTAAATATTTGGATTCTTCAGACTATTGTTCTCATCTTGATGTTATTTTCACACAGGAATCTCTGACCTTCTTCAGGTTTATCTCGTAGAACTTTTTTATGAACTCGGGAATCTGTACAGAATTTTAAATGGAAGTCTTTATTTAATCCGACGGGGAATGACACACTCTCATTCCATCAGCAATGACTGACTAGGAGTCCTAAGTTATTCACAATTAGATTTTGATTGTTACCCGCAGTGAGAATTGAACCTTCAATCTCTAGAAGAGATTACAACTGAATTTTACCAAGTATTTTATCTACTATGCCATGGGTCCTTGTGGACAATTCAAGTATAAATTTTAGAAGCTATAAACCTATTTTTGCTTTTAGGTGTACATTTTAACTACTTATCACTTTTTATTTACAGATTATTACGATATATATATATATATATATATATATATATATATATATATATATATATTAAGTAATGTGATTGATAATTTAAAATTTAAAAATCAAATTATAATTAAATTAAAAATCCGTTTCATAAGAAGGAACAATAACAAAATCAATTATCTGTACGATCGTTTCGGAAAACAATGCTTTTTATTGTGGTATACATCAAGTTATGTACAATAATTACATATAGTTTTTTAATAAGCAAGGTCTCCTCGTCAGCAAATTTTGAAGGGTTTTTATTGAATTTAAAAGACACCATAAATAAACCTAGCATTAAAAGTAAGGCAGATGAATCTGAAAAAAAAATTGAAATAAAAGGTCTGGATTTAAAATTTATAAGAAAATTAATATGGGTTAGAGATAGAAATAAGTAGAGAAAAATATAGATTTGAATTTACATAATAAATTTGCTTTAAAAATATATAGAGATATTTACCTTTTAATTTTTCGCTTTTTGAAATCAGGAACTATGGTTAAAATATTCAATTAGATGTTTGCTATAGCTTTTTATCTTATTGAATGATGAATTTTAAAAAAGGGCGGGGGACACTCGTGCAGTAAATTATTTCCGTTAGTGTATTTTTGATTTAAAGACGCTACGGTTTATATATAGAGAATGTTGCTTGAGCAATTACATATTTTAAGGGGAGATAATTGTCATATTTTCTTTACTTTATTTATTTGAAGGGTGTAAGGGAGATAATTAGTCTAACTTAATTTATTAAAAAAAAAAAAAAATTGTAATCTATTTTTACTAATAAGTAATTTTTAATGATTTAAGGTGGTTTATATTTATTAAATTTAAACCAACGTTTATGACTACATGTAAATATAAGCTCCTGTCTTGAATTTAATAGTTTGGTTGTATTTTTTATATCTTCATATTTTAAAATTTTTAGGGTCTCTTTTGTACATAGTGCACAAAATTTATCTCCTGGTTTATATGATTTGCAAGTCTCAATTATTCGCCATTTTAAGTTGAAAGGAATATTGCTGTTTTTTAGTTGCCAAATATAGTTGGATAGAGTAGTTTGGTTTGATAGAGAGTTATTTTTAAAAGAATGTTTGTGCGTTGAAATTCTATGTTTTATTAGGCCAGATGTGGAACCAAAATATATTACCTCTTGCTTATATATATATATATATATATATATATATATATATATATATATATATATATATATATAGAGAGAGAGAGAGAGAGAGAGAGAGAGAGAGAGAGAGAGAGAAATGGAAATGTATAAAAAAGAATACGAAAAGTATAAAAGCTTATAACTTTTCTTTACTCATTTTCAATTGGTGACGTGCAGGAATACAAAATAATATTATGAAAAAAAATTTTTAAACTTCTTTTACAGATCCATAATTTTCGAGCGATCCTTACTATTTATATGTAGATATAATCAATCATCATCTTCAAAATTCAGAAATATAATGCGATAAATACAATGCAGACTTGTTATTGTGTAAAAAATTAAAAATTTTAAATTTTAGTGAAAAATAAAACCAACAAAGGGGGGTAACTCATTTTAAATTGAAGAATATGATATAAGTTGTTTACTTTAAATTGAAAAATGGGTAAAGAAATAAAGTAATTTACTTTTCGGAATTTTTAGATGAGGATTGATATATCATTTGGACTACTACACTCATTTTAGGGGTGGGGGGTCACAACGTTTTGGCTGATGTAACTTCCGACCTTCTTCAAGTGCATCTTTTAGAATTCGAGAATTTTTAAGTCAAATTTGTATAACAATGTATTTAAAGTCACCTTAAAATAAGCAGCACATTTAGCGGCAGTTTTAATTTAGAAATAAAACTATATCAAGGTTTTGTAATGAATCCATTTTTTGGGGGGGGGTTGTTTTTGTTTTTTTTGTATTTGTTTTTTTGTATTTGTTTTTTTGTATTTGTTTTTTTTTTTTTGTTTTTGTGTTTGTTGTTTTTGTTTTGTTTTTTTGTTTTTTGTACCTTAGACTTATTGTCTAAGAAGTTTTGTAAGGGTTCTTGTTATATCGCTAAAAAAGAACAATAAGGCAGAAAATAGAAATAAACTAGGTTTAAGGCTCCTAAAATTTGTCTGCAAGCTGCAGTGATTAGAGTACTTAGAAAAATTCAGTTGTAAAAGTGACATTCTTCTGAAGGTTGAAGGTTCAATCCTCAGTGTGGGCGACTGAAAATACAATTGCAAATACTTAGAACTTTTTAGCTAGTCATGGCTGATGGAATGAGAGCATGTTACCGCCGTGAATTAAATAAAGGGTTTGTGTGAAATTCTATGTAGATTCCTGAGTTCAACAGAAAGATTTCTAAGTTTGATAGATTGGAGGTTATGTCGACTGAAATGTTGTGAAAATCACACTCAAGATGAGAAGAGTAATCTGAAGAATCCAAATAATATGAATAACCAATCCTCATCTCAAAATTTCAGAAACGTAAGACAAAAAAGTATGTTCCTTTTATCGGTCCAACATAGTTGATGTGAAGACGAGACCACAGTTTCTCTTAAGCCAAGGCTGAATTTTATGTGTGTTTTGCCCGTTTTCACCATGTTTTCAATATCCTTATGCATCTCTGACCAATATACGAAACTCTGCATAAGTGCTTTCATTCTCAGATGTCCAACGTGAATATCTCTTTAAATTTTCTTTGTTAGCACTAAGGGTACAACCACCCATTCTCCATACATCAAAATATCATTACATAATGAAAACATACTGTTTGTTTTATATTTTTCTAAAACTTTAATTGCTTTTTGTTTTATTTCATGAACTTATACTTTGTTTTAAAGTTTATCTCCTCGACAGTAACTCGCAGTTCTTTTACTGCATTGTATAGAACGTATTTTACATCTCGGGCGTTATGGAAGCAATGATGGTCTTCTCTAATGGTTCAATATTTTTTGTTATTCATCTGCATAAACCGTTCACATGTACGATTGTTTGGAAGTTAAACATTCAATTTTGAAACAATAGTTTAGCAACATCGTCGCCCATCTCTAAACGATTTGCTGTGTAACGTTGGTGCTCCCTGCTCCCCTTACTAACAATGATCGATGGTTGATTTGTAATTAAAATCCTCCACCGTGCAAGAATTTATGGATTGTTTTTTTTATCGCAAAATATTATAGCTAATTTGCGAATAGTTCTTTTCCACCGAGAGTAGCATCCTTGAAACATGTTAGATCGGTTTTTGTTCTTTTTTTATACAACAAAACTGTTCCTAAACCAGAATTACTTGTGTCACTTGCAACGATTTTTTGTTTTTAACTTTTTTATTAGGGTTGTAATGTGTCAAAACAAACTTGACGTTAATACAGCTTTTAGTTTAACGAATGCATTTTGTAATGGACTCTTAAAATATGGATATTTGGTATGTAGCTATTGTAGTAATTTGGGGGAGGGGGCGTATAATTTATTTCAAACAATCATTAACACTAATAGATTAATCAGTGCAAATTCTGAAAGCAGACAAAACATGATGATGATGATGATGATGATGATGATGATGATGATGAGGAGGAGGAGGAGGAGGAGGAGGAGGAGGAGGAGGAGGAGGAGGAGTAAAAAAATATGATGCTGAAAAGTAAAAACCATAAAAGCAAAAAATGGCAGTCATAGAAACGCTTTAATGCAATTATTTTATGAAGTGCATTCTTCAAGTGTTTGGGATGAGGGAATCTTTATGCCGAACTGGGGAACTTGTGTGGAATTTCAGACTGATTAGCGATGACTAGAAGTGTTTGACAAGTTCACAAATATCCGAAGAAGTTGTGATGAGAATGTAAATAATTCAAATAATTGAAATTATCACTCTGCTTCTCAAAAATTCTAAAACATTATAACGAATTGTTTTTGATATAAGGATTGATGATTTTGATTATTTAAATTCATCGGACCACTGTTCTCATCTTAGATGTTATTTTCACAACGTTTCGACCGATGTAAACTTCAAACATCTTCAGGTGTGTCTTGTTGAACTTTGGAATCTGTATGGAATTTCAAACAGAACCTTTTATTTAATCGATGGGGTAAATTGTTCTTGTTCCATAATCAGGAAGGTAGAAGTCTTAAGTAAATTTAAGTATATTCTTAGTATCGTCTGTACCTTCGACTTTCCGAAGACTATCAATTAAAAGTGATTAACACATAACACTTTGTAATAGAATGAGAACAATCCACCACCATGGATTAAATAAACGGTCAGTTCGAAATTCCGTACAGATTCCTAAGTGTGATCAAGAAGTCGGGGGTTATATTAGTTAAAACTTTATGAAAATAATATTTGAGATGAGGATTGATTATATTTGATGGTCCATCAAATATAATCAATCCTCATCTCCCAAAAATGAAGATCATAATATCGAATTGCTTTTACCTTCAACCTGTAAGTTCATTCTTGGATGGCCAAAGTCATGCATTGGATCGAGTTGCTTCCATTGCCAGAAGAATTTCCATTTACCATTTTCCAAATCAGCACCAAAAACATTTCTACCGCCAAAAGGCACATCGAACTGAAAAAATAATCTGTGGTTGTCATCATCTGGACGATCAGGATTCGTCATATTTTCCGAGTATGATTCTCTGCTCAAAGAACTTTCAGGATGATAATTAGGAGTTTGGTGCTGTACGCTATCGAAGACACTCTCATCAGCAGACACTAATAATTGGATGGCAAATATGGCCGTCACTAGGCCGTGGCCAAGATTCCAAAACATGAGAAATAGAGAAGAAAATTCCTGAAATTAAAATGAAGTTATGTTTGACACGCTTTCGGAGATGAGGAATTCATATTTAGTAAAGTAATGGGTTTTACTGTTTAGATTCGACGGCATGACTCAACCCATTCGCACAACAGTTATTATTGTGGCTTCATTCTTGGTATTTATGCTATTCACCATAACTATGGATATATCATCATCATCATTATAATCATCATCATCATCAACATTCACCATAACTATGGATATATCATCATCATCATCATCATCATCATCATCATCATCAACATTCACCATAACTATGGATATATCATCATCATCATCATCATCAACATTCACCATAACTATGGATATATCATCATCATCATCATCATCATCATCATCATCATCATCATCAACATTCACCATAACTATGGATATATCATAATCATCATCATCATCATCATCATCAACATTCACCATAACTATGGATATATCATCATCATCATCATCATCATCAACATTCACCATAACTATGGATATATCATCATCATCATCATCATCATCATCAACAACAACAACATTCACCATAACTATGGATATATCATTATCATCATCATCATCAACATTCACCATAACTATGGATATATCATCATCATCATCATCATCATCAACATTCACCATAACTATGGATATATAATCATCCTCATCATCATCATCAACAACAACAACATTCACCATAACTATGGATATATCATCATCATCATCATCATCAACATTCACCATAACTATGGATATATCATCATCATCATCATCATCATCATTAACATTCACCATAACTATGGATATATCATCATCATCATCATCATCATCATCATCATCATCAACATTCACCATAACTATGGATATATCATCATCATCATCATCATCATCAACATTCACCATAACTATGGATATATCATCATCATCATCATCATCATCATCATCATCATCAACAACATTCACCATAACTATGGATATATCATCATCATCATCATCATCATCATCATCAACATTCACCATAATTATGGATATATCATCATCATCATCATCATCATCATCAACATTCACCATAACTATGGATATATCATCATCATCATCATCATCATCAACATTCACCATAACTATGGATATATCATCATCATCATCATCATCATCATCAACATTCACCATAACTATGGATATATCATCATCATCATCATCATCATCATCATCATCATCATCAACATTCACCATAATTATGGATATATCATCATCATCATCATCATCATCATCATCAACATTCACCATAACTATGGATATATCATCATCATCATCATCATAATCATCATCATCATCATCAACATTCACCATAACTATGGATATATCATCATCATCATCATCATCATCAACATTCACCATAATTATGGATATATCATCATCATCATCATCATCATCATCATCAACATTCACCATAACTATGGATATATCATCATCATCATCATCATCAACATTCACCATAACTATGGATATATCATCATCATCATCATCATCAACATTCACCATAACTATGGATATATCATCATCATCATCATCATCATCATCATCATCAACATTCACCATAACTATGGATATATCATCATCATCATCATCATCATCATCAACATTCACCATAACTATAGATATATCATCATCATCATCATCATCATCAACATTCACCATAACTATGGATATATCATCATCATCATCATCATCATCATCATCATCATCAACATTCACCATAACTATGGATATATCATCATCATCATCATCATCATCATCATCATCAACATTCACCATAACTATGGATATATCATCATCATCATCATCATCATCATCATCATTGATTCTCTGCTCAAAGAACTTTCAGGATGATAATTAGGAGTTTGGTGCTGTACGCTATGGAAGACACTCTCATCAGCAGACACTAATAATTGGATGGCAAATATGGCCGTCACTAGGCCGTGGCCAAGATTCCAAAACATGAGAAATAGAGAAGAAAATTCCTGAAATTAAAATGAAGTTATGTTTGACACGCTTTCGGAGATGAGGAATTCATATTTAGTAAAGTAATGGGTTTTACTGTTTAGATTCGACGGCATGACTCAACCCATTCGCACAACAGTTATTATTGATGATGATGATGATGATGATGATGATGATGATGATGATGCTCTATTGCTATTGGCAATCTCTCTCTTCAGCCTGAAGTATCTGAAATATTTCTTGAAGTATTATTTGAAATAAATTAAAAAAAATGGAATGGATTTAATCACAATTTTAAGTTATGAAGATTCCCTTAAAATATTTGCAAAAATAAATTTTGGATTTTACAAAAAATAATTTTTTTCATATATTTACTTTTCATTGCGATTTTGTCTATCAAATTCGTGAGTTGGTAACCATTCTTACAATCAGCAAAGGAGACACAGACGCATGAAGCATCTGTTTTATTTTTATTTGAAATAATATTACAAGAAATATTTCGCATATTTTGAACCAACAGTCAGAGATTGCTCAAATGCTGACAAGAATCAGAAAGTTGCTTGAGCCAACGGCAATAGAGAAATTGTGCCGACGAACATAAAAAGTAATTACACGTTTTGAGCTGTTTTCCTCACTTTGGTTTTTCACATTTCCCCAACGTTTCAGCCATTGTACCTTTCAGTTGTCTTCAGATGTTCGACCATGGAACCAACTATGCAAAGTTCAGTTCCTTGTGGCTTCATTCTTGGTATTTATGCTATTCACCATAACTATGGATATATCATCATCATCATCATCATCGGTTTAACATATGTTTTACTTGCAAGTATATGTTAAATGGCCCAGTTTTACTTCCATACATCACCACATTGCATACACATATTCTTTTTTTGGTCAACAGTGGTGATGCTCTGCTGGTTTGTAATGACAGAAATATCATTGAATTTACTCCAGCCACTCTAACTCTTATAATTACACTACCACCAACTCCAGCTCCAACTCCAATGATATAACGAAAGTAATAAAATTCTGAACAAGCTCAATAGTCTCACCGTTCATCACCTAATAGTAATTCCAAAGCACTTTCTGTGCCATTTTTTCAAATATCAGAAAAAGTTGAGTTACTCCCAACTCGCTTTCCAAAGGGAACTTGTCTTTTTTTTTATGGTTTTTCAATACTACAGCCAGTGGTCATCACTTGATAACATCCACCATCACACCTTTACTTTCCATAGCATTCCTCCAGGTGCAAGTAAAGTCTCCATTTTTTCGTAGCTAAGTACTAAATCATCAATCTGTATAAAATAAATCGTTTAAAATGTTTCTGCAATAAAAACAACAAAATAAAGACTTAATGACGCATAAAACAGTCAAACTATTTGTATTTTGCTATCATCAGTTTTATTTTTTGGTTATTTTCAAACTGAAAAATTCCATAACAATAATATTAATAATAATAATAATAATAATAATAATAATAATAATAATAATAATAATAACTAGCGGGACCTGTGGAAATTCCACAGCATCATTTTTTATATGTAATATATTGTTGCTGGGCATGCTGTGAGCGTTCTGTTCAGCATGAATAAGGGCACAATCATATTATTCTACTTTTTTATTAAAACTGTATCGCCCCCTTACTAAAATAATAACTTTGATATATTTCCTGGGCTGATTATTTCATTACAAACACACCGGTTAATTAACTCACATTTTATCATTTTTCATAATTATTGAATATGTTACTATGTCCGACAATAATTTTTCATAATTTCAACTCACATTATCGCCCCTCCCTTTACTAAAATATTAAATTTGATATATTGTATTGGCTGATTATTTTATTAAAAAAAACACAACTATCAATTAACTCACATTTCATCATTTTTAATAATTTTTGGATATGGTACTAATTTTGACAATAATTTTTCATCATTTAAACTCACCATATCGCACACCTTACTAAAATAATAAGTTTGATATATTATCTAGGCTGATAATTTCATTACAAACACACATCAATCAACTCACATTCAATCATTTTTCGAAATTCTTGGATATGTTACTAATTTCGACAATATTTTTTTATAATGTAAACCAACGTTGTCGCCTAACCTTACTAAAATAATAACTTTAATACATTTGCTGGGCTGATTATTTCATTACAAACACTAATCAATTAACCTCCATTTCATCATTTTTCATAATTCTTGGATATGTTACTAATTTCGACAATCACTTTTCATAATTTATACCCACATTATCGCCCCTTCCTTTGTTCTGGCCTTATTATTTCATTACAAACACACTAATGCATGAAATCACATTTAATCATTTTTCATAATTCTTGGATATGTTAGTTTCAACAATCATTTTTCATAATTTTAACCCACATTTTCGCCCTTCCCTCTTTACTAAATAATAACTTTGATATATTGTCTAGGCTGATTATTTCCTTACAAACACACCAATCAATTATCTAATATTTCATCATTTTTTCATAATTCTTGGATATGCTACTAATTTCGACAATAATTTTTCATAATTTAAGCCTTCCTTATCTACTTCTCCTTTAATCATAACTTTGATATATTATCAATACTGATTATTTTATTATAAACACACCAATCAATTAAATCACATTTCGTCATTTTTCGTAATTCTTAGATATGTTACTAATTTCGACAATAATTTTGTATAAGTAAAACCATCCTCGGCGCCCTCTCTTACTAAAAAAATTATTTTGATATATTGTCTGGGCTGATTATTTCATAAAAGACACAATTATCAATTAACTCACACTTCAACATTTTTCTTAATTCTTGGATATGTTACTAATTTCGACAATTATTTTTAATATTTTAACCCACATTATCAACCCCCCCCCCCCCCACTACTAAAATAATAACTTTGATATATTATCTGGGATGATTATTTCATTTCAAACACACCAATCCATTAACTCACATTTTGTCATTTTTTCATAATTCTTGGATATGTTAATAATGTCGACAATCATTTTTCATCATTTAACCCACGTTATCGCCCCACTTACTAAAATAATAACTTTGATATATTATCTGGTCTGATTATTTCATTGCAAACACACTAATGCATTAAATAACATATTACATTTTTCATAATTCTTGGATATGTTACTAATTTCGACAATTATTTTTCATAATTTAAACCATCCTTATCGCCTTCTCTTACGAACATAATTACTTGGATATATTTCCTGGACTGATTATTTTATAATAAACACACAATCGATTAACTCACATTTAATCGTTGTTCATAATCCTGGATATGTTACTCATTTCGACAATAATTTTTTATAACTAAAAACCCACATTATGTCTCTCTCTTCTACTTATATAATATATTTGATATATTGTCTGGGCTTATTATATCATTACAAACACACCAATCAAGTAACTCATATTTCATCATTTTTCATAATTCTTGGATATGTTACTAATTTCGACAATAATTTTCATAACTTTAACCCACTATGTCCCTTCCTCCTTACTTAAATAATAACGTTGATATATTGCCTGGGCAAATTATTTCATTACAAACACATCAATCAATTCCAGGTATTCTCATAGTATATATGTTCCACCTATCTTATCCAATCCCTGGTGACGCCGCATATTCTGCTAGTATATATCTTTTACCTATCTCATTGATCCCGGGCGACACCGGGTATTCTGCTACTATATGTTTTCCACTTATCTCATTTAATACTCGGCGACGCTTTCTGCTAGTATATATTTGCACTTATCTCATTCAAACCCGGGACTGACTTCATGTCCGCTACCTCACTATTAAAAATATATATGAAATAAAGTAATGTTTTAATCATAAACTGTTTCAGCCATTTCCGGGACTGACTTTATATCCCAAACCCACTGCTAAAAATATACATGAAATAATGTAATGTCTAAATAGTAAACTGTTTCAGCCATTTCTGGAACTGACTTATAATCCCCAACCCACTGTGTAAGATATACATGAAATAAAGTAATGTATAAATCGTAAACTTTTTCAGCCATTTTCGGGATCGACTTCTTATCTCCCATCCTACTGTTAAAATATACATTAAATAAAGTAATGTCGAAAACATAAATGGTTGCAGCCATTTCCGGAACCGAACCCCAATGTTAAAAATATACATTAAATAAAGTAATGTGTAATGCGTAAACGGTTTCACCCATTTTCGGGACTGATTTAATATCCCCCACCCCACAGTTAAAAATATGCATGAAATAAAGTAATGTTTAAATCGTAATTGGTTTGAGTAATTTCCGGGACTGACTTCATATCCCGTAACCCACTGCTTATAAAATATACTTGAAATAAAGTAATGTTTAAATCATAAACTGTTTCAGCAGCTTTTCGAAAGTAATACATAAAAACATTAACACGGTTAGAGATTAGGCAACCATTGCTTCAACATGAATTTCTGAGTGTAGTATCAGTTTCAGCATTCCAGTGACTTAAATCCCCCCTTTTTTGGTCTTGATTAATGGAGGAAAATCCTTCATTACTGATACAATTTTTATTTTTCTTACTGACCAGAGTGCCCCTTTTGGGGAGCTGGTTTCCCTCTAAATTTATAACCGACCTCATATCCAATTCCGCCCTTGTGGGGAGGCAAGTAAACAAAAAAAAATAATCAAAACGGACATTTTCCAGGGCATTTTATAATTAATCAGAAGTGACATTTCCAGGGCATTTTGTAATTAAATCAGAAATAACTTTTTCCAGTTACTTTTTTAATATTAAAATTTTGTTACATTAAACATAGTACCTATTCACAATGCCTCCCCCACGGGACAGATTTAAACACCAGGGTTGTTTTTTAATGTGGAGAAAAAATTGTCTTAGTCGTAAAGGATTTCTCTTCCACTTAGAGAGAAGAAATTGAAATGTAGCACATGAAGAACAGATACTACACTTTGATCTTAGCCAAAAGGCTAAGAAAGACAAATCATTTTTATTAGCTTTGCCTCAACAGCGACACAAATTTTTTTTTATATTTCAAGGTGGCAAGGTTTATTTGGAATATTCCACTTTTTGGAATATTCCACTTTCCTTTTTTAGGGAGGCACAGCATGATAAGCGTAATAATAATATTATTATTATTATTATTATTATTATTATTATTATAATAATAATAATAATAATAATAATAATAATAATAATAATAATAACAACAACAACAACAACAACAACAATCATGTAAGAGCCGTTTATAAGCTGGACCAAAGAAGAACTGAGGAATCTCAACCAAAAGATCAGAAAACTCATAACAATACACAGTGCACTACACCCAAAAGATGATATTGACCGACTCTATGTGAAAAGGAAAGATGGAGGAAAAGGGCTGGTTTATATAGAAGACTGTAAATAATACAAAAAAGGATTAGAAAATACATAATGCCGAAAGAATAATTACTGATAGAATAATTGCCGCAGCAAGAGACATGGAAGAAACAAACAGGATAGAAAAAAAAGAGACGAGGAATAAAATGAGGAAAGAAAAATGGGAAGAGAAACAGCTACATGTACGATTCATAAGGATTACAAAAAGTGAGATTAACAAAAACACTTGGAAATGGCTACAAAAAGGAAACCTAAACAAGAAAACTGATTCCCTAATAATAGCTACACAAAATAATGCAATTACAGCCAACCACATCAAAGCAAGGATCGACAAGTCACAAGAAAACTGCAAATGCAGACTCTGTGGACAAAGAGACGAAACAATAAACTAAATAAGTGAATGCAGCAAACTAGCCCAAAAAGAATATAAAAATAGACACAGAAAAGCAGTATATTGGCAATTATGCAGACAGCCGCATCTTGAAAATTCAGACAAATTGTACAAGTACAAACCGGCAGCAGTAATTGAAAATGAAATCCCAAGGTCCTATGGGACATGGATATACAAACATATAAACTGATCCAAGCAAGAAAACTGATGTCATAATTGTTAACAAGAAGCAAAAGTTTTGTCATATTGTAGATTTTGCCGTCCCTGCAGACCACAGAGCGATGACCAAGGAGACTGAAAAGTGGAGCAAATCTGGAAAATGAAAAAAGTCAACACCATTAATAGTAAGAGCACTAGGAACAATACGGAAAAACTTTGAAAAAAAATGAGAGAGATTAAAATCAGAGAGATGGCTGAGAAGATATAACGGATAACAAAAATGAAAACGGCTCAAATATTAAGGAAAACCCTTGAATGCAGAGATTGAACACATGAACTACAGACACAAACTCGACACAAACAAAAACGGCTACAAATGTAAAACAGACAAGGAACATCACATGGAATCATTAAAATTAAAACGGTATAATTGTACCTCCATGCGCCCCTCTGTTCTGGCACACACACTCTTTTTGTGTTTGTGTATATCACCATAAACTGGCACCACACCAAATAAGTGAGGAGGGTCAAAGAGGATGGAAAGATCGAGGAGAGAGAACCCTAGTAAGATCTCCCCTGGATGAGGGCAAAGAGGACTGGGACCTTTGGGAGGCTTATTGCTATCCAAATTCCAGTAAAGACTGATGGTCGCTGCCAACAAGAAATCAATGGTAAGCGGCTGTTGCGATAATGCAAATTCTTTTGCTAAGGTTATTGATAGAGGTGGACAGTACTGGAAATCTGGGGAGACTTGTCACTCAGACTCCAGAGAACACCACAAGTTGTTCTCAAAGAGAAATCTTTGATGATGGCCTGTGTGACTACTCTTTGTGAGTAAACAATAATAATAATTCTGATTTCGTTTATCAACGTCTCCCTGGAAAGGGATGGGATTCCTTTCCAGAGGATTTGCCTCAATCCCGGCTCCAAACCAGGAGCTTCAAAGATCAAGGGTTTTCCTAAGAATGTTGGTGGTACCTACAATAGCAGAAGTCTGAAGGCTGCATAAAACATCAGGGATTCATAGTTTTTTCAATTGTCCTTCCAGACGACTTTATACTACTCCTAGCGTACCTACTACGATCAGGATTATTTGTGTTTTAACCCTGTGTAACCCTTATCTCCAAGGCTAATAGAGCATAATTGCCCCACTTCTCGTTCTCCTTCTCTCTCACATTCCTGTCCCAGAGTACTGAGAAGTCTACATTCTGCCAGTTTTTTGAGACCTTGTCAATGATGACCAATTCCGGACGACTATGTTCCAATTGTTTGGTCTTTATGACACTTTTGTCCCACCATACAGGGGCGTGCAATAAGTAATGCCTCTGACCCACTTCCCATAGCAGTAGAGCAATGAAACTTGGAACCACCCAGAGTTATGCATTTCTCTCATCGTTTGATGCAGCTCTGGAGACCGTTTTTGTAGAACACCCCAGGTTGGTCCTCCAACCACGATGTGACTTCAGAAATCTGGAAAACGCTTTCCTTTCAAAAATAATTTCATGACTGGGAAGAGGTGAAAGTCAGAGGGTGCAAAGTCAGGATCGTAGGGAGGATGGGGAAGGATTTCATAACCACACGCCCATGCTTCTGATCTGGCAACATGTGAGTTGTGGACCGAAACATTGTCCTGCATTTTGATGATTTGTTGATCTTGCCCCACCTCTTGATTTTGATAGCTTCCCTTAATTTCCTCAAAAGTGAAGTATAATAGGCTCCTGTAATTGTGGTATCCTTTGCCAGGAAATCTGTCATCACTACTCCGTCCTGGTCCCAGAAGACTGTGAGCATGACCTTGCCAGCAGAGGCCTGCACCCTTGCCTTCTTTGGAGGTGGTGAGTCCAAGTGCTTCCACTGCATTGACTGGGCTTTGGTTTCTAGATCATAATGATGGACTCAGGTTTCATCCTGTGTAATCAGTCTTTTGAAAAACTTTGACTCATCTTCTTGGCACATCTCCAAATTCATCCTTGGGCACTGGAATGGTGTGAGCAACCTGGGAATCCATCTGGCAGACACCTTATGCATATGAAAATGGTCATGAATGATAGTTTCCACAGACCCTGTACTAATCTTGACATCTTGGGCTATTTGGCGAATAGTAATGCGCCAATCTTCTAAAATGGCAGCCTCAACTTGACGGACAGATGCCTCATCAATGGCAGAAGGGGGGCAACTAGGTCTGGGAGCTGTTTCCACAGACTTCCGGACATGTTTGAATTCACGATGCCAGCGTTTTACAAGGTCATATAATGGGGCATTATCACCATAAGTTTCTTTCATTTCATCAAGTCTCCTGTGGTGTGCGTCCTTTCAAATACAAAAATCCGGATTACTGCTCGACATTCAACAAGCTCTATTTCACACCTGACTCAGTTCAAGCACCTGTAAAACAGAAACCATAACTAGTTCAGAGCTGTAATTTGCCACATAACCCGTAGAGATATAAATAATTGCACATGCAAAATTTCAACTAGATCAAACAACTGGAAGTGGGTCAGGGGCATTACTTACTGCACGCCCCTCGTACCTCTACCTTGCAATCCTCACTTGTTCTCACTTCGTCAGGCATCTCTTCAAACCACTTTCCGGCACACTTCACTCAAACCTTCTTACAGACCTCCCAATATATCCGGAATCCCATGCGATCATATCTTTTGTGATACCCTCTCTGGGTTAATCCACTACACCCTGCTGCAAGGTGCGCAATTGACTCTGAGGTCTTACCACAAATCCGGCATTCTGCAGCAACTTCCTCTCCTAGAACCACTTTTTTGAACAACCGTGTTCCTAATGCCTGCTCTTGTGCTACACAAACAAAAGCTTCAGTACTCTTAGCAAGATACCCAGCAGCTCTAAGACATTGCCATGATCTTTCATCAGCCACTTCTACTATATCCTGGAAGAACCTTCCATGTATTTTCTTCCTAGTCAGTTCCTCTACCCTTTCTCTATCCATACGTTTCACATAATCAGACTTGGTCTCAAATACGTCCACTTCATTGGCCACAAGTTTCAGCATCCATTCCTCACTTCTAACCACATGCTCCTCCAACGACATCTTCTCAGTATAATATAATAACAATAACAATAACAATAATACTCACAGGTCTTTCTACTCAAAGACCAACCCTACATGAAAAGAAAAGGCCAAAAAGAAGATTGGTTAGAAGACTATGTGAATGGCATGAAAAAGAATTAGATAAATGCACAACACATACAGGTATGAAATATTTTATACTGCATCTATTATACTGCATATATTATACTGCATGTATTATACTGCATATATTATACTGCATATGTTATACTGCATTTATTATACTGCATGTTTTATACTGCATGTTTAATACTGCATATATTATACTGCATATATTATACTTCATATATTATACTGCATATATTATACTTCATATATTATACTGCATGTTTATACTGCATATATTATACTGCATATATTATACTGCATGTTTTATACTGCATATATTATACTGCATGTTTTATACTGCATGTATTATACTGCATATATTATACTTCATATATTATACTGCATATATTATACTGCATGTTTATACTGCATATATTATACTGCATATATTATACTGCATGTTTTATACTGCATATATTATACTGCATGTTTTATACTGCATGTATTATACTGCATCTATTATACTGCATATATTATACTGCATGTTTTATACTACATATATTATACTGCATATATTATACTGCATATATTATACTGCATGTGTTATACTGCATATATTATACTGCATATATTATACTGCATGTGTATACTGCATATATTATACTGCATATATTATACTGCATGTTTTATATTACATATATTATACTGCATGTTTTATACTGCATGTATTATACTACATATATTATACTGCATATATTATACTGCATATATTATACTGGATATATTATACTGCATGTTTTATACTGCATGTATTATACTGCATGTTTTATATTGCATATATAATACTGCATGTTTCATACTGCATGTTTTATATTGCATGTATTACACTGCATATATTATACTGTATGTTTTATACTGCATGTATTATACTGCATATATTATACTGCATGTATTATACTGCATATATTATACTGCATGTATTATACTGCATCTATTATACTGCATATATTAGACTTCATGTAATATACTGCATATATTATACTGCATGTATTATACTGCATGTTTTATACTGCATGTATTATACTGCATGTTTTATACTGCATGTTTGTACTGCATGTTGTATACTGCATGTATTATACTGCATATATTATACTGTATGTTTTATACTGCCTATATTATACTGCCTATATTATACTGCATATATTATACTGCATGTATTATACTGCATGTATTATACTGCATATATTATACTGCATATATTATACTGCATGTATTACATTGCATATATTAAAATGCATATATTTTAATGCATATATTATACTGCATATATTATACTGCATGTATTATACTGCATATATTATATTGCATGTTTTATACTGCATATATTATATTGAATGTATTATACTGCATACATTTTACTGCCTATATTATACTGCATGTTTTATACTACGCATATTATACTGCATGGATGATACTGCATGTTTTATGGTGCATATATTATACTGCATGTGTTATACTGCATATTTTATACTGCATGTGTTTTACTAGATGTTTTATACTGCATGTATTATACTGCATATATTGTACTGCATATATTATACTGCATATATTATACTGCATGTATTATACTGCATATATTATACTGCATGTATTATACTGCATATTTTGTACTGCATATATTATACTGCATGTTTTATACTGCATATAATGTACTGCATATCTTATACTGCATGTTTATACTGCATGTTTTATACTGTATGTATTATACTGCATATATTATACTGCATCCTTTATACTGCATATATTATACTGCATGTATTATACTGCATATATTGTACTGCATATATTGTATTGCATATGTTATACTGCATGTATTATACTTCATGTATTATACTGCATATATTATACTGCATTTACCATAATGAATATATTATACTGCATGTATTGTACTTCATATATTATACTGCATATATTATACTGCATATATTATACTACATCTTTTATACTGTATGGTTCATACTGCATATAATATACTTCATATATAATTATTCGTATATTATACTGCATATATTACACTGCATGTTTTATATTGCATGTTTTATACTGCATATATTATACTTCATATATTATACTTCATATATTATACTTCATATATTATACTTCATATATTATACTGCATATATTATACTTCATATATTATACTTCATATATTATACTGCATATATTATACTTCATATATTATACTGCATATATTATACTTCATATATTATACTTCATATATTATACTGCATATATTATACTTCATATATTATACTTCATATATTATACGTCATATATTATACTGCATATATTATACTTCATATATTATACTGCAGATAATATACTGCATATATTATACTTCATATATTATACTGCATATATTTCACTTCATATATTATACTGCATATATTATACTGCATATATTATACTGCATATATTATACTTCATATATTATACTGCATATATTATACTTCATATATTATACTTCATATATTATACTGCATATATTATACTTCATATATTATGCTGCATATATTATACTTCATATATTATACTGCATATATTATACTGCATGTATTATACTGCATGTTTTATACTGCATGTATTATACTGCATATATTATACTGCATGTGTTATACTTCATATATTATACTGCATATATTATACTGCATATATTATACTTCATATATTATACTGCATATATTATACTGCATATATTATACTGCATATATTATACTGCATATATTATACTTCATGTATTATACTTCATATATTATACTGCATGTATTATACCGCATATATCATACTTCATATATTCTACTGCATGTATTATACTGCGTGTATTATACTGCATATATTATACTGCATGTTTTATACTGCATATATTATACTGCATGTATTATACTGCATATATTATACTTCATATATTATACTGCATTTATTATACTGCATGTTATATACTGTATATAGTATACTGCATATATTATACTGCATATATTATACTGCATGTATTATTCTTTATATATTATACTGCATGTATTATACTGCATAGATTATACTGCATGTATTATACTTCATATATTATACTGCATATATTATTCTGCATGTGTTATACTGCATATATCATACTGCATGTATTATAAAGCATGTATTATACTGCATATATTATACAGCATATATTATACTGCATGTATTATACGGCATGTTTTATACTGTATATATTATACTGCATGTTTTATACTTCATATATTATACTGCATATATCATACTTCATATATTATACTGCATGTTTTATACTGCATATATTATACTGCATGTATTATGGTGCATATATTATACTGCATGTATTATACTGAATGTATTATACTGCATGTTTTATACTGCATGTATTATACTGCATATATTATACTGCATGTGTTATACTTCATATATTATACTGCATATATTATACTGCTTTTTTATACTGCATATATTATACTCCAGATATTATACTGCATATATTATACTGCATGTTTTATACTGCATGTTTTATACTGCATATATTATACTGCATATATTATGCTGCATATATTATACTGCATATATTGTCTGTAGCATCCGTCAGTCGAAACGACTATGGATCAGCGCCGTATTAAGATGTTTCCTGTATGCATCCTTTTGTGTGACTGTAGAGACCAATTCTTGATTTGCATAGTCTGCCACAGCCTTGACATACGATGGTTATTATGCAATTTGCCGCTTCATCCGGCTGTTCCGCCTGTCCACTCGCTCTTCTCCTAGCTCTCCTTGCAGCGTTTTCAACATGGAGGGTCCTCTCGCTAATGATAATCCCCTGGCGTATCATTTTCCTCCAGGCAGTTCTGTCAGCTGCAGAGGCTTCCCATGTATTCCTGCCCACCGAGAGAACCTTCATGTCACACTTGCAGACATCCCTGTAGCGAAGATGGGGTCGCCCCCTCTTTCTTGAGCCTGAGGCAAGCTCGCCATAGAGAAGTTCTTTAGGGATGCGCCCATCATCCATCCTGCGCACATGGCCCAGCCAGCGAAGACGTCGCTCACGCAGTAGGGAGTAAATGGATGGGATGCCCGCTCTCTGCAGAACATCAGTATTACTCACTCTGTCCTGCCATGTCATACCAAGTATCCTACGTATACACCTCATATATTATACTGCATGTATTATTTTTAATAGTCGTACATAGAATTTGCCATTGTTCATTTAATGTGAAATAAAACATTTTTTAAAAACTAATGAAATGGATATATGGAAATATTCCAACAGTTCCTTTTCTACAATTTAACTCAATTTTGTTATATTGTTGTCCAATATTTCGATTCAGTTGACGTCCAAAATCGATACTGTAAATTGAAAGTTCATTATATTATATAATGCATAAAGAATGCTTGAGGCAGCATCCTTGTTCCAGATTGGCGCTGGTATGAAACACAAAATAAAACAATATGCGATTAACCTTTCAAATATGAACATAAAAATCAGAGAGGAAGAAGTGTAGGAAGGGGACAACATGTGCTTCCCTCTTTAACCTGACAACTTCACTACATTTTTTGGAATAAACTTTTCGCAAAGAAAAAAATCAAGAAATCATAACATGCATGTTATCTGAAACTCGGGGAATATCTAAGACGAATATAATGAATTCCTTAAACAATTTTGCACCATATTGATGCCACTTTACAAAGATAAAAATTCAGATAAAATAATACTAAATAGCATCATTATTCCAATTTTGATTTATTAATTGATGTCTAAAATGTTGTTGTAATTTAACACAAATCGGAGTTATCTGAATTTTCATAAAGGTTTTCTCCCTGCTTTTGCCCCATTGGCATAAGACTAAATTAAATTATAGCCCATATTACTCAACCAGCTATACACCAATATTAATGATGAGTGGTTCATTAATTTGGGAGTTTATTCTGTACAACGAAATATATATATAAACACATACACATATCGAACGTGCACACCTCCTGAGAGTTAGAGATTATCGTCTACATAAAACTTTATATATATCTTTGAGTTGAGCACTTTGTAAATATATTTTCACCCGACGCGCATTTAAGCTATTAAGCGAAGCCCACTATTAATTTGTTTGTAAACAAACTGATGGTTAGAGCACTGTTGCGACGGACAGGTGTGGATTTAATACACACTCGAGGAGAAATATTTACGGCACTGATTTGTGGTCCAATGGTGAGAGCTGCCGACTGTTAATGCGACAGTTGTAGGTTCGATCTACAACTGGAAAAAGGTGTGTGTCTAGCTGCACTGATGAGTTGTGATACAATGAAACAGTACTGTATGTGGATAACAATCTATATATATTTATATATATACATATATACATAGGATTGATATGTAGTTTGCTTGAAGCATTGTGTGGGATAGGTATGTAGTAGAGATTTAGAAGGCTGTCACAATGCGAGGAATGAAATATAGTCGTTGTTGGTAAGAGTAGACGAGAACAAGTGGCGATTTACAAATCAATAAGTACATACATATATTTTATATATACATATATTTATTCAGTTGTATTAGGTAGAATGTCTTGCTTGTTATGTATGCAACAATATCAATTATTAATTTCAGAAAAAATATGTGATCGATTCAAAGCATGCTAGATGATGGAGCAGAAGTTGGGTATCTATGTGGGGCCTCGGAGCAAATGTGAGTAGGGGATTTATGTATGGTCTGATTAGGTAATTAACATGTTTATGATTTTTATTTATTTCTATTTATTTGTCTTTTTTTTTGGTTTATAACTTGTTGCTTTAGCGTGAGCTTTTTTAATTTTGTATGTTCTCTATTTTGTTGTCTTTATCATTATTACTATTATTATTTTTTTTTTTTTTTTTTTGCTGATATGTGGGGTGTCTAAGTTTATCTAGATCACGTAAGTCGCTAGTGGGCTGTGTCCGGTCAGCTATTGAAGGATAGAGGAGGGGTGGGCTGTGAGAGAGGAGGGGAGGTGGGGTGCAGGGTGGTGCGCTCCCAGTCGGCAGCTAGGTGTTTAGGTTAGTGTTGCCAGGAGTAGGAAGATAGGTGGGGAGGGGGGCATTGGGATAACATTCCTTGGGAGTTGTTAATTTATTTATTTCTATGAAATTATAAGTGTTAGTAGATGGGACATTTTCTTTTTCTTTTTTTTTTACTTTATTTAATTGGTTTGTGTTACTTCAGTTAGCTATATTTTGATTTAATTTTCTTTGTTTTAAATATATACTGCTGTTTTTTATTTATTAAATTTCTTTTATTTTATTATTAATTATTTATTTATTTATTATTATATATAATTTACATGGGAGGGGCTTGTAGTAATGTCCTGTCTGGATTGTGAGTTGGGCTGTGAGCGGTGTGCAGTGGTGTATCTGTTCTAATGGGTTATGGTTGTAATGGTAAATCTTAGGTGTAAAGTTATATAATGAATGAAGATCCGAGCTTCAGTGTGTTGTTGAGTTCTAGTAGTAATTTGGATATTAGTAATGATTCTTTTATGCGAAAATTCCCAATATTGCGTTCTGTGGTTAAAATATCGACTTTAATAGATGTATTAGTGTTTCTGCAGGTGTTGAGGTGTTTGCAGAATGATGATGCTTGTGTTTGTGTGTGTTCCTTGACTCTTATGTGTAGGGGTCTCGTGGTGCTGCCCACGTAGAATTTTCCACAGGCAGAGCATTCTAGTCTGTATACTACGTGTGTACAGCGGCAGATTGTTGCCGGGTATAGAGGGCAATTTGCTAATGTGCATGGTTGTGGGTCTTCACTGTGCCTGCGTTTAGAGAGTTTCTGTCAAAGGGATGGCCCAGAGTGGGCTAGTTGCATATTGAAACCCTCTCTTCTGATAGCCCTGCGGATAGTCGTTGTGATCTTGTCGCTGAGATGGGGCATTTTAAGGAAGCATGTATTGGTGGGGAAGCTTCTTACACGTTTTCTCGTATTCCAAAGGTGTTTAATGATAGTGCTAGGGTATCCGTTTGTCTCTAGGACCTGGTGGAACCGTTTTGTGCATTCTGTCTTGTCTTTTGGCGTGCTGCATTTGCTTTGGATGCGGGTGATCTCATTCCTAGCATATCCGATGATGGCCTTAGTAGGGAGGGCCGACTTGTACTGTACAAATATACTTTGGCTGACTGGTTTTCGGTAGAATTTAGTAATGACGGTCCCTTCATCTGATATTTTTAGGTTGAAGTCTAGGAGTGATAGGGATCCGTCATCGCTGGGGTGTTCGATGGTGAATTCTATGTGTGGGTCGGAATCAAAGAAAATAGCGTAGATGTTCTCAGCATCGGTGCGTGATAATGTGAGGATCAGGACATCATCGACATATCTCGAGAGGAATATGACCGAGTTGCATGTTGGCGTTCGAGTCTGTCCATGTATGAGATCGCCAGTATTCCTGAGAGGCTGGAACCCATGGGCAGTCCTGTAATCTGTCTGTATGTTTGGCGTTGGTAGGTGAAGTATGTGTTGTCTATTATTATAAGTAGGGGTTTGTGGATGTCTGAGGGAGTGAGGGCGAAGCAGTGTAAGTTGCAGGAGAAGATGTAGTCGGTGATTAGATCTACTGCTGGGTGTGCAGGTACTGTGGTGTAGAGGGCAACTACATCGAGGCTGAAGGCGTATTTACCTCGTTTTAGTTATTGTGGTTGGAGGGTGTTTAGACGGCGGAGTACTTCATCGGAACTGCTGATGTGTCCGGGGAAGGATGAGAGGAATGGTTTAAGTAGTTGAGAGACTAGCCAACAGATCTTATATATATATCAATGTTTGCAACTATACCATAACCCATTAGAACATGGCACACCGCTCACAGCCCAATTCACAATCCAGATAGGACATTACTACAAGCCCCTCCCATATATATAATAAAAATAAATAAATAATTAATAATAAAATAAAAGAAATTTAATAAATAAAAAACAGCAGCATATATTTAAAACAAAAAAAAATTAAATCAAAATATAGCTAACTGAAGTAACACAAACCAATTAAATAAAGTAAAAAAAAAATAAATAATAGTAATAATAATAAAGACAACAAAATAGAGAACATACAAAATTAAAAAAGCTCATGCTAAAGCAACAAGCTATAAACCAAAAAAAAAAACAAATAAATAGAAATAAATAAAAATTATAAACATGTTAATTACATAATCAGACCATACATAAATCCTCTACTCACATTTGCTCCGAGGTCCCACATAGCTACCCAACTTCCGCTCCATCATCTAGCATGCTTTGAATCGATCTGTTACGCCCACCATTTAAAAAGGGAATTTTTTCCGAAATTAATAATTGATATTGTCACAGACATAACAAGTAAGACCTAAGACCTAATACAACTGAATAAATATATGTATATATAAAATATATGTATGTACTTATTGATTTGTAAATCGCCACTTGTTCTCGTCTTCTCTTACCAACAACGACTATATTTCATTCCTCGCATTGTGACAGCCTTCTAAATCTCTACAATATATATATATATATATATATATATATATATATATATATATATATAGCCAGTAGAGTTTAGTTTCCTAGAAGTACATCCAATGAAACAACATGTGTCTACCAAAGAGTGCTCAATGAGTGAACAGAGCAGGTATATTAAATTTATTTATACAAACATTAATGGCTACATATGTGCATACATGTTTCTGTAATCACCCGCGTTGGGGGATTACATCTTCAGGCCAAGAATTACCGTTGAAAAAAGAGTTTTCGACGATAATTCTTGGCCTGAAGACGTAATCCCCCAACGCGGGTGATTACAGAAACATGTATGCACATATGTAGCCATTAATGTTTGTATAAATAAATTTAATATATATATATATACTAGCAGAAGTACCAGTCATTGACTGGGTTCAAAAAGAGCCTTTAAAAAATGGACTCTGATTTATATAACAACATAAGTTACTTTTTAATTCTTTTAAACTGATATTTATTTTCTAGATACATTTTGTATTCCATTTCGTCTTATAGTTTTACAGGCAGACAAGCACAAAGACACTGAGCTTTATTACATCATCCTAGAGATGTACAGACAGACTTACAGACACAGAGACAGACGACAGACCCAGCATTGCTTGGATCATCTTTGGGGGGTGGGGGGCAATTGCTTAAAGGAACATGAGGGGTAATAGTGGGAATCTTTATTGACACAAACGTATTAACACTAATTAGGGTTCTCCATTTTAAGTGACCCCCATTTTAATGGATTAAAAATTTTTTATATACACATATATATGCATGTGTATCTTTCTATTTATCTATCTATCTATCTATCTATCTATATATATATATATATATATATATATATATATATATATATATATATATATATATAAGAGAAAGAAAATTAAAACTGTAAGTTGAACTTTACAATCAAAATTTATTGTTCGACTGAATACTCAAAAAAAACAATTTACAAAGTCCTTATTCAACGGAGTTTCAAAGAATAACATTCTTGTTATTCTTCTCATCAGAGTACATAAAGAAATCAGCAAATTATATTTGTAGAAATGCTAGAATTTGCTAGTTAAGACATTAAGTGAAACCACAATTTATTGTACTTATAATTTGCCAAATAAAAAAAAGGAAGTGAAAAAATGTTGGATATGTAAAAAAAATATATATAAAAAAAACAAACCGTGTATAATATTTCAACTTGCATGAAAACCCTCTCAAGTTGATCCGAAATGCAAAATAGTTCTTTAGAGAAAATGGAGTCCAAAATAAGTCCAGTGTGACGATGCATATAATCCGATTGGAAGCTCTACTCTCTATTGCATATTGAGCTTTTTAAATTTGGTTGGGATTTAAATTTTCTATATATAAATACTGTTATTTATATTAGTTTGAAGTTTACCATTCCGTATATCAGGTAAACACTACATCCCTTTGATTTCATTGATATATATATATATATATATATATACTAGCAAAAGTACCCGTCGTTGACTGGGTTCAAAAACAGCCTACAGAAAATGGACTCTGATTTATGAAAGTATGATAGGTTATGAAAAGGATGGGTTGTGAATTTGGGTTGAATTTGGGGGTATCAAAACCAAAGCAAAATATGATGAAACTAAAAATAAAATAGATAAACCCCATAATTTATCATACCATACCTGTTCACACTAAAACACTTATCACAATATTCTGTGGATCTATATTAAAAAACCTTGTTAAACTTTGTGACATATTTACATTCTATGGAGGTCATGTGCGAACGAACACCCCATAATTTTATTATACCATATTTCTTCAAACTGAAACATAATTATCAAAGTATACTTATGCAGATAGATATGAAAAGTCTTTATTAAAGTTTGTGCCTATTTCCATTCTATGGAGGCCAGGCGCGAACGCAGACCCCACAATTTTATTATACCATCCCTATTTAAGTTAAAACATACTTTTCAGTGTACATCTATATCAAAAACACTTGTAAACGTTTTCTTTTAATTTTTAAATTTTTTATTTCCATACTGTGTGGACCCCACCATTTCAATGAATCACCATTCTGCCAGATCAAACATACCCATTCCTGTGTCTCGATACATCTTCTATCATTATATGTAATCAGTTTTTTTAAATAGTCAACCATATAGGAGCCTATTCGTGACCACACACACACACACACATTCAGCTTTATATTATAGATATATATAACTACTTCATTTATTCACATAAATTAATATACAAAAGTATAAATTTATGCATAAACTTTAAGTATTTACTTCAACAGTGCTCAATGCGTAGGTAGAGCTAGTTAGTAAGTTATAAAATATATATGGCGATTAAGCTACACTGAATATTCCGCATTTCATCCACTCTAGGATTCTTCAGGCTTAAGGTTTAAGCCTGAAGAGTCCTAGAGTGGACGAAATGTGGAACATTCAGTGTAGCTTAATCGCCATATATATTTTATAACTTACTATATATATATATATATATATATATATATATATATATATATTCTGCCCACCCAGGTTGCACTCTGCACCCCCCCCCAAATCTGGCTTCTATTATACAGTTCAATGGAATTATATCTTGTTTTTAGTTAACAAAAAAACACAGTAAAAACAGATTTAAAGCCACAAAAAAAAATATTAAAAAAAAATTATTATTGAAAATGTGTTTGCATTATTTCAATCCTTATCATCTTAGGTGTTATTTTCACAACGTTTTAGCCGATGCAACCATTTTTTAGATGCATATTGTCAAACTCGGGAACTTTTACATAAAACTCATCAATCTGTACACATGAACAGTGGCGCAACATATAGAAGTGATAATCAGTTCGAAGTGAAAGTATTCTGGAGGTCGAAGATCCTACCTTCAATAGTAAGAATAAAATTAAGAATTACTTCAGTTTTTATGTGGCTGATGGGACATGTGGATTAAATAAATTCGAAATTCCATAGAGATTCTCGCGTTTTGCAAGGCATAATTGAAGAAAATTAGAAATTACATCCGCCAAATGAGATTAAGATCCAGTAATCTAAACAATCCGAATAATCCAAATTATCAATCCTTATCTCAAAATTTCTCTGTAATCGAATTCCTAAGTTAAAAACAAATTACGACTTAAATTTTGCTTACCTTTAAAATTTCTCTACTGCAACGTTTTTCAAAACTTCCAGCCTGAAAATGAGTCTTTTAAATGCGGATGAAATGTTTAATATCGATTTGGAGTTAGTGGGCTGACATCAGCGAGTGAAGTCCTATTTCACGAATAAATAGCGACGTCATGAAAGATAGACACAGAACCAACATTGGCCGCACTAACAAAGGTAGCTGTCAACAGAAGCAACGCTCATCTTTTGTTGACTTTTGCTACACAAGGAGGTCAGCAGGTGTTTTGTGGCTTTGAGGAACAGAACCACTTGAAATGGAGTAGGAAAACAAGCATCGCATATTTTAGATGGAAGAAAAGATCTGACTTGTTTTAGACGTTCTGGCATCTTCATTCAAATTAGAAATTTCATTAGAATGAAAAAATGGATATACTCACCTTTCTTTCTAAAAGTTTTTCAAAATTTTATCAAAAATTAAACATTTTCACCAGAAAACTCCGATATTGCTCAGGATTGAATGAAAAATACTATCATTTCCATTTTCCCTATAATACTATATTCTTTTATTGCTCCCCCCCCTCTCTGTTTCCCCTCCTAATCAGAAGAAACTGAAATTTTGGAAGATTGCATGTAAATGCTTTTATTTAATTATTAGGATTCAGACCCCATAAATTATTTCAGACCCCATAAATCCTCTAGAATTGCATTTAGAGATTTGGGACTACTTCCATTGTCTTCACCAGAAAATTTTATATAAGAATACACTTTTAGATTTGATGTAGATTTTCTAACCTTTCTACAGGGAACAAACAAATGATTCAGTTTGAAATTTCGTACAGATTCCCGAGTTTTACAAGATGAACCTGAAAAACGTCGTAAAAATAATAAAATGAAAACAGCAGAATTTAATTACTGAAATTAAAATAATGAACGTTATCCTCATCTTAAAAATTTTAAAACATAATATTTTTATTAAAAAAACTGCTAAAAACTGAACAAGTATTTTTTCAAATCTCTTTTTCTTATAATCTGAAAATGTGTCACATTGAAAAAAATCGCATTTATCCATTAAATGAATAAATACAAAAGTTTTTATCAAAACTGTTATTTAAATGAATAATACCAAATAATATTTTGAAATAGTATATATATATATATATATATATATATATATATATATATATATATATATATATATATATATTAGACACAAGATCTAAAGACAGTTATTTAAATGTCTAGTTTGCATAGTGCCACTGAGATTACCACAGTTCTGTCCAAACTCTACAAAAAACATTAGTATTAGATATGCTACATTTTGTGGTTTGGGGGCAAGTTGATGCAGTGACACTGTTTCTTCCATTCCAGTTGGAGGTCTAACATGGACATATCAAGGGTTGCATTCTAGCAATTCAACTTTGTCAACAAAGGGTTCATACTTAGACGACTGTACGTTACGTTTCATCAGGACCAAACCTGGATTCAAAAGCCAACTGGGAAGAGAAGTACCAGATGTTGATTTCTTATTATACTGGAATATTCACTCGTGAGGTGTAGCGTTAGTGGCAGTACACAATAACGAATGGAATGTAAGGCATTGCACAAAACTGATTCTCAATGAGAAATCGGCAGTCTTCATGACATCAATGCCAGCGATACCATTTTCCATAGCGTGGCATTTAGTTGTTCTAACTGGCCATTTCCCTGCAGGTTATAGGCAGTTGTGCGGCTCATTGCTATTCCCTTTCTATGCAAAAAATTTGTTAGTTCTGTTGAAATGATGGGCCTTTGTCAGGGTGAAAACAGAGAAAATAGTTGACAGAAACAATTTATGGCCGTTTGTGGGAAAATATCTTGACAAGGGGAAGCATGAATATTCGTCGATAATTGTTTCGACTTATCAAAGGGGACAAGCTTTAAAGTTATAAAGGACAAGCTTTAAAGTCAACACTTAAGAGTTCATATGGTTGTGTTGCTTTGACAAGCTTAAAATTAGTGGCACGAAAACATTGCAGTTTTAATTCTACACAGACAGAACAGTTCCCAATAGTTCGTTGAACATCCTCAATAGAGGAAGGGAGGTTATGCAGACGTACAAAATGAGACATTCGTGTGATGCCTGGATGACACACATAAACCTGTACATCTTCTTGACTGGTTGAATTAGTTGAGGCGCAAACCGTTCAAGAAAGTGTGTCTGCGGCTACATTATCTTTCAAATGTAAGGCTGATAGTTCGATTCTCCAGTGTTCTACCTTCTCATTTTTTATTTTGCTTGAATGTTTCAGGTTATACATAAAAGCTATGGAACGTTAATCTGTAATGAGTTCAAAGGTGGAACCAATAATTCGATCAAAGAGTAATGTTGTTTGCTTACTGAAAGAGACCGGGAAAGAAAACAACTGGGCAGCCGTTCTGATTAAGAGTGCAACCAGGGCAACGTCCAAAGAATCAGTTTCTATGGTAAGAGGTATGTTGGGATCAATTATCATAAGTGAAGCGTGCTCGAGTGCTTCTTTGAGGTTGGTGAAGAAGCAGAATTCAGATCGAGGGAAGATTTGGTTCTGCCTTCGGATTTTATCTAAGAAACGACGAATCCATTAAGCATAATATGAAAACATTCTGACAACCCGCTGTTGTGATTTAGCATCTTGTAGTGGAGGTAGAGCATGGAAGCATTCAAGATCTAGTTTTACAACTCCAAATGACACTTCATACACTAAGAAGGTGACTCTCTTAGTTCGCATAAAGCTCTTGTTCTCATTGAAACTTATGCCATACTTCCTGGAAACATCTAAGAAATGATTAAGCTATTCATCATGTTCCATCATATTACGGCCGTATATAGTGATGTTATCAACATACGTGAAAGCGTTTGCAACCTTCTCGCATTTTATTAGATTGTCTATCGATTGTTGGAAATATGATACACCGTCTGTTATGCCGAATGGAATATGGCAGAATTGATATAGATTTTCACAGGCTTCGAAAACTGTGAATTTCTTCTTGTATTGGTATTTGATGATGCAATTCTGCAAGTCCAGGGTAGTAAAAACGGAATAGCGAGCGATGTTTATGGACGTTCATCAATTCTTGGTAAAGGATAAGCATCAAGGTACATGGACCAGTGGATGGTCTGACTATAGTCAATGACATGACGCTTCTTGTGTTGATTGTTGGTGGTTACTAGAGCCTGTTCTCTCCAGGGAGAACAAGAGGCTTTGATAACATCATCTTTTAGAAGGTCATGTATTTTGGAATGTATAAACTGCTGATGGATCGGTGAGTGCCATTTGGATTTTGTAGCAATAGGCTTGCAACCAGGCGATAAATTATTCAATAAAATTATCAAATAAAATTACCAAAGAAAATTATCAAATAAAATAATCAAATAAAATTATTAAATAAAATAAACAAATAAAATTACTAAATAAAATTATCAAAAAAATACAAAATAATATTATCAAATAAAATTTTCGAATAAAATTATCAAATAAAATTATCAATTAAAATTATCAAAGAAATACCAAATAAAATAATCAAATTAAATTATCAAAAAAAAATTATCAAATAAAATTATACAAATAAAATTATCAAATAAAATAAACAAATAAAAGTATCAAATAAATTATCAAATTAAATAATCAAATAAAATTATCAAATATGATTATCAAAAAAAATTACCAAATAAAATTATCAAATAAAATTATCAAAAAAATTAACAAAAAATAATAAATTAAAATGATCAAATAAATTACCAAATAAAATTATCAAAAAGGTTATCTAATAAAATTATCAAATAAAATTACCAAATACAATTACCAAATAAAATTACCAAATAAAATTATCAAAAAATGATAAAATAAAATTATCTAATAAATTAATAATATAAACTTATCAAATAAAATTAGTAAATAAAATTTAAAAATAAAATTATCCAAAAAATTATCAAATAAAATTAGCACATTAAATTGCCAACATAAATTACCAAATAAAATTATCAAATAAATTTAATCAAACAAAATTATCAAATTTCCAAATGAAATTACGAAATAAAATTACTAAATAAAATTATCAAATAAATCAACAAATAAAATTATTAAATAAAATTACTAAACTAAATTACCAAATTTATTCAATAAATTATCAAATAAAATTTCCAAACAAATTCTCAACTAAAATTCTCAACTAAAATATCAACTAAAATTATCAAATAAAATTATTCAATAACATTATCAAATAAAATAAATAATCTTAATTTTAGTTGTATAATATCGGGATGTTTATAGTGCCATGTCACGCATGGAAAGGGACCCTGCACTTGTCCCCGGTGGGCTATCCTGAGGCCACAACCCTAGTAGATGGAGGGACAGCTGATGATCTGCCTGTGTTGCATGTCTGGTGTTCTGCATAACCACTTGCTCAGCACCCCTTACCTAAACTGAAACTCTTAAAAGTAAAAATGACACTACATTTAAAAATTACGCTAAAACCAGGCCAAAACTCAAACAAAAACAACCTGCCTTCTCCCTGTAGGCTTGCATTTACAAACATCCGTGGGCTTAGAACTAATTTAAATGATGTTGAAGCATTTCTGCTAACAAACACCCCGGATATCTTGGCACTAAGTGAGACTAACCTACACTCCTCCATCCCCTCTAACTACTTTAACATGCCCGGATACCTCCCACTCGGCCGTAAGGACTCTGACAGACATATACATCGGCTTGGATTCTACATTCAAAACACCCTCCCCTTGACTAGAGAAACTAAACTAGAATCGGACGATCAAGCCTTTATGTGCTTTAGACTTAACATGCAACACAACAATAGCTACTTTTATTTTCTCTACCGCTCTCCCTCGACCCAGGACTGTACCCTAATAAACAAAGTCTCTGACAGCATAGATACAGCACTTTCCCTCGACACTAGCGCACAAGTTCATGTATTTGGTGACTTCAATGTCCACCACAGCAACTGGCTTGGATTTTCTACTCACACAGACACAGCTGGTACCACAACATGTAACTTCGCTATATCTGATTCCCTATCACAGATGGTTACATTTCCAACCCGTTTCCCAGACCAGCAAGAACAACATGCATCGCTTCTAGATCTGTTTTTGACCACAATTCCTGATGACTGTGTAACGAATGCCCACAGCCCTCTTGGAAACGCCGATCATGCAGTGGTAATGGTTGAAATTGCCATAAACTCTAGAGCCAAAACTGAAGAGCCACTGCTCAAAACAACGAGATATTATAAAAAGGCTGACTGGGAAGCCATCAGGGACCTCATCAGGGACGCTCCATGGCAAAATATCTTTTCACTTCCTGCTGAACATTGCGCAAATGAAACCACTGAGCGGTTCAAAACTGCAATTGAAGCACATATTCCCACATGCAAATTCTGTAGCAAACCCCACTCTCCCTAATGGTTCACTTACACTTGTGCAGCTGCCATAGCGCAAAGGCAGCATGCATACCACAAATTTAACCGACAAAAGTCCAGTTCAAACAGACAGAAGTACATAGAAGCCAGAAATAACTGTAAGAAAGAAATAGCGACAGCTAAGAGAGAATTTACTGAAACCACCCGAAAACGTATAGAAGCACAGAAATTAGGAAACCGAGACTTCTGGAAAATCTACAACAATGTAGTAAATAATGGGCAATCAACTATTCCCCCACTATCCAACAATCATGAGGTTGTTTGCTCAGCAACTGAGAAGGCTAACATGCTTGCCAGACGGTTTGCCTCCAACTCCACTCTAGACTCTGCTAACCACCCCCTCCCTGACTTTCCTTTGCAGACAGACGCCACACTAGACGATCTGAAAATCACCCCTGCTCAGATGCATGCTATCATAAGAAAGCTTGACACTGCAAAAGCATGTGGACCTGATCTCACCCTGGCTATGCTATTAAAAAAGTGCGCCATCAAAGTAGCTCCAGTTCTCTCCAAACTTTACAATAAATTCCTTAATAAATCTTACTTTCCTGTCTGCTGGAAAACTGCTTCTGTAGTGCCAGTTTTCAAGAATTCTGGCGAAAGAACTGACCCAGTAAATTATCGCCCCATTAGCCTCCTCTCACTTTTCGCCAAAATATTTGAGACAATAATTAACCAAGCTCTAGTCCATCACCTTACAGATGGTAAACTTCTGACTAACCAACAATATGGATTTAGGCAAGCCCGTTCCACAGCAGACATCCTAACTGTAATCTTCAGAACGTATATACCAGTCACTGGACAAAGCAGTAGAGATCCCTAGATGAAAGAGAGCCTTCTACTCCAGTAGTTTCTTCCCCAGAACAGCTAGACTTTGGAATTCCCTTCCGAGACCCTGCTTCCCCGACTGTACTGACATGCAGAAGTTCAAGTGCAATGTGAATCGATATCTTGCTGTCCAACTCCCTACACAGTACCCCTGATGCTTATGTCCCTGATAGTAGCCCCCACAACAAAGTGGCAATGTGCCTTGTTTGGGGTGAAAATGTAATTTAAAAAAAAATTAATTTATTCAATAACAATTAAAATTAACAAATAAAATTTTCAAGAAAATTACTAAACAAATTTATCAAGTAAAACTATCAAATAAAATGATCTCATGAAATTATTAAATAAAATTATCTAGTAAAATTTTCAAATAAGTTACCAAATAAAATTAACAAATAAATTATAAAATAAAATCACCATATAAAATAACCAAATAAAATTATCAAATAAATTACGAAATAAAATTACCAAATAAAATTATAAAATAAAATTTACAAAATAAACTTATTAAATAAAATTATTAAATAAAATTACCAAATAATATTATCAAATTAAATTATTATATAAAATTACCAAATGAAATTATCAAATAAAATTACCAAATAAAATATTAATAAATGCGAAAGATTTAATCTTGTGTTTCAAAGAAACTTATAAATGAAATGTTTATTAGTTAAACTTTTGGTTTCATATATTTCAACAATAACGTTCAGCCTTTGTTATGAAACACATCCGACTGATAAAAAAATAAAACCGAAGTATAAAAAACAATATATGTGACTTATCTGTTTTTCTACCTGTGAATGCAATTAGAATAAAACCACTGCACTTGTACTCTTTCAATGAAAATATCCCTGATCGATTTGATTAGTTGCTAGATTCCTCCTTTTGCTCTAAAAGTCCCTCAATTTTTTCCGATCGTTTATCATTGGAATTCTCTTACAGCTCTCTATTTCCTCAACAGTACCACCATGCAGAAATTTAAATGTAACATGAACAAACATCTTGATATTCAACTTTCCACCTTTCCTTATAGGTCTGGCCCTCCAGTTTCCACTGTGCATTGTTTGATGTTCATAAAAGTTTAATTTTTTCATTCATAGAAATGTCATTCATTGTGTATTTTTGTATTTTACACACATTCACACACAGCAACGTTGACGTTGATATTTTCGTTTTATTTTATTTTATTTACAACTTGAAGATTGAAAATTGTGAAAATTAAAATCTAAAAATAGAATTAGTAATATTGTGTTGAGGGGATAGGAGACTGGGGTTCTAAATCATTTCCAGGTAATGTCCACGATTCCCACTAGTAAATTATGAAAAAAGAAAGAAAAACAAATTTGGGCCAGAGCAGAAAAGCCAGAATCGGTCAGTGCATTCGTCTATTAAACACCACAAAGACAGAATTCAAAAAAAGTAATGTGATAATATATAATATATAAAGTAAAGTTAGCCGCTTTCTTGATTTTTGTCATTGATAGTTTTTTCCTACAAAATCAACATTTGATTCTGGTTTGTCAGTTTTTTAGTGCATTGTTGAAGCATGTTGTTAAGAAAAATAGCATGTAATTCAATTTAATTTTTTCCAGAAAATATGGATTTATTTTTAGACAGATATCATTATAAAAATAGGTGCGGGGGATATAACTTTGTATTCGTTCATAACAATTTACTCTCCTTTTATAGAAAAAAATTTGAGGTGGAAAAAATTGGACGGGGGGGGGAGAAAAATATGTGGCATAGACGAAAATCAAATTTCAATTAAAACCTACTGAAGAATGCCAGAGCAACCCTATTGTATAAAAGGTTGTTGTCCACTTCTGTTTGTGTGTGTGTCCCGCTAAAAGTGAGAAACTACACAAGATACACCCAAAAAGCTGATCTATTCATTTTCAGCATTGCCTCGGACAGAATACAAAAACATATTTTTTGTAATATTCTTTTGTGGGTTACCTGGAGCAAAATTAAACGGAGGTCAATATCTTGAGCAAATTTTTTATCAACCTTTGAGGTAAAACTCAAACTAAAAGACTCTTTTTTGGTCTTCAGGCTCAGATCAAAACGATTTGGCAAATTTAAGTAGCACGACTCCTGGAGTAAATGTGGTATTATGGTGATTGATGATTCTAGTTAAGACAGACATCTTCTAGTCATGCTGACAAAGGATGACCAACGACATTCATTTTCACACACTTTCAAATGACCTTCTGCCTAATTTGTTCACATGTAAATTTTTTATATTTTGTGCAAATAAATATTTCAATGGGTAGTATCTATTTTGCCTTCGGTTGAAGGAAGATAAATCCTTCTTGATGGTGAAGCAGAAGGGATGAGGAGGAGGAGGAGGAGGAGGAGGAGGAAGAGGAGGAGAAGGCGGAGGAGATCGTGGGAAGAGATTGTAGAAAAATAATGCAAGTAGAAGGGAGGAGAGAATGGAGACAGACAGGAGAAGGAATGATAAATAGAGATCGTTAGAGAGGGAGGACAAAGAGAGGTAGAGATAAATAGATAGATAGAGAGAGAGAGAGAGACAGACAGACAGACAGACAGACAGACAGAGAAAGAGAGAGAGTGAGAGAAGTTTTTAAAAAAATGTTGTACACACTTTTTAACTTTTCTATTTTGTCATCCAATCTTCCTGCCCCGGGCTACACCGAGTATTCCTGCTAATCGTATATAAATATGTGTGCATTATCTCCATATCACTTTGATGCCATATATATTGTATGCACCATCAAAATGATTTTTGCTTCAGTTTTTTTTATATGAACAACTGTGAAGAATTAAGACAGCATTGATGGAAAGAAAGAGGTGCAAATACCGATAGTTTTCAAATATTTTAATTTTATTTTCAAATATTTTTCCCGTGCATGACACCTAGTATATAGATAATTTGACATCTGAAACTGAATAACAACCTGTTCTTTGATTGATTGCTTTTTAAGAGTCCGGGCTTTTAATTTATTTTATGTATTCAGTCCTTTCTGCATTTACAGGTATGACCAGCTGCAAGCACACACACACACACACACACACACACACACACACACACACACACATGATCTCCCTCCATGTCTCCTTAAGGGATTTTACAGTTAATATTTGTTGTTAGCACATCTGAAATAACCACTGACCATCTGCTACAAAGTATTTGTTGGTGTGATCTTCTGACCCTCTCAGAAACTTTGAGTGTTGGATCTACATAACCGGGGTCTCATTAGATCCACCTGTGCTTTCTGGTATGCAGTAGGAATGTGATCACGTGACTATCTGGCTGATCTCCCCTTCCCCTCTGTCTAACAATTGCATTACTGAATATTTTTTAATTCTTCAGAAAACTATGAAGTTTCACAACGCTTTGAGATGAGGACTTATAATTTAAAATATTCTACTTAGTTAGTCTGTACGTTACACTTTAATAAAGGTTAGCATGTTAGCATTCACGATACATTTCTACCATAAATATTTTTATCTGTAAAATACCTGATTCTTCTTGATACAAATTTTCTAAACATTCTATTTTCCAAACATCAACGATCATAATAATAATCGCTTTGGTTACTTGGCATCACTGGCACTGCTCTATATCGCACAATATTTCAGTGCTTTTCAGGTGTCCATTGTTTACAGTTTTTAAATAATAATACACAGAAACAATTATTCATCTCACTTTATCCTTCTTATTCTTCTCCTTATTATTATCATCATCATCATCATTATTATTATTATTAGTATTATTATCATTATTATTATTATTTTTATTATTATTATCATTAGTAGTAGTAGTAGTAGTAGTAGTAGTAGTAGTAGTAGTAGTAATAATTTCTCCTGAGCTACAAGTTTCGCAATGATTCATTTTTGTCTCCACTCGACAAAATCATAGCCTTGCTTCAGATGATGGTTTTACAGAGATTTTTGTGCATCAGCCTTCCACTCAATCACTTTCTAGTGACTTCTAATTCAAAGACATTATGATCTAATTCAAAGACATTATGATCTAATTCAAAGACATTATGATCTAATTCAAAGACATGTTCAAATGATCTGAACCATCATTCTCTCATTTTACTCTCAGTTGATGCTATGCCTTTGGATATCCTTATTGTAGACGTGCTTGAGCAGTGCACTTCCAGACATCCAACAGAATACATTCCATTTTTCATAATGGTGAATCTTCACTTTCTCTTCCTTGTTGTCAGTATAAAGCGATAGCTCTAACAACATTCTAGTAGATCTAAGACTTTAGACGGTCACTGATCTTGCGGCCACAGAGGATGTCAGTAATGGTGTGCCAGTTGAGCCGTGTCAGCAACTTTACTTTAACATCATATTTGCTTGTTTTCGCCATCCTTCTGTGATCATTTTTATTTATTCGTACATATATCGTAAGTCAGCTTGAACAACCTCACAGGGTTTGTGACTACATCATATGTCTGAAGCTGCTTTTACCGTGTAGTCGTTATGCATCAATTATTTCAGTACATGACCCTGTATAGCACACAAGATATCATTGCATTTTATCAAGAACGGAAAGACTGTCTTTCTAGAATGCCTGATAAATTTTGTTATTGATGACTTCAATGCACAAGTTGGATCTGATCATAAAATCTGGGATGTCTTAGGGAGGTATGGACTTGGCAAAGCTAACAATAATGTGCACAAAGTTTGGACTAGCAATGTGTAACACGAACTTCCGACAAAAACTTATTCACAAAGCAACATGGATACACTCTAGGTCCAAACATGGTCATATTCTGGATTAAATCATCACACAGAGACGTGATCTTCAGGATTTTTTTTTTTTTTACATAGGCATCACCACTTATCAAGGCCAAGAGGCCACTCGAGGATAAGGATTAAAGAGTTTACAGTAGAAATTGGACAATATAGTAATCATTAGTAATGGAAATTCGGTAAATTTGTTAACAAGTGGAACGGCTCATCAGGAACTTGTTTACGTTAGACTTGAACACAACCATATTGTAGTCAGCTGGGAGGCAGGAAAACGGAAGACAATTCCACAGGCGTGCAGTTCTAAGAAAGAAGCTTTGTTCATGGAATCTACGTTTAGGTTTAGGCACAGATAAAGAGTGGGGGGAATTATTGATAGTGTTTTATCCTAGACGAGTGTTTCTTGTGAAAGTTTGGCGAGGGGGGACCATAGACTGAAGCTCAGTCGAACACTTTCCATGAAAATAATGATACAGTAGAGACAAACTCGCAACATCTCTTTTGTGAGATAGAGGTTGCAGGGAAGAGAAAAGGACATCTCCTACGAGGCTACAAAGTCTATTTTGAACTCTATCAAGGCAGGACAAATCCTTTCTAGCAGCTCCTGCCCAGATGTGGCAACAGTATTCCATCCTTGGATGTACCTGGCTCTTATATAGATAGAGAATTGCATCAGCAGTGAGATATCTACTGTATCGATAGAAAGATCCCACCATTTTTCCAGCAGCCTTGGCAACAGATTTGATGTACCTGTTCCATTTAAGATCAAGAGTAATGTTCAAATCCAGAAGCTTGTCAAAACTTGAAGCCTCCTGAAGACGAGAGCTATTCATTTCAATTGATGTCAGATGGGGATCAGAATGTTGATGATGTAAAGAGAGAAGCTTGGTTTTAGATGCATTAAAAGTAACCAGCCACTCCTTTCCCCATTGTACCACGTGCTCAAGATCAGAGAAAAGGGAATCAGAGAGAACTTGGTCGTTTACTGACTTAGACGTGCTACCATAGATGGTAGTGTCATCAGTATAAATGTCTACAAATGATGTAAGGATGTGATTTCGAAGATCATTAATGTAGATCAGGAAGAGAGTTGGGCCCAGGATGGACCCCTGAGGAACTCCAGCATTAATACTGTGAGCTTCTGATTTTTGCATGTCAACTACTACTCTTATGAACCTGTCAGAAAGAAATGATTTAATAATTGAGAAGACATTTCCAGCTATACCATAGCTAGAGATCTTGTGAAGTAAACCTTCATGTCATACCCTATCAAGGGCCTTAGATATGTCAAGAGCAATTGCCCTAGAAAGGTGTACAGTTAGAGTTATACAAGGCACTAAGTGTGGTACTGGTCACAAACTTGTTTGTGTGAAAGTCAAAATGCGAATCAGAAAATGTTGTTTCTAGGCTGAAAAATGTGGAAGTACGTGAGAGTCTAAAGAACTTATTCAATGACGCCATATTTGATGGAACATGGGACCAGTTCAAATCAAAAGTGTACAGCACTGGTGTAGAATGTCTGGGTCTTAAGGAAAATAAATGCAGAGACTAGTTTGATGAAAATTATATTGTTATCTCCAATCTCATTGAAGAGAAGAGAGCTTTCAACAAACTTCTTATTTCATACGAATCTCCAATAGAAAAATTGGAGGTTACTTATCCTGAGAGTATCCTGTACCTCTACAACGCCCCAATTCGCCTATGTATGGAGTATTGTTGTCATATTTGTAATGTATGGAGTATTGTTGTCATATTTGTAATGTATGGAGTATTGTTGTCATATTTGTAATGTATGGAGTATTGTTGTCATATTTAGAATGTATGGAGTATTGTTGTCATATTTGGAATGTATGGAGTATTGTTGTCATATTTGGAATGTATGGAGTATTGTTGTCATATTTGGAATGTATGGAGTATTGTTGTCATATTTGGAATGTATGGAGTATTGTTGTCATATTTGGAATGTATGGAGTATTGTTGTCATATTTGGAATGTATGGAGTATTGTTGTCATATTTGGAATGTATGGAGTATTGTTGTCATATTTGGAATGTATGGAGTATTGTTGTCATATTTGTAATGTATGGAGTATTGTTGTCATATTTAGAATGTATGGAGTATTGTTGTCATATTTGGAATGTATGGAGTATTGTTGTCATATTTGGAATGTATGGAGTATTGTTGTCATATTTGGAATGTATGGAGTATTGTTGTCATATTTGGAAAGTATGGAGTATTGTTGTCATATTTGGAATTTATGGAGTATTGTTGTCATATTTGGAATTTATGGAGTATTGTTGTCATATTTGGAATTTATGGAGTATTGTTGTCATATTTGGAATGTATGGAGTATTGTTGTCATATTTGGAATGTATGGAGTATTGTTGTCATATTTGGAATGTTTGGAGTATTGTTGTCATATTTGGAATTTATGGAGTATTGTTGTCATATTTGGAATGTATGGAGTATTGTTGTCATATTTGGAATTTATGGAGTATTGTTGTCATATTTGGAATGTCGCATCTGATACCAGTCTCTCACACTTGACAGGGTTCAAAAGGGAGTCGCCAACTTAAAAGGTCCTGAACTATCAGCCAGGCATCAGCTTCTGTCCCATGGACAAAATGTTGCATCTCTCTACCTGTTTTACAATATTTTAATGGTAGATGCGTGACGAACTACAAGCCCTTGTACCCCCTTGACATAAATACCCTCGACAAATCTGACAAGCAGCAAACTCCCAACCCTACACAGTAGAAATCTCCAGATGCCAGAAAGCCTTCTACTCTAATAGTTTCTTCCCCAGAACTGCTAGACTTCGGAATTCCCTTCCAGGCTCCTGCTTCCCCGTCTATACTGACATGCAGAAGTTCAAGTGTAATGTAAACAGACATTTTGCTACAAAACTCCCTACATAGTATCCCCGCAATTATGTCCCAAATAGCAGCCCCCCTACATCAAAGTAGCACTGTGCCTTGTCTGGGGTGAAAATGCAAAAAAGTAAAATATCATGAAAACTCTCAGCTCTCATCAGCCACAATTTACGTAAATAACCAAAACGATTGTTATATTCAACTCTATTCTTGTTACTCAATAAACCAATAGAGTTAGTGGTTCCTTTGAAATTTCCTTTGTAATTAATGTGATTTAGGCAAAACACAGAGGTTAACCAAGTTTATAGAATGACATTTTTTTCTAGACAATTTTGGGATCCGACCACAAAAGCAGCCACTGAGAGATAATAGGCATGTTATAAAATATTTTGAATTATATGATTTTTTATTGCAGTTAATCCATTAAAAGAATACTCGTTCCAGGACAGGTAAAATTAATTCCTCAAACAAAGCAGTTGTATATCATTTTCATACTCCCTTATGAAGGTTAAAATGAATGATACTATACTTTATGTCTATTGAATGATTTGGATTCTAGAAAATGTCTAAAATTTAAGGCTTAAGCTTAAGGGGTCTTTAGAAGAAATTGAAATCAAAACAATCTTGTTTAATTGATGTCTTGTAACAATGGATGAAATTCAAAACAAATCTAAAATATTTGAATTTGTGTTCACATTATGCTTAATAAAAACCATTTAACAAACTTCAAAGAAACTGAATTTTGAGAATATTTATTAATTAATGTTTAATACCTATTTTAAAAATTTCATAGTAATGAGAGATACGAATGCTTCCACCCTTCTTTGTCGCCTTTGCATAAAACTAAAATTAAATATAGTCCACATTCCCCACATCTGCATCTAGTAACTGTGTTCAAAAATTAATAATGAATGAAAAATTAATTTAGGAGTAAATCCTGCACAAACAAATATATAAACATAACTTTATACAAAATGAAGATTTTATTTTTTTATTTTAAATCTTGAACCGTTATCTGCTTTTTATTGTTGCTAAACAAACCAGGAAGTTATTTCAACAATTGTACGAGTCATGGAACAACAAGAAATTTTTTCACTTGTGTTTTGTGTTTGTTAAACTTTTATATTTGTTGGTTGAACGAGAGTTGGTCGGAAGGTAACTTTTTGACACAGACCTTATTTGGCAACATAACAAGAACAAAACTTAAGACAAACAGAATAGCGCAAATTTAGAAAGTTGTCTTTGAAATCTACTTTAATTATTTCAATCTTCCCCCACCCCAACATTGACATTGGTGACACCAAACCAATAAAAACTTCTGGGACGAATATTTGTTCACACCCAAAAGTAAATTTACTGCTATAGGTTCGATTTATTTGGCGTGGAAAACCAACATTTATTTTTTATCACATGAACAACCGGGTGCATGTCGACAATGCTATATTTAGGATTACAGAAATATTTGTTATTTGCTCAAATAAAATACATCTATTAGATTTTTAACCCCCCCTCCTCCCAAAAAACAAGCCATATTGTAACTTGGACATAAGGAACTACTTTGGGGCCTCTGTAAGGAGCTGAGCAAGATGTCTGTTCACATTGCATTTAAACTTCTGTATGTTAGGGAAGCAGGTAAGAGGAGGGGACTCCAAAGTCTTCTGAGGGAATAAGCTTTTCAGCATCTAGAGATCTGAACTGAAGGGGTGGGATTTTGCAGCTGGATGGGCTTGTCAGGTATATGTATGTCTATATTGAGGGCGTACAAGTGCAACGAGTCCATCAGAGCACATTCTATTATAGTACTTGTAAAACAGACACAGGGATGCAACAGTGTGGTGATGGGACAGGAGTTGGAGCTTGACTGATAGAGCAGGGTCTATTAGATTTTAGACTCTTTTTTTTGGGGGGGGGGATCCTGTCTAAGGGCAAAAGACTAGTAGCAGATGCACCAGCCCAGATGTGGCAACAATATTCCATGCATGGGAGAATGGTGATTTTGTTGAGATACAGGATATGCTCAGGTGTTAGTAATTTTCTAGCATGGTAGAGGGAACCCACCTTCTTTGGAGCAGTTTTAGTAATGTTCTTAATGTATTTGTTCCAATTCATGTTTCCTATGAATGTTAGGCCAAGGAGTTTGAATGATGAGCTCTCAGGTAAGGTGTTATTTGTCATAAGAAATTGCTAAAAGAAAGTTTATTCTTAGTAGCACTAAATGTTACCATCCATTTATGGCTCCATTCCACTACAAGCTGATTATTTTCTAAGGTTTTATCCATTGCTTTAGATATGTGTACATTCATTATTGCCTTATGACTATTAAAGATATTGCTTTAGATATGTGTACATTCATTATTGCCTTATGACTATTAAAGATATTGCTTTAGATATGTGTACATTCATTATTGCCTTATGACTATTAAAGATATTGCTTTAGATATGTGTACATTCATTATTGCCTTATGACTATTAAAGATATTGCTTTAGATATGTGTACATTCATTATTGCCTTATGACTATTAAAGAGCATTGTGTCATTAGCAAATATACCCATCTCAGAGACAATTTTATCAGGGAAGTCATTTATGAATATCAGGAAGGTCCAAGAATCGATCTTTGATGCACTCCTGCATTAAGATCATATTGTTTTGAAATCGCATTAAGATCATATTGTTTTGAAGTCGAGCATAGAGGACAACCTGGATTTTCCTCTTGTTTAAGAAGGATCTAATAATATTTAACATTCGTCCAGTAATATGATATTTAATTTTTACTAGGAGCCCTTAATGTCAAACCTTGTTAAAGGTTTTGAATATATCAAGGACTATCCCCCTAGCTTTCCTTGCCAGTGCATGGTATATGCAGTCAGAGATAACTGTTAAACTATTTAGAGTAGAACAGGTGTGCCTAAATCCACACTGTCGGTTAGAGAAAAGGTTAGCTTTTATGAGGTGTTGGACTAGTGCTGAATTGATTAATTCAAAGATTTTAGCAATAATTGAGCAGGTTAGTTCTTTCACCAGAATTCTTGTACAAAGAAACAATTTTCCATCCATCAGGGAAGCAAAATTCAGTAAGGCGTTTGTTATAGAGTTTGGGGAGTACAAGAGTTAGTTTAGCAGAGAATTTCTCTATTAGTTTAGTGGGAATGAGATTAGGCCCACATGTCTAAATTTTTTATGATATCACAAACATGAGAAGTGATTTCCAGATCATCAATTGTGTCTTCCATCCACAGGAAATTTGGGAGGGAATTGTTTGTGGGGTCTAAAGTGGAGTTAAAGGTGAATTGCTAGACTAGCAGTTCAGCCTTCTTGGTTGCTTAAAAGCAACCCCATGATTGTTGGATAGTGTATGAATTATTGATTGCTTTTATTTACTACACTATTATAAATTTTTCAAAAATCGCAAGTTCTTAACTTTTAAGATTTTATGCATTTTTCTGGTTATTTTAGTATGCCTTCACTTATCAAAGCCAAAAGCCATTGAGGATGAAAATGATTGGCTGTTTAAAGATGAAGAACATTATGAGATGATTGAGAATGATTGTGGAGATGGTGCTGATCGTATCTGTAATATTTTTATAAGAACTTCAAGATTGGATCCATCATCTGTCAAGATACTCAAAGCTGTTGAACATGTTTAGCTTCTTAGCTCTGACCTTGATGTCCTTTGCCATGGTTCAGTTGTTTATCACTGCTCTTTTCTATGCTGTAGGCTGTCGAGATCTTGTCTAGACTTTTCTAAACTAGGTTGACTATTATTCGTCTCTGCAAGTTCATCAATTTTGTCGGCAAAACATAAGTTGTCCTATATCCAATACTGTTTATCTGTTTATATGCCATGATTCTCTAAAAATATATTGAAGAATGTATGAGAGAAGAGATAGCTTTGTCTCATACAAAAATCATGTTATGCATGAGGAAGTGAAGTACAGACTTAGATGAGCTGTCAAGCGATATGAAGATCTATTGAAGACAGTGAAGAAGTAAACAAAGTAGTACGGCCAGGTGACAATATGCAATGAATTGTACAGGTGTCGTATTGCCGACTTAATGTGTTAGGAATTTTTTTTAAAAAGTAAAACTATAAGAAAAAAAAGAAAAAGTTGATCAGCAGAACAAATGTTATAGAAAGTGTGTTTAGTAAAAAGGAACTTGGGAAGTTGTTCATGAGGGCAACTGAAATCGGATTGTTAATCAAGGTGTGGCATTAACTGTGGCAAAAAGTTGGATATACAGGACATTACATTTAGAGTTGGTTTATAGGCAGTTTTAGGAATGGCAATGAGTTCTGCGACAGTTTTGGACAGTTTATAGACAGTCTTCAGTTTGCTTCAGTTGAGGACAGTTTCCATGTTGGGAGAGTTGAATGCAGACCAAAATGAGCTGACGTAAACTGACGACAAAAATGTTTAGAGTATCATTTTCCACGATTATGTCCTCGTTTTGCAGAATGAGATACAAACTCCATATATGCAGACATGCTAAAGGCAATTAAACAACTTACTAGTGAGATATTTTAAAGTTGCCTAGGGCACAGTCACCTTCATTAGCTCATTATAATGCTGGCTCTCAAACTATTTTTTTATTATGGGGGTACTTCAGTAAAAAGGTCTACTGTTGTAACAAACTGTCTTTTCATTTCACAGAGAGTGTGAAAATAAAAATGTTAACATTTCACCCCCCCCCCCGACAAAAACAAAACTTTATCATTCCTTTTATGTAAAGATTTTGTTTCTCGATATCAAATATTGGTTGTGAGGAGTGCTACTTATAGTATTCGCCTCTTTTAAGTTCTTTAAAGAAAATCCACCAACCTATTTTGTACTTCAGACTGTAAAATAGTCTTCTATATTTGATCAAGTTTCTCCATCATTCGACCTGCAACTGCATAGAGATTTCATGTGGATCTTCATTGTGAACCCTATCTTAGGTGCTGATTTTCTCCATTATTTTAATTGGTTCATTTGTAAACTAGTAGAATCAAATCATCAATATTTTTTTTTTTTAATCATTTATGAGTTTTAGTGCATTTTTTATACTGAAGACTCTTATCAGTCGTTAGCAAATTCCTTTTCGGATTTGATCAATTTGTATTGGTTTTCCTTCACGGCGGTTAAACTTATTTCAACAAATCCTTACGGTGAATATGACTTAAATTCTTTCCCAAAGCTGTACTCACAACTGCACATTTCCTTTTCAGTTTTTCCGCTTTTCACCTTGTACGTTATATATGCTATTATTTTACGTTATATATGCTATTATTTTATTTCCATCATATTTGTTTGAAACGCGTATTTAATTGTTAACATTAATATCTCTGAAAACGATACACATGCAAAGAAATATTGTCGCGCCGCCAAATGGAAAACTTTTCACTAAGTGACCCCCCTCCCCCTAAATCAGCCTACCCACTCCCTACTGAATAGATAGCATCTTGGTACCACAAATGCCATTCGACCGTGCGGGGCCAAGGGAAATGACCACCGCGATTTTAGCCTCGAGTGTCCAAGAAAAAAAAACAAAGCTAAGTAAAATCCTTAACTGTTTCGCATGAAATTAAAGCAAATATTCTTTACATTTCCAGGCATATTGTAACCGATAATTTTTCTCCACTTGAATAGACCATTTCGCAGTTTACAATCCCATCTCACTTAAATAATAAGGCAATGCTATAGTAAAGACAAACTCGGTAAAAAAAGAAGAAATTATGCTAATTTATTTAGAGGACAGGAAAACTTTATTTAAGTACGATACTTAATATAATCAGCCATCGAAAGGCAATTTTTTTTTTTTTTTTTTAAGAAAAAAAATAAAATAACGTTAATAAGATATCAGTGACCCCCCCCCCTTCCTTGTACACTGCCATTTCCTTTCCGGACACCTGTTCCGAACTTATGCTCTTGATCCATCATTTCATCAAAATACGAAGACGAGGGGCTCCTATGTCTTACACAACAATTTATCAGTCTGTACTATTGTCTATAAACTGATATCATCAAAAATTAGATAAGCTGTTTTAAATTTCCTCTCTTGACAAAATTGCCAATCGAAATACAAACGGATTTTCCTTTAGGATAGAGGATAGAACTGAAGCAGTATACTTAATATATACAATACGTGCGTACTAAACTAAACCACCTTTGCTACCTATATATAATCGCCTATAGTGAATCCTCATCAACTCACAACTCTCTGTATCCCCAGACTCTTAATTTCTCAAATCTTATATCACCAAGACATCCTTCTGAATAGATACAAGAATTCTCCTGAGCAGTTCAACATCCAGTGATCATATATCTAATCCTCATGAAATTGCTTATATCACTCTGAATATTACCTTAAATTTTCATTCTATCCCTAAGCTAAGTAGAACACCTCATAATACTCTATTCAACTACTTTTAAAATTAGATACACCTAGTTGCAATATTAGAAGTTCTTCGTCCCTGACGTAGACTACGGACTTGTACAACAAACCATGAAACTATTGTACCTAAAATTCCTCTCAAAACTGCAAAATATTGCTGGTTGTATACTAAGTACCTTCTATAGATACTTTACCTCCAAGATGACTGCCTTGTCTGTTTTGCATGACAAACCTTTTTATTTTTTACTTAAATTCTCTTTCTCCCGATCACTAACAAATCAAACTGCTCTATTTCTCAAGTTGCCACTAAACCTAATCCGTTTCACGTAACTTAGAGGGGTCCTTGCTTTCCGCCCTTGACCCTAACAAACTCGTAAATCGATACCCATTAATACCCAAAATTTCCTAGGCATGCTCCTGATTATAATTCCTAACCCATAACCAAGCTTCTAAGTAAATACTTACTAGCCATAGTCCTATACACAGACTTAAAGTAATCTATAATGAACAGCAACCATTAATATCTCTTTGTTAAGAGATAGTATTGCAATAATCATTACACAAACTAAACCGGTACTCATTGAAATAAAAACTTCCGGATATTAAGGGAAAGGCGAAGTCATTCTCCTTCGTTGTAGTCTAAAGGCAACTTACTCAAATTGTCTAAAATTCCATGCATTCGTATACAATACTACTTATCAATCCATCTATATTTAACTATACTTACAGAATATGCAATAACCTATATCTATCAGGTATAACTGTACTCCATATCAAATGTTCTCTTGTATCTATACTGAGCATATCTTATCTTTCAGTCTTACTAAATATTCGGTTTGGGCACCAAATCAGAATTTCTAATAGCAAGTAAATCATACCCTAACACTTTATCCTAATCCTAAACCTACTAAACCATATCTAACCATACATACCTAAACTTACAAAACTATATCTAACCATACATTAACTCGTCTCTCTCAATCCAATACTGTAGCAAATTTAGCTGCTTCCACTGCATGAATTTTTACCTATACCCTCTCCCAGTAAAAATGAAAATGGAAGCATAGTAATGCCCTTTTTTAACCACGTTTGAGGAGTGAAAATTTTCTGTAGAAGTTAACCTAAATGCCCGATTTTTTTCAGAAGATATTAACTTAAATAACCAATAAATATTAACTACCCATGCGGGGTCGCAGAAATACCTGGATTAGGACCCAGGCACGGGGCGAACCCCCTCGGAGCTGATGGACCCGTAGGTCTTCCCAGGTCATCCCTCTAGGAGAAGGAAAACTCTGAAACTAAACCTAGGGGAGGGAGGCCTCTTCAGTCCTGGACGACAACCTTCCTAGAGCTGGTGCCTCAAACTAATCACCAGTTGGCAAACCTAAACTGCTTAAGGAGGAGATAGGCTCTGTCTATCGCCCGGCTTTCATACTCCTTCTTTGCCTATTGGCCAGGCGTAGAGGTACTATCACAGGGACTCGTCTGAATCACCCAGTGGTTGACCTTGTTTCCTAACTAGGGCAATGAACGCCGCTTTTCCCCGCTCCCGCCACATCCCATCCCCCTAAAATGGACACAGTGGGGTGCTTCAGTGCCATATATGTCGGTGTAGTTGGACTGGGCTGGCTTTGCCTAACGGATTGAGGGTACCGGATTGACAGTTCCTGGCTGCTGTTTCCGACTGATAGTACAGGGGCCCTAACTCTTTGGTAGCGCTTAGAGCGGCTGCTCCATCAACAGTTGTAAAATATCGGGATGTTTGTAGTGCCATGTCGCGCATGGAAAGGGACTCTGCACTCATTCCCGGTGGGCTTTCCTGAGGCCACAATCCTGTGGGTGAGGACAGCTGATGGTCTACTTGTATTGCATATCTGGTATTCTGCACAACTACTTGTCCAGCACCCCCTCACTCACTCACCCTAACTGAAACTTTTAAATAAAATAAAATGAAATGACAGCTCAAGCAAAAGTTACGTTTAAACCAGGACCAAACTCAAAGAAAACCAACCTGCCTCCTCCCTTGAGGCTTGCATTTACTAATATCCGCAGGCTTAGAACTAACTTAGATAATGTTGAGTCATTTCTCCTTGTAAACACCCCGGATATCTTAGCATTAAGTGAAACTAACCTTCACTCCTCCATTTCTTCTAACCACTTTAACATGCCTGGTTATCTCCCACTCTACCGTAAGGACTCAGACAGACATGCATGGACTTAGAGTCTATATTCGTAACACCCTCCCCCTGACTAGAGAAATAAAACTAGAATCAGAGGACCAGGCCTTTATGTGCTTCAGGCTAAATATGCAACACAATATTAGCTACTTGTATTTTCTCTACCGCTCTCCCTCAAACCAAGACTGTACCCTAATAAACAAAGTCTCAGACAGCATAGATATAGCACTCTCCCTCGATACTAGCGCACAAATACATGTATTTGGTGACTTCAATGTCCACCACAGTAACTGGCTAGGATTCTCTAATCACACAGACGTAGCTGGTAGCACAACACATAGCTTCTCTATATCTCATTCCCTATCCCAGTTGGTTACATTTCCGACACGTTTCCCAGACCAGCAAGATCAACATGCCTCACTTCTAGATCTCTTTCTGACAACGGTTCCCAATGACTGTACAACAAATGCCCACAGCCCACTCGGGAATGCTGATCACGCTGTGATAATGGTAGAAATCAGCCTAAATTCTCGCCCTAAAACTGAAGACCCACTTCTCAAAACAACGAGGTATTACAAAAAGGCTGATTTGGGAAGCCATCAGGGAGCTCATCAGAGATGCCCCATGGCAACAGTGTGCAAATGAGACCACTGAATGGTTTAAAACTGCTATTGAAGCACATGTCCCGGCACGGAAATTCTATAGCAAGCCCCACTCTCCCCAATGGTTTACTTCTGCTTGTGCAGCTGCCATTTGTCAAAGGCAGCATGCGTTCCGCAGATTCAACCGACATAAGTCCAGCTCAAATAAACAGAAGTTTATAGAAGCTAGAAATAATTGTAAGAGAGTGATAGAGACAGCTAAGACAGATTACTCTGAAACCACCAGAAAACGCATCGAAGCACAGAAATTAGGAACCCGGGTAAAACCAACACAAAGTCAAGTATCTCGATTCCTTTGTGTTCTTAAACCAAAGGAAATGGTTGATTGTTGAATTGCGCCCCCGTTGTACCTGCAGAATGTCTTCTTGGTTCCTCCTCTTCTCTTCTCTCTCCAATAATCGAGCACAGCATATAATAACAAAACTCTAAAGCACGTCTGACAGCACTGACGTCTGCCAACAGTCTCCCTCTCCTCTTAACAACACAGGCTTTTTATATCGCAAAATCGTTCACCTCTATTTGCATATTCTTCTAACTCATGTGATCACTACTCTATAAATAAGAGTCTTGACCGTTTCTTTTCTTTCTTTTTATTTATTTTCGGTGTCCGACCCGCACGTGGTCTATCCAGGTAAGTCACGCATTTCTCCATTTTTGGAAAATCTACAGCAGCGTTGTAAATAATGGACAGTCAACTATTCCCCCACAATCAAACAATCATGAGGTTGCTTGCACGGCAACTGACAAGGCTAATCTGCTTGCCAGTCGGTTTGCCTCAAACTCCACACTGAACTCGGTACACCACTCACTCCCTGATTTTCCTCTGCGAACAGACGCCACACTAGACGATTTGAAAATCACTCCTTCTCAGGTGCATTCTATTATAAAAAACCTAGACAAAAGCATGTGGACCAGATCTCATCCCGGCTGTGCTATTAAAAAAATGCTCTGCCGAGGTTGCTCCAGTTCTGTCCAAACTTTACAATAAATGCCTTAACGAATCTTGTTTTCCCGACTGCTGGAAAACCGCCTCTGTGGTACCAGTCTTCAAGAATTCTGGTGAAAGAACTGACCCACTAAATTATCGCCCCATTAGCCTCCTCCCGCTTTTCGCCAAAATATTTGAGTCCTTAGTTAATCAAGCCCTAGTCCAGCACCTAACAGCTGCTAAACTCCTGACTGACAAACAATATGGATTCAGGCAAGCCCGTTCAACAGCAGATATCTTAACTGTAGTTTCTGAACGTATATACCGTTCATTGGATAAAACAGGGGAGGGTAGAGCGGTGGCCCTCGATATATCTAAGGCTTTTGACAGGGTATGGCACGATGGTCTTCTAAGGAAAATTAGATCATATGGAATCACTGGAAGAATTCATGATGTAATTAAATCCTTCTTAAGTAATAGAAAAATCAAAGTTGTCCTCGACGGTCGTACATCCAAACAATATGACATAAATGCAGGAGTATCTCAGGGGTCTATCCTTGGACCTCTATTATTCCTGATATTCATAAACGACCTCCCTGATAAAATTGTTTCGGAGATGGGTATATTTGCCGATGACACCACTCTCTATAACAGATATGAGGGGAAAACAAATGAACACATATCCAAGGAAATGGCAGAAACACTAGAGGATGACCTCCAATCCGTAGTGGAATGGGGACAAAAATGGTTGGTCACATTCAATGCTGCTAAGACTAAGCTTGTTTCCTTCAATAACTACAAGAAACCTTATCTACCACCAATAGCAATGGCCAAGAACACATTACCTGAAAGTACTTCTTTTAAACTCCTCGGCCTAACGTTTACAGGGAATATGAACTGGAATAGATACATTGAGAGCATTGCCAAGGCTGCTGCAAGGAAGGTTGGCTCCCTCTACCATGCTAGAAAACTACTTACGCCTGACAGTATCCTATACCTCTATAAGGCAACCATTCGCCCATGTATGGAGTACTGTTGTCACATCTGGGCTGGTGCATCTGCTGCTTGTCTTTCGCTCCTGGACAGGGTTCAAAAGAGAGTCGCCAACCTGATAGGTCCTGAACTGTCATCTAGGCTTCAGCCTCTGTCCCATCGACGAGATGTTGCATCCCTCTGCCTGTTCTACAAATACTTTAATGGTGAATGCTCTGACAAACTGCAAACACTTGTACCTCCCCGACGTAACTACCCCCGACAAACCCGACAAGCTACTAAGTCTCATCCCTTTACAGTAGAGATCCCTAGGTGCAAGAAAGCCTTTTATTCCAATAGTTTCTTGCCCAGAACTGCGGGTCTTTGGAACTCCCTTCCGAGATTCTGCTTTCCCAACTGCAATGATATGCAGAAGTTCAAGTGTAATGTTAACAAATATCTTTTTACTCATCTCCCTTCATAATGACTCCGCTAATTAAGTCCCTGATAGTAGCCCCCTGCTTCAAAGTGGCACTGTGCCTTGTTTGGGGTGAAAATTGAATAAAAAAAAAAAAGATAAATCAATTTGCTCCCTCTACAATGCATTTCATCTGCTTCTGTTTCTTCATGTTCTTGTTTATCTTCCAAGAAGCTAAAAGCGAATTAGATGACTTCAGTTAAGGATTATCTCTCTTCTTAGTCCATTGGCCATCTACTTCTGATATAATTCTTTAAATTATCTCAACTTGCTACATGAATACGCTATACTATGTTCCCAAGAGATGTTTAGGAGTAAAGAATGGCTTCCCCATTATCATCATGACATAAGAGTTACCTGCAAAACAGATAGTTAGGACGAAAAGGAAGTATCGAGTATTGTCCATACTCACCGGATTTGACCCCCCCCCCCGGATTTTTCTCTTCTTGACGTTAAATTTGAACTCAACCTCAGATCAAAAGTCTCAAACTCAAATCCAACTGTTCTCTTCTTCTCTGCACTTTCCACACTGATGCCCAAAATAAAGAAGACGGCTCTTTTATAGAGAGACCCAACCACATCTCATTTGCATACCCCCTCCCCCCTCTCATCACATCACGTGATTTTCAGTCCATAAATACCAGGGGGCGACCATTTTTATTTTCTCTTTTTTTTCTTTCCTAACACAAGCCGCACAATGCATGAGGTAAGGTTCTTTACTTTTAACCACACGCCCCCTTGATCTCTAAGATCAATAATTAGTATCATAGTCCGCCATCCACGCTGGGCGTCTTCGTTCAAGGTGCGATCATCAAAGAGGCTCTTCTTCAGACACTTCAACATCAGCATCAACCTCCCCTTCATCTGATGGCAAGGAGACTCTCTGTATATCTAAAATGTTACGAGGCATTCCGTCAATTGCTACCTTGTTTTTGGAGAGAACTTCAGTCACTGTACCTTTTCCCCAGCGAGTCATGCAACGAGAATTGGGTGGTTTCACCCACACCTCTTCACCAACTGTGATGTCCATGCAGGCCTGTTCTTCTCTCTGTGTTACAGCCAATGGATGTCGCCATTCATAAGAAAAAATAGACCAGTGTGGCACTGAATTTTCGTCTTGACCAGCCTTCGGCGTCATATTGCACTAAAAAACTGCTTCTTGGGGCGAAATCTGGCTTCTTGATGCCACAGCTTTTATAGTGCGATGGTGCCTCTCTATAATTCCATTTCCACTTGGATGGTATGCAGCTCTAAAATATAGCCCCACATTCCACTTTGCACATAAGTCTCTAAAAACTTCCCAGTGGAAAGACGTACCATTATCCACCAACACCTCTTCTACTGGCCCCCATTCCATAAAAACCTCCTCGACAACTCTCTTTACTTCTTCTGCTGTTTCATTCTGGATTTTCCATCATATCGCTCCTCTCCCAGGCCCACAATCAATCATAGTTACATACGGTTCATGATAATGTGTGATGTCAATGGCCAATCTCCGCCAATTCTCTTCAACATGCAGTTCCCCTTTTTCATGTCTAGCCGGTGCAGGGTCCATTGATTGGCATTCCCTACATTGTTCCACCACCTTTTGGACGTCTTGCATTGTGACGTGCGGGTTTACTTTTCTTGCCAGGTAAAGGGCCTGTTCCTTTCCAAAATGATGCAGGTTATGCAGGTCTTTTAAATTCTCTACTGCACAACATGCTGGAGCCCCGTCTCTTTCCTTGTGTAGCCAGGCTTTCTTGACTCTTGTTAGCCCATCTGCTTTATTTTTTTGTGACAGAACTAAAATAATAGTTACCTTTAGTTCGAATTCCCGAACCAAGTCTCCCAGCGCTTCAAGTTTACGCTTGATAAGCATCTCCGCTGCTCCTTTTGTTTTGATCCGCTTATCACCAGACAGCTCCAATTTAATTCACGACACCACTGTTGCAGAGTCTGTTTTAACGTTCACTATCTGTAGCCTCCATTTTAGAGCCAGATTGATGCCTTTCATCACAGCATCGAGTTCCGCAACATTAATATGGGCGCTATCATCCTTTTTGCATAGCCAAGCAGCATCTTCAACAGCCACTTCTCCTATTTCCAATAATACCCCTAATGCTACACTGCTAGCATCAGTCCATATCACCCCTTCATGGCCCTCGTTTATATGCCATTCTCCTCTCACAGGGTCCATTTTTTTCACTTCTGCAATGACTTCTTGTATCATGAGAAGCACTTCTTGATCAACTGTATCTTCACAACTGTCTGTCCTAGTCTGCCTTTTAATAAAACTGCACGCAGTTCGCAGCCATCTAGCTATTGGGTAGTGGCCAATCAGCTTTCCACATATAGAGAAAAGCTCTCTCTTGGCTAGGTCAACCTTGGCTTCAGGGATCTCATTTCCTCACCCAAACATCAATTTTCCTGCCTTATTGTTCTGTAGTCGTAATCCCAAAGCCATTACGTTTTCCAGTGACTCAGGCGGTTTTGTCGTCAGTCCATATGCTTTGATATGCTCTCTCACCCTTTCCGCAGTCACCTTTGTTTCGTACACTAGTACATCGTCGATGTAAGAGCAGGTGCCTCTCTTCACTGCATCGTCTTTGGCCAACACTGTCTTAAGAACTGCCGTCATTATCTTTGGTGCGGAGTTCAGACCAAATCCTAATCTGGTCAGACAATAAACTTGACCTTTGTACTCTACCAATTGATATTTCCACAATTTCTCATCCACATGAAGTTGGAGGTAGACTGACTTCAGGTCCACAATTTTAGTTGCCTGCTTCATCCTCCTCTATTTCCTTACGACTTCTTCACACACGTTGATTCCGTCCTTTGTGTGACAAGCGACAAACTTGTTCAGCTCACGGAAATCCAACACTGGCCTAACTTTCTTCTTAATAGGTTGGACCACAGCCATGAGTGGCAAAATTCCTTCAACTTTCCCTGACCACGGCATTAATATTCCTTCATCTATCCATCTCTCAACTTTTTTTAAACTGCGGCTCCACAGCTCCTTTCAGTGTGCTTTTGAAGCAGCTGACTCGATTCGTCAATACAGGTGGCTCCACGGTCCATCGCCATTCTACCATCCATTTTTCGCCAGCAAAGCAGACTCGAAAGTCATCATCCTCAATTAGACATGGTCGGGGTTTCGACGGTTGGTTGGTATCACCCCTGGTTACACTTCCTGTTATTCCCGGTGCACTCTGATTGCCAAACTTCACCTGGCTTTTAGCAATAGTAGCTCCTCCCAGTCGGTCTATCGCGTCCAGGCCCAGCACCACATCAATTCCAGCAACGAGTCTATCCAGCACGATCACTCTTAGCCGCAATGGCATATTCCTTATCTCCGCATTGGCCTCTCCACAGCATTCCACTTCTCTGCGATCCACCGCTCTAACGTTGCTGGTTCCATTCCAAGAGTTGGCGATGCTCGTAGTAATAATTGTTGCTGTACATCCAGTATCAACAAGAGCTCTAGCCCTCTTTCCATTGATTGTGATCACTAACTGTGGCAACAAACTCTCATACGCCTGTTCAGTATAAAAGGGGTGACTACTGGCGCAATAGCACCCCTTTACTCGTTTCCCGGAAGCGAAGGGCAATTCCTGCTAATGTGCCCTACTTGGCCACACCGAAAACAGATAATGTCTGGCCGTGGCTCCCTACAGTCTCTCATCAGGTGTGGTCCTTGACATCGAAAGCATTTACCAGCCTTGCTTCATCACTGGTCGCTCCTTTCTGCTTGCCACAGCAGCCGCGACTGCCCCCAGCTCACTGGGCTGTTTCGCCAAAACTCTAGCATGCCTTAGAATCTCCTCCACCTCCATGGTTTCAATATCAGTAAGTCGTTGCAGTTCCATGGAGATACGATCAGGGAAACCAGTTACAAGCGCCAGCTTTACAGTCTTCTCAAGGCTGCGTCCCCCATATCCAGCCAATCCTGCTAGTCGCCTTATCTCTGCCACGTACACGTCTACAGACTCCCCAGTCCAGGTGACTCTTTTGAGCTTGTTCTAAGCCTCAAACGCGCTCTCGGAAAATGCGGTCTTTAACCGGTTTTCGATGCTCTCAGCAATGGCCTGATCCATCTCTCCCATTTCTAGATAGACCGCTAGAGCACTTCCTTCCAAATACATTGGTATTAACGTGGTTACATCCTCGATCTTCTGCAACCTTGCCACCAACTTCAGCTTGTTAAGCCATGCAACCACGTCACCTTCTCCAGTAAATGGCCTCAGGATATCGCTGCTCAATCTTACTCGGTCACCCATTTTTGTCACTGTGCCGAAATAGCTTGATGTTAAATTTGAACTCAACCTCAGATCAAAAGTCTCAAACTCAAATCCAACTGTTCTCTTCTCTCTGCACTTTCCACACTAATGCTCCAAATAAAGAAGACAGCTCTTTTATAGAGAGACCCAACCACATCTCATTTGCATACCTCCTCCCCCCCTCTGGTCACATCATGTGATCATCAGTCCATAACTACCAGGGGGCGGCCATTTTTATTTTCTCTTCTCTTTTTCTTTCCTAACACGAGCAACACGATGCATGAGGTAAGGTTCTTTACTTTTAACCACACTTTTTTTAGGGCGGATTTGAGTGAGTGGGGGCATGTTAAACACAGGGTTAACACCACAAAACGATTTACAATGAATGAGTTGAAAGCAACCATTAAAAGAAGATGTGTCAACATACCAATCAGTTGATTAGGAACATTTTTGATTCAATCAGAGCATTGTCACCGGTTCATGGAGCACAATGGCCAATAATTTGAACACTTTCGATAATTAACTAGTTTCTATATTTGTTCACAGTATTTTGATATATGTAATTTTTCTTTCCTATGATAAATGTTGGTTTTATGGCCATTTAAAGAATGTATACATTTTATTGGGACATCCTGTATTTTCAACTAGCGAGGGGTACCCGGCATTGCCCGGGTGTTTGGAGGTGTGTGTGGGGGGGGGGGGGTAAAAAAAAAAAAAGTAAGTATGATGATCGAACCCGAACCGTTGAGGCAAAGTTGTAAATTAAAGTGTGAAAAAAAAACAAAAAAAAAACGTGCGACGTTAACCGGTGCCCCACCGCAAGATGCTAACGGAAACACGTTTGAATTTATTTAATTACTTGGATTCGGCAGGTGCCCGTTTTAATGAGTTAATGAGGTCAAGTTTGACTGCGGGATTTTTATTTTCCCAAGATGTTATAGGAAAAAGACTAACCCACATGTGGCAAGCGACAAATGTTGAATATTTATCTTCCCGAAATCGAGCAAATTAAATAGACAGGCGAGCTTCGTTGTTAACTGTGAGATATTGCGATTTATATGTGATATAAAAAGTTTTACAAAGTTGTGAAGCAAGCGACCGCTTCTCTGAAAGAAGCCTTTTGTAGACACACAGAAAAAGCGAACACACACACATACATTTTCGCTTTTATATTTATAGATTACCATCATCTTCAGGATTTTGTCTTGTCTTTGCATGGCTGCAAACTTTTTTCAAAGTTGAATCTAGTAAATGCTTATCACTAAATTTTGGTTAATTCAGCTGATAATTTCAAAGACTACTTCAGCTACATCTTTTCAGAACGTTCAAACTTGTTATGTTAAGGTTAATACACTACTTGTCAGTATTTTATAGACAAAGTAGTACGGCGACATTGATTTTGCGTACAATTATGTTACCAACATTTTAGTAGCTAACTCCGCACCGTTTGTTTTGTTTCCAACTTTTCTTTGAACATTTGTAGCAGTGACAAATTAAATGTATTTTTCATGCGACAAGTTTTTTTTTTTTAGGTAATGTATCATTAGTAGGCTGTGACAACAGAATATTGTTTTCATTCTTTTGACTCTCGAGTATATATCCGACACAGTTCGACACACTTAACCAACCGAGAACCACACCGGTCTATATAAAACCATATAAGATATTAACAGATATATACTCACTAGCCATGGCCCAAGTTTTAATTTTTAATTGTTTTCTTAGTATTGCTAACACTAAGAACTGAACCTACATCCAGCATAAGACTGCCATTTAAAACTGATTACTAGTTAGCATTTCATACTAAGAATGCAAAATTACGAGTAGTGATTTCTTGTGATCAGCTGAGATTGACTACGAAAAATACTGGATGTTTTCAATTTTCAGTTGAAATGAAATATATTTAGCAATCAGAACTCAGCAGATTGATGTTGATCCGAAGACTGAGAGATATTTAGATTGATTTAAACAAATAATGAGATTTGATGAGTAGATAAATTTAGTGGATAATGACTAGCCTCAACAGGAAAATGATCTCAAGCTGAGATTTGGCATTTGAACAACTAGAACCCAACTCGGATGTGGATGCTAATGGTGGGACCCCAACAACACGCACACCGATTATTAACAAGTCATATATGCAATGTATATATTTGAGTTTGTATGTTTTTTCTTGTCTTTGTTTTGAACACAACTTGCAAACCAGTGATTGTGCCCTTGGCAATCGTCAATACGAAAGATGACACAACCAGAAAAAGATGAAGTTAAACAGAAAACCACAGCACACACATTGAGGTTGACAATTGTAGAGAGACCAACATAGGCTAATCAAAACAAGGAGCCTCTATGAGAGAACCATTCATTTCAGCAGCGGCAAAATAAGATCTGGACATTAGCTTGGTTTTAGATGTATTAAAAGTAACCAACCCCTTTTACATGACATGCACCAGGTCAGAAATATCTTGATCATTAATGCTCTCTGAAGTGTTGCCATAAATGGCTATATCATTGGCATAAATATCAACAAGTTATATTAGAATGTGATTCAGGAGATTACTGATGAAGATCAGAAAGAGGGGTTTTGTGCTTCAGACTTTTGCCCATCAACGACTACTTTTATAACATTATTCGAAAGAAAGGATTTGATGGTTGAGAAATTATTTCCAGATATTCCATACTTAGTAATTTTGTGAAGTAAATCTTTGTGCTAAATCCTATCAAAATATTTTGGTATGTTAAGAGTCACTGCTCTAGAAAAAAGTTCCCACTAATCAATTTGTGCGATATTAGTCAGCACATTAGCAGCTGATCTTGCAGAACGAAATCCATATTGCTTGTCACTGAGTAGATTGTTGTGCTGAAATAGACGGCAACTTCTTGATTTACCACAAATTTAAACAATATAATCTTGATGTACAGGAAATTGATTGGTCTGTACCGAAGTGCAGAAGACCAATTTCCAGCATTTTAAAATACTGAGATGATTGACAAAATTGCCCAAAGGTATTGAAAATGTATTTCCTTTAAGCAACAATTGAATAGCTTTGTAAGAATAGGAGCTAGTTCCTGTTACACTATAATTGCAATGTTGTCATCAAGTTCTTTATAAGTTTGGCAATATCGAAGACTGATAAGTATTTATATGTCACTAATTGTTTACAATCATAGGGAGAAATCCAGGAGATAGGTAACCCTGATTGCAAAGGGTGGAATTTGATTTTAAAATTTTAGCATTTACAAGTGCATCTTCAGTGATAAATATTTGCCTGGTTCAATTCCAGCATCTTTGAATGTTAAAATCTTTAAATGAAAATGAAATAATTCCTTGAAGCATCTTTTAAATTTGCAAATTGAACAACAAAGCCACTAGAAGTACAAATAAAATTAAAATATATATTTTTTTATTTTGGTCATTAAGTTTTCGGGAGTAAATTCTTTCTTCAGAGATGAGAAGTATTTCATATTATTAATATAAATAGTTGTTGTTGTTGTTGTTGTTGTTGTTGTTCAGGACATGCTTTGAAATGATGCATTTGAAACAGATCTTGGGAACTTTAACAGCACACGGCAGGCTGGGAAATTTAATAAAAATGAATTCTGGAAGCATCTCCAAAATTTTTCATTAAAAAAAAATGTACAATAAACCTTATTTGTGGCTTCTAGCAGCTTTAATTTTTTTTTCATGCTAACATTCAATATTTCAACGTTAAAAACTGACTTGAATTAATGGCTTACATTTCCTTAATATGCATAAGCTGTTGTGCCTGCCATTTTCATTACAACAGCACAATTTTTTTAATGTCAGTATAAACTAACAAACAAATCTCTGCTTTTCATTTTTTAAAAGATAGGAAAATAATTTTATCTCAATTCATAGAAAGAATTAAAAGAAAACTTTTCAGAATGTTTGTAAGTTTATTTAAGTTGAAATTCAGATCTCTAAAAAAAAAAAAAAAATTTTTTAATATTAAAAAAAAGAAGTTGCAAAACATTTACATCTTATACTATAAGCAGTCCATAAACAAAAGGTCACTTTCTTTCATACTGTTTTTTTTTTTTTTATTCCAAGTGATTTGTAAACAAGCTATATCATATGTATCTTTTGAGTGGAAATTCTTATATTTAAAAAAAATATGTATAAAATAAATGAAAGCCATATTTTATCTTGAAAATCATCTGATCAGATAAAGAATGATTTGTAAAAGTTTTAATTTTAAACATAAAAAAATTTCATTAATTTCAAAAAATGTAATGAATTTAAAAATTATTTAAAAAAATAATAAATAAATAATATTCAACATGTAACCCTATTAATGTACATGAACATATAAAAGATGGCAGATCTAAAAGCATCTAACCTCAATAAAAACTTTTCTTTTATGGGTAGTTGTAGTTTCTGTGACAATCATATGTTTTGGTAGAGAAAACGTGGCAGCATCAGAAAAGATAATCCTGCATTACAACAGGAAGATGCATTGCTCCCATTAGCGGAGAATCACTTAGATATCATCAGCCACTGAAAGATTCGAATAAAAGTTCCTGGAAGGAACAAATCAGGGGAATCCAAAACGAATTCTCAACATGATCAAGTTAAACAAACACAAACAGCAGCAAACTTGAAGTATAAGTATTGTTTGTAATGTAAACAAGACAACAAATGTTTATTTTTCAAGTAAATTTAATTTGAAAACTTGTTTTTAAGTTAGGAATCAGAATTTATAGAAGAAACGGGAGTTTGGAAAAAAAAAAAAAAAAAAAAGGTGTTTGTCAAACTAGAATAACTTCTTCATATAAATATGTGTGTAAATTGTTGTGAAAAAATAAATTAATGTTGCTATTTGAATCTGTTTGTCAAATGACATCATATAAATAATAAGCAGCAACTAACTTGAAGTATTAGTATTAATGGTAAATAAAACGATAACTGTTTTTCCAAGTAACATTATTGATTGAATTTGCAATAATTTGGAAATATTTTTTATTGTATGGATACACAAATATATTTAAATATATAAGCAGGATGTCAAAAAAGTAAATATAATTTTTTTATTTTGACTTTATCGATTTGTTTTGCTAATAATCTTAAATCTAAATTTAGTATACATTTAATTGGTGTGTTTATAGTTTTATGTATTTTGTTCAGTTTCATTATAAGGCTCCCCTCACCTACAATTATTATTTTGCAATATATTTCAATAACATGAATAGGTTAGCCTAATTAATCCGAAGCAAAAATAAAATTAGACTCAATATTTGGAACGTTTTTGTTTTTTAAGGGAGGTTGCATTTGATCAACACTGCTGTGGAGCCACGATTTAATAAGTTGTTTTGCTTTTAAATCCTCTGAAACAGTGTTACATGGTAGACAACTGATGATCCCTGAAATAACATTAGGACCAATATGAATTTGAGAAAGCAAATTGATACAGCAATTGCAGAAGAATAAATTGATTTACTGGCAAAATAATTTTTCCAATAAAGGACGAAAAATTACTATTTGTATTTTGTATATAGTTTTAAAGGTTGAAAAACTTCCAGGACACATGATTTGAAAGAGAAGAATCCTAAATGTATTTTGCATGTGACATTAGCAACATAAGAAAAAATAAAAAAAGCAATAATTTTTATGTGAAAGTTTGGTGATGATGATCTTGGTGTGTGAGAGAATGGACATAAGTCAAACAAGTTCCATTGTGTTGGGTTAGGGTTAGGGATAGGGTTAGGGTTAGGGATAGGGTTAGGGTTAGAAAAGTTATATCACTCTTTTTCTTAATCCAAAAATACATTATTGTTTTCAGACAATATTTTGTATCATGAGTTCAAATAATTCTTCAATATTGTTCCGTCTTGTCTTGTATCTTACACCAGTCGGGGAGACTATTGTTCTCTAGAAACGTCTCGCGTGATACAGAACGGTTTGGTAATGTAATCATTGCTCCAGCTATGGCACCTGAAGTAGAAAAAAAAAATGGTCTTTTTGAATTGGAAACTACAAAAGACAAAGATAGCCATTATGCTTACCACTACAACAAACTGGAAGACACACAGACAAATCACAGTCCATCTGGGAGCATGAACCCCCACTCATAACATCAAACAGAAAGTTCTACGATAAAGACACAAAAAAGTAAAAAAGGTACTGCTCTCCTGACGAATGTAATTGTCAAGAATTACTATGATTTAAATACAGCTGAGAACAGAAACATTACAAAATAACGAGACCTCAAAACTGACTTGCAAACAACATGTTTGTCTTAGGAAAATTCTAATGATTGTGCTGGGTGAAAATAGTTTCATCAAACAAAATCTAAGAAATTACCTCGACACCATCATCTGTAAACCAAGCTGACAGCAGTACTAAAATGGGATAACATTGCTGTTTCTGGTGTTTGCCAATGTTTGCCAAAAAGCTGTTCATATTTTTGTCAAGATAATTTCTCCCAGAAGTGACTTTGAAGATCTCCATAGATGCCTCCATCAAATTTGGAAATAGCCAAACCTATGGGACTTGTCTCTCAATGTCAACAAATGAAACCACCTTCCAAGTCGGTTCTTCACCCAACATTCCATATGATTTTGAATTTGGCCAAGTGATTCTGAACGAGATGATGCAGTTCAAGGACTTGGGTGTTATGGTTGAGTCCTCCTTTGTTTCTACTGCCCAATGGCAAATAAATTCTGCAATGTGCTCTTTCTCACCTACCACTCATTTGTCAACATGACAATTGACATCTTCCTACCACTATAGGTTTCTCTGGTACAATCCATCCAGGAATACGGCAGCCAGCTTCATCCTTTCGTTTAGTTTGGGATATTTAGCATCTGGAGCAAGTTCAAAGACTTGAGACATGGATGGTCGGTGAACTCTACAAAAAGTCTTAACAATGACTGGAGATCTTCAACCTGCATTTGTTGGAATGTAGATGGTGTGCATGGAAACACCATCCTTGCTTTTAACCATGCATAGTGATTATAATGTGCCCTGTGATCTCTTCTTCAACAGACCAGCTCTGCAGAGAGGGCTTCATGGAAGCTCAAAGAAGTGTTATGTAATCGCCGGGCAACGCCAGGTAGAAAGCATTTATTCAATTATTGGTCTATCTGTCTATTTAACTGTTTGATGATCTAGCAAAGTAAATAATAGACTGAATTGTGGGAAACTAAGTTGAGCAAGCATGCAGGTGCAGAGTGGTCAAAGGGTCATGTTGTGATAAGAATCAAACTCTGTGACCGATCAAACTGCACCGGAAGGTATGCAAACGGGGACCGGATCTGACGTGTCAAGAGTTCCAGTTTGAATAAGCCAAGTTAATTTAAGGGAGTTGGTTTCAAGACATCAAAGAGACAAGATGGGTTAAACAGGCTTCCTATAAGGGAATGACGGTTTCCAAATAGATGCAGAGAAACCACAAGCCAAAAGTCGTCCTCACTCAAGCTATGCTGTGACGAAATGCCTTGGAGTGAATAAAGAATATATAAAAACATACATTTTGGATTCCTGCTTTGAGACGAACAACAAATTTCCTAGAGGCCCAGCAGAAGACAGGTATGTCATTATGTATATGTTGCTATATGTTCACACACACACACAGACTAGGCAAGCGTGGCCTGATCAAAAAAAGAGTTCAACAAACAAATAAAAAAGTAAATACACAAATAGATAATTAAGTAACAAACAGACATGTTTCACATAACAAAAGTTGTATCGGAAATGACTTAAGTCAAAAGGTATCTTTTTCAGTTTAAGGAGGGAGTCGTTGCACCAGGCTGCCAGAATCAGTAGTCAGCCTAACAATTCAAAGTAGTGCTTCCAATGGGTTTTTTTTTTCTTTTTAATACAATAAACATTCCTGGTCGTCTTACGGTCAAACTTTTTGAAATATATTTTTTTAATGAAAGAATTAGAATTTGGAACAATTCATTTTAAAATAAGTAAATCAGAGTTGTTTTACGTTAGTGACATCAGGTTAATCACCAATCGACGACCTTATTTTAATGCGAAAAGTGATAAAAAAAATAATAAAATACAATCAACTGTTGCCATAGTTACCTCCTAGCCATGCAGTATAATTTTCTTTGGAAGGTGGTTGATGAAATTTAAATACTTTCAATTTTAAAGCATCCATATATTTTGTTTTGTTGAGTTGGTCATAAAGTTCCTTCTGGAGTCGACTGTAGAAACCGGGCAGAATACTCGTTCCTCCCATGATAACAATGTTCTCAGCCAAATCTTTGCGGACATCAATAGGGCACTGGAAAAGAAACAACGGGGGAAATTTTCACAAGCTCTATGGAACGTGAACCCTTTATTGAAAATCAGTTTAATGCAAAATGAAAAAAGTTTGTGTATATATATGAAGCTTTATTTTGATGTTATTTTCATTCTTTTGTCAAAATAAGATGTTATTTAAAATTACAATAAGGCATAGGAATTCTTTTTAAACAATGAGACATTCCAACTTTCTGATATAAGCTAACAGCCATTTTAGTTGTTTAATTTTAACAGCATTTCAACCTTGATGGTTATTTCATGCTGAAAAGTGTCCAAAATGATAAGTAAGGATTATATATATATATATATATATATATATATATGAGAGAGAGAGAGAGAGAGAGAGAGAGAGAGAGATATAGATAGATAAAAAAAAAAAAAAATCACACACATACTTGAAAGGAATATGTTTAGCATAACACCATACGTCACTCACACCTTTGAAAATCCAAACCAAAAAGTATTTTCAAATTGAGGAAATTCCCTGCAGCATAATGGAAAATCTAGGATTAGATGGATCTGCCATCGTGAACCAATCTTAAACCGAACACATTAGGTTGGATGTTTGTTTGTTTGTTCTGTTTTACGGCATATCAACCACTTTGGGGTCATTTAATGCCGAAAGGTTAGTTATGTTGTGTTATATATTGGTTTGTACTTAAGGTTTTTTGTTTGTTTGGGGGGGGGGGGCTTTCTTTATATTTTTGAGTATATTTTAATCTCTTTCAGAAAATTGATAATTTTTTGGGGATCAATCTTGTTTAATATTGTTTTCAGATTGTTTTCTTGGTAATATTTTGTTCGGATTTGTTCAAGGTCAATGCAGTTTGTCAGTATATGGTGTATTGTGTAGGGGACTTGACACGTTATACAGTTTGGTGTCTCCTCCCCTTTTAGTAGATGTGAGTGGGTGATGTGAGTGTGACCTATTCGCAGTCTGGTCATTACTACCTCTTCCTTTCTTAACTTTTTTGTGTCTCTCGTTCCAATATTTGGTGTTATTTGGAATAATTTGTTTTTGGTACATGCGCTCCAGTTTTCTTGCCATTTTCTCTTCAAATATGTGTTTATTTTAGTCTTTAGGTCTGTATAGGGGATTTTTCCACTTATGTGGTTTTGTTGCAGAGTTTCCTTTGCTGCCTTATCTGCTTGTTCATTCATGTAGATGCCGATATGGCTTCGTATCCAGCAAAAGATAATGTTTTTTTCATGGTTATGCCATCTATTTTGTTTAGCAGCTTTGTAATAAGTGGGTTTGTCATTTTTTTTTCTTTTAGTGATATGAGTATCGAAAGTGAATCTGTAAATATGATATATTTTTGATGGTCATCATTGGTTATTATATTTAGTGCCAAATCTATGGCTGTTGCTTCTGCGCTGAAAATAGAAGATTCGTTTGGGAGCCTTTTCTTTAGTTTTATTTTTTTGTGGATGGTTGCACATCCTACTTTATCTCCATCTTTTGATCCGTCAGTGTAAATTTGTGTATATTCTTTGTATGTATTCTGGATGATAAGTAGTTCTTCATGGAAGGTTGATGGGTGGGTTTTCGTTTTGGGATATTTATTTAATTTTAATATTATGTGTGGTTGTTTGATCATCCAGGGTGGAGTTTTTGATTTGGTATATTTATGTAGTGTCCATTTGGGCTTCTGTGAGAAGGTTTTTTATCCGAAAGCTATAGGGCTTGATGATATTTTCTTTCTTGTTGAAGAGATGTGTGTATTGTGGGTGGAGGCTACATTGGTATGCAAGATTTGTTGGACATGATACCAGCTTTAGGTAATATTGTAGCGCTAATTTCTGTCGTCTTAGAATCAGAGGAGGCTCATATAGAGGCTTTCTACTGGAGAGGTTCTAAATGCTCCCAAGGCTAATCTTAATCCTTGATGATGGATTGTATTTAGTTCTTTTATGTAGGACTTCCTTGCTGCTCCATAGATGAAGCATCCATAGTCCATTTTAGATCTGATTAGAGTTTGGTATAGTTTCAATAATGTGGCTGTCTGCACCCCAATCGGTGTATGCTAGGACTTTGATCAATTGCATTGTCTTTTGGCATTTTGCTTTTAAATATTTTATATGTGGTATGAAATTCAATTTTTTAGTGAATATAATACCTAAATATTTGTGTTGGTCGGTGAGTGGGATGTTCTTGTTATCTAGTTTCAGGTTGGGGCGGTGGTGGAATTTTCGTAATTTGCAAAAATGGATGCATTTAGTTTTTTCCTCTGAGAATGTAAATCCATTTTCTATGGCCCATTTGTTTATTTTATTCAGACAGAGTTGTAGTTTGCGTTCGGCTGTTTGTATATATTTAGATTGGTAGTATATAATTCCTGAGTCTATGTTTTTTATGATATTGTTTATTTTAATGTTGAAGAGGGTGACAGACAGGATACTGCCTTGGGGGACACCCATTTCTTGATCTTTTTGGACTGAATAAGTGTTGTCCATCCGTACTTGGAAGTTTCTATTTGTTAAGAAATTTCTGATAATTTCTGGCATTCTGCCCCCAAGTCCTAGTTCATACAGGTCTTTTTGGATTCCGTATTTCCAAGCGGTGTCATACGCCTTTTGCATGTAAAAAAAAATTGCTATTAGATGTTCTTTTTTTGCAAATGCTTCTCTTATGCGTGTTTCCAGTTTTATTAAGTGATCGGTGGGGCTTCTATTTTTCCTGAAACCTGACTGGCTTTCTGTAATTAGATTTTTGCTTTCCAAGTACCAATTTAACCTTTCGTCAATCATTCTCTCAAAAGTTTTGCACAAACAACTAGTGAGTGCAATGGGTCGGTAGTTTGTTGGGTTTGTATGATCTTTTTTTGGTTTAGGTATTGGGATTACTGTTGCCTGCTTCCAGTTTTTTGGGATGAGATCCATATCTCATTGTAAATCTATAATAAGTAGTCCAATGATGGTTTTGGTAGTTTTTTGAGGAATTGATAATGGATCTCGTCGGGGCCGACTGCTGTATCGGGAGATTTGTTTATTGCCTCCTCTAGTTCTGCACTGTTGAATAATTGATTGTAATTTTCTTCATTTTTTGATTTGAAGTTTATTTTTATTTTTTCTTCACTTTTCTTTATATCTTGGAATTTTTTATTTTGGTTTTTTGATGATGAGTTCATTGAGAATTGTTCTGCTAATTTATTTGTGATATTTTGTTTGTCATAATCTTCGTGTTGTCGCATGTAAGGTGTTTAATAGGGTTCTTTGTATTTTTTCCTGCTATTTTTCTGACCATCTCCCATACTTTTTTGGGTTTTGTGTTTTGATTAATTTTTGTTACATAGTCTTTCCACATGTTCCGTTTTGATTCTTTTATAGTTTTCCGTGCTTTGGCCTTGCTGTTTTTATATGTGCCCAAATTTTCTTTCGGACTGTTTTTGAATTTCCTTAGGTTTGCACGTCTGGCTCTTATAGCTTCTTTGCATTCTTTATTGTACCAGGGTTTGTTATATTTTGTAGTAGTGGAACTTTTTGGTATATTCTCCTCGGCTATTGTGAGTAGGGTGCTGCTGAAATATGTGATGTGTTCTAAGTTAGGATTCGCTTCAGGTATTAATCTGTGTTGACATGTATTTTGGAAATTTTCCCAATTTGCCTTTTGTAAATTCCAGCGAGGTGTTTTGTCTTCTAGCTTGGGATTCTCGTTTTCTATTATGATTGGGAAGTGGTCACTTCCGCATGTATCCTTATGTGTTCTCCAGCTATAATCCATGTATATAGTTGGGTCACATAGTGTTATATCGATTGCTGATAGGGTTCCCGTTGGTGGATGCATGTATGTATTCTCTTTGTTGTTTAGTAGGCATAGATCATTTTGGTTAATTATTTTTTCTATGGTTTGGCCTCTTTTGTTGTTTTTTTTACTGCCCCACCAATAGTCATAATATATTATGACTATTGAAGTCTCCCAGGAGTAGAAAAGGTTTAGGTAGTTGTTTGATTAAATTGTTTAATTCTGTTTTGTTTATTGTTTCGTTTTGTGGTATATAAGTGTTTCCTGTAGGCAAATTATTGCAGGACATAGGGATTTGATAAGTATTTGTATTTCTTCGATATTAATTTTTAATCCTCTTATGTTCCACTGTAGGATTTTGTTAGCCATGGTTTATATTTTCTTTCTTTTGTTTTGGGTTGTTGGATTCCTCAATCTCCATGCCTTCATGGCTTTCGAGGGTTTTTTCTTTTTTTTGTTTGGATCTGGACGTTGATCTGGATCTTGCTTGGGATGTTGCTGTTTTGGGTTCTTGCTCATTTTTTCCCTCTTGATTGCTTGTGTTTGGTTTCTTTTTTTTTTTTCCAGGGTGTTTTCGGTTTCCATTTTTCCTAGAATTTGGAATCTATTTTGAATGTCTACAGCTTGGTTTTCTTCTTTTCTGGTTCCTTTGCGGAGGGTACTAGGCGAGTGTTCTTTTGATTTTGGGATGTTTTCAGTTTGTGTGGGTTTTTTGTTAGAGGATTGTGTTTGGTTTTTTGGATCTGGTGAGATTTTACTCTCAATTGTTTGGTAGTTATTTCCAAGTACAGCTGGAGTTGACGGCAGTTGCCGTAAGGTGGCCCTCAATGTCTCAACTAGTTCACAAAGTGATTTTATGAGGGTAGAGATTTCCTTTAGTTCAGTGTTTTCTATTGTTTTTAATTGATTTTTGGTTGCACCTGCGTATGATCTAGTTGGTTCTGTTGTGGTGGCTGTTTCAATAATTTTCCTGGTTTCAGTAAAACTTATGTTTTTGGTATATTTGAGTTCATTTTTTTTTTTTTTTCTTTGATCCAGTTTTGGCAGAGCGATGAGTATGCTGGATGGTTCTCTCCACAGTTTGGGCATTTTATATTTCCTTGGCATTCTGTTTCCTGGTGTTCGTTACTGCTACACTTTGGGCATACTGTTTTCCTGGTGCAGTATTCTTTGAAGTGGCCAAATTTTTGGCAGTTTAGGCAGCGAAGTGGTCTGGGGATATATGTTTCTACTTTAATGTTAATATATCCAATCTTGAGTTCAGTTAGTGGAGTGGGTGTATTGAAAGTTAATACGTATGTGTTAGTATTAATTGTTTGTTCGTTTCTTTTTATTGTAATTCTTTTAGTATCTATAACTTTTTGATTTTTTAGGTTTGTTTTTATTTCATCTAGAGAGCAGGTGTTTAGTTCTGGACATCTGATGACTCCCTTTGAGGTGTTGAGGGTTTTGTGAGGGTAGGCTTTGATGTTTATATCATGGAACTTTGTCCATGTTAAAATTTCTTCGGCACTACTTTTAGTAGATACTTGTATAAGTAAAGTTCCATTTTTTAATTTTTTAATTTGTTTTGTGTTCAGATTTTTGTTGATAATTCTTTCGATTTTGAATGGGGACATTTTTGTTATTTGTGTGTTATCTTCCGATTCCAAGATTATATACTCCAGAAAGTTTGTGTTTTCATCTTCATCGCTTTCTGGATGGGGCCTTTTAATTTTTTTGGAACCCATAGAATATTTTGTTTTTTTCATCATCCTTGCTCCCCACCCTCCTCGGAGCCCTAAATTGGGAGATGGTTGCCCAAACATCTCAGGGATACAATGATGATATACTCAAACAGTGAGTATAGCTGCTTATGACGATTTTTTTCATTTCCTTAAACCCAGCAAGGTGTAGAAAGGGTTAGTTGTCAATAGTATCAGTTTTCACCATCTGATTGGCCCTTGCCATCGCCTACTAATGATAGTATGTCTGTGTTTTTTTTTTTAATTTTTTATAGGAGTATAATGTGTTTGTGTTTCTCTTTATGGGGGTTTACTATTATTAGGGACTGTCATGACTAGCCGGTTGGTCGGGTCGAGCCTGCCCGACCACCCGTCTAGCCGAAGTAAGGGCCAAAGTGGAGTGTTGCTAAATCCATTTGGTTCAAGGTCGTGAGTTGCTCAGCCACCAGGATCCCGTTCTAAGGCATTACAGGTTGCCCCCTACGGCCAACAGGTGGCCCCATTGAGGGACTTTTACTCTCTGCAGGGGGGGCAGTCGGTGTATTCTGATACTCCACCGACAGGGTCTGGGAGTGGGGGAGGGAGATAAAAAAGGGGAGAGAGAGGAGCTGTTGTTTTTGGTTTTGCAGAACAAAATTAAGTTTTACAAAAAAGATCAGAAAACAAAAAACATCAATGTAGGTGCATTTCGTCTCAGGAAGCCAAAAGACAGCCTGATCTGGTAGCACCAGAAGATCGGATGATTTGCTAAAAGTATAGAAGTTAGTCTAAGGATGAATGAATTGCTCTAGTATGGTCAAGTGGAGCATTTGATCTTTGGACTAAACAGCTGTAGAAGCATGAAGGTCCATAGGAATTGTAGGTTGGTCGGTAAAATAAAACTTGGAAGCAAGTGATTGAAGAAGAGCATCCAGAGTGAAGTTTTGAGACAACGTGCTAAAGTGTGACATTTTTCTTATCTTTTGCTATGTTATACTCCAACTACTTTGATAACTTACCTTTATTAAAGAGTCAAGAATCATTGTGGCTAACGACATCTCCTCATTATCTTGTTCAAACAACACTTCACAAGCCTCTTCTCTAGAAAGAAAAATCAAAATATGATCCATAAGTAAAATATGGGAAAACATTTATCGACAAAAAGTGGGAAAAATATAACGACAATATTAATTTTCAGTTTTTGCAAATATATTTCTCATTCATTTGTTTGATCTTCAATTCAATGAAAATAATCAAATAGCATTTCATTGAGAAATCAGGTTTTCATTGAAATGTAAAATTTTAAAAATTTGAAGCAACAAAAAAGACCAAAACAGATATTTTATTTATTAATAAACACACTATTGCTAATCTTGACATTGCAAGATATCCTTCTCACTAGCAAGAGAAGGTTACATAATTGCTGCATTAAGAGAATGATATTGTATGAATGCGAGTGCTCATTCACTAGTCTGTCCTCAGCATAATGAAAAAGCAATGATCAGATGGATAGGCAATGTCAGCTTTGATGTTCTGTTTGCAAGATTGAATATATCAAAGTTTTATAAACTCTCAAGCAACAATTGTAGGTAAAACTAGATAAATTGTGAATTGCAAGTTTTTATTTACAATTACTTCACTTACCTCGTATTTCCGTTGATATGCAAGAAACGATCTCCATCTAATGGGTAATCAAGAGCAACGGGTGGTGTAGGTAACTTAAAAATTAAAAACAAAAATTACTTTTAATTATTGTACCTCTTTGAACATCTTATTAATCAGGAAACTAATTTTTTTTTTTATATAATAGAAAAAATATGACCATACTAATCAGTCTTCATAAGATGAAACATGTTTATGTGGATGATACACACACAAGTATATACACAAACATGTTTATGTGGATGATACACACACAAGTATATACACAAACATGTTTATGTGGATGATACACACAAAAGTATATACACAAACATGTTTATGTGGATGATACACACACAAGTATATACACAAACATGTTTATGTGGATGATACACACACAAGTATATACACAAACATGTTTATGTGGATGATACACACAAAAGTATATACACAAACATGTTTATGTGGATGATACACACACAAGTATATACACAAACATGTTTATGTGGATGATACACACACAAGTATATACACAAACATGAAAATTGCTCCAATCAATGTATGAAGCCATTTAATAAGTTAAGAATCCCTTTAATAATAGGATAGTGTGTATGTTATTTATTTTGTGTGTCACGCTTACATCCGAGTTACTGTCGTTTAATTGTTATGGACTTCCATTTCTCGTAATAAATAATTTTACCAAGAATTTTTCATAAGTTTTGGTTTTGATTATAGCTAATAGCACTCCAGTAATCTAATTTTTTTCTAAATAATTTCATCAAGAATTCTTCATAAGTTTTTGTTTCGATTATAGCTGAAGGAACTCAAGTTATGTATATATTCTAATCTCTTTTAAAATATATACAGTGATGATCATATTTATTGGCACGGTAAAATAAAAGTTAAATTTTGTCTAATAAATTCTAAAAAAGGGATTAAATTAAAGAAAATAACAAAGTATATTATGTATTTTTAACTGGCCTTTCCGATGCAGCAATCGGATTTTAGAAAAAATAAATAACAAAGGAACAACAAACATAATTGCAAAAAACCCTTGTTCAAAATTATTGGCACGGCTTTGTTTTTCTTTTAGTATCAGTATAATATCAATCAATTTCCGGTTTACGTGCTTTCTGAACTTTTTTATAGCCATATTATGCTTGTTTAACGCTAATTCAGTGAATAATTTTTTTCAGATAATTTTTAGATAGCGATTTATTTAAACTATTATAAGTGACTAAATTATAATTTTCAATCGCCATGGTTAAAACTAAGGAACACAGCGAAGACGTCAGGAAGCTTGTTGTAGCATGCCATACCAATGGGGAGGGCTATGATAAGATTTCAAAGAAGCTAAACCTTCCCAAATCCACTGTTACAGCCATAATAAACAAGTTCAAATCGCAAGGCCACGTTATGAGTTTAGAGGGTAGAGGGAGAAAAAGGATTCTTTCCCCAAGAGATGAACGGAAAATTGTTCGACAAGTAAAACAAAACCCAAGGATCTCTGTTGGGGAGATTGTTGATGAACAGAGCACCTCTGGAGTGAATGTATCTCGACATACAGTTGGTAGAGTTTTGAAGAGAGCTGGTTTAAAAGCATGTCGTCCGAGAAAGACTCCCTTATTGAAGCCTATGCACCTGAAAGCAAGGCTAGCCTTTGCAAAACGTCATATTGATAAAGATGTTGCATTCTGGAAACGTGTTCTATGGACTGACGAAACGAAAATAGAGTTATTTGGCCATAATAAAGTGTCTTATATTTACAGAAAATCTGGCGAAGCTTTCCTGCCTAAGAACACCATACCCACAGTGAAGCACGGTGGAGGCAGTTTGATGTTTTGGGGATCCTTTGCTGCCTCTGGACCAGGGCGACTTGTTAAGGTCACAGGTAGCATAAAAAAGGAAGATTATGTTAAAATATTGGATGAAAACCTGAAAGACTCTGCTAAAGAGCTCTCACTTGGTCGTCGTTGGTGGTTCATGCAAGATAATGACCCAAAGCATTCGGCTAAACTGACTAAGAAATGGCTTGAGGACAATCATATTAATGTTTTGGAGTGGCCATCACAAAGCCCAGACCTTAATCCAATTGAAAATTTATGGAGAACATTAAAATTGAGGGTAATGCAAAGGAAGCCTAAGAATCTTATTCAATTGGAGGATTATTGTCAGGAAGAGTGGGCTAAAATTACTACTGAAGAGTGCAACAACTTGGTTGTAAACTATGAAAAGCGACTGAGGAAGGTAATCAAGGTCAAAGGCTATACAATTGATTATTAAATAAATCGTGCCAATAATTTTGAACAAGGGTTTTTTGCAATTATGTTTGTTGTTCCTTTGTTATTTATTTTTTCTAAAATCCGATTGCTGCATCGGAAAGGCCAGTTAAAAATACATAATATACTTTGTTATTTTCTTTAATTTAATCCCTTTTTTAGAATTTATTAGACAAAATTTAACTTTTATTTTACCGTGCCAATAAATATGATCATCACTGTATATATATATATATATATATATACATATATTTTTTTCATAAGTTTTGGTTTCTGTTTCGATTCAAGCTGATGCACATCTTCAAATAGCATTTCATTGAGAAATCAAGTTTTAATTGAAATGTGGAATTTTCAAAATTTGAAGTCATATAGACATTGTTTTTTTTTTTTTAAAATCGAAACTTTATAATATATAGAAACCGATAGAACATTAACTATAATAATATATACAAAATCTGCAAGAATTAAAATATCATATTTAAGCTTACTATATAACCAGGCCATGCCTGGCATCTCTGCTTGCTTAGATAATTACTTTTGCAGTTTTAACAAAAGGGCTACAATAATATCAGAGCGTCTCCATTTACGCTGAATATCTACAGAATGCCAACATCAATATATTACATATGAGTCCCCTGTGGAATTTCCATAGGTCCTGCTAGTAGAAAGATAATTATCAGAAAAACAGGAGATCGTTATTGACTTTAATCTTGAAATGAAAATAGCTATAAGGTAGGAGGAAAACAGCACAAAGAGTTCCATAAGCATGCAGTCCTTGGAAAGAAGTTACTGAAATATGAAGCTGAGGTATAACTAGATATAAAAACATTGAATTGGTATATAATTATTATTTTAATATCTTCATATAAGTTTCATCTTCATCAAGAATTACTAGTGAAGTTATATACAACTGTTCCATGAGTCATGATTCCAACCTTGAACCCCAGTCACCATTGTCTGCAAAACCAATCTGTTTCTTGTGAAACCAACAAGCACAATGCTTGTTAACACGCTCTCTTTAGATTTCAGTTCTTCTCCCACGCATCATTTAAGCTGAATTTGACTAAATCTATTTTCTATATATTAATACGATAGCGTGTGTGTTCTTTTGTGTGCCACGCTTACATCCGGGTAATTTAATTGTTATGTTCTTCTATTTCTTGTCATAAATAATTTTGCCAAGAATTCTTCATAAGTTTTAGTTACGGTTTTGACTATGGCTGATGGTACTTAAATCATCTATTTTTTTTTATAAATAATTTTATCAAGAATTCTTCATAAGTTTTGGTTTCAGTTTCGATTATGGCTTAAGGAACTCAATATATATATATATATATATATATATATATATATATATATATACATATTTTTTTCATAAGTTTTTATTCCAGTTTCGATTCAAGCTAATGCACCCAAGTCATATGGATATATTATTTTATTTTTGAAATCGCAACTTTATAATATATAAAAATCGATAGAACATTAACTCTACAATGATATATACAAAATCTGCAAGAATTAAAATATCATATTTAAGTGTACTTTATCACCGGGCTTTACCAACATTCATGCTAGCTTGGATAAATACTTTTGCAGTTTTAACAAAAAAACTACAATATCAGAGCGTCTCCATTTACACTGAACATCTACAAATGCCAACATCAATATATTACAGATGAACTTGAATTTCCACAGGTCTCGCTAGTATTTCATGGATCAAAAATTATAACTCCACTTGTCAAATAAACTAAAGTTAACTAAAAAATAAAGAAAGAACAAGAGACGGTTAAGGAAGTTATGAGTTTATCACATGTAGTTTAGAATCCTATCCTAGTAGTGGCTTACGATAAACTCATACTTTTCCTGACCCATATTAGTAGTAGTAATAACTTTGTCTCTTTTCCGTCTGCAATTAACTTTATTAAACACATGGCATGATCATTGTTTTATGTATCATCCATATTAGGTTGAGTCAATCTCTTTACAGTAATCCACTAAAGGGAAAAGAATTTGATATTTTCTCTTTGAAAATGTGAAGAATAATTTATGGCTAAATACTCTGACCGATTTGTAAACAGAGTTATTGATTTATATGAAAAAGAAAAGTCAATCCAATTCTAGATTATAGACATCATTATCAGATTCAATTTAACATCATCTTTGGTTTAATATTTATTTTACAGACTGGTATTAGTTAGATGGCTTTTAGAAATTGGACTCCAAACTAACCTATCTCTGTCCAGGTATTCTTTTTTTCTTTCAAGTCCATCCTTTATCACTTCTTTCAGCGTTTTTCTTGGCCTTCCTAACTAATCCTGCTGCCTCAGCTGTTGTACATTTACTAACCTCAGGTCTCTCATCCAATATGAACACACTATTGAAGTCTCCTGTTGTCTATTCTTTCTCTGAGGTTATCAGGACTATGTGTGCTTTTAAGACTCACATTACACATCCATATCATTTCTCTCCATGCAACACATATCCTTAACCCCCACTGGTTATGCTTCCATACAGCATTACAATGCATATGCATGATAAACCCTTCCTTAGGTCGAAAGTAGTAAAACTTTAATCATACAAGTTCTCTGAACTTACTCTATCCATTCCTAACTCTTGCAGCCAAAGAAAACCAACTTCCTCGTGTTCTAATCAACAAGGTGACAAAACTTCTGAACCACCTCAATAACCTCATCATTGAGATATACTTCGAGTTCTCATTCGTCTACATTGCTTTTCATGTCTTAACCATAATTCCACTGCAATCTTTGTGTAATCAATGCCTGCAAGACAAAAAAATTGTGCTGTACTCAATTCCCTTTCCAAATCTTTGACTCAACAAGTGAATTTTCATTGTTTCACAGAGAATACATCTTTTCTAAACAACTCATCCAAAACTCACAGACATTGCTTCTGAAAGCTCGATAAAAAGCAACGGGCTCAATACACAACCTGATGTACTACATTAAAGCTGTAACTAAATGTGCTGTTTATTTCAACACAATTGATAATTTTGGTATATCAGCCCATCAGACATATCAAATACTTTTTCCAAATCAACAAAAGTAAAATTATTATCAAGATATTTCTTTTTCATTTGTCTCAGGATAAATATAGCATCAACATACTTTGCTCAGCATAAAATCAAACTTGTATGTACTCTACTCTAATCTAACTTCTCTAATCTAACTGCTCAATTATTTTATTAAACACTTTTACAATTTCATCCAGTAACTTTAAGTCTCTGTAATTACCTCTATCCAGAGCTGCTTCTTTATCCTTTATAGACAATGTGCAATGAGGTAAACATAGAAATGGCACTGCATATTTGCAAGCGAACTGAAAGTGAGGCCTGTACTCATTTGCATATGTGTGGGCTTTGGAGGCATAAAAGACAATGAATTTTTGAGTGTATGTGATCTTGGTTTCTGACTTAGATATGTCACAGGCTCTTAATTGATCATTGTCAACATCCGATGGCTGACCACTACGCTCATCTTCAAGACTCGTCACCACCACAAAATTTCTGAAGCCACCATTGTGCTATGCATTCAGTAGTGGTTCCTAGGCCAAACGCTTTGTAGATATCACAAGCTGTTTCAGCAGCTTTTCGGCCTAGCTCAAATTGAAATAAGAAAATTGTGCGAATTTGCTTTTTTTCCATCTTGTAATCAACGTCCTGAAAGGAATACATTAGGCACCGCCAAAAATGGCCGCAAAATCAAGTTGTTGTTGTTGTTTTTTAAAACGAAATTACATTTATTAAAATCCATTATTTCTGAGTAACTTTTTTTTTTCCAGAAAGATAAAACCCTGAATTTTATCATATAGAAAACAGATTAATGTAAAACTTTTTCTACTATTTTTAATTCAATTTTAAATGTTAAATTTTTCCAAAAAGTTAACAATTGACATTTTTTGTCTTGCACAAAAAACGTACTTAAATATTAAAAAAAAAAGGGTTTTTGAAATAATTAATTAATTTATTTATTGTCTAACTAAGATTTAGGATGATTTTCTAAGAGAATATGCAAAAATATTATAATATAAGTACCTGAATTTCAAATAATTCCACTTATTCATATAGGTAACCAGATATTTCGCGTTGACGTAGAGTTCAGATCGACTCTGTTTACGTTTTCGTTTGATAAAAAGAAAACTATGGAAGACCAAAAAGGCCAAAAAAAACTTATTTTTCAGTGACGAAAATTTCAATGTATTATTAAGCTGAGGCTGGCCAGTACCAGATGGGTGACCATTTGTATGCGCTTGGTTTTTAATGTGTATGTGTGTGGGGGCCAGGCTCCCCAAAATGGGGGGGGCAATTTAAAGCAGAATAAAAAAAAATTATTTCAGCGCGTTTGGTCCACCGTAGGCGAAAGGCGGCAAACGTTTTCAAACGGGATCGAAAAAAATGATGCTATTTTTAACACAAAGGGCACAATATTTATCGAATTTTTTTTTTGGTATCGATTATTCAAAGCATGCCCTGTTTAATAATGGTCATGCATTATTCGGCTCGCTAAAAAAAAAAATTGTTAATTTATTTATCAAAAATTTTAAAATAGCTTTTTTCGTATAAATATTAAAAATTTTTTTTTTTGTTTTGCTTAACTTAAATTAATTATTTTAACATATTCACCGAATTTCACACTTCAAAACTCAAAAGCGGGATAATTAAACACAATCAAAGTTCTGATATTCAGACGTCAAAATAAGGTATGCAAACAATTTTTTTTTTTTTTTTTTTTGAATCTATAATTCTGTCCCTTACAACAACACAATATGTTTTGTTCAGTTTCAGATGATTATTTTAAGCATATTTGTTCCCACTTCAAAACAAGGGGGGGGGGGGTTGTAAGCAAAAAAATATATATATATAAATATCGTTTATGAAAAATAAGTACACTGTTATAAAGTTCATTCTTCTCCTAATAATCGCTGAAAATTTCGTATTGATTGGATAATTACCTGATTTTTGGTAGATTTTTAAAAAGACGGTCCGTCAAAAAGTACTGACCTGCCCCCCCAGTTTTGGCGGTGCCTAGAATACATAATTGTTTTAAAACAATTGTGATTTAAACGATTAGATAGAGTGAAAAACGCTCTTTAAAATGATATAAAATAAAAGTATTGTCTCTCAATATACATCAACTTCTTTGTTTCTGCTTTTTTTTTGATACACATCTCAAGTTCTCATTCCTCCACCATCATGTCATCCTATGCCTTGGGAATCCTTTCACTTATCCACAACTCTAATCTGTTACCTCCAACAGTGTATTCTTTGATTTCTTCCACACTTCCTGAATTGGATTTAGTAAATGAACTTATGCTTCACAGGTTCTTTATTCCTCTACCCAGAAAACAATTCTATTTAATCCAGATGCAACCCTGACAGGTGCTACCTATCGCTAAGCAATAACTTCTCACCTGCCCCAAAAGCTCCTAAAATTAGGGCTTCACCACTGAATACACTTTAAGGTCATACAAAGGGTTGTAAAAATTTTTTACCAAGTACAGAGATCATTGTTGGTATTCAAAGGAAAGAAAAATTAACAAACCACACAAAAAAATTCAAATTAGAAGAAAACTTACTTTATTTGAATCGGCTTTTCCACAATGCACAGCAAAGATTTGCTTAGCTCGACTCATACTTGTCACAAAACAACAACGAACTAGATACAAAAGAAAAATCGTTAACACAATTTAAAATAATTCAAATATTATTTAAACACTCCTCAAGTGAAGCATGCATCATTTATCTTATTATAATTCATTGGTTGAGAATTAATATTAAAATTAGAAGGTTTGCAACAAAACATGACTAAACAATCTTAATTTTAAGAATAAGTGAAAAATCCTTAGGTTTGATTACTAGAAAGAAGAATAAGATTGTGAAAAAGTTAAATTTATTACAATTTATAATCATGGAACATTTCTTTTTCTTGTGCAAGGAAAAGATTTTAAATATCAAATCTACCACATAATTAGGTTAAGAATAGTTTTCATGTCAACTGTTTTAAGTAGAGGAATTCATAAAAAAAAGTTGAATTAACAAGAACATTTTTGGAGTTTATCTGATGAAACATCTAAATATAGTAAGAGTCAATAATTTAAAATACTAATTTGTTGCTCATCATTTCATTTGTAGATAATATTTTATAAACATTAACGTTTTATCATATATTTATTATATAAATAAATTTGTATTTGTGTCTGTCTAAAACTAGAATATTTAAATTAAATAAAAGCACACATCTTTACAAAGTTAGATCTGTTTATAATTATTTGTATGTGCAGGATTCATTCCTTAAATGATCATGAATTTTGAAACATGTTAGAAGTAAGGAATCCAAATGTGGACTATATTTAGTTTTATACCAAAAAAGATAACAGAATGGAAGCTTTCCATGAAAATTCAGATACCTTTGATTATTGTAAAATTATATAAATTTCAGTTTCTTTATAGAATTTTCAATGTTTTTTTTTTGGGGAGGGGGGGGGGATAATGTTTCATTTGAAAAATTCAAATACATCAGATTTCTATTAAATTTCATGTATTATATTTTTAATCTTTGTAAGGAGATAAAAGTGGTGCAAAACTGTTTTGATTGTGGAATTCATTTTACCTGCCTTGGGATAGGTATTCTTTTAGTGTATATATAAATTTGAAAAATAAAAAAATTTATACTATGTATAGTATAAATTTTTTTATTTATACAAGTATATTTATAGGGGGGGCAGAGGGGGTACAGCCTTTTCAGGCAAGAATTTAGAAAAACCAAAATATGCTTAAATACATATAACAAAATATTTTTATATAAAAAAAACAACATATAAAAGGCGTCATAATTTGCATATGTTGAATTTGAGCATATCAAAAAACCTGTATCTTTTTGGATTGGTGAAACGATTTTTGATTCCTTTGAAGTGATTTTGCGTGTGTCAGTGAGAAACAGAACGACAAATTTTTTTATGTGCACGAAACGTTATTCGATAGTGAGAAAACGTTTATTTCAGCACTTTATCAAGTTTGTTAATTTTGCCATTGAAAACCGTTTGCTTGCGATCATTGTGATTAGTGATATCAGCATTTCAAGCTTTTCTGAACAGTTGGAGCTCATCGACAATGTCAAAATGAAGAAACTCAAACTGGTCGCTGCAGCCAAAAAGTACGAAATCAGTTATTCAACAGCAGCAAAAATTCTCAAGAAAGAAGACGATCTCAGATCTTGCATGCAAATGAAAGGAAACATTAATCGCAAACGAAAGTGCCAATCCGTGCACAAGGACGTTAACGAAGTGCTTACACAATGGTTTATACAAGCTACTGCCACCAATCTCATCATTAGGCAGAAAGCATAACAACTGGCCGTAAATCTTAAAATTGATTTTGAACCGAGCAATGGCTGGCTCATGTGTTGGAAGCAGGCCAATAACATTTCATTAAAAAAATTTCATAGTGAATCACTATCAGCAAATCACGATTCTGCCAACAAATAGGTGACAAACGTTTTGCTGCAATTTTTTCATGGATATGATCCAAAAGATGTTTGAAACTGTGATGAAACAGGACTTTTCTCCAAAGCCATGCCGTCTGGATCTTTGCGATTTACCGGCAACAAACAGTCAAATGGGACAAAAGTTTCCAAAGACAGACTCATGACGCTTCACAAACATGGATGGCAGTGAAAAGCAAGCTGTACTTGTTGGTAAGTTGGCAAAACCACGTTGCTTTAAAAATGTCAAAACTCTGCCGTTTTCTTACTTTGATAATCGGAAAGCTTGGATGACTAGTCAGCTGTTTACTGACGTTATGCAAATGCTTGATCGAAAAATGATTGCTCAAAATCGAAAAGTTATTCTCTTTTTGGACAATGCAACTTGTCATAACTTACTACCAGGTACAAATCTGTGAAACATCAAATTGTTGCTCATGCCATCAAATAGCACCAGCCTCATTCAACCTTTGGATCAAGGCATCATTCGTTCATTTAAAGTTGTTCAAATGCAAATCGCAACAATCGATGATACACTGCTAATGCCACTGTCTGAAGTGGCCAAGCAGATCATTGTTTCGAAGGCCATGCACATGATGAAATGGACACTTTTTTTTATGACCAAACCATCAACAATTCAAAATTGTTTTACGAAAGCCGACTTGTCATTGACTCACAGGCTGAAGTGAAAGAAATATTTGACGAAAATGATCAAGTTTCTCCACCATCAGGCATGGAGCAAAGAGATTTTGATGAATTTATCAGCTTCGATGACAGTACAAAATGTTATGAAGAACTGACTGACAGACATAACACGTGGTATAAAATCGAATGATCAAGATTTTGACAAAGATGAGGATGCTGAAGGCGTAAATTTTGAAGTTTCCGAAAGTGACAAACCAGTGCCAAATTCTCTTGCTGCATTGAATGCACTTGAAACTGACAGCCTACTTTGAAGCAAAAAGCAATAATCCTGATGACGCATTGCAATTGGTTTACAGACTATGATTACAGATATGAAAGTGTTCATGATGTTAACAAAAAGATTTCTGTACAATAAAAAATGACTTTAAGAAAAAGTAATTTTTGATTGAATTATTTGTGAAAACTGAAAATTTATTTTTATCTGTGTTTTTTATGTGTATAACTGTTAAATAAAATTAAGTGTTCTGTATGTAGTGTTCCCATACTTAAACAAAATTGACCGAACCTATGATATATGAGAATTATTAGTCATGACACCTCTCATATCCGTGTTATACTTGCTATATATATATATATATATTTTTATAGTTTAAATATTTTAGTTTAAAAAAAATATATATGCATGCAGTTGTACTTGTTATTGAGCACTCTTATAAAAATACTGTAAGGTTCATCTAGAACTAGCAGATGTTGAGGGAGAATGACTAAGGACTCACCATGTATTCCTGTTCCCAACCTGAACCATATATTTTTATTTTATTTTTTATTTATAATTTAAGTTATGAACACATTGTTTTTTAGAGATATCCAAGTGTAAAAAAAAAAAAAAAAAGAAAAGCAAACAAAAATACAAAATTATTAGCATCATTGCATTTCATCTTGGTACAAGGCCTCATTTTTAATTGAATCTCCGCAAAAAAACATCACATTTTTAAATGCTCTTAACTGGACAAGCTACCAAAATTTGATATTTTTCAAAAATTATGAAATCAATTATGGATATAAGAATGGAAGATCAATTTGCACTTACCTTTTATATCTTCTAAAATTTCTTCTGTCAGATTTTCTGGATCAAAAAAATAAAATAGTAAACAAAAGTTTCCTAAAAGATTAAAAACCGAACGTGTTAAAAAGAATAGATTCATTTTTTTAAGAAATTCAATCAAATTCAATCTGTATGTTCAGTAATGAAAAAAATGCAATGGTGTCACTCTAGCCAACTTCAATGAGATTCTGTCCTCTTGTCTCAATTTGTTTTCAGAAGTTTGATCATTCCTAAAAACTTGTAACATTATATATATTCATTCTTTGTGCCACAGTGTTATGCATGAAAATATCTTTCTAAACTATTTTTTTAAACCAAATTGTTGTAACTGAAACTCAGTTACAACAATTTGGTTCTAAAAAAAAAAAAAAAAAAAAGTAAAAATTAAAAATAATTAAAAAATATAAAAATGTAATAATCAAAGAACAACATTAAAGTATGGAAAAGTTAACAAAGTTTTGTATGAAAAAACAATATGAAAAAGGGGAAAGAATCGATAATTTCAGACACAAAAAAATGTCTCTGGTTTCTGTAAATTGAATTAAATTTGTTAAACCAGAGACACGTAGATTTCACTAATGTCAGCCTTTAAATTATCATTTTGAAAGAAGTGCCTTGTTTAGGATTATATTATTTTCTAAGCCTGGGAAATTAATTCCCATGCTACAAAAACTATTATAAATACTGACGCAACACCATTTCCTCCTCAAATGCTTAGTGTAATATTATTTATTCTAATTTGCATTTATTAAAACCTACAAATGTGTCTGATGATTTTTGCCCCTCTCACTCTCCCATATAATTTAGCTTTACAATGAAATTGCAACTTACCTACAAAGTTTTCAAACAGAAGTGCCATTTTGTTTTATGTCATTAGAATAATGAAAATTGAAGACAATGTTACAGTGACCATTAACTTTGAATTATATTGCATGTTGCTAGGCATCCAGATTGCTAAGCATTCATATTTAAAAAAGAAATAATGCACTGGGTTCTTAATATTCGATGGGAATTTGGAGGGAGATGTTCCCCAGTCATTTGATTTCATTTCACAATGACATCAATTGAACCACCTGATTACCAGACGAACATATGTAATTTTTTCTTTGTGAATATCTAAAGTCAAAGGGCATACACTCAATCAATAAACAATTAATAGATGCCATCAAATAATTGTTACCGTTCCTCATGAACTTATTTATAGAGTTATAAAAACCTTTCACAAATGCATTAGACAATGTATGGAGAATAAAGGTAAACATTTGATCAATATAATTTTTGAAACAAAATGGTATTATATGTACATTTTGAAATAAAAACATGATTTTTTTCATGATTTTTTTCACGATTTATTCAAATTTGCTTTTAATAAACCTCACATATGTACACAATCATTTTGCCTCCACCCCCGTATAATGAAGCTGTATTATGAAATTGTAACTTACCTACAGATGTTTTAGCAGTAGCTTCACCATTACCAGCTGCATTTACAGAATTCTGAAGTAACACTTTCAAATTACTAAAAAAATAATGAAAGAAATCCAGATTCAAATTTATGTAAAAACTTTCTATATAATATTTATATTTATATAAAATTAGGTTTATATTATATGATGTATTTAATTCACTCCTGAACTGATCATTATGAATTTTGGAATACAGCTACTAGGTGTAAGGGTCTATAACATGGAATATATTTAACTTAATTTGCTTTCATGAAACAGGGTAGAAACACTTCATAAAGATTTTGATTTCTCAGATTTTTGTGAAACTTTAACATCAATAAAACATTTTCAGTTTCTATTGTGAATATTTTAAAGGGATTTAGGGAGCAGAATATGGGCAAAATTTCCTCAAATTCAATTTCTTCTTAAGATCCCTTAAATTATAGACATTTTTTAGAATTAAAACCATAGAAAGGATTTTTATCAAAAATTGAACAAAGATTCTAGACATAAGGTTCATTATATTTTTATATTAATCATAAGTGGTGTAATATTGTTATGTTCAGAGAATTAATTTCAGACAGGAATTTTTCTAGTATTTCTATAATATCAGGTCACCTTGTAAGTTCTGTCCAGGTTTTAATTTGCTGAAATTTAATAGCAAATGAGATATCCAGTAAAACTAATCTTTATATATCAAATATTTAGACACATTATCACACTTTATCAAATTATATTTTATAAAAAAATAAAGGTCAGTTGAAAACTTAAAATATGACAATATCCAAGGAACATTTAAGGTAAATAATGAGTAAAAAAAAAAAAAAAAAAAAAGAAGCAAACTCTGCAGTTGATTTCAATTCAATATATTCATTCGGTTTATGGGAAAAAATACTTGAATGAAAAAAAAAAAACCTGCAGAAGATAGTTTACAAAATTTAGAAATTAAAATTTTTCTTTTGAACATGAAGGTTGATCAGGAGATGAACTTAACTTTGATGAAAAACCATCTCGCTCTATCCTCTGGCACACCAAATATTCTTCATGTGCATTGTGAGTGCCATGTGAGCTACTTGACATAAGTTCTGTGCAATCTCTCCACTAAATTACATCTCTGTTTTGGTATCCACAAAAGAACATCACTGTGATTTTATCCAACAGTGACCATCTAATCTGGTTTTTCTCTCTCTGATTAGGACTGAGATCAGAGGAAATTGTCCATAGCGTTGATCCTTTGTGTAGTGTTGATAAGAGCAACTCTTAGCATTCTGGTACATACAGTCAATTTTCTTCTCTAATGTTTTGGTAAAAATCCAGGTTTCCATATACAAGAACTGATGTAACAATATCTTCAAAGACATCAATATTTGATTCTTGAAGATTTGATTTCCAGATTGGTTTCATGTTGGCTAGTCTAGATTTTTTATTTTGATCCGAACCTGCAATGCAAATGCTGAAGTTCATTAATAGCAAACTGAACATCAGCAAATGTTTCACCGAGTAGAGAAATAGCGTCTGCATAGTGTTATGTAATGGATGGCTGGAACCATCATACATAACTGAAAAGAAAAAACTTCTTTAATAAAAGATTTAAAATAGTGGGCATCGAATAATCGATTGTCTACCAGTTGAAAAGAGAAAGTGCTTACGTCATAAACAGAGAAATCGGACGACGATTTTTTTGTTTACAAAACAAAGAAATGTGACATTCCTCGTAAGCTCTGGAAGTACAGATATTGGCATGAGTGGTAAATTCACGTGTCGCTCAGCTGAAGATAAAATCAAATGATCATCTGAGGTCAGGAACCGGCAAAGAAATTGTCAAAACGTGACTAAAGAACGCATGTTCTATTAGCGATCAGCTGATTGACAGAACGCGTGGATAGGAAAAACAAAGCGACAAAATGCCAATAAAAACGGTGAATCTAAAGAGAGGGCTAGCAGAGAGAGGAGAAACAAGGGACAGCACGTGTTGCTGAAGACCGGATCGAAAAAACGTCAATTTCCCTCCTCAGATCACTGTGAGAACACTGTTACTATCGCTGTGAACTTCAGAACCACCAAAAGAAAAAAGACGAACTGTTTTAAATTGTATAATATTGTAAAATATAATTTTATACAAAAACAAACGCAATTGTGACTTACGTCTTTTAATGCATATTTTTAAGTTACGGCTGATCGTTCTAAGTTGTCAACCGCTTTGTTTTCAGGTTCAACGTTGTTATGACATTTTTGACAATTGACGAGAGGCAAGATAAGGAAAAAGTGCCAGTCTAAGGTGAGATAACTCACTAGTCTTAACTCGTTGTCATGACAACCGCTTAGTAAACAAGTGAACCCACGGACGACCGACGTAATTAAAACTGCTATGTACTACAGCCAGGGAGTCCTACGCCCTACTACAATTTCCCAACCTGGGGGCCACTCCACAATACAACATAGTATTAATTGGTGCCTTGATGACCAGTTCACTCCGCAAGAGTGATAAGTAAGAACTTTTTAACAAAAACAAAACTAAACAAAAAGAACTCTTACACAAAAAGAACTTGGTTACCACATACACAACAACAAAGAAGAAGAAAAAAAAAAACACAACGTGAATCAATCGACGAAGAGAAACGCGAACGCAGAAGCAAGAAAGAGAAGAAGAAAGAACACTGGACCTGAGGAAAAGCAAAGGTTAGTTGATTTTTTCAATATTTTTCTAACCCTCGGCTCTTAAAAAAGTTTTGTTAAAAAAAAAAAAAAAAAAGTTATATATATTTCTTTTCTCTCTTCTTTCTTGTATAATTTTGAAAATAAAAGATGGAACAGCAGTTTTTCACAGATTTCGCTCAGATCCTAGGGGCTGAACTACACAATGTAGGGAAGGCCATTTCGAACTCTCTGAGAGGGGAGGCGTTGTTATCAAAAATAAAAACATTAGACACTAGACGATCGCAGGAATACAGAAGATGGCTAAATGATATAGATAAATACACTAGAATAGTTGGCCAAACAGAGGAAGAAAAATGCCAATTAGCGTTAATTACGACGGCTGGCCCAATAGGACAGTTTGTTTCAGGACTACTAGCCAACAATGAGAGTGTGGCATGGGTAGACTTGAAGCGAGCTCTAGATAATTATATTGGAGTCCAGGCAGATCCTACCAAGTTTGTTAGGGAGTTAGCAAATATTAAGCAGGGTAGAAGCGAAACTCTGCAGGACTACATGCAGAGGTTAGTGCACTTGGCTATAGGTTCGTATGGTAGTCTAGATACGAACAATGAAGTAATAAAAAGTCAAGTGATAGGTTTCTTCATCGAGGGGCTATATGACAGACAAGTCAAAATCGCTGTCATGAGGGAAGAACCATCGAACCTCAAGGTAGCCTATGAAAAGGCCCTAATCGAGGAACGGTGGCAAACCCGCATAAGAGGCAATGACCGAGAAGAAGAACCTATGGAAATAAATTATAGTGGGCGCCAGAGGAATATAGAAGCGATAAGGAAAAAAAGATTCCCAGAGCCAGATAGGGGGCAGGGGAATTATAGAGGATTTAATAGGGGACTCGGCTTCAAGGCAAGAGAAACAGAGCGCCCTTGGCCGGGGATTAAGTGTTACAATTGCGGCAGAAAAGGCCATATAGCCAGGAACTGCACCTTCCCTAAGTCGGGAAACGAGCAGACCCCACTCGCAAGACGTCCAGCGAGAGGAAGAGGGGTGAACAGTCAAAGATCATAGGACATATGGGCGCCGCTAATTGCATCCCTATTAAGATAGAGAAAAATAAGTTTAGGGCTTTAGTAGATACTGGCGCCGAAATTTCTGTAATAAAAAGTACTGTATTAGAAGGTCTCAGAGAGAAGCCTGAGATAAAGAAAATAGAGATTAATTTAAGGACTGCAAACGGGTCACCTCTCATAGTGCAAGGAGTGGCACGTTTACAAATTAAAGTAGGAAGCCAGTACATTCGACATGATTTTGTAGTGACGAAAAACCTTAAAAGGAACGTCATATTGGGCCGAGACTGGCTAAAGCAAAATAGTGTTAGAATGTACTTTGATTTAGGAGCAATCCGATTAGGCAGCGAGTACATAGTGCTGCAAGAGGAGGCTCATATTTCGAGTATAGTTAGATTAAGGCACGATGTCACCCTGAAACCGCAGCATTTACATGCGTGCACAGCTCGTGCCGAAATGAGAAACGGTCAGGGTTTAGATTACGAAGTAGTGCAGATAGATAAGGGCTTCCTAAGTGATCTAAGTGGTGTATCCGTAGCGAACACGGTAGTTAAAATTAAAGGTAGGAAAAGCTTTCCCTTGCTAATTATGAATAACACGAACCAGACAGTAAAATTAAGGAAAGGTTACAAGATAGGTAGATGTAGAAGAACAGAAGTAGTAATGGCAATATCAAAGCCAAATAAACAAAAGAAGTCGGGAAACAAAAGTAACCTCAACGGCATAAAAGTGCCGGAAGAAATGAGGAAAGTTTTAAATAAAGTCCTGCAACGAAATACTGATTTATTCGTCACAGAGGATAGATATTTAGGCCGGACTGACACAGTAGAGATGAGGATCGATACAGGAAAAAACGATCCCATAAAGAAAAACCCGTATAGAACACCTCTCAAACAACGAGAAGAAGTTAATGTAGCACTAGAGGAAATGCTACAGGCAGGGGTGATAGAAAGGTCAAACAGTCCGTGGAGTTTCCCGATAGTTTTGGTAAAAAAAAAAGACGGAACAAAGAGGTTCTGTGTAGATTTTAGGGCCCAGAATAAGATAACAAAGAAGTATGCCCGAGCGCTACCAGTAATTGATGATATACTGGCCTCGCTTGGGTCAGCAAAATACTTCTCAAAGTTGGACTTGAAATCAGGGTATTGGCAGGTAAAGTTGAACGAAAAAGATAAAGAGAAAACTGCGTTCACCTGTCATAGAGGACTGTTCCAATTTAATGTAATGCCATTCGGACTTGCTAACGCTCCGGGAGTGTTCCAGGAGTTAATGTCCGTAGTGTTACAGGGACAGGAAGAATTCGCCATGCCTTATTTGGATGATATTTTAATATTCTCCAAAACAAAGGAGGAACATGTTAGGCATATAGAAAAAGTGTTAGGTAGTTTACATAAGCATAATTTAAGGTTAAAGGCGGCGAAGTGTGAGTTTTTCGGCAAGGAAGTGCAATATCTGGGATTCCGAGTAAGTGAGAAAGGTATCCAGCCGGAGGGGGACAAGGTTAAAGCAATTCAGGCAATTGCGACCCCAACCACTGTGAAGCAGGTTAGATCCTTTATAGGCATGACATCCTATTACAGGCGATTTATCAAGGATTTTTCTGTAATCGCCGAACCGTTAATTCGGTTAACTAGGAAGCATGCACGTTTCTGTTGGGACGATGCGTGTCAGTCTGCTTTTAATCGATTGAAATCGAAGCTTGCAGAGATGGTGATGCTGGCATACCCGGACACTAACAAAGGATACAGGTTATACACGGATGCCTCCGATTATGCGATCGGAGCAACCTTGTCTCAAATGGTCTACGACCCGGAGGAGGGTCGGGAGATAGAGAAACCCATTTATTTTCTATCTCATAAGTTGTCTGATACCCAGACTAGATGGTCAACAATAGAGAAAGAAGCATATGCGATTCACTATGCCTTAAGCAAGTTGAATCACTACTTGCATAGTGCTATGTTCACCATCTACACGGATCACAGACCATTGGAGTACTTGCTGAAATCTCCGATACAGAATAGGAAGATACAGACGTGGGCATTAAGTATGGCTGGCTAAGATTGCACCATACAGTACCTAAAAGGAAAAAATAACGTCTGTGCGGATCTCTTATCCCGTGCGGTAAATGCGAGTCGGGATGAAGACGATCCTCCAGTAGAAATAGATGATAGGAATTACACGGTGAGTGCGATAAACTCGAATCGTTTTGAACCAAGAGAGTTTGTATCGCATAAGGATGACGAAGACTCACTGGTAGTAAGCGAGTGTCCTACACTATCAGGTTTGGATATGTGTAAAGAACAAGACGCCGATAGTCAGATCGCCGAATTAAAGAAACGGATGAGGAGCGGTAAAACGTCCAAGATGGAAGAAAAAAAGTACATCATAATGGACGATATCGTATATTATTTATCGCAACCCGACGACGATCCATTAGTTAGATTATATATTCCGTCACATTTGAGGATGAAGGTATTGAAACAATACCATGATGAGAATGGTCATATGGGTGTGGAGAAAACGTTCCACTCCATTAAACAGAAGTATTTCTGGCCTGGTTTGTTCAAGAAGGTAAACGAACACATAGGGAAGTGCGTCCCATGCCAGACCAGAAATTTGAGGAAGCAACAACCTCAAATGCAGGAAACCGACATGCCTTCTTTTCCTTTTGCTAAGATTGCATTGGATATTTCCGGACCCTATCCGAGGACTTTGTCAGGCAATCAATACATAGTCACGTTCATCGACATGTATAGTGGTTGGCCTGAGGCTTTCGCTGTACCTAATAAAAAGGCAGAGACAGTGGTGCATCTCTTAATTGAGGAAATATTTCCCAAATTTGGTGCACCATTGCAGTTACTTACGGATAACGGACCAGAGAACGTCAATGGGATCATGAAAAGGGCTTTAGAAGAGCTTAATGTTGATCACGTGACCACCCGCAAAGTAACGGGAAAATAGAAAGATTCCATAGGACGATGCATGACGTACTAGCAAAGAAAATAGGGGACAATGACCGTTCATGGGACATGTACTTGAACCAGATGCTGGCTGCTGTAAGGTTTCATGTCAGCGAAACAACAAAGTACTCCCCCTATTATTTGCTCTATAATAGAGACGTTGTCTTGCCGTTAGACAACATACTGAGGTCGCGTAGAATTTACTACGGGGAAGAGGATCATGAGATCGCTCTGCAGGACATGCATCGGACCTTTACATTAGTCAGGAACAATGTAAAGAGAGCTAGGAAGAAAATGATAGATAGGGCCAACGAGAAAATAAAAGCAGTCGATTTTCAAGTTGGCGACTTAGTTTATTATAAAAATAATAGAAAAAAGGGAAAGCTAGATGTAAGATGGTCTCCATATTACGTAATAATAGAGAAGACGGGGCCAGTCTCGTATAGAATTAGAAGTCAACTGACGGGGGCAGTAACAAAAGCCCATGGGGAACACCTTCGGAAAGCAGAACTGGAGGAATGGGATATCCCCAACAAGCAAGAGGGCTGTAGAAAAACTACCCTGTCAGCACCGGTAGAGGATAGTAGTTCAAATCAAGAATCCTCTAGTGGGGAGGAAGAAAATTATCCCCAACAGAGCAATCGCCATCAACGAGAATCCCCAAGTCAGGAAAACAGGGTCCCGTTGATGGAACGGAAAATAATCACGTGTAGCATGACGGCTGAAAGGGCTAAAGAAGTTGATGAAATATCGAAGGAAGATATATATATAACTTAGTGCCCAGGTCGTGCAGAGTTGATTATGATAGTAGGGATCAGCCAACCGTAGCTAGGGCTAGCACGGGGGTTGGGAACTCAGGTTATAATCGAACTGCGGGTCGGGAGCGCGGAACAGGATGTTTGGATTGGTTAAGAAAATTACTCTGTTGATTTTAGAAAATCCTTATCATAGGGAGTTCGGAGTTGCCACCAATATTTAGGATCCTGGCGTTCTGGTCGAAATTTTTGTACTATATGCTGCCCACATTTTAAACAAGTCATTAAAATGTAAGACTCGTATTTAGTTAATTAGTCATATTAATTAAAGAGCCGAGGTAGTGGAGAATATTGGACAAATCGACCACTTCGGTAAAATTGGTAAATTTGCAGCGTATATTTTGCTGTTAAGTGCGGCCGATGCACTTATACCGAAGAAGACCTTATGCTTTTCGTGTTGCTGTTTATTTATTTTTTTTTTTTTCTAAGTTAAACGGAAAAAAAAAAATACAGTACAAGGGATGAAAAAAAATTGTGACATTAAAAACATTATTGGAAATATCGATGGACCGATAGACGATTGAAAAAAAAAAAAAAAAAAAAATATGGTTAATGGAGGGGTGTTATGTAATGGATGGCTGGAACCATCATACATAACTGAAAAGAAAAAACTTCTTTAATAAAAGATTTAAAATAGTGGGCATCGAATAATCGATTGTCTACCAGTTGAAAAGAGAAAGTGCTTACGTCATAAACAGAGAAATCGGACGACGATTTTTTTGTTTACAAAACAAAGAAACGTGACATTCCTCGTAAGCTCTGGAAGTACAGATATTGGCATGAGTGGTAAATTCACGTGTCGCTCAGCTGAAGATAAAATCGAATGATCATCTGAGGTCAGGAACCGGCAAAGAAATTGTCAAAACGTGACTAAAGAACGCATGTTCTATTATCGATCAGCTGATTGACAGAACGCGTGGATAGGAGAAACAAAGCGACAAAATGCCAATAAAAACGGTGAATCTAAAGAGAGGGCTAGCAGAGAGAGGAGAAACAAGGGACAGCACGTGTCGCTGAAGACCGGATCGAAAAAACGTCAATTTCCCTCCTCAGATCACTGTGAGAACACTGTTACTATCGCTGTGAACTTCAGAACCACCAAAAGAAAAAAGACGAACTGTTTTAAATTGTATAATATTGTAAAATATAATTTTATACAAAAACAAACGCAATTGTGACTTACGTCTTTTAATGCATATTTTTAAGTTACGGCTGATCGTTCTAAGTTGTCAACCGCTTTGTTTTCAGGTTCAACGTTGTTATGACATTTTTGACAATTGACGAGAGGCAAGATAAGGAAAAAGTGCCAATCTAAGGTGAGATAACTCACTAGTCTTAACTCGTTGTCATGACAACCGCTTAGTAAACAAGTGAACCCACGGACGACCGACGTAATTAAAACTGCTATGTACTACAGCCAGGGAGTCCTACGCCCTACTACGATTTCCCAACCTGGGGGCCACTCCACAATACAACAATAGGCCTTGACAGCAAAGTTGTGACTATCAGTGACACTGGGAAACTCTTTTAACCCAATCAAATGCCATAATTGAAAAGTGTTGGCAAAAGAACACTTGCTTATCAAACGGCAAACCATTCATATATATGCAAGATATAGTATGCTTTACGAAGACTGAGAAGTTTAGGCAAGAACCACTTGCTTGCATAACCTTTCAAAAGGTGCCATGGTCGACAGTCAAATGCTGCGGTGAAATCATTGTAACTGATGACTGTCTTTTGTTGGAAGCAACAATGCTATTCAAGGCTTAGTATTACAATCAAGATTTGACCAGTGCAGTCACAACATGAACAAAAACCACATTATTCTGGAGTCAATTTCTGATTGACATCATCTCAAAAGAAACAAAGCAAATATTTTTAGCAGACTTGTCAATCAGATTGATATCATGGTAGTTGCTGCAGTCACTGTTCTATCACTCCAATCTTGGAGAAAAACATTCAGTTTGCCAAAATGTGATGGATGGTAGGCCCTGTATGTTTGTGCTGTGTTTGAAGATCTCAGCAGAGATGTTATCTTTGCCCCAAAGACAAAACTCACTACCAATAGACAAAACACCCAATATCCTCAATGATAATGTTCCTGAAAAGGTTGAGAGTTTTAAATGTTTTGATGTTATCACCACAGACAAGGATCAAGATGGAATCAACATCAAAGCATGGCCTCGCATATCATGCCTTCTGTCGACTTGATTGACATTAAGATCTGAGATAAGGTGCAACACCAAAGTAAGAATCTACCAAGCACTGGTATGAATGATCCTCCTTCATGGTAGTGAATCCTGGCTGATGAGAGTAGAAAATGTAAGACAATTTGAAACTTTTGATCACCACTGTCTGCATCGCATCCACTGTGTTCATTACATTGTTTTTTATACTGACAAGTTACGACTTATCAGGATCCAAAGTTACTTGAGGATAAAGATGTATTGCCAGTTGGATGATGATGAATATTATGAGAGGATTGAAAATGATGAATCGAATGAACAGAACAGACATATATACATATGAAAAGTGATCACACAATTTTATTATTACTTTTACTATCTCACACTCAAGACTAACAACTATCATATCAAAGTTTATTGTAATTTTTCTACCAGAAACAAAAAAGTATACCTTACCGATGGATTGCCTGTCCAGCTAATGGAAGCATTTGGTAAGCATTTAGAATTGGTCGGCCTTCATAGATCTTTACATTGAAATCAAGGATTAATAACAGAATTGAAAAGAGAAACACACAATGTTGATTAATCACTGAATTATGACTGTTCAAAATTTCTTGCGAATTAGAAAATTGTTTTTATTGGTCTATAAACCAATTTTCACAGTATATAACTAAAAATGCAGGCTTCAAATAAGCGAAAATTCCTTAGAAATGCAACATTATTTTGTGGTAAATGAAAAATTGTAATGGAAAGATCAAACCAGTTTAAACATTTGGAAAAACCCCATTATCTTCCCCCCTCTCAAATACATATATCTGCATTTTTCTAAAGGTTGCCCAAGACAGATGGTTAGTTTACAGAATACACATTAGAAAGTAGTATATTCTAATGGAATACATTTATTTTAAACATATTTTACAACTTTAAAAATCATAAAACTAGAGAAAAACAAAAACTATGCAAAATATTTGTAATATCTTTTTGTAATTTGTGAAAAACTTTTTAAAATCATACAGAAACATTTGATAAAGATCATCCAAAGATCATTTCAATAGCAAAATAGTTTGTTTTGTTTTTTTTATGAAATTATAACAATAATTCATCTGGTGTTAAAAAAAAAATAAATAAATAAATAAAAAATAGTACTTTTTCCAAGACCAATTGCCAAGCAAAAAGGATACAGGAAAAACGGACGCCTCTTTGTATCCAACATCCATCACAAGGCCCTTGCTGACACCCAGTGTGTATAAGGCAGACAAATGGCTTGGAACAAAATAAACTGATGGAACCTAAAACAAGGGGGGGAAAAAAATTAATATATATATATATAAGCAATAGAAGCCCCTTTTTTTTCTTTCTTGAGGGGAAAAAATCCTAGCTTCCTTCTTTGACTGTTGGTGCATATAATTAGGAGCAAATAAATTTTAATTAAATTTCATTTCTTTACAAATACAACTTATCCTCTTTGGATTATTTATCAGAGAAAAACAGCAATTGTAAAGTCAACTGAAATTTAAAAAATAGGAATTAGACATCAATAAATATTACCCAAATTTGGAGTACTTAAAGGGTTTTAGGAGACATATGAGGACAATCTTGCATTTGAAAATTTAAATATTTCAGATTTGCATTGAATTTCATCCATAGTCATGCAACACCAATTAAGCAACATTCCCTGAACTTCAAATTCTTTTTAAGACCCATTAAGTTTAAGCCTTAAATTATAGACATTTTCTAGAATCAGAACCATGCAATGGATTCAATCAAAATTGAAATAAGGATTATAGACATATAGTAGCATATTTTGATTTTAATTTTCATAAGGGAACATAGAAGTGATGCAAAACTGTTCAAAGAAATTAAGTTTACCTATTCTAGGAGTGGTATTCTAGTTTATTTAAACATATAGAATACCACATTAAATGATTAAGAAACCAGAAAAATAGAGGAAGAAAGCGACTTTAGAATTTGCATTACTAATGAAAAATAAATAATGAAAAAACTGCAAGTGAAAATGTAACTTACTTCAAAATATTGAAACAACACTTTGGCCAGCGTTTCTCGAAAGACAGTGGGACACAACAATGACTCACAGACTACAACTCTTCTGTCCTGTGATTTGATAGTTATATGCCTGTAGATAAGAAAAAGGATACAGGTGAAAAAGAAATCAAATTAGTTTCATTAATTGCAATTTCTTGTGATTTTTAGCTAATAATAAATAATAATAAACTTCCATAGAATTAAGATATTTTTCAGCAAGTGTAAGCAAGCAAACGATATAGTTGATCCTTTGAAATATCTTATTTTGCATTCAGCACCAGTTTTAAGTTCTTCGATAGTACATCCAATCACCATTACTTTCCTTCCTCCTTTCCTTTTCTCCCCACTCCTCCTCTCCTACAGGGGCATTCCATGTTACAGTTCGGAAGGGTTTTCAGCAATAACATTTATTTTAAAATCGCCCTTATAATACTTTACTCTCTTTTCTGTTTGGCTTGTTTAGTCTTAAGGCATTAATCTTTCATGTAGTACATAAAAAAAACATACTTATGACCATTTTTTTTATAATAGTCTTGTTTCTAGCGTCACAGGCATTACATTTAGACGGGAAGGATATTTTAAACAATGTATAAACTCTGTGAATTGTGCATTTATTTTTTTATAAAAATGTGTATTTCTAAATTTTTATGGAGTCTTCTAATTATTACAATAGTCTTTTAGTAAATTTTTATTCATTGAACCTCTGAAAATTAAGGTATTTGTTGTCACGTGTGTTACACCTTAACACATGCGTTACTCCTGCAAAATCTCATTGATTTCCAAAGTTCCGTGAAGTTGGAAAATACTCAAATTTGCCAACCAATCAGAATAAAGTATTTTCTTAATCTTAGTTTTTGTCCTAATCGAATTGGTCATTTCGTTTGGACCGTACCGTCCCTTAAAGTTCAGGCTTTATAGCATAAACAATTCTCATTGAAAAGATTTCAAACATGTGCAGGTTAGTGTAAAAACACTTATTTTTTTCATGTATGTATCATAAAACTATATCAAGTAGTTTTTTTGAAAACTCTTTGCACGAAAAAGAATTTTGGAGTAAAAATCTTTCGGACAGCACTCATTTTTCCAGCAGCAGCAAGCACCAATAATCCATGTTAGTGACTTAGTGTAAAAAATTGACAAGGCCAGCTTAGTTTTCCATATGGTTGATAAAGAAATTTATTTTCTCAACATTTGAATATTTTAACTTGTGATGAAAAGAAAAATTAAATATTTTAATTATTTTTTTATTTGATAATTTATTTTTAACATTTAGACAAGGACCTATTTAAAATAAAACCATTTCATATCAACAAAGCTGAAAAGTATTGGTTACCAAATGCTGCCGTTTGAAATTATCAGCAAATAAAACAATGTATTTTGTTATAAAATTTGAAATGAATTGAGTACTTTTCACGCAAGTGTCGCTCCTGCAGACGACATGCGCTACCGTCATGTAAATTCGTAACAAAATGTCTGTTTACAAAGTGATTTACAGCAATGAATTACATTTAAATTTTTATCTTTAATTATTTAGAAAACATTACAAGTGTGTGATTATAAAAACAAAATGGCTATGATATACCTTTTGAACGAAATTTCTATCTTGATCTATTTTTGTACTAGAAAACCTCAACTTTATGATGTAACATTTGAATGAAAAGTCACTTATTTTGTTCAAATTATATATATATATAGTAAATTTAGAAAATATATATGGCAATTATATGTGTGTGTGTGTGTGTGTGTGTTCAGTAATGTCCTATTTTAGCTAGGAATTTTTTTTTTTTTAAATGTTCAATTAGAACAAAACAATTGAATAGAAAGTTTATTTCCTAGTGAAGCTTTATCAATTATAGATACTGATATAGAAGTATCAGTAATGAAGTATAACAGAAAAGGCTAATGGTACTGGCCAAAAAAAAAGCTGATATAATTGCATACTGGCCTGCGAATGTGATCGGGAAACCAAGTCCACCAATGGTAGATATTGGAAGAAATCGGGATGTGCTTTATTATTTTCAACCTAAAATTTCTCAATAAATAAATCTTTTATACCATTGCATGAGTATGTTATTTATTATGTCTAACTCCATTGATTATTGAAGATTTTGAAGTGATATTTTGGCATGTAACACATGTGACGCCACGTGTGTTACACAAATTCAAAGTGTTCTTTCAAGAAGAAAAAAAATAGCTAGATTTTTTTTTTTTTTTGCTATTATTTTGTTTGCAGTAATATACTAGCTTATAACCAGAAAGAATTTTTCCTCAGGGGTTTTATGTAAGAATGAGAAGAAAAAAAAGTTGATTAAGTGTCACGTGTGTTACATGGACATAGGGCTAACTTTATGAAAATTTAATGTTAAAATGATTAACTGAAACTCAGGGCCTCAATTATTTTGAAATCTATATATGTCTCAATCATGAAAAATATAATTAAACATAATTCTATGTTATTTATTGGTAAAAATGAATGCCTAAAAAAATAGGAATTCTTTCATTTTCTGACTTCAATAAATAGCCGATGTTTATAGCCTCAGTACAGACAACACAGAAAAGATCAGAATTTAATTTTTTATTCTTTTGTAGTTTAGGCTGTTGTCTTTCAGAAAAAACATAACAATGCTAAAAAATATTGGATTTAAAATTCTTTGATTTTGGACCACTTTCCATGAAATGAGCCTACAGTGATCAAGTTACATTTTATATACAGCATAATCACGTTTTATATACAGCATAATCACGTTTTATATACAGCATAATCACGTTTTATATACAGCATAATCACGTTTTATATACAGCATAATCACGTTTTATATACAGCATAATCACGTTTTATATACAGCATAATCACGTTTTATATACAGCATAATCACGTTTTATATACAGCATAATCACGTTGATGCACCAGTTTTTGTTAGATCACCCTGTTCTACCGCTGGATCAGGCTGGTTAGAATGAGAAAGTGATGCTGGCTTTGTACAAACCAGCTTCACTTTAAACAAACTCTCAGGGAGTGTCATCCATTATCACTAGGATGATTAGAATATCTTTGTTGTTCCGACAAACATTTATCTAAAAATGATCTTCTTGCTAACTTTTTGTCTATATATCTATATATATGAACAATTTTTTTTTCACATTTTTTCAAATTAAATTTTTGAAGATTTAAAAAGAAAAAATTGCATTGTCTGAAAATGCATTTTACTTCATCTTTTTATAAAAACAGAACAGTTTTGCACCATTTTTATAACATCTTACGAAAATCAAAATCAAGATATGTTACTAAACTTCTAAATGTTTATAATCCTTGTTCTAATTTTGATCAAAATTCATTACATGATTTGGATTTATCAGACAATTGATTATATCTTTAGTGCCATTTTCACAATGTAACCCTAGACCTTCTTCAGGTGTATCTTGTCAAACTCTGGAATTTTTCCGTCAAACTCTGGAATTTGGACGGAATTTCGAACAGAACCCTTTATTTAATTCATAAGTGGTAGCATGCTCTTGTTCCATCAGCCATGACTGGATAGAGGTCCTAAGTAATTTGCAATTGTATTTTTCAGTCATCCACACTGAGAATTAAACCTTCAACATTCAGAACTTCAGAAGTATTTGGAAAAATCAATTGTAAAAGTGAGGTTCAATTCTCAGTGAAGGCGACCGAAAAATCCAATTGCAAATTACTTAAGCTCTTTATCCAGTCATGGCTGATGGAACAAGAGCATGCTACCCCCATGAGGTAAATAAAGAGTTCCATTTGAAATTCCGTCCAGATTCCAGAGTTCAACAGAAATATTACTGAGTTCAACAAGATACACCCTTTTTTTTTAATTACATTTTCACCCCAAACAAGGCACAGTGCCACTTTGATGTAGGGGGATACTATCTGGGACATAATTTGTAGGGGTTCTATGTAGGGAGTTGAGCAGCAAGATGTCCTTATACTTAAACTTCTGCATATCAGGACACTCAGGGAAGAAACTATTAATCAAAGGCTTTCTTACATCTTGGGATTTCTACTGCGTAGGGGTGGAATTTTACTGCTCGTCGGGTTTGAGTATTTCCGTCAAGGGGGCACAAGGGTTTGTAGTTCATCGAAGCATCCAATATTAAAATACTTGTAAAAAAGGCAGAGGGCTGCAACATTTCATTGATGGGATAGCGGTTGATGCCTAGCTGATAGTGCAGGACTTATTATTTTGGTGATTCTCTCTTTTGAACTTTGTCTAAAAGAGAGACTAGTAGCTGATGCACTGTCCCAAATGTAGCAACAATACTCCATACATGGGCAAATGGTGGCCTTGTAAAGTTCAGGATATTCTCAGGCATAAGTAACTTTCTAGCACAGTAGAGAGAACCCACCTTCTTTGCAGCAGCCTTAGCAATGTCCTCAATGTATCTGTTCCAACTAATGTTCCCCATAGCCGAGGAGTTTGAACGAAGTGCTTTCAGGTAATGTACCATTAGTCATGGCTATTAGTGGTTGAGCAGGTTTCTTGTAGTTATTAAAAGATAAGAAGCTTAGTCTTGGCAACATTGAATGTGACCATTCATTTTTTTCCCATTCCACTAGAGATCTTCCTCTAGTGTTTTCTGCCATTGCAGTTCATTCGTTTTCCCCTCATGTCTGTTATAGAGCATGATGAAGAAGGCCAGAGGTTACATCGACCGAAATGTTGTGAAAATGACACTGAAGATGAGAACAGTAGTCTGATGAATCCAAATAATACAAATAACCAATCCTCATCTCAAAAATTCAAAAATGTTATGATTTGGATTCTAGAAAATATCTCAAATTTAAAACTTAAACTTAAAGGATATTAAGGAATTGAAATTCATGGAAACCTGCTTCAATTTAATTCTTAATTGATTTCAACATAAATTCAATAGGTTCCAATTTTTTAAATAGGCGATTGTACCCATGTACTAAAACCTTTTAAAATACTCCAAAGATACATTTTCTAGGGCAATTGCTCTTGACATATCAAAGGCCTTTGATAGGGTATGGCATAAAGGTCTACTCCACAAAATTTTCAGCTACGGTATAGCTGGAAATGTTTTCAATTATTAAACCATTTCTCTGTTAGGTTCATAAGAATAGTGGTTGATGGGCAAAAATCAAAAGCTCACACTATTAATGCTAGAGTCCCTCAGAGGTGCATCCTGGGCCCAACTCTCTTCCAAATCTACATCAATGATCTCTCAAATCACATCCTAAGATCATTCATAGATATTTATGCTGACGACACTACCATCTATGGCAACACTTCAAAGGCCGTAAATGACCAAGTTCTCTCTGATTCTCTCTCCTCTGATCTTGGTCACATGGTGCAATGGGGAAAGAGGTGGCTGGTTAATTTTAATACATCTAAAACCAAGCTTCTATTTTTACATCATCAACGCTCTGATCCCTGTCTGGCATCAATTGAAATGAATAGCTCTAATCTTGGAGTGGCTCCATGTTTTGACAAGCTTCTGGGTCTGACCTTTGCTCCTGATCTGAGATGGAACATACATCAAATCCGTTGCCAAGGCTGCTGGAAAAATGGTAGGATCCTTCTACTACTCCAGTAGATATCTCACTGCTGATGCAATTCTCTACCTGCATAAGAGCCAAGTACGTCCAAGTATGGAGTACTGTTGCTACATCTGAGCAGGAGCTGCTAGAAGCACATCCTGCCTTGACAGAATTCAAAATAGACTTTGTAGCCCGTAGTGGAGGATGCTCTTTTCTCTTCCCTGCAACCGCTTTCCTACAGAAGAAACGCTGTGAACCTGTCTCTGCTTTATCTCTTTATTTGTGCCTAAACCTAAAAGTAGATTCCATGAACAAAGCTTCTTTCTTAGAACTCGCATGCTTGTAAAACTCTATTCTTTTTTCCTGCTTTCCCACTGACTACAATATGGTCATCTTCAAGTCCAACGTGAACAAGTTCTTGATGAGCCATCCCCTTTACCAAATTTCCACTATTAATGATTACTATGATATTTTCCCATTGACTACCATACACTCATTAACCCTTATCCTTGAGTGGCTTCCGGGACTTGATAAATGGTGACTCCTTTGTAAGAAAAAAAAAAAAAAAAATTAAATTTATGGAATATTTATTAAGTGACGTCTAACATCTATTGTTAAAATTTCACAAACCTGAATTTTTTATTTGCTTTCTTTGCATTTAACTAAATATAGCCAACATTACCTCTATTTATGCCTACCATCTATGCTCCAAAATTCTATTAGTTCATAGGAATATATAAACTCACTAAAAAATACAACATATTTTATAATCTTGTGTATGTATAAAGACTCAAGAGAGCTATTTAAATGTCTCATTTTCATAACTATTTTTTTTAAACAGTTCATAATAAATTAATGTTTGGTGTTATTCATTTGTAATTTCATTTTCAAATCTAATATAAGTTCTTCTTGAGCGGTCATCTTAAATAATCAAACCCTATCAAAGTTCCATCCTTACCGATCATCACGGTATTGCCTTAGTCTACCCGACACTCATTTACCTTTATCCTAGAGTGGCCATGGACCATGATAAGCATTGACCACACATATGGATGTAATAGTTTTGTCAATATTAACCATAATTTAAATAAATTAAAAAAGGATAAATTAGTTAAACATTTCTTAAATTAAACTAACACTGCTTGCTAGAAAGAAAGATATACTGACAAGGCATAAGAAGAGTTCATGAACAAAAAAGGGAGGAATAAGCTGACTGCTTGCTCTCTTCAATGGAGTTTTGTATGAATTTGTTGCACTGGAAGGGAGTATTCTGTTGCCTAAAAGTTGCAATTCTGACTTGTGAACATAAGCCAGGTTAGAGATTTAAACATAAAATGATCTACATATACAAAGAATTAAGAAAAGCAAAGTAATCAATATACCTGAAATACAAATGTTTTAAAAATTCTTTCAGTATTTCATACAAATCATCAGCATTTTTGAAGTCCCATATTTTTCTCACCTGCAAGAAAAAATATATAATTGTTTCAAATCACATTTATCAATAATTAAAGTTTTTTTTTTAATTTAAAAATTTGAAGCATAAACGAAAACAAAATAATTTTTAAATTATAATGATTTAGAAATCAGTGAAAATGCAGAATTTTTTTCACAAATAAACATTTAAATTCTAATTTTCAACCAATATAAGAGTTTTCATTAGAAAAATACAGACAATATTCTTGCTTCTTTTATTTTACGTGGCAAGTCACTTAATCGTAGTCTTGTGTTCTTATTAAAGATAGAAGTTTTTATGAGGTGCTTTCAATAGGTTTCCAGGCGTTTTTTCTGTAGAAATTTGTTTGTTTGTTGTTTATCTTGGGTTTTACGGTATGTCAACCCTTTCAGTTATTTTATGCCGAGTGTCTATTGGTGCAGGGTTCTTTTTAAATTTTTATTTAATTAAAATTAAAAAAATTTTTTATAAAGGCCAATTTTTTTAAGATATGAAAGTATGATGTGGAGATTGTTTTCATCGAATAAATCCTTAATGTTGTTTTTTTTGTAGAAATTATTCCTTGTTACAAAATCAGTGCATTCAATTAGTATGTGTTTTATTGTGTGAGTGGTATTTGACAAGGTATACATATGGGTTGGCTTTCTTTTTTTTTGGGGGGGGGGCGAGATAGGAGTGTGTTAAATGTGTATGGCCTATTTTTATTCTTGTTAGTTTGACTTCTTTTCTGTTTAGTTTTATATTTTGTTCTTGTTTTAATTTTTGGCATTATTTTGTGAAGTTTGTTGTTAGGATGTTCATTCCAGTAAGTTTGCCATTTTTCTGTTGTGTATTTGTTGATATCTCTTAAGATCTGTGTATAGAATTTTAAAATTTGCATCAATTGCGAGATTTAAGGCGGTTTTTGCTGCTGAATCTGCTAATTCATTACCTTTGATACCAGAATAGCTTGGTATCCAGCAGAAAATGATTTCTTTTTGATTGTTTAATTCAGTTAATTTGTGGAGTAATTTTGTGATTAAGGGGTTGTCCATCTTTTTATTTTTTATAGCTTTTAGAGTAGATTGGGAGTCTGAAAGGATTATAAATTTTTATTCTTTGTTATTGGAGGTTAGATTGAGAACTAAAGTTAGAGCATGTATATCCAATAACACTAAAAATTGATGTTTCTTTTGGGAGGTTTGATTGTTTTTTGGTTGATTTGTTGAGTATTGCTGCATTATTTGTTTAGATCCATCTGTATTGATGTGTGTGTGGTTTGGATACTTTTCATTGAGATCATCATTGTAAGTAATTGCATGGGTTTGTTTCTTTTCAAATATGAAATTTAAACTTAGATCGATGTTGGGGGGGGGTATCAATTTTCCAAGGAGGAGTTTTGAGTAGGACAGTTTCATGGATTTTGGTTATGTATAGATTTGCTTCTTTGGAGATTGGTTTTATTCTGAATCCAAAAGTTTTGATTGTATTTTCTTTCTAATTGAAAAGGCGTTTACAATTTGGGTTTAAAGTGCTATTGTATGCTGGGTTTGTGAGGTTGGCTGTTAGTTTTGTGTAGTACTTTAAACCAAGGTTTTAGTGTCTAAGCATCAGAGGGATTTCATGCACTTCTGGATATAGGCTTTCTACAGAAGAGGTTTAAAATGCTCCTGGTGCTAGTCTTAGTCCGGAGTGGTAGGGATTTTAAGCTGCCATACTCTATTTTAGATAGATCTGATTAGGGCTCTATATAGTGTGAGTAGCGTGTTCTTGTCGGCTCCGTAATTTGTATGGGCAATGACTCGTAGGAGTTGTAGTGTTTTATTGCATTTGGTTTTGATGTAATTGATGTGTGAAACGAAGTTTAATTTTTTGTCAAAAGTGATTCTTAGCTGCTTGTGTAAGGTTGGATCAGGGTACAGTTTGCGTTGGTTACAAAAATGGATTTTGTTTTAGTTTGAAATCATTTTTTGTTGCCCATTTATTAATTTTATTTATGTTATATTGTAATTTTCTTTCGATGGTGTGAATGTATTTTGATCTGTAACTGATTGCACGGTCATCTACGTATAAGGAGCTATGTATATCAGAAGAGAGTTCTTTTATAATATTGTTGATTTTGATGTTGAAGAGAGTTGTTGACAATATTCTACCCTGTGGCACTCCTTGATACTGTGGGTCTAATAAAGTAGAGTCTATGTGAATGTAGAAATATTGTCAGAAGTTTATGAATTCAGGTAGTCTGCCTCTTAGTTCAATGTTATGGAGATCTTTTATGATGCTGTGTTTCTAAGTAGTTTCGTATGCTTTTTCAAGATAAAAAAAAAACAAAAAAAAACAGATGTTACATGTTTCTTATTAATGAAAGATTCTCTGATGTAATTTTCAAGGTTAATGATGTGGTCTATACATCCTCGATTTTTTGGTATCCACATTGAGTTTTTGAAATTATTTTGTTATCTAAATACCATATGAGACGGTAGTTGATTATTCTTTCAAATGTTTTCAAAGGCAGCTTGTGAGAGCTATTGGTCTGTAGTTTTCTGGGTTTGATATATCTTCCCCAAATTTGGGTATCGGTATTACTGTTGCTGGTTTCCATGAACTTGGGAAATCTTTTGTTTCCCATATTTCATTATAAATTTGAGAAGGAGTTTTAATGATTTGAGCAGGATTTGTTTAAGGAAGCTGTAGTGCACTTCATCTGGTTCTACAGCCAAAGTTATGGGATTTTTCTATGGCAGTTTCTAGATCTTTGAGTGAGAAGATTCTATTGTAAGGCTCTTGGTTTTTGGAGTTAAAGTTTATTTTGTACTTTTCTTCATGTTTCTTAAGTATTTGAAATTGTTTATTGTAGTGTAGTGTTGTAGTGATGATGAATTTTCGCCAAAGGTTTTAGCTAGTGTGTTGGCAATATTTTTTTTATCAGTTATTTTCTGTTTTTGAGGAGGTATTTGATTGGGGTAGGATTGTATTTTCCGGATATTTCCTAATCATTTTCCAGACGGTTTTGGGTTGAGTGGTGGTGTTAATTTTGTTGACAAATTATTGCCAGCAGGTTCTTTTGGGACGAGAATTTTGGGGTATGCATTTTTTGGCTATTGTTATGAGTGGTTCAGTGAATTCTTCCATTGTTTAGATTTGGTGTTCTGTTAATTGTAGTGAACAAAGTTCTTTGAATTTTGCCTAGTTGGCTTTGTTTGTGTTCCATCTGGGTATGTGATTTTCGATGGAGTCATTGTAATTGATTATAATAGGGTAGTGATCACTTCCACATGGTTCTTTGTAAATGCTCCATGTATAATCCAAGAAGCTTGATGGATCACACATGGTAAGATCAATGGAATTAGTTCATCTGTTTGTTTTTTTTTTTTATGTGTATGTGGGATTTTTTTTGATTGAGGAGGTGTAGTAAAAAAAAAAAAAAAAAAATCGTGCAAACCTTTTACCACTGGCAACGCCCGCTTCAGAGAGTGAAAGAAGAAGAAGAGAATGGCCACTGCGTCTATTTATAGACTAGAGATCATGGGAAGAGTATGCAAATAACTTTGGACGGTTTTGTCCTATAAAAAGCCTGTATTTGGGAGAGAGGGTGTCTTTTTTATTTGGCAGAAGCAATTGCTGTCAGAAGTGCATTGGACTGCAGGATTGAAGAGTGAAGATTGAGTTGTGGGGTCGTTGTATTTAACCACAAGCTATTTCGGCCAAGAACAGATCATGGAATCTGGGATGTTGAGATTGGGAAAAGATGTGATACCACCTTTTAGTGGAGAAGGTGATGTAGTCGGATGGATAAAGAAAGTAAAACTGGTGGCTAAGCTTCAACATGTGTCAGACCTTGCCAGTTTTATTCCACTTTTTTTGCAGGGAGATGCACTCGCTCTCTATCTTGAGATGAATAATGCAGAACAAGAAGATGCAGAACTGATAGAGATGAGACTCGTGACCGCCTTCACTGAGGGGCCTTTTGAGGCATACGAAAAACTGCAACGATTCAAGTGGACAGGAGAATCGGTGGATGTTTATGCTAATAAAATCAAAAGATTGGCTGGACTGGCGGGATATCTGGGAAGAGGGCTGGAACATACAGCCAAACTGGCATTCATAACTGGATTCCCAGACGATGTATCTGTGGCATTACAGCAGCTACCGAACATAGAGAGAATGGATGTCAGCAAACTGATACCGACTGCACGGCTTTTAGTCAGCAAAAGAGTCGTAGAAACTCGGACATTGGCCGCAAGTGCGCAAACTAATGAGACTAATAAGGGAAAGAAAGAATCAAGCCTTCAGTGCTTTAGATGTCAAGGACCGCACCTAAAAAAAGATTGCACAGAGATCCCTAGGGCCAGGGCAACATGCTACAATTGTGGAAAATTTGGCCACATTGCGAGATATTGTCCTCAGATTCAGGGAAATGGGCAAGGGGGAGCTTCTGCGCCGCAAGCTACCCTAGCAATGAAATGAAGGCGCGATACTGGCCTCTTCCTATAATAGAAGTAGAGGTGAATGATTCTGTAATGACTGCACTTGTCGATACTGGGTGCACCACTACTTTAATCAATTCCAAACTTTTGAAGGGATATGGAAGGAGCGGTACAGTGAAAGCAGTTGATGGGAGGAATATAGAATGTAAAGGAGCCAGACAAGTGGAGATAAAAGTCTGTGGAATGCACGTAAAGGTGAAGGCAATTTTGATGAATCACATCGTTGATGGGATCGACGTCATAATTGGAATGGACGTGATTAATGAGCTGGGAGGTGTAACTATAAAGAAAGCCAAAGTGAAGTTTGGAGATATTCAATGTGCCGTGGCTGCCCATCAGCTGAATGTTTGCAAAATCGAGGATAAAGACTTTGAAGCAAACTTCGATGGAGATAAATGGACAGTAAGATGGACATGGAAGGAAGAGCCTCCAGTATTGCAGAACAAAGTCCAATATTATAAAGACTCTCTGGAAGGCGATAAGAAATTAGAATTCGAGAAAGAGGTGGAAAGATGGATATCGGATGGTATTCTGTTACCATGGAAAGGAGAAAGAAAAGGCGTGTTGCCATTGATGGCAGTATTTCAGGCCACAAAAGGGAAAGTTAGGCCAGTGTTCGACTTTCGTGAGTTGAACCGTTTTGTGGCGTGTCATACAGGGAGCGACATAATAGATGTGATGAAAAGATAAGAAAGTGGAGACAGTTGGTAGGAGGGACCGCAATAGTGGACCTTAAGTCTGCCTACCTGCAACTACATGTGGCAAAGGAACTATGGCAGTACCAGCTGGTCTGTTATAAAGGAAAAACCTATTGCCTAACACGATTAGGATTCGGACTTAATGTCGCACCAAAGATTATGGCAGCCATTTTAAAAACAGTATTAAAGAAAGGAAGTAGGACGAAAGAGGCCACTGATTCATACATTGATGATATAATGGTAGACGTAACGAAAATATCGACACAGGCAGTTGTGGAACATTTGAAGGGGTTTGGGTTAGCAGCAAAATCTCCGGAATCCCTGGACGGAGGAGCGGCACTGGGCCTTAAGCTTATGAAAAATAAGATGGGTGCACTAATTTTCAGGAGAAGCAACGAGATCCCAGAGATGGGAGGAGAAATTAGTAGGCGGGAGCTATTTTCGATCTGTGGTAAATTATTGGGGCACTATCCAATTGCTGGATGGCTGCGATTAGCATGCAGTTATGTGGAAAGAAGAGCAAATGGAGTGGATTGGGAAGAAAAAGTTGATTGCAGAACCATGAAAGTGATGCAGGAGGTTCTAACTGAGGTGAAAAAAGAAGACCCTGTTAATGGCGCTTGGCACATACCTGAAGTGAGCACAGGAGTCGTGTGGTGTGATGCAAGCAATGTTGCAACTGGCGTGGTTGTCGAGATTGGCGGTGTGGTGGCGGAAGATGCAACTTGGCTGAGGAAAAGTGATGACTTTAATCACATTAACATAGCTGAATTAGATGCTGTTCTAAAGGGTGTCAATTTAGCTATCAAATGGAGACTGACAAATATTGAAATAAGAACTGATTCAGCCACTGTACTCAGTTGGGTGAACTCTACTGTGGAGGAGAGTGGCAGAATATGAACAAAGGGTGCTGGAGAAGTGATAATAAAGCGGAGATTAGGGATGCTTAGAGAGTTGATGTCTGAATTGAAACTGCAGATAAAAGCAGTGTTTGTGCCTTCTGAAAGAAACAAGGCAGATGCGCTAACACGGATAAAAAAACAGTGGTTAATTGAGAAAGAGGAGGCGCCGATATGCTGTCTTGGAATTGGAGAAATTAAAGAGTTGCATGACATGCATCACATGGGAGTGGAGAGAACATTATATTTGGTGAGGCAAGTGGATCCGAATGTAAAACGGGAAGAAATTCAGATGATAGTAAAGAACTGTGTTTGGTGTCAATCGATCGATCCTGCCCCAAATATACATAATCCTGGGGAAATTGGAGTTTTAACGAACTGGACGAGACTAGCTATTGACATAGCACACTACCGAGGGGGAGCGTACTTATCAATAATTGATTGTGGGCCAAGTAGACTGGCGATATGGAAGGAACTGCGAGTGGAAGCCGCATCTGCAGTTGCAACTGAATTAGAAAAGGTGATGCTTGAACGAGGTCTAGTAAGGGAGGTGATAATGGACAACGGCACTGTTTTTCGCTCAGAAATCTTTCAGACGATGTTAAAAAAATGGAAGATTAAAAGTTATTACAGGGCAGCCTACAGACCTGGAGGAAATGGCATTGTGGAGCGACATCATCGGACCGTGAAAGCAATAGCTGAGAGAGGAAGAATATCGCCTGAAGAGGCCACATTTTGGTACAACATGTCCCCTAAGGTCGGGCAAAGAGATGACAGTGCCACATAGAGCAATCTTTAATTACGAATGGAGACATCCTAGAGACATGTCATCGGAAATTAATGATCAAAGACCAGCCAGAATCCAAATAGGAGAAGAAGTTTGGGTGAAACCGCCTAATGCCCGATGCACAACGCAGTGGGGAAGAGGAGTGATAACAGGAGTGCAATCCCCAAACAACTTAAGTGTCAATGGAATGCCACGACATGTTTTAGATTTAAGGCGTGTGGTCCATTTAGGTGATGAGGATGGTGGTACTGAGCCAGGGAGTGATGAAGATGAACCGGTGCCGATGCAGAGACCGCAAAGAGAACGCAATGCGCCGATCTGGACACGGGATTATGAGATGTGAATGATCTTTAATGATCATGGGGGCGTGTAGTAAAAAAAAAAAAAAAAAAAAAAAATCGTGCAAACCTTTTACCACTGGCAACGCCCGCTTCAGAGAGTGAAAGAAGAAGAAGAGAATGGCCACTGCGTCTATTTATAGACTAGAGATCATGGGAAGAGTATGCAAATAACTTTGGACGGTTTTTTCTTATAAAAAGCCTGTATTTGGGAGAGAGGGTGTCTTTTTTATTTGGCAGAAGCAATTGCTGTCAGAAGTGCATTGGACTGCAGGATTGAAGAGTGAAGATTGAGTTGTGGGGTCGTTGTATTTAACCACAGGAGGCATAAGTCATTTTTGTTAATTAGTTGTTCAATTTTATTTCCTTTTAAGTTGGTGACTTTACATCCCCATAGCGTACTGTGGCAGTTAAAGTCTCCTAGGAGGATGAATGGTGAAGGTAGTTGTTTTATTAAATTTTCTAGTTCATTTTCATTTATTGGTTGAGCAGATTGTGATTGTTTTGTGTAATGTGACTGGAGTTGTGATTGCTTGGAGATTTGTTTTGACAGAGAAATTACTTTGAGGTATGTCATTCCCTACAAGAATTGAGGTGCCTCCATTAGCACGAAGGCCTGTGTTATGGAAGTAGTTGTATTGTTCATAATTTGGTGTTTTGAAATGATTATTGTTTTGTAGGAAGGTTTCTTGCAAACAGACAATAGCTGAGTTGCAGAGTGAAATGAGTATAAGAAGTTTGTTATAATTAGATTTTATTCCACAACAATTCCATTGGATGATTCGTTTTTTTTTTTTATCCATGAGGTTATTTAATTTTCCTCTATTTCCATCTCTTTAGAGGTAGAGGGTTTATCTTTTGCCAGAGTTTATGCCTTTGGTGAAGTGTTTTGATGAGTTTTTTCTTTGTTTTGTTTGAATCTGGATGTCAATCTGGTCTTGCTTGGGATGTTGCTGTTTTGGCTTCTTGTTCATTTTTTTCCAGCTGGATTACTTGTTTGTTTTTGTTTTTTATCCAGGGTGTTTTCAGTTTCCATTTTTTCTAGAATTTGGAATTTATTTTGAGTGCCTATTGTTTGGTTTTCTCCTTTTCTGGAGCGTTCTTTATTTACTATTTTATCATTGCTTATATTTTTATTATTTTCTGGTGGTTGTTTTGTTGGTTTCTGTGATATTTTTTTATGTTTCTGCTGTAGATGGAATCTTACTTTCTTTGTTTGGCTTTGTTATTTCTATTGTTTTGTTTTCCAGATTATTTTGAAATTCTGGCCATTCCTAAATGTTTAATGTAATTAGTTTGTTTATCAGTTCCTTATATTGATCATATATTTCATTATGTTGGCATGGTTTAGTTTTCTCAGCATATGTGTTGCCTTTCAAGTATGAATCAACTATTTTTCTGACTTCTGGGAATGTTTTTTTTTTTTTACTTTACTTCCATTATTTCGTTTTCTTTTTTATATGTTTTACATATTTTAGAGAAGGCCGAGTGGTCTTCTCTGCTGTTAGTGCATTTCACTTCATTTATGCATTTTTCTTCAGTGTTGTTTGGCTCTGTTGCCGCATTCTCCACATATTCTTTTTCCTTTACAGACTTCTTTATGATGTCCATATTTTTGGCAGTTGAAACACTTTAACGGAGTTGGAATGTATTTATCTACTTTTATGCTTAAGTAGATATCTTGATTTCTTTGAGTATTGTTGGTGTGTTGAAAGTTGATATATATATGTATTGGTGGTTATTATTTTATTGCGTTTTTTTATGTTGATACGAATGTGATTACTCCTTGTTTTTCAATTCGGTTTTTATTTCTTCCTTTGTTGCTAATGATAGCTTGTAGCTTCGAATTACTCCTTTTAAAATGTTTAGTCTTTCATGGGGAAAGACTTTGCACTTATACTCATGGAAATTCTTTATTGTAAGTAGAGATTGGGCATCTTTATGATTGGTTACTTCGACTAGTAGGTTTCCGTGTTTTGTTTTTTTTTTAATTGTTTTTGGTTTATGTTTTGTAGATGATATCTTTTCTATTAGAAAGGGTGATAAGTTTCCAATTTTTTTATTTTCTATTAATTCAATAACTAGGAATCTTGGGAAGTTTCCTTCGTTTATAGATGGAATGGTTTTCCTAGTTTTGGATTTTTGTTCCTCATCTGAGCTAGAGAGGTCAGAGTTACAGGAATGGTTTCTTTTAAGGGCTTGGAGAGGAAAGTATTTGTTTTTTTCAGCCATGTATTTTGGGGTTTATTTTTCATCAACCACACTCCCTACCCACCTCGGAGTCCAAAATGCGGACATAGTAAGAGAGAAAACCCATTCGCCTTGACCATGTCAGAGCTACGTGGAGGATATACTCTTTTGATAAGTTCTCAAGCACTTTATTTCCTGGTCATTATGCCCTCAAAAATACATATGTTCAGATGGAGTGTTAAGTTCTGGTTTTTCCAATTGATTGCTCCTTGCCACCGCCTTCTAGCACTTACTTGATATTTTTGGTAGTGGGGGGAGGGGGAAATTGGAGTACCTTTGAGTTTTATTCTTTGTTATGGTAGTTGGTATTTTGAGTGTAAGTGCTAGGGTTTGGCGTGACTGGCCAATTGGTTAGATCGGGCTTCTCTGACTGCCCATCTAGCCGAAGTAAGAGCCGAAGTGATGTGTTGCGGTGCCTAGACTTCTATGCACCCAGGTCTAGGTTAGCTCAATCACCAGGATCATGTCCTAAAATGTTACATTTTACCCACAGCTAACTGGTTGGCCCATTGAGGGATTTTTACCCTCAGCAGGGAGGCAGTCTGCTTATTCTGATGCCCTACCAACAGGGCGAAGAAAAAAAAAAAAAAAATAAAAAAGGGTTTATACTTCAGGTTGTTTACATTTTCCTATATCCACTCATGGGTTCCAATTTGCTGATTTTGTAGGATAAGATAGAGATAGAGGTAAAGACTTGTAGTGGATTTTGTTTTTATTTATCCCGGCCCTGCAGAACATGATTCAGCTCTGCAAAGGGAAAAGGGTTATAATATTCTTGGTTGGTGTGTTTTAAGTCAGGAAGCCAGTCGTGGGAGTGGAAAAAGAAAAAAAATGGAGGCGGACTTGTTTTTGTTTTGGGCTTTGCAGAACATGATTTAGTTGTGCAAAGAGTTAAAAAATAAAATAAAAAGGTGTTAATGTAAGAGCATTTGAGTCAGGAAGCCATCTTCAGACAGCCTTGAAAATTCAGTATGTTATACATTTTATGAGATGACTGACCAATTTTTATGATTTCAGGTTCAAATGAACAGCTACAGCAGGAATTGGAATACACCTTACTAAAGCCTGATTGTCACAGCTGGTGAATTTCAAAAGTACAATCTGAACATGAGGATACTTTAAAATAATATGCGATAAAATTCTGTTTTAAAATTGAAAAAAATGTTACAGAAACGTATGGAATGATTCAGACTTTTGGACCATCTTGCATGAATCGAGCATCAGTTTTTGAGTGGCATAAGAGAATTGGAACTTTGTCAGTGAGAGTTGAAGACATGGATAGAAATGATATGAGAATGATACAATGGATGCGTAATATGAATCTTGATGACAGGCTTAGATCTGACGAGCTCAAAAGAATAAACGCAAACAGTATGAGGAAATGTGCAGAGATATAGAAAACAAGGAAAGAAAAACAAGGAAAAGAAGAGAAAAAAATTTTTGAAGAGAATTATCTCCCTAAGACTTGATTTGTGAATTCAACTGATCTGATCGGTCGAGGAGTGCATTATATTTGTTGTGTTTTCAGATTGGTACTTCAATTGTAAAGGTAATTAGGACCATATTTTACATACAGCACCTAGTATTTCAAAATGGTTGTCCATATAAGTGGATGGTAAGACTAGTATATTTATTATAGGACACCTGATATTTTAAGTTTTATATAATAATAGGTTGATCTACTCTATAAATATTTTATAATAGTCATCAGTGTAAATAAAATAAAACAGTCAAACTTAAAATAAAAAGAAAATAAAGTACATCTAAACTCCATAAAACTACATCTAGATATTTATTTATACTTTTCCATGGAGTGTTTTTATTCTTTAAGTTTAGATGTTTCTTTTTTTTTTTTTTACATAGGCATCACCACATTATCAAGGCCAAGAGGCCACTCAAGGATAAGGGTTAAAGAGTGTACAGTAGAAATTGGACAATATAGTAATCATTAGTAATGAAAATTCGGTAAATTTGATAACTTATATGGAACGGCTCATCAAGAACTTATTTACGTTAGACTTGAAGACAACCATATTGTAGTCAGCCGGAAAGCAGGAAAATGGAAGACAATTCCACAGGCGTGCAGTTCTAAGAAAGAAGCTTTGTTCATGGAATCTATATTTAGGTTTAGGCACAGATAAAGAGTGGGGGGAATCATTGATAGTGTTTACAGCTAGACGAGCGTTTCTTGTGAAAGTTAGGTGAGGGGGGACCATAGACTGAAGCTCAGTTGAACACTTTCCATGAAAATAACGATACATCAGAGACAAACTCGCAACATCTCTTCTGTGAGATAGAGGTTGCAAGGAAGAGAAAAGGACATCTCCTACGAGGCTACAAAGTCTATTTTGAACTCTATCAAGGCAGGACAAGTCCTTTCTAGCAGCTCCTGCTCAGATGCGGCAACAGTACTTCATCCTTGGACGTACCTGGCTCTTATATAGATTGAGAATTGCATCAGCAGTGAGATATCTACTGCATCAATAGAAAGATCACACCATTTTTCCAGTGGCCTTGGCAACAGATTTGATGTACGTGTTCCATTTAAGAGCAGGAGTAATGGTCAAGCCAAGAAGCTTGTCAAAACTTGAGGCCTCTTCAAGACGAGAGCGATTCATTTCAATTGATGTCAGATGTGGATCAGAATGTTGATGATGTAAAGAGAGAAGCTTGGTTTATATGCATTAAAAGTAACCAGCCACTCCTTTCCCCATTGTACCACGTGCTCAAGATCAGAGGAGAGAGAATCGGAGAGAACTTGGTCGTTTACTGTCTTAGATGTGCTACCATAAATGGTTTCTAATACGATATATAAATATTATTTAGTTCAATCAGACATTACCATTTAATATTAAATTCCAGAGAATTAAAATCTGAACAGAATTTATGGGATGACTTAATAGGTAAAGAAATATATTTTTATACCAGTAGCTTTTAGTGGTCTCCCCATAACGAAAGGAGGGTGGACCTGTAAATTCACCCTTGTCTGTTTGTCTGTCTGCACTTTTCTCAATAACTACGTCTTGGGATTTTTTTAAAGTTTTGCACAAACATTAAACATGATATGAGTAAAAAAGTAACAGAACAGATTTTCCGGGAAAACTCCGGTTGCCCCCATCCCACCCCACCCCAGGGATGCCTTTCAGATTAAAATGGCTAAAATTAACACTTTTGTGCTTATTAAAAAAATTTGATGTCTTAGATTTTTATAAAAGTTGTAACTAACTGATTTCTATATAATTTTGTCTATACTTCGCAATAACTCTTTTAGGACTATTTTTGGGACTATTTTACCATATTTGTCCAAAATTTTCTATGTATGTCTATTTAGCAGTTTTACATGGTGCTGAACTCAAATTTGACTATGTTAAGGCTTTGGGGACTTTTGGAGCTAAATAGCAGGGGAGGAAGGGGGGGGGGGCAAATGATGGACTTAGTCACTTTTTTTTTGCATGGTGCAGAACTCAAATTTACATATGTTAAGGCCTAAAAATGCACTGTTTGTTCATTTTCACTAGGATTTGATGCCCCCTGGGGACTTTTGAGGCTAAAGGGGGGAGGGGAGCACAAATGCTGAACTTAGTCATTTTTTTATGCCTTGTTCAATGTGCACTCATGGTGGACCATGCATGCTTCACTTGTTTAAATACATTTCAATAGTATAAGAATCCATTTTTATGTTTATTTTATTCTAACCAAGAATTTTTATTTTTTTTTATTTTTGGAGATAATTCTTTTGCATCTCATATAGACCTGTGCATGATAAATTGTTTGAAAGTCAACAAGTCGTTAATTACGACAGCAAAAATAATCAGTGACAAGGAATATGAATTTCATTTTGCAACATCAACTGCATGTGTTGAATGTAATATCACACAGGATTAGTGAATCAATTGATGAAGGATGTATTTCTTGAGCAATAGCTCTTGATATATTTGATAAGAGTTTGGCACAAAGGTTTGCTTCTATGGAATATCTGGAAATGTCTTTACAACCATTAAATCCTTTCTCTCAGATAGGTTTATAAAAGTAGTTGTTGATGGGCAGAAGTCCAAAACACATTGTATCTATGTCGGCATGCTTCAGGGATCTATTCTAGGTCAAACCTTCTTCTGGATCTTCAAACTCATATTGTAAGATCATTTGTTGATTTTTATGCAGATGACACAACCATTTATGGCAACACTTCAAAGAGCATTAATGATTTTTCTCTTCCAACCTAGAGTATGCAGTTTAATGTAGATAAAAAAAAATGGCTGGTTATTTTTAATACACCTAAAATCAAGCTTCTCTCCTTTCACCACCAATGCTCCAATCCTCATTTTGTTTCAATTGAAATGGAGGGTTTTTTCCTTCAAGCCTTCTACTTCTAGGACTGACCTTCATGCCCGACCTCAAATGGAAGACTTATATCTATTGCTAAGGTCACTGGAAAAATAGTTGGATCTTTCTATCACTCCAGACGGTATCTTACCCCTGATGCAACCATCTACTTGTATAAAAGCCAAATATGTCCCAAGAGAGATTACTATTGCTACATCTGGAGCCACTCAGGGCATCCTTTCCTGCCTCAACTAAGAACAAAACAACTTGAAACCTAGTGAGGGATGTCCTCTTCTCCACAATCTCTTTCTCATAGAAGATAAATTGCTAGTCTTTCTCTACTCATCATTATTTCCATGGAGATATTGTACAATTTATGATTGCTCTGCAAGACATTTACAACAAGAACTCATCTTGCTACAACTGTAAATTTTCTTTTCTCCATCTGTATACCTAAAATGAAGCAAAACTTCTATGAGCAAAGTTTCTCCTTAAGTAACCTCATGTATTGTGTTCTCTAGAACACAATACATGGGGTTGCTTCCCAGTTGACATGGCATGACGGCATGGTCGTTTTCAAGTTCAATCTTAAATTCTTGTTGAGCCATCCTCTTAAATAATCTCAGTTTAAATCATTGTTACAAATCCTCAAGTTACTCTTTCACTTTTCAGGTAACAAACTCATTCATTCTTATTCTCAAGTGGCCTTTGTGTCTTAATAAGTGGTGATTTGTTAGTATATTAAAGAAAAAAAAAAGACATTAAAGAATTAGAATACAATGAAAATTAACTTTAAAATGAATGTTTGTCTACCTGGCCCGTTCGAATTTTGACTTGACTTGCAATAATATATCTTGGGCCCATTTCTCCTGCAAAACCACATCTGGAGGAAAAAATAAAAAGAATTTTAAATTTGTTCAAAAAAATTGTGTAGAAATCTAAGAATGAACACACTCTACATCTAAAGAATGCAACTGAAAAACAAGTACATAAAAAAATAATTTTGGTTCTTTTGGAGGTCATCTTTTATTTGAGGCCAAGAAATCTTGAGTCAATCCCGGAAATGACCAAAGCTTTTTTTTTTTTTGAGGAAGTTTTTTCAATTTTTACAAGCTAAAACTTTTTTTTAACCCTAACCTAATAAAATTAGAAAAAAAAAAGAACACCCACTTGAATATATTTTACTTCATGAAGGATTTATTTTGTATGAAAATCTATTAACTTTTTTTTTAGTCATTCAAAAATTAAAAAAAAGGATCTCTTAATCATGCACTAATTGACTATTAGTGACAAATAGTCAGCTTAGAGTTAGGCTTAGATCAAGGTAAACAAGAGTAATTGTAAACCAGTTGTCTAGTATTTGATATCTTTGTTTGTCATTGTGATTTTTTTCTTCAGTTTCTGACGAGATAAACATTTGATGGTTTCTGGTTATTTACAAAAATTTTCTTGGTTTTGTTTGGTTCAAATTCTGAAGAAGTACTATGTTTAAAAATTTTTTAAATAGAATCTCAAAAATCTACATTTTAGAGATGGCAGGTGGGGTTGTATACATAGTTTTATTTACTGAAAAAAATTATTTTTGCAAAGTTTTCATTTTCTTTTACAGATATATATATATATAATATAAAGCTGAATGTGTGTGTGTCTGATCACGAATAGGCTCCTATATGGTTGACTATTTTAAAAAACTGATTACATATAATGATAGAAGATGTATCGAGACACAGGAATGGGTATGTTTGATCTGGCAGAACGGTGGTTCATTAAAATTGTAGGGTCTGCGTTCGCGCCTGGTCCACAAAGTATGGAAATAAAAAATTTAAAAATTAAAAAAAAAAAACGTTTACAAGTGTTTTTGATAAAGATGTACATAAGAATACTTTGATAAGTATATTTTAACTTAAATAGGGATGGTATAATAAAATTGTGGGGTCTGCGTTCACGCCTGGCCTCCATGGAATGGAAATAGGCACAAACTTTAATAAAGACTTTTCATATCTATCTGCGTAAGTATACTATGATAATTATGTTTCAGTTTGAAGAAATATGGTATAATAAAATTATGGGGTGTTCGTTTGCACCTGACCTCCATAGAATGGAAATATGTCACAAAGTTTAACAAGGTTTTTTAATATAGATCCACAGAATATTGTGATAAGTGTTTCAGTATGTACAGGTATGGTATAATAAATTATGGGGTTTATCTATTTTATTTTTACTTTCATCATATTTTGCTTTGGTTTTGATACCCCCAAATTCGAAGCTATCTCTTTACAACCCTCCCTTTTCATAACCTATCATACTTTCATAAATCAGAGTCCATTTTCAAAACTTATAAAACATTTGCCTTTTAGCACGGTAGCGAAAGAGGCCACCTTTCTTGCAGCAGCCTTGGCAATTATCTCAATGTATGTGTGCCAATTCATGGTTGTCTGAATGTTAACCCTAGGAGCTCGAGGGAAATACTGTCAGGCAGTGTATCATTAGCTATGCCAATCAGTGGATGAGAATGGAATTATTAAAAGAAATAAGTTTAGTCTTGGCAGCATTGAACGTTACCAACCAGTTACGGCCCCATTCACTATAGAGTGGAGGTCTTCCTCTAGAGTTTTAACAATTTCCTTAGATATTTGTTTATTAGTTTTATCTTTGTTTGTTATAGAGCGTGGTATTATCAGCCCTATCGTAGAAAACATTTTATCAAGAAAATCATTTATGAATATCAGGAATAATAAAGGATGGACATCCACATTTATATCATGTTTTGGTGTACAACCATCACGGATAACCGGGATTGTTCTCTTTCATCTAAAAAAGATTTGATTATGTGAGTAATAACATACGATTTGATTTTCATGAGAAGACCAAACCCTGTCAAATGACTTGGATATGCCTACGGCTACCGACCTAGCTTCTCCTGCCTTATCCAGTTCAGAGATCACAGTTATGATATCTGAAATAGAATGGGTTTGTTGTTGGTTGGATAAAAGTTTGTCTGCGAGGTGGCGGACTGGTAGATGATTAAGGACTCAAAAGATTTATGCGAAGAAAGAAAGGGGGCTAATGGGACGATAATTGAGCGAGTCAGTTCTTTCGCCAGAATTCTTGTTAACTGGTACAACAGAAGCAATTTTCCAGCAGTCGGGAAAGCAAGAGTCATTAAGGCATTTGTTGCAGAACCGGAGCAACATCAGCAGAGCATTTTTTAAATAGTATAGCAGGGATAAGATTGGCTCACATGCCTTCGAGGTGTCTAGATTTATTAAGGCATCACAAACAAGGGAATGATTTTGAGATCAACGAGTGTGGCTATTGTCTGCAAAGGGAAATTTGGGAAGGGAGTGGCCTGCTGGGTCTCAATGTTGGGCAAGCAGATTTTCCTTTCAGTAGCTGTGCAAATAATTGTTAAATGAAAGGCTTTTGCGTTTATTACTTATTTATTTGTTCACTTTACTATTTTGTTTACTTCTACTTTGTTTTCTTTTTATGATTGCGTTTACTTTTACAGGTCTGTGTGTTCTTATCAATGTTCTTACTTATATATGTGTGTGTGTGTGTGTGTGTGTGTGTGTGTGTGTGTATTCTTATCCTTGTTACGTGCAGTTCACTGTTATATGTGTGTGTGTGTGTGTGTGTGTTCTTATCTTTACACCGTTTCTTGCCTTGAAAGTCTTCAAGACGTGTATGTGCCATGTATAATGCGTACATACCTGGTTTCCTTGGCCAGCGGAAGATGCCTTCTTGGATGTTGGTCTCCATCTCGTGGGGAGTGGTCACTGCAGACAGATGTATCGATAAACAACAAGATGGATTTGAAGCTTCAATCTTTCATTTCAAGGCAAGCCTATCATCTCGAACCCTGATTGTCGAATTTCCTGTCTGCATTCTCTGCTGCACAAAACCAACTCTCAGCCCATGTGGTCGTCAACTGAAAGCCTACGACCACAATTCCCGTGTCACCTCTAATTTCCGGTGCATTCTCTCTAGGTTGATATCTGTCAAACCTAACCTTTTGTGACCCTGACAATTCGCTGATGGGAAATGAAATATACTTACATAACTTCTATTTCTAAAACTACCTATATAGCAATTAAGCTGGGATTCCCAATACTACACAATCTCAAGGATAGTGGGGGAATTGTCACTTTTCATTACTGTTATAAATTTTCTAGAAATCATGAATTCCTAATTTCTGTGATTTGATGCGTTTTCTGATAACTTTGGAATGCCTTCTCTTGGCTGGGGCTATTTCTCTCTTGCAATTATTTCTAGCTTCTACAAACTTTTACCTATTTGTGTTAGACTCGTGTCAGATAAGTCTGCGGAATGCATACTGCTTTCGAGCGATAGCAGTTGCACAATCAGAGGTGAAGAGTGTGGTTTGAGAAAGTACTTTTGTGTGGGAATGTGTGCTTCAATTGCTGCATTGAACCATTCAGTAGTTTCATTTGCATATTGTTCCACAGGAAGAGAAAAGATACTACTCCATCGAGCGTCTCTGATGTGATCCCTGATGGCTTCTCAGTCAGCCTTCTTATAGTACCTTGTTGTTTTGAGTAATGGCTCTTCAGTTTCAAATCGAGAGTTTAGGGTGATTTCTACCATTATCATGTGATCGGCATTCCTGTCGGCTATGAGTATTTATTACATAGTTATCAGGAATTGTGGTTAGAAATAAATCTAGAAGTGAGGCTTGTTGGTCCTGTTGATTTGGGAGACAGGTCGGAAACGTAACTGTCTGTGATAGGGAATGGGATATAGAGAAGCTATGCATTATGCGTGTAAATAGAGAAACTAAGCCAATTACTATGGTGGACATTAAAGTCACTAAATACATGTACTTGCACGCGAGTATCTAGGGAATGTGCTGTATCTATACTGTCAGAGACTTCGTTCGTTAGGATACAATTCTGGTTCGAGGGAAAACAGTAAAGCCTGATCACCACCTGATTCTAGTTTGGATTCTCTAGTCAAAGGGAGGGTGTTTCGAATATAGACTTCAAGTCTGTGCATATGTCCGAGTCCTTACAGCAAAGAAGATTTTACTGTTTTCTGTTTACATTGGGGAGGGGGCGTGGATGGTGTTAAAGTAGTCAGTGTTGTCTTGTAGAGTAAGGTAATATTTACCTATTTTTCAAATGAAACGTTTTCATATCTTTTACTACAAAGAATTGAAATTTGGGAAATATTTATGGTATTTTTTACGACCTGCCCCAGCGTAGTATAAACACCCCATGTTAAGAACGGCTTTCGGAATAACCCCCCCAACCTCCATGATAAGAACGGCTTTCGAGGTTGGGGGTATTCCGAAAGCCGTTCTTAACCTGGGAAGATTGGGGTGTTTATAATAGGCTGGGGCAGGTCATGTAGTCTGATAAATCAGAAGTACCTGAATTTTCACGAAGAGTTTTAACCCTCTGGTATTTTTTTTTAGATTAGGTCCACCTCCACAATTTTCTTTTAAATGACACCTTTTAACAGTTTTCGACTATGCTGAATATGAAAATCGCATTGAAATTTTGCAGAAATAATTAGTTATCGAGATATAAAAAGTTGTACCCTTGCATTATATTTTAAAATTCATAATGATCGGTGAAATGACTGAATGAGCACGGGTGAATTCTGTACATACATATAAACATATCTAACTTTATAAATAAAAATAAATTAGACTTTTAGAAAAATTAATATACAACTTATATTCAACAGCTTTTTGTCATATATTGAATTCAGTTTATTTATTTTACTTAAAAACATATTTATATTAATTGCATTGCCAAATTTGTCAAGTTATTATAAAGAAATTTCAGCGTTAGAGAAGTTAACAAGTGAAATGAATTCGTATTTTAAATAAATACTTACTTTGTATATGCGGTCCCGATATCCAGAACGACAGCAGGAAACACAGAGGCTTCGTAAAGAGGCATTTTCGTTTTTAGTAAACACTTTTTTTCACAAGTACTTCTCTAAACGCCAGACGCCATCGTCAGAACGTCGGTAATATTAGAGGAAGTTGCTATTTTTTAACGGAAACACTCGAACGAATGATTGTCGTTTAATTTCGTTACTGGAAATATATAAACTTAACTGAAAATAGTATATTATTAAAAAGCATTAAATTCGCTAAAATTATAACAATATGAATATTGTATGAAGTATTTAAATATTAATCTCCACTATAAAAAAATAAATAAATAAGTGTTCACGGAAATAAGCGAAAATTTTCGTATGAACTCGGCATGTCAGCTGTTGTAAAATAAATAAATAAATAAATACAATTTCCGAATTTTCTTGAGGATTAAAATTTGAAAAAAATAATATTTTGAGAATTAATAACAACGCAATAAACATTGGTGCTAATGCAGAGAATGATCCGCGCTATTTTGTAAATGGTATTTCCACGTTTAAAGTTGTATGAAATGTTTTTTTATTCAATTGTAAGGTTAAAGTACAGAATAGGTACAAGAACACACCCTCCCCCTCCCCATGCTAAGAATGGCTTTTTAAATAATAACGTTATTATTTCAGCACGGATCACTCTCTGCATGAGTACCCAAACATTATATGATTAAAATGACGATAAAATAATCGACTACCCAAAACAAATTATTTGATTATTTGGTAAATGTTACCTTACGTTACAACAGAACACAGATCATTCTACTTTGCTTTTTCAGGGATATTGAGGCTGACAACGAATCTGATAATCAAACCCGCAGCAAATTTACCGTTTGCATGGTATGAACCCCTAGACCTTGGGACTATTTTGTGCATTTTCACCGCCTTGTTTTTCTTACATGATACGTTCGCGTGGTAAACTTGCAGCGAGTTTGATTATCAGATTAATTGTCAGCGACCGCGAATACCCTTAAAAAAACAAATTAGAATGGTCGGTGTTCCGTTGTAGCGTAAGGTAACATTTACCGATTATTTTTGTTACTGTTGCTAAAGACGGTATGTAACATTTTTGTAAATCTGTAGAGATTCTCTACTGAAACACCTCCCTTCTGGAGATACAAGACTTGCGAGATCAGTTAAGAGAATTAATTAAAAAGGCACTAGTGGGGGCGGTTACTGGAAATTAGTGATGGTTTGGTCTCAAAGCCAAGATCAGAAGCTTCTCCGTCAAGTAGGCCCAGTGCCTCACACTAGATAAGACCAAGATGAAGAAGCAGCTAGAGCAGAAACTAGCCTGGGCTACGGGGGAGGGTGATAGGGTTAGTCAGGAACTAGCTAAGCAGGACCTTCTACACGAGACTAGCAAGCATTACGAAGGCCAAGTAATAAGAGCTAGGCTCAGAAAAATAGGCAATAAAGCAGTCAATTCTGATGCGGACATGTGCCGTGAGGTTTCTAGGCATGACTTGGACAAATACATTGCAAAAGTCAGACATCCAGATGGACGCATCCTGGAATTGACTCGGGAGATCTGCGAGGGGTTTTGAGAACATTTCAAGGAGCATTTTACGCAACAACCCAATCTTCCGGTCCTTGAGTTTAGCGACTATTTGGCCAACTCCCCCCGCCTCGAGGCGGCTAGAGCAGCTAGTTGCGAGGCCCGGGTGACGGAGCGGGAGGTCTTTATTGTGCTGAAGCAGGTCACCTATGACGGATCACCGAGACTCGATGGTCTGCCATACGAACTGTATTTGAGGCTGTCGCCCATGTTTCTGCCTCTTCTGACGGATGTGTTCAACCACTGGTTTGCTTAGGGATCCATCCCAGGGCAAGTCACCAGGGGAGTGATTACAGTTCTGAAGAAAGGTGACGAGCATGGAGGGGGAGAGTTAGACGACTACAGGCCCATAACTCTGCTAAACACAGAGTTGAAGATTTTGGCCAAGGTCCTGTCGAATCGGCTGCAGGTAACAACCTGCAGCCGATTCGACAGAACAATGTTATCGGCAAGTTGGTTGCACCGGAACAGAACAACTGAAGGGGAGATTGATTCAGAACAACTTGCACCTGATCCGCACGATCCTAGAGGGGGGAATAGATAATGATACAGAAGCTGTGCTGATCAATTTAGATCAGTCTAAGGCGTCCGATAGGGTCGACCATCATTTCCTGACATCTGTCTTAGAGGCTGCAAGTTTTAAACCGGACTTCTGCAAGTGGATCTCTGTGATGTATCAAAAGTGCTCGATTGAAACCCTTTGTTATCTCTCAGTCGGTTTGTCAGGGTTGTCTGCTGTCACCCCTGTTTTACGTCCTGACCTTGGAGCCTCTGCTCCGCAAGCTGAAACGTGGGGAGGCAAATTCGGCCCTGTGCAGAATGGCTCTGCCTGGCGGCTCAGCTGCCAAGGTATCCGCGTTTGCTGATGATGTCACGGTCTTTGTGTCAAGCTTCGGAGACATCGAGATCATGTCGGAGGCACTTGCACAGTACGAAAGAATCACGGGGGCCAAGATAAACTGCAGTAAGTTGGTCAGACTGCAGTTGGCCACCTGGAGTGGCAGCGCAAACCTCCGGTGCCCTTCAGCTGGACAGATGGCCCAGTTCAGATCATTGGCGTGTGGTTCAGACTGAGTCTCCAGCTTGATAAGAATTGGTCGGAGGTACAGTCAAAGGTGGAGGCTGCAGTCAACTCATGGCTTCCTAGGAAGCTTTCCTTAAAGAGTAGAGCTGAGGTGTGCACCACATACGTCTTCCCTCTCATCCTTTACCGATTGGCCGTACTTCCTCTGCCTGCACAACACCTAAAAGCTCTTGTCGAACTCTTGTCCTTGCTCCTTTGGGACAGAGTAAGACACTGGGTGAGCAGACAGGTCTGCATTCAACGTCCGTGTGAGGGAGGTTTGGGAATGCCGGACTTGAAGATCAAGAAAATCAACCGTGACACTCCGTGATTACTGACGCCTTTCCCAACCTCATTCTCGACCCCTCTATCGAGAGTCGTCACAGGCCGCGGGGAGATCAGCCTTCCTGAAAGATCGCCGAGCAGTGCTAAAACGACTACCAAGGTCCAGTGACCTTGTGACTGCTACCCATAGGGAACTCCACAGGGATCTAGTGGGGGAGGGGGGCTGCAGACGACCCGCTATGCACACGTTTGGGTTGGCAGCAGAGTGAGATCCATTCCGTGTGGAGTTAGGCGCCAGGTTTGAATCATCTGAACAATTCAGAGTTCTCTCTGACCTAACGATTGACCCAAAATGCACTTCTACTTAACAACATACAATGCAGTTCTGGTTTTTTGGAGTCACCTGCTTGCCCCGTTGCAGAACAGCAGCCCTAGAAACGACTGATCACGCTTTCTTTGGTTGCCGCAAACTCTGCCAGTATTAGTCGAAAGAAATCAATCACTAACACCCCATCCCTCATCCAGAAAATTTCTTTTCTCCATTTCATCTCATCTAGAAGGCACATAGAGACTGTCCCACAAGAGCTGAGGTTCCTTTACAAACTAAAGTGAAACAGACAGTCTATCAACTAGACGGGGTTGGGAGGGTCCTACTAACCATTGCTTGTATTTTTTCTTCCCCCACCCTCGCTACAAATGAATTATTGTATTACCTTTATTGTTATCTTTTTTGTTTTTAAATGTTAATAAAAAATGTTAAAAAAATTGGGTGCTAAGTAGGATGTAGCTAAGAGAAACTTTTGTTTAGTTCTAGAGTGAGAAGGATGACCAACGACCCCCATTTTCCCCCCTATTGAGCTGGCCTTGTGCCTAAGTTTTTTGTTCATGTTTATTTTTGCCTGAATAAAAGATTTAATATCTCAAAATGTAGTATCTGTTCTTCAGATGCTGCACTTCAATTTCTTGTTCTCTGTCAGTGGAGGAGAAATCCTTCACAACTGAGACAATTTTTATCTTTGTTCCTTTTCTCCACATTAAAAAACAACCCATGGGGAGACATTATAAATAGGAACTTAAGTGTATCTACATAAAATGAGATTTTATTTTTTTAAGCAATTACATATAAACACTCTGCAAAATTGGCCAAAAGCAAAATAATTAGAATTTAGAATGTGGGATCAGTTTAGTAAATAAATATTACGTAAAATTGTCATTCATTTCTGACCATTCTATCTTTTAGAGCAGTTAACTAAATTTTTGCTCTCTAAGTTTTAGAACATCCATCTGCCCCTAAAATGTTCATAGGATTTCTCTCCCATATAATAATAATAATAATAATAATAATAATAATAATAATAATAATAATAATATGTCAATATAAACTGGCATCCAACCAAATAAGTGAGGAAGGTCAAGGAGGATATAAAGACTGAGGAGAGAAAGCATTAGCCAGACCTTCGCAGGTTGAGTGCAAAGAGGAGTGGGACCTTAAGAAGGCTTATTAGCACCCAAATTCTAGTGAAGACTAATGGTTGCTGCCAACGAGAAATCAATGATAAGCGTCTTTGTGATAACTGTAGGAGAAAAGAAGTTTAAATGACATTAAATTTCTCTGCCCCAAATAAAATAATAAAAAAAAGGAATAAAACAAAACTACACCTCCTTCTCGATTAAAATGCACCGCATTTATTTTTCAACAAAAATAACAAGATGAACAAGCAAAGATCCGATTGGTTAGAGTTATCAAGATTAAAAGATCATGTTAGATGAAAGTCCTTCATTGAATTAATAAAATTAGAAGGTGAAGTCGTGTGTGAAAATAATGTTCTTACTTCAAGGTTTGTGTTTTAACTGGCGAAGTACCCCTTATTCAAAAGTCTTATGAGGAAATTAGTCCGTTGTTATTAATTTTTATAGAAAATGTACGGAATGGGTACGTGTGTGCATAAGTGTAATTTTGGGGTGCTCGCGTGGCATATGTAATCATGGTTTCAACAGATTGGAAAAGAACGATGAGATAAAAACGAGAGGCATGTTCTCATGTCACATCAGAGCAAGAAGAGGAGAAGAAAGAAAGGAAAAAAGGGGAGAAAGAATGTTTGTTGGATTTAAATACTTTTTGAACCAGCTCCACTACACAATTGCTGCTCCTGGTATTTAGTTTTTGGAAAAGCTTTAAAAAGACAATCTTCTCAATTTTCTCATTGGTCGCTTGTGTCACGTGGTACTGTCTTCAACTACGCCCGCCAGAAATATGTCCATTTTACTTTTGTTGTTGTGAGAAAAGCGTGTGGACATATTTGAAATTATGTCATTGCTGGAAGCACTTACTTTTGTGAAAATACGCGGGAACGTTGAAATTAATAAACGTTCGTTTATTTGCGCACAAGTGTGTGTGTGTGTGTGTATGTGTAAGTGAATGAGTGAAAGCACATAACGCAAACTCATTTGCAAAGGTTATCAAAAGAGATGGAGAGTACTGAAAATCTGGGTAGACTTGTTGTCACTCAGACTCCAGAGAACACTACAAGTTATTCTCAAAGAAAAATCTTTGATGATGGTGTCGTGGTGTACTTACGTCATGGTGTGTATTTTACTGCGCCGGCCATTTTTTGTAACCAATCTCATATACAAGCCAAGCAGCTGAAGGGTCTCATGTAAGGACTATCTTCTCAACACTTCTATTTATGTGAAGTACAAACTACTATTCATGTGAACTACAAACTACTGCTTATGTAAACTAAAAACAACAACTTATGTGAAGTACAAACTACGACTTATATGAACTACAAACTACTACTTATGTAAAATAAAAACTATTACTTATGTGAACTACAAACTACTACTTATGTGAACTACAAACTACTACTTATGTAGACTAAAAACTACTACTTATGTAAACTACAAACTACTACTTATGTAAAATAAAAACTATTACTTATGTAAACTACAAACTACTACTTATATAAACTACAAACTATTACTTATGTGAACTACAAACTACTACTCATGTAAACTACAAACTACTACTTATGTGAACTACAAACTACTACTTATGTGAACTACAAACTACAACTTATGTAAACTACAAACTACTACTTATATAAACTACAAACTACTACTTATATAAACTAAAAACTATTACTTATGTGAACTACAAACTACTACTTATATAAACTACAAACAAATACTTATGTGAACTACAAACTACTACATATATAAACTACAAACTACTACTTATGTAAACTACAAACTACTACTTATGTGAACTACAAACTACTACTTATATAAACTACAAACTACTACTTATGTAAACTACAAACTACTACTTATATAAACTACAAACTACTACTTATATGAACTAAAAACCATTACTTATGTAAACTACAAACTACTACTTATGTGAACTACAAACTACTACTTATGTAAACTACAAACTACTACTTATGTAAACTACAAACTACTACTTATATAAACTACAAACTATTACTTATGTGAACTACAAACTACTACTTATGTAAATAACAAACTACTACTTATGTAAACTACAAACTACTACTTATGTGAACTACAAATTACTACTTATACAAACTACAAACTACAACTTATATACACTACAAACTATTATTATGTGAACTGCAGACTACTACTAATGTAAACCACAAACAACTACTCATGTAAACTACAAACTACTACTTATATAAACTACAAACTATTACTTATGTGAACTACAAACTACTACTTATATGAACTACATACTATTACTTATGTAAACTACAAACTACTACTTATGTAAACTACAAACTATTACATATGTGAACTACAAACTACTACTTATATGACCTACATACTATTACTTATGTAAACTACAAACTACTACTTATGTAAACTACAAACTACTACTTATGTGAACTACAAACTACTACTTATATGAACTACATACTATTATTATGTAAACTATAAAATATTACTTATGTGAACTACAAACTATTATTTATGTGCACTACAAACTACTTCTTATGTAAACTACAAACTACTACATATGTAAACAACAAACTACTACTTATGTGAACTACAAACTACTACTTATATGAACTACATACTATTACTTATGTAAACTACAAACTACTACTTATGTAAACTACAAACTACTACTTATGTAAACTACAAACTACTACTTATGTGAACTACAAACTACTACTTATATGAAACACAAACTACTACTTATATGACCTACATACTATTACATATGTAAACTACAACCTGCTAATTATGTGAACTACAAACTACTACTTATATGAACTACAAACTACTACATATATGAACTACATACTATTACTTATGTAAACTACAAACTACTACTTATGTAAACTCCAAACTACTACTTCTGTAAACTACAAACTAATACTTATGTAAACTACAAACTACTACTTATATGAACTACATACTATTACATATGTAAACTACAAACTAAACCTTCTGTAAACTACAAACTACTACTTATATGAACTACATACTATTACTTATGTGAACTACATACTATTACTTATGTAAACTACAAACTACTACTTATATGAACTACATACTATTACATATCTGAACTACAAACTACTACTTATATAAGCTACAAACTACTACTTATGTAAACTACAAACTACTACTTAAGTGAACTACAAACTACTACTTATATAAACTACAAACTACTACTTATGTAAACTACAAACTACTACTTATATAAACTACAAACTACTACTTATATGAACTAAAAACCATTACTTATGTAAACTACAAACTACTACTTATGTGAACTACAAACTACTACTTATGTAAACTACAAACTACTACTTATGTAAACTACAAACTACTACTTATGTAAACTACAAACTATTACTTATGTGAACTACAAACTACTACTTATGTAAACAAAAAACTACTACTCATGTAAACTACAAACTACTACTTATGTGAACTACAAATTACTACTTATATAAACTACACCCTACAACTTATATAAACTACAAACTATTATTATGTGAACTACAGACTACTACTAATGTAAACTACAAACTACTACTCATGTAAACTACAAACTACTACTTATATAAACTACAAACTATTACTTATGTGAACTACAAACTACTACTTATATGCACTACATACTATTACCTATGTAAACTACAAACTACTACTTATGTAAACTACAAACTATTACATATGTGAACTACAAACTACTACTTATATGCACTACATACTATTACTTATGTAAACTACAAACTACTACTTATGTAAACTACAAACTATTACATATGTGAACTACAAACTATTACTTATATGAACTACACACTATTACTTATGTAAACTACAAACTACTACTTATGTAAACTACAAACTACTACTTATGTAAACTACAAACTACTACTAATGTAAACTACAAACTACTACTTATGTAAACTACAAACTACTACTTATGTAAACTACATACTATTACTTATGTAAACTACAAACTACAACTTATGTAAACTACAAACTATTACTTATGTGAACTACCAACTACTACTTATATAAACTACATACTATTACTTATGTAAACTACAAACTACTACTTATGTAAACTACAAACTACTACCTATATGAACTACATACTATTACTCATGTAAACTACAAACTACTACTTATGTGAACTACAAACTACTACTTATATGAACTACATACTATTACTTATGTAAACTACAAACTACTACTTATGTAATCTACAAACTATTACTTATGTGAACTACAAACTACTACTTATATGAACTACATACTATTACTTATGTAAACTACAAACTACTATTTATGTAAACTCCAAACTACTACTTATGTACACTACAAACTACTACTTATGTGAACTACAAACTACTACTGATATGAACAACATACTATTACTTATGTAAACTACAAACTACTACTTATGTAAACTACAAACTACTACTTATGTAAACTACAAACTACTACTTATGTAAACTACAAACTACTACTTATATGAACTACATACTATTACTTATGTAAACTACAAACTACTACTTATATGAACTACATACTATTACTTATGTAAACTACACACTAGTACTTATATGAACTACATACTATTACTTATGTAAACTATAAACTACTACTTATATGAACTACATACTATTACTTATGTAAATTATAAACTACTACTTATATGAACTACATACTATTACTTATGTAAACTACAAACTACTACTTATATGAACTACATACTATTACTTATGTAAACTACAAACTACATGAACAACAAAATACTACTTATATGAACTACATACTATTACATATGTAAACTACAAACTGCTACTTATGTGAACTACAAACTACTACTTATATGAACTACAAACTACTACATATATGAACTACATACTATTACTTATGTAAACTACAAAGTACTACTTATATGAACTACATACTATTACATATGTAAACTACAAACTATAACTTCTGTAAACTACAAACTACTACTTATGTGAACTACAAACTACTACTTATATGAACTACATACTATTACTTATGTAAAGTACAAACTACTACTTATGTAAACTACAAACTACTACTTATGTAAATTACAAACTACTACTTATGTAAACTACATACTACTACTTATGTAAATTACAAACTACTACTTATGTAAACTACATACTACTACTTATGTGAACGACAAACTACTACTTATATGAACTACATACTATTACTTATGTAAACTACAAACTACTACTTATGTAAACTACAAACTACTACTTATGTAAACTACAAACTACTACTTATGTAAATTACAAACTACTACTTATGTAAACTACATACTACTACTTATGTGAACTACAAACTACTACTTATATGAACTACATACGATTACTTATGTGAACTACATACTATTACTTATGTAAACTACAAACTACTACTTATGTAAACTACAAACTACTACTTATGTAAATTACAAACTACTACTTATGTAAACTACATACTACTACTTATGTGAACTACAAACTACTACTTATATGAACTACATACTATTACTTATGTAAACTACAAACTACTACTAATGTAAACTACAAACTACTACTTATGTAAACTACATACTACTACTTATGTAAATTACAAACTACTACTTATGTAAACTACATACTACTACTTATGTGAACTACAAACTACTACTTATATGAACTGCATACTATTACTTATGTGAACTACATACTATTACTTATGTAAACTACAAACTACTACTTATGTAAACTACAAACTACTACTTATGTAAATTACAAACTACTACTTATGTAAACTACATACTACTACTTATGTGAACTACAAACTACAACTTATATGAACTACATACTATTACTCATGTAAACTACAAACTACTACTTATATGAACCACATGCTATTACTTATGTAAACTACAAACTACTACTTATGTAAACTACAAACTACTACTTAAGTAAACTACAAACTACTACTTATCTAAACTACAAACTACTACTTATATGAACTACATACGATTACCTATGTAAACTACAAACTACTACTTATGTAAAGTACAAACTACTACTTATATGAACTACAAACTACCACTTATATGAACTACATAATATTACTAATGTAAAGTACATAATATTACTGTTACTTAAGTTAACTAGAAACTACTACTTAAGTGAACTACAAACTACTACTTATGTGAACTACAAACTACTACTTATGTGAATTACAAACTACTACTTAAGTGAACTACAAACTACTACTTAAGTGAACTACAAACTACAACTTATATGAACTACAAACTACTACTTATGTGAACTACAAACTACTACTTATATAAACTACAAACTACTACTTATGTGAACTACAAACTACTACTTATATAAACTACAAACTTCTACTTACGTAAACTACAAACTACTACTTATGTGAACTACAAACTACTACTTATATGATCTACAAACTACTACTTATGTAAACTACAAACTATTACTTATGTAAACTAGGGGAGGGAGACCTCTTTAGTCCTGGACGACAACCTTCCTAGAGCTGGTGACTCAAACTAAACACTGGTTTGCAAATCTAAACTGCTTAAGGAGGAGATAGGCTCTGTCTATCTCCCGGCTTTCATACTCCTTCTTTGCCTATTGGCCAGCCGTAGAGGTACTATGACAGGGACTCGTCTAAATCACCCAGTGGTTGACCTTGTTTCCTGACTAGCGCAATGAACGCCGCTTTTCCCCGCTCCCGCCACATCCCATCCCCCTAAACTGGACATAGTGGGGTGCTTCAGTGCCATATATGTCGGTCCAGTTGGACTGGGCTGGCTTTGCCTAATGGATTGAGGGTACCGGATTGACAGTTCCTGGCTGCTGTTTCCGACTGATAGTACAGGGGCCCTAACTCTTTGCTAGGGCTTAGAGCGGCTGCTCCATCAACAGTTGTAAAATATCGGGATGTTTGTAGTGCCATGTTGTGCATGGAAAGGGACTCTGCACTCATCCACGGTGGCCTTTCCTGAGGCCACAATCCTGTGGGTGAGGACAGCTGATGGTCTACTTGTATTGCATGTCTGGTATTCTGCACAACTACTTGTCCAGCACCCCCTTACTCCCTCACCCTAACTGAATCTTTTAAATAAAATAAAATGAAATGACAGCTCAAGCAAAAGTTATGTTTAAACCAGGCCCAAACTTAAAGAAAACCAACCTGCCTCCTCCCTTGAGGCTTGCATTTACTAATATCCGCGGGCTTAGAACTAACTTAGATGATGTTGAGTCATTTCTCCTTGTAAACACCCCGGATATCTTAGCATTAAGTGAAACTAACCTTCACTCCTCCATTCCCTCTTACCACTTTAACATGCCTGGTTATCTCCCACTCTACCGTAAGGACTCGAACAGACATATGCATGGACTTGGAGTCTTTATTTGTAACACCCTCCCCCTGACTAGAGAAATAAAACTAGAATCAGAGGACCAGGCGTTTATGTGCTTCAGACTAAATATGCAACACAATATTAGCTACTTGTATTTTCTCTACCGCTCTCCCTCAAACCAAGACTGTACCCTAATAAACAAAGTCTCAGACAGCATAGATATAGCACTCTCCCTCGATACTAGCGCACAAATACATGTATTTGGTGACTTCAATGTCCACCACAGTAACTGACTAGGATTCTCTAATCACACAGATGTAGCTGGTAGTGCAACACATAGCTTCTCTATATCTCATTCCCTATCTCAGTTGGTTACATTTACGACACGTTTCCCAGACCAGCACGATCAACATGCCTCACTTCTAGATCTCTTTCTGACAACAGTTCCCAATGACTGTACAACAAATGCCCACAGCCCACTCGGGAATGCTGATCACACTGTGATAATGGTAGAAATCAGCCTAAATTCTCGCCCTAAAACTGAAGGCCCACTACTCAAAACAACGAGGTATTACAAAAAGGCTGATTGGGAAGCCATCAGGGAGCTCATCAGAGATGCCCCATTACAAAATATCTTTACTCTTCCAGCAGAACAGTGTGCAAATGAGACCACTGAATGGTTCAAAACTGCTATTGAAGCACATGTTCCCACATGGAAATTCTATAGCAAGCCCCACTCTCCCCAATGGTTTACTTCTGCTTGTGCAGCTGCCATTTGTCAAAGGCAGCATGCGTTCCGCAGATTAAACCGGCATAAGTCCAGCTCAAATAAACAGAAGTTTATAGAAGCTAGAAATAATTGTAAGAGAGTGATAGAGACAGCTAAGACAGATTACTCTGAAACCACCAGAAAACGCATCGAAGCACAGAAATTAGGAACCCGGGATTTTTGGAAAATCTACAACAGCGTACTAAATAATGAACAGTCAACTATTGCCCCACTATCAAACAATCATGAGGTTGCTTGCACGGCAACTGACAAGGCTAATCTGCTTGCCAGTCGGTTTGCCTTAAACTCCACACTAAACTCGGTACACCACTCACTCCCTGATTTTCCTCTGCGAACAGACGCCACACTAGACGATTTGAAAATCACCCCTTCTCAGGTACATACTATTATAAAAAACCTAGACACCTCAAAAGCATGTGGACCAGATCTCATCCCGGCTGTGCTATTAAAAAAATGCTCTGCCGAGGTTACTTCAGTTCTGTCCAAACTTTACGATAAATGCCTTAACGAATCTTGTTTTCCCGACTGCTGGAAAACCGCCTCTGTGGTACCAGTCTTCAAGAATTCTGGTGAAAGAACTGACCCACTAAATTATCGCACCATTAGCCTCCTCCCGCTTTTCGCCAAAATATTTGAGTCCTTAGTTAATCAAGCCCTAGTCCAGCACCTAACAGCTGCTAAACTCCTGACTGACAAACAATATGGATTCAGGCAAGTCCGTTCAACAGCAGATATCTTAACTGTAGTTTCTGAACGTATATACCATTCATTGGATAAAACAAGGGAGGGTAGAGCGGTGGCCCTTGATATATCTAAGGGTTTTGACAGGGTATGGCACGATGGTCTTTTAAGGAAAATTAGATCATATGGAATCACTGGAAGAATTCATAATGTAATTAAATCCTTCTTAAGTAATAGAAAAATCAAAGTTGTCCTCGATGGTCGTACATCCAAACAATATGACATAAATGCAGGAGTATCTCAGGGGTCTATCCTTGGACCTCTATTATTCCTGATATTCATAAATGACCTCCCTGATAAAATTGTTTCGGAAATGGGTATATTTGCCGATGACACCACTCTCTATAACAGATATGAGGGGAAAACAAATGAACACATATCCAAGGAAATGACAGAAACTCTAGAGGATGACCTCCAATCCGTAGTTGGTTGGTCACATTCAATGCTGCTAAGACTAAGCTTGTTTCCTTCAATAACTACAAGAAACCTTCTCTACCACCAATAGCAATGGCCAAGAACACATTGCCTGAAAGTACTTCTTTTAAACTCCTCGGCCTAACTTTTACAGGGAATATGAACGAATAGATACATTGAGAGCATTGCCAAGGCTGCTGCAAGGAAGGTTGGCTCCCTCTACCGTGCTAGAAAACTACTTACGCCTGACAGTATCCTATACCTCTATAAGGCAACCATTCGCCCATGTATGGAGTACTGTTGTCACATCTGAGCTGGTGCATCTGCTGCTTGTCTCTCACTCCTGGACAGGGTTCAAAAGAGAGTCGCCAACCTGATAGGTCCTGAACTGTCATCTAAGCTTCAACCTCTGTCCCATCGACGAGATGTTGCATCCCTCTGCCTGTTCTACAAATACTTTAATGGTGAATGCTCTGACGAACTGCAAAAACTTGTACCTCCCCGACGTAACTGCCCCCGACAAACCCGACAAGCTACTAAGTCTACTCCCTTTACAGTAGAGATCCCTAGGTGCAAGAAAGTCTTTTACTCCAATAGTTTCTTCCCCAGAACTGCGGGTCTTTGGAACTTCCTTCCGAGATTCTGCTTTCTCAACTGCAATGATATGCAGAAGTTCAAGTGTAATGTTAACAAACATCTTTCTACTAATCCCCCTTCATAATAACCCGCTAATTAAGTCCCTAATAGTAGCCCCCTGCTTCAAAGTGGCACTGTGCCTTGTTTGGGGTGAAAATTGAATAAAAAAAGAAAAAAACACAAAAAACTACAAACTACTACTTATGTAAACTACAAACTATTACTTATGTGAACTACAAACTACTAATTATGTAAAATAAAAACTATTACTTATGTGAACTACAAACTATTACTTATGTAAACTACAAACTATTAATTATGTGAACTACAAACTATTACGTATGTAAACTAAAACCTATTACTTATGTGGACTACAAACAACTACTTATGTGAACTACAAACTACTACTTATGTGAACTACAAACTACTACTTATGTAAACTACAAACTACTATTATGTGAACTACAAACTACTACTTATATAAACTACAAACTACTACTTATGTAAAACAAAAAACTTATGTGAACTACAAACTACTACTTATGTGAACTACAAACTACTACTTATGTGAACTACAAACTACTACTTATGTGAACTACAAACTATTACTATTGTGAACTACAAACTATTACTTATGTGAACTACAAACTACTACTTATGTGAACTACAAACTACTACTTATGTGAACTACAAACTACTACTTATGTAAACTACAAACTACTACTTATGTAAACAACAAACTACTACTTATATAAACTACAAACTACTACTTATGTAAAATAAAAACCTATTACTTATGTGAACTACAAACTACTACTTATGTGAACTACAAACTACTACTTATGTCGACTACAAACTATTACTTATGTAAAATAAAAACTATTACTTATGTGAACTACAAACTACTACTTATGTGAACTACAAACTACTACTTATGTGAACTACAAACTACTACTTATGTAAACTACAATCTATTACTTATGTAAAATAAAAACTATTACTTATGTGAACTACAAACTACTACTTATGTGAACTACAAACTACTACTTATGTAAACTACAAACTATTACTTATGTAAACTAAAAACTATTACTTATGTGAACTACAAACTACTACTTATGTGAACTATAAACTACTACTTATGTAGACTACAAACTACTACTTATGTAAAATAAAAACTATTACTTATGTGAACTACAAACTACTACTTATATAAACTACAAACTACTACTTATGTAAAATAAAAACTATTACTTATGTGAACTACAAACTATTACTTATGTAAACTACAAACTACTACGTATGGGAACTACAAACTACTACTTATGTGAACTACAAACTACTACTTATGTGAACTACAAACTACTACTTATGTGAACTACAAACTACTACTTATATAAACTACAAACTACTACTTATGTAAACTAACAAAACTTATGTGAACTACACACTATTACTTATGCGAACTACAAACTACTACTTATGTGAACTATAAACTACTACTTATGTGAACTACAAACTATTACTTATGTGAACTACAAACTATTGTTTATGTGAACTACCAACTACTACTTATGTGAACTACAAACTACTACTTATATAAACTACAAACTACTACTTATGTAAAATAAAAAACTTATGTGAACTACAAACTACTACTTATGTGAACTACAAACTACTACTTATGTGAACTACAAACTACTACTTATGTGAACTACAAACTATTACTATTGTGAACTACAAACTATTACTTATGTGAACTACAAACTACTACTTATGTGAACTACAAACTACTACTTATGTGAACTACAAACTACTACTTATGTAAACTACAAACTACTACTTATGTGAACTACAAACTACTACTTATATAAACTACAAACTACTACTTATGTAAAATAAAAAACTATTACTTATGTGAACTACAAACTACTACTTATGTTAACTACAAACTACTACTTATGTAGACTACAAACTATTACTTATGTAAAATAAAAACTATTACTAATGTGAACTACAAACTACTACTTATGTGAACTACAAACTTCTACTTATGTGAACTACAAACTATTACTGATGTGAACTACAAACAATTACTTATGTAAAATAAAAACTATTACTTATGTGAACTACAAACTACTACTTATGTTAACTATAAACTACTACTTATGTAGACTACAAACTACTACTTATGTAAAATAAAAACTATTACTTATGTGAACTACAAACTACTACTTATATAAACTAAAAACTACTACTTATGTAAAATAAAAACTATTACTTATGTGAACTACAAACTACTACTTATGTGAACTACAAACTACTACTTATGTGAACTACAAACTATTACTTATGTGAACTACAAACTACTACTTATAAAAACTACAAACTACTACTTATGTAAAATAAAAACTATTACTTATGTGAACTACAAACTATTACTTATGTGAACTACAAACAACTACTTATGTGAACTACAAACTACTACTTATGTGAACTACAAACTACTACTTATGTAAACTACAAACTACTACTTATGTGAACTAACAACTACTACTTATATAAACTACAAGCAACTACTTATGTAAAATAAAAAACTTATGTGAACTACAAACTATTACTTATGCGAACTACAAACTACTACTTATGTGAACTACAAACTACTACTTATGTGAACTACAAACTATTACTTATGTGAACTACAAACTACTACTTATGTGAACTACAAACTATTACTTATGCGAACTACAAACTACTACTTATGTGAACTACGAACTACTACTTATGTGAACTACAAACTATTACTTATGTGAACTACAAACTATTACTTATGTGAACTACGAACTACTACTTATGTGAACTACAAACTATTACTTATGTGAACTACAAACTATTACTTATGTGAACTACAAACTACTACTTATGTGAACTACAAACTACTACTTATGTGAACTACAAACTATTACTTATGTGAACTACAAACTACTACTTATGTTAACTACAAACTACTATTTATATAAACTACAAACTACTACTTATGTAAAATAAAAAATTTATGTGAACTACAAACTATTACTTATGTGAACTAGAAACTACTACTTATGTGAACTACAAACTACTACTTATGTGAACTACAAACTACTACTTATGTAAACTACAAACTACTACTTATGTGAACTACAAACTACTACTCATATAAACTACAAACTACTACTTATGTAAAATAAAAAACTTATGTGAACTACAAACTACTACTTATGCGAACTACAAACTACTACTTATGTGAACTACAAACTATTACGTATGTGAACTACAAACTATTACTTATGTGAACTACAAACTTCTACTTATGTGAACTACAAACTACTACTTATGTGAACTACAAACTACTACTTATGTAAACTACAAACTACTACTTATGTGAACTATAAACTACTACTTATATAAACTACAAACTACTACTTATGTAAAATAAAAAACTATTACTTATGTGAACTACAAACTACTACTTAAGTGAACTACAAACTACTACTTATGTGAACTACAAACTATTACGTATGTGAACTACAAACTACTACTTATATAAACTACAAACTACTACTTATGTAAAATAAAAACTATTACTTATGTGAACTACAAACTATTACTTATGTGAACTACAAACTACTACTTATGTGAACTACAAACTACTACTTATGTAAACTACAAACTACTACTTATGTAAACTACAAACTACTACTTATGTGAACTACAAACTACTACTTATATAAACTACAAACTACTACTTATGTAAAATGAAAAACTTATGTGAACTACAAACTATTACTTATGCGAACTACAAACTACTACTTATGTGAACTACAAACTACTACTTATGTGAACTACAAACTATTACTTATGTGAACTACAAACTATTACTTATGTTAACTACAAACTACTACTTATGTGCACTACAAACTACTACTTATGTGAACTACAAACTACTACTTATGCGAACTACAAACTACTACTTTTTTGAACTACAAACTACTACTTATATAAACTACAAACTACTACTTATGTAAAATAAAAAAACTTATGTGAACTACAAACTATTACTTATGCGAACTACAAACTACTACTTATGTGAACTATAAACTACTACTTATGTGAACTACAAACTATTACTTATGTGAACTACAAACTATTTCTTATGTGAACTACAAACTACTACTTATGTGAACTACAAACTACTACTTATGTGAACTACAAACTATTACTTATGCGAACTACAAACTACTACTTATGTGAACTACAAACTACTACTTATGTGAACTACAAACTATTACTTATGTGAACTACAAACTATTACTTATGTGAACTACAAACTATTACTTATGTGAACTACAAACTACTACTTATGTGAACTACAAACTACTACTTATGTGAACTACAAACTACTACTTATGTAAACTACAAACTACTACTTATGTGAACTACAAACTACTACTTATATAAACTACAAACTACTACTTATGTGAAATAAAAAACTTATGTGAACTACAAACTACTACTTATGTGAACTACAAACTACTACTTATGTGAACTGCAAACTATTACTTATGCGAACTACAAACTACTACTTATGTGAACTACAAACTACTACTTATGTGAACTACAAACTACTACTCATGTGAACTACAAACTACTACTTATATGAACTACAAACTACTACTTATGTGAACTACAAACTACTACTTATGCGAACCACAAACTACTACTATGCAACTACTACTGCCTAACTAACCTTCTTTAATCAGAGGACTCCAGCTCACACCTGTGGTTTTCAGCAACTGACTATAGCTAGGAATCTACCCCTTCCTGTGCTGGTCGAGATCAGGCTACCCACTCCAGAGCCTGTTAACATCCAGAAACCCATGCCAGTGCCTACTTACATTCAGCAGCCCTGATCCAGTACCCATTGTCATGTGTGCACCTCCTCCAGTTGCCTACTGACATCAGGCGGATCCTGGTTTACTTGGACTAACCACAATCTCCAGACTTTTTGAATTTGCCTTTTGCACTTATTTCTTTTTGGCAAATATAGGGCGATCTGTCATCTTTAAATGTATTTCAGCTTTTTGTCATTCTTCTTTTTGCTATTTCCGTTCTCTTTTTGGCCTTTGTATCTAATATTCTTGTATGTTCGATTGCTACTATCACCTTTCTGCAACAGTGGCATGGGTGACCACTGCTAGTGAGCTAACAATAATAATAACGATGATGATAATAATAATAAACAAACTGGCCCAAAAGGAATACAAAAACAAGTGGGGAGGCCGGTGCACTGGGAATTTTGCAAACGACTGCTTTTTGAGCGTACAGACAAAAGGTACAAGCATAAACCCGCAACAGCACTTGAAAACGAGAACCACAAAATCCTATGAGACATGGACATACAGACGGACAAACCCATCCAAGGAAGAAGACCAGATGTCATAATAATTTACAAGAAAGAAAAATCCTCTCAAATCGTAGACTTTGCTCTCTAAGCTGACCACAGGGTGAGTATGAAAGAAAAGGAGAAACGAAGCAAATACACAGAGCTAGCCAGAGAGTTAAAAGGGATTTGGATGATGAAGAAAAACAAAATAGTACCGATAATAGTAGAAGCACTATGAACAATTCCGAAAAATTTCGAAAAAAGAATGTCAGAAATTGGAATCAGAGGAATAACTGCAAACGTACAACGACTAACGATAATGAAAACAACGGAAATATTGAATGCGGGGAATAATACAAGAAGACAATATAACGAATAAGCGTTACAAGGAATGAAGAACACCGAAACTGCATATCTACAAGTTCTACACTCCCATCATGCCCCCCCATTGTTTCATCACCACTCCCCCTAATAAAAAACTGAAACCAAAGAGCCGAGAAGGGTCAAGAAGGACTGCAAGACCGAGGAGAGAGCGCTAGCCAGACCTTGGCTGGACAAGCGCAAAGAGAACTGGGACCTTGGGAAGGCTGAGTGCCACTCAAATTCCATTATAAACCAATGGCTACTACTAGCGAGAAATCAATGTTAAGCGGCTGTTGAGATGATGCAAATTCATTTGCACATGCTATCGAAGGGGGTGGAGAGAGCTGGACGTCTGGGGAGACTTGTTGTCACTCAGTTTCCAGAGAACACCACAGGTTTCCAATCAGATCATTTGTTGACTTGTGTGAAAGCTCTATGTGAGCCAATAATAATAATAATAATAATAATAATAATAATAATAATAATAATAATAACAATAATAATAATAATAATAATAACAATAATAATAATAATAATAATAATAACAATAATAATAATAATAATAATAACAATAACAATAATAATAATAATAATAACAATAATAATAAGAATAATAATAATAATAATAACAATAACAATAATAATAATAATAATAATAATAATAATAATAATAATAAAGAACTGGACCAAAAAATATAAGCAAAAGAAGCGAGATTGAGACGATATAGATATAAATCTGAACAATGCAAACAAAACAGAACATTTGAAACTAATGAAAGCCAATTCTACCAAAATGTGAACGGAGGAAAAACAAAAACAGAACAACCAAATCCGACAGAAACAAAACTCTACTGGAGTAAAATATGGGAAGAGCGGCGAGATCACAATAGAAATGCCGAGTCGCTGAAAGACATGAAAGAAGAGTTACAGCAAATAGAAGAAGGCACAGTCAATGAAATCAGCAAGGAAACCCTAAAGAAAACCATAGGAAAAATGGCAAATTGGAGAGCACCAGGGCATGATGGGATACATGCATACTGGTTCAAAAAATTCACAACCTTACACGAAAGGCTAACCCAAAACCTAAGAAGATGTATACAGGAAGCAAGCGTATCAGACTGGATGACAAAAGGTAGAACCACACTGCTACAGAAAGACACGGAGAAAGGAACCATCCCTAGCAACTATAGGCCAATCACGTGCTTATGTATGTGTTAGATACTGACAGCACAACTGAGGGAACAAATCTACCACTCCCTGAATAACCGTGGACTCATCCCCGAGGAGCAGAAAGGATGGCAAAAAGGAAAAAGAGGAACACGTGACCTGTTATATATAGATCAAAAGATCCTAAAGGAGGTAAAAAGGAGGAGAAAGAATTTAGCCATGGCATGGATCAACTACAAAAAAGCGTACAACAGGATCCCCCAAGCATGGATAATAGAATGCCTAAAAATGTATAAAATACCAAGCAGGATCACCAACGTAATAGAAAATGCAATGAAAACATGGAGACTGGAATTGACAGCTGATGGACAACACATAACAGAAATTAACATACAAAGAGGCATCTTCCAAGGAGACTCGCTATCACCACTGCTGTTCATCATAGCCATGATGCCCTTGAACAGTATTCTGAGAAAGTGCCAAGCCGGATACAAGTTCTCCAATACAGAGGAAAAAATGAACCACCTGATGTACATGGACGATCTGAAACTTTTTGCAAGGACCGAAAAGGAGCTAGAGACACTAATTAACACTACCAGAATCTTCAGCCAAGATATCCAAATGGAATTTGGAATGGAAAAGTGCACACAACTAGTTATAAGAAAGGGAAAACTGGAAACGACAGAAGGCATGGAACTACCCAACCAAACAGAAATGAGGGCACTAGGGAAACAAGACGACTATAAATACTTGGGAATTCTGGAAGCGGACACCATCAGAGCAACAGAAATGAAAGAGAAAGTTGGAAAGGAATACCTCAGGAGAACAAGAAAACTCCTGGAAACTAAATTATATAGTAGAAACCTAATAAAAGGTATAAATACATGGGCAGTATAACTAGTAAGATACTCTGGGCCGTTTATAGGGTGGACAAAAGAAGAACTGAGACAACTCGACCAGAAAACCAGGAAACTCATGACCATGCATAATGCACTACACCCAAAGGATGATATTGACAGACTCTACGTGAAAAGGAAAGACGGTGGGAGGGGACTGATCTCTATAGAAGACTGTGTGAAGGACACGACAAAAGACCTAGAAAAATACATAATGCAAAACACTGAAAGAATAATTATGGCAGCGAGAGACACTGAAAAAAACAAAACAGAAAACAGAGAGACAAACGAGAAAACGAGAAAAGAGAAGTGGGAAGAGAAACAACTCCACGGAAGATTCATAAGAATGACAAAAGATGAGAATAACGAACACCTGGACATGGATGCGAAAAGGACATATAAACCGAGAAACTGAATCTCTAATAACTGCAGCACAAGATAACTCGATAAGAACCAACCATATCAAAGCAAGGATTGATAAAACACACGAAAACAGCAAATGCAAACTCTGTGGACAAAGAGACAAAACGATAAATCATATAGTAAGTGAATGCAGCAAACTTGCCCAAAAGGAATACAAAAACAGGCATGACCAAGTGGGGAGGGTGGTACACTAGGAATTGTGTAAACAACTGCATTTTGAGTGTACAGACAAATGGTACAAGCATAAACCTGCAACAGCACTCGAAAACGAGAACCACAAAATCCTATGGGACATGGACATACAGACGGACAAACCCATCCAAGCAAGAAGACCAGATGTCATAATAATTAACAAGAAAGAAAAATCCTGTGTAATCGTAGACTTTGCAGTCCCAGCTGATCACAGGGTGAGTATGAAAGAAAAGGAGAAACGAAGCAAATACACAGAGCTAGCCAGAGAGTTAAAAAGGGATTTGGATGATAAAGAAAGTCCAAATAGTACCGATAATAGTAGGAGCACTAGGAACAATCCCGAAAAACTTCGAAAAAAAGAATGTCAGAAATTGGAATCAGAGAAATAACTGCAAAAATACAACGACTAACGATAATGAAAACGACTGAAATATTAAGGAAAACCCTTGAATGCGGAGAATAATACAAGACAATATAACGAATAAGCCTTACAGGGAATGAAGAACACCGAAACTGCATATTTACAAGTTCTACACCCCCCATCATGCACTCCCCCCATTGTTTCATCACCGATCCCCCCCCCCAAAAAAAATTATACCAAAGGGCCGAGAAGGGTCAATAAGGACTGAAAGACCAAGGAGAGAGCGTCAACCAGACATCGGCTGGACAAGCGCAAAGAGAACTGGGACCTTGGGGAGGCTGAGTGCCACTCAAATTCCAGCATAAATCAATGGCCACTACCAGCGAGAAATCAATGGTAAGCGGCTGTTGCGATGATGCAAATTCATTTGCAAATGCTATCGAAGGAGGTGGAGAGGTCTGGACGTCTGGGGAGACTTGTTGTCACTCAGCTTCCAGAGAATACCACAGGTCTCCAATCAGATCGCTTGTTGACTTGTGTGAAACCTCCATGTGAGCCAATAATAATAATAACAACAATAATAATAATAATGATAATAATAATAACAATAATAATAATCATGATCATTATCATAATAATTTCCCTATTTATCATTATAATTTTCCCTATTTATTATTATAATTTTCTCTATTTATCATTATAATTTTCTCTACTGATCATTATAATTTTCTGTATTTATCATTATAAGTGTCTCTATTAATCATTATAATTTTCCCTATTTATCATTATAATTTTCCCTTTTTATTATTATAATTTTCCATATTTATCATTATAATTTTCCCTTTTTATTATTATAATTTTCCCTATTTATCATTATAATTTTCCCTTTTTATTATTATAATTTTCCCTATTTATCATTATAATAATAATAAGGGAGAATTATAATGATAAATAGAGAAAATTATAATGATAAATAGGAAAAATTATAATGATAAATAGGGAAAATTATAATGATAAATAGAGAAAATTATAATGATAAATAGGGAAAATTATAATGATAAATAGGGAAAATTATAATGATAAATAGGAAAAATTATAATGATAAATAGGGAAAATTATAATGATAAATAGAGAAAATTATAATGATAAATAGGGAAAATTATAATGATAAAAAGGGAAAATTATAATGATAAATAGGGAAAATTATAATGATAAATAGGGAAAATTATAATTATAAATAGGGAAAATTATAATGATAAAAAGGGAAAATTATAATGATAAAAAGGGAAAATTATAATGATAAATAGGGAAAATTATAATAATAAATAGGGAAAATTATAATGATAAATAGGGAAAATTATAATTATAAATAGGGAAAATTATAATGATAAATAGAGAAAATTATAATGATAATAGAGAAAATTATAATGATAAATAGGGAAAATTATAATGATAAATAGGGAAAATTATAATTATAAATAGGGAAAATTATAATGATAAATAGGGAAAATTATAATGATAAATAGGGAAAATTATAATGATAAAAAGGGAAAATTATAATGATAAATAGGGAAAATTATAATGATAAATAGGGAAAATTATAATGATAAATAGGGAAAATTATAATTATAAATAGGGAAAATTATAATGATAAATAGAGAAAATTATAATGATAATAGAGAAAATTATAATGATAAATAGGGAAAATTATAATGATAAATAGGGAAAATTATAATTATAAATAGGGAAAATTATAATGATAAATAGGGAAAATTATAATTATAAATAGGGAAAATTATAATTATAAATAGACAAAATTATAATGATAAATAGGGAACATTATAATGATAAATAGGGAAAATAATAATGATAAATAGAGAAAATTATAATTAAAAATAGGGAAAATTATAATGATAAATAAAGAAAATTATAATGATAAATAGGGAAAATTATAATGATAAATAGGGAAAATTATAATGATAAACAGGGAAAATTATAATTATAAATAGACAAAATTATAATGATCAATAGGGAAAATTATAATGATAAATAGGGAAAATTATAATTATAAATAGAGAAAATTATAATGATATATAGGGAAAATTATAATGATAAATGGGGAAAATTATAATGATAAATAGGGAAAATTATAACGATAAATAGAGATAATTATAATTATAAATAGAGAAAATTATAATGATAAATAGGGAAAATTATAATTATAAATAGAGAAAATTATTATGATAAATAAGGAAAATTATAATGATAAATAGGGAAAATTATAATTATAAATAGAGAAAATTATAATGATAAATAGGGAAAATTATAATGATAAATAGAGAAAATTATAATGATAAATAGGGAAAATTATAATGATAAATAGGGAAAATTATAATGATAAATAGGGAAAATTATAATGATAAATAGGGAAAATTATAATAATAAATAGGGAAAATTATAATTATAAATAGGGAAAATTATAATGATAAATAGAGAAAATTATAATGATAATAGAGAAAATTATAATGATAAATAGGGAAAATTATAATGATAAATAGGGAAAATTATAATTATAAATAGGGAAAATTATAATGATAAATAGGGAAAATTATAATTATAAATAGGGAAAATTATAATTATAAATAGACAAAATTATAATGATAAATAGGGAACATTATAATGATAAATAGGGAAAATAATAATGATAAATAGAGAAAATTATAATTATAAATAGGGAAAATTATAATGATAAATAAAGAAAATTATAATGATAAATAGGGAAAATTATAATGATAAATAGGGAAAATTATAATGATAAACAGGGAAAATTATAATTATAAATAGACAAAATTATAATGATCAATAGGGAAAATTATAATGATAAATAGGGAAAATTATAATTATATATAGAGAAAATTATAATGATATATAGGGAAAATTATAATGATAAATAGGGAAAATTATAATGATAAATAGGGAAAATTATAATGATAAATAGAGAAACTTATAATTATAAATAGAGAAAATTATAATGATAAACAGGGAAAATTATAATGATAAATGGGGAAAATTATAATGATAACTCGAGAAAATTATAATGATAAATAGGGAAAATTATAATGATAAAAAGGGAAAATTATAATGATAAATAGAGAAAATCATAATGATAAATAGAGAAAATCATAATGATAAACAGGGAAAATTATAATTATGAATAGAGAAAATTAAAATGATAAATAGAGAAAATTATAATGATAAACAGGGAAAATTATAATGATAAATAGAGAAAATTATAATGATAAATAGGGAAAATTATAATGATAAACAGGGAATATTATAATGATAAATAGAGAAAATTATAATTATAAATAAGGAAAATTATAATGATAAACAGGGAAAATTATAATGATAAATAGAGAAAATTATAATGATGAATAGGGAAAATTATAATGATAAATAGAGAAAATTATAATGTTAAATAGGGAAAATTATAATGATAAACAGGGAAAATTATAATGATGAATAGAGAAAATTATAATGTTAAATTGGGAAAATTATAATGATAAACAGGGAAAATTATAATGATAAATAGAGAATATTATAATGATAAATAGGGAAAATTATAATGATAAACAGGGAAAATTATAATTATAAATAGAGAAAATTATAATGATAAATAGGGAAAATTATAATGATAAATAGGGAAAATTATAATTATAAATAGAGAAAATTATTATGATAAATAGAGAAAATTATAATGATAAATAGAGAATATTATAATGATAAATAGAGAAAATTATAATGATAAATAGAGAATATTATAATGATAAATAGGGAAAATTATAATGATAAACAGGGAAAATTATAATGATAAATAGGGAAAATTATAATTATAAATAGAGAAAATTATAATGATAAATAGAGAAAATTATAATGATAAATAGGGAAAATTATAATGATAAATAGAGAAAATTATAATGATAAATAGAGAAAATTATTATGATTAATAGAGAAAATTATAATGATAGAGAATATTATAATAATAAATAGAGAAAATTATAATGATGAATAGAGACAATTATAATGATAAATAGGGAACATAATAAGGATGAATAGAGAAAATTATAATGATAAATAGAGAAAATTATAATGATAAATAGGGAAAATTATAATGATAAATAGAGAAAATTATAATGATAAATAGAGAAAATTATAATGATAAATAGAGAAATTTATAATGATAAATGGGGAAAATTATAATGATAAATAGGGAAAATTATAATGATAAATAGGGAAAATTATAATGATAAATAGGGAAAATTATAATGATAAATAGAGAAAATTATAATGATAAATAGGGAACATTATAATGATAAATAGGGAAAATTATAATGATAAATAGAGAAAATTATAATGATAAATAGGGAAAATTATAATGATGAATAGAGAAATTCATAATGATAAATATAGAAAATTATAATGATAAATAGGGAACATTATAATGATAAATATTTAAAATTATAATTTTAAATAGAGAAAATTATAATGATAAATAGAGAAATTTATAATGATAAATGGGGAAAATTATAATGATAAATAGAGAAAATTATAATGATAAATAGAGAAAAGTATAATGATAAATAGAGAAATTTATAATGATGAATAGAGAAAATTATAATGATGAATAGAGAAAATTATAATATAAAATTATCAATATGATTTTCTCTATTTATCATTATAATTTTCTCTATTTATCATAATAATTTTCTCTATTTATCATTATAATTTTCCCTATTTATCATTATAATTTTCCCTATTTATCATTATAATTTTCTCTATTTATCATTATAATTTTCCCTGTTTATCATTATAATTTTCCCTATTTATCATTATAATATTCTCTATTTATCATTATAATTTTCTCTATTTATCATAATAATTTTCTCTATTTATAATTATAATTTTCCCTATTTATCATTATAATTTTCCCTATTTATCATTATAATTTTCCCTATTTATCATTATAATTTTCTATATTTATAAATATAATTTTCCCTATTTATCATTATAATTTTCTCTATTTATCATTATAATTTTCCCTATTTATCATTATAATTTTCTCTATTTATCATTATAATTTTCTCTATGAATCATTATAATTTTCCCTATTTATCATTATAATTTTCTCTATTTATCATTATAATTTTCCCTATTTATCATTATAATTTTCCCTATTTATCATTATAATTTTCCCTATTTATCATTATAATTTTCTCTATGAATCATTATAATTTTCCCTATTTATCATTATAATTTTCTCTATTTATCATTATAATTTTCCCTATTTATCATTATAATTTTCTCTATGAATCATTATAATTTTCCCTATTTATCATTATATTTTTCCCTATTTATCATTATAATTTTCCCTATTTATCATTATAATTTTCCCTATTTATCATTATAATTTTCCCTATTTATCATTATAATTTTCTCTATTTATCATTATAATTTTCTCTATTTATCATTATAATTTTCCTTATTTATCATTATAATTTTCCCTATTTATCATTATAATTTTCTCTATTCATCATTATAATTTTCCCTATTTATCATTATATTTTTCCCTATTTATCATTATAATTTTCCCTATTTATCATTATAATTTTCTCTATTTATCATTATAATTTTCTCTATTTATCATTATAATTTTCTCTATGAATCATTATAATTTTCCCTATTTATCATTATATTTTTCCCTATTTATCATTATAATTTTCCCTATTTATCATTATAATTTTCCCTATTTATCATTATAATTTTCCCTATTTATCATTATAATTTTCCCTATTTATCATTATAATTTTCCCTATTTATCATTATAATTTTCCCTATTTATCATTATAATTTTCCCTATTTATCATTATAATTTTCCCTATTTATCATTATAATTTTCCCTATTTATCATTATAATTTTCTCTATTTATCATTATAATTATCTCTATTTATCATTATAATTTTCACTATTTATCATTATAATTTTCCCTATTTATCATTATAATTATCTCTATTCATCATTATAATTTTCTCTATTTATCATTATAATTTTCTCTATTTATCATTATAATTTTATCTATTTATCATTATAATTTTCTCTATTTATCATTATAATTTTCTTTATGAATCATTATAATTTCCCCTATTTATCATTATAATTTTCTCTATTTATCATTATAATTTTCTCTATTTTCATTATAATGTTCTCTATTTATCATTGTAATTTTCTCTATTTATCATTATAATTTTCTATATTTATCATTATAATTTTCTATATTTATCATTATAATCTTCTCTATTTATCATTATAATTTTCCCTATTTATCATTATAATTTTCCCTATTTATCATTATAATTTTCTCTATTTATCATTATAATTTTCTCTATTTATCATTATAATTTTCTCTATTTATCATTATAATTTTCTCTATTTATCATTATAATTTTCCCTATTTATCATTATAATTTTCCCTATTTATCATTATAATTTTCTCTATTTATCCTTATAATTTTCCCTATTCATCCTTATAATTATCTCTATTCATCATTATAATTTTCTCTATTTATCATTATAATTTTCTCTATTCATCATTATAGGTTTTTCTATTTATCATTATAATTTTCTCTATTTATCATTATTATTTTCTCTATGCATCATTATAATTTTCCCTATTTATCATTATAATTTTCTATATTTATCATTATAATTTGCTCTATTTATGATTATAAATTTCTCATAGCAATTTCCTGATCAGACGTTTCCGGTTATTCCTGTCAGCAGTCAAGTACATCCAATGAACTTTGTGGAAACCGTGGGTCAGTAAATGCAGAAGTACCCTGGAGTCTGCTAATTGTTACCAAATCATTCCCAAGATCTCATTCCAATTCATTAAGTTTTAGTCTAAACAGATATAATACAAGATTGATGGAGCCCTTTTCAAAGTTATCAAAATAACAGCAGCAACATGAATACAAATTGGCAGCAGCTGCAGCAGCAAAAATTAGCAGCAGCATCGGGAACAAAATTAACAGGAGCAGCAAGAACAATGTTTGCAAAAATAATCAATTCTGATTGGCTAAATATTTAAAGTTTGATTAGTTATCAAGATCCAACTTCCACCAATCAAAAACAGTTGCCATGAAAGCCCGGCCCCTGCCAAATTTCTAAATATAAGGCAGAGCCCAAATTCATCCAGTGGAGATTATCAGAGAAGCATTAGTGATTATGAAATAAAACCTTGTCAGTCAAAACCACAACAAAGATAAAAGGGAACAAATGAAATTAACTCTGGCAATTTGGCCAAGGGTTTTCAACAACCCACAACCATTTACATTGCCAAGTCAACACATTTCAAGAAATATTTTTATCAAAAACTGAGCCACCAACTTCAAACATTTGGATTTGCACAAAGCAGTATCTTCATCATAATGAATCGATAGCCCAACAAACCAATATTTTATTTTCTCATCAGATGAGAGATGAATTTCGCTATTACAGTCCGTTTAATATTTTGCTAAACAGAAACATTTCTCTGAACATTGTAGTTAAACCGTGCGCAACATTATTATAAAATACCTACCTCTTTTGTCATTAACTTTCTTTCAATTTTAATCTAAATAAAATGATTTAACAGCTAAAATTGTTTGTCTATTCATTTGTAATATGACATAATAAATAATAACTGTATAACTCGGAAATAATTGTTGCAAAGTGATTATTGTTACAACTAAGAGACACAGGCAAAAATACAGCAATGACCAAGGAGAGAGAATAAACGCAGATGAAGATAGTGAAATAAACCTTATATTTACTTCACCAAAGGTACAAAAGGGAATAATGGAGAAAAACTGGAGGCATTAGTTTGGTAATGTCACAGCATGAAATGATGCACAGCATGATATGTTTCACACATTTGATGTGAACATCCTTCAGTTGTAATGAGGTGTCTCAGAAAGTAGGTGTAGATTATGCGGACGTAGTCAAGAGTTGGATTGACAAGCATTTCTAAGTGTTGGAAGTTGATGGAAGTTGGAAAAACAGAGCGTTGATGGGCACTGGAAAAGAGAAGAGCTAGAGCTGAAAAGGTAGAGTGGAGACAAGTAGTCATCTCAGTAAATTACAACAAAGAGAGATAATATAAAATAAATATCTCAGTAAATTACAACAAACAGAGATAATATAAAATAAATATCTCAGTAAATTACAACAAACAGAGATAATATAAAATAAATATCTCAGTAAATTACAACAAACAGAGATAATATAAAATAAATATCTCAGTAAATTACAAGCCACATGGAAAACAAACAACTCAGAGACAGTATAAAATTCAGAACACATTTATTGTTCACAAACCCAACAAGGTTCGTTATAAAGTTGTGTTCATGAGAATGTGTACAAAAAGAATCAGTAAATGGTGTGTGTGCATGTATATAGAGAAAAAAAGCATGTGTTTGCATGAAATGCATGTAAGCTGTTTGCTATGAAATTAAATCCACAAAAATATGTCTAACAAAGTCTGAGTAGAACAGTGTGCGAATAAGAATAAGAAGAGAAGTGTGACGCACTCAATGAGAAGGTGAGAATGAGTAAGTGACCTACTAAAGCTAGTGCCTAAATAAAAAAATTGACTGGATTTGTCTGTGCAACGTTTTTTTATAATTGCTAATAGTAGCAATGGCAAGATTTCAAAGGGAAGATAACTCAGGTTTGAAATGGCCTCCAGTGTGAGCTCTGCAATTGTGTTTAACAGGAGTAGATAATAATACAAACTCAAATCATATTAATAATTTATAATGGATGCATGAATACATTCAGACAAACATTTACTAAGAGACTGAGATTAACGTAGAGATTTAGTGGATACTTCTCATCAAGATGGGCATAACAAAAAACCTTCTAATGGTATATAGAGACACCTTTTCAAACACCATCAAAGCCCACAATATCTACCACCTGGCTAACACTGCATACCTCTTGTTGCAATATTTTGGACTGCTAATGGGGTATGATCCCACACAGTCGGACGATTCTATTTATAAACGATGCTGCTAAGAACTGACGAATCAAATTAATTCACGTTCTGCTACCAACCAATCAGAAACCAGAATTGCTTCATAAATATTAAACCTTTTCTGGAGCAATTTTACATGTTCTTTTCCCGGGTTTCGACACGGTAAGAATATTTTGTTCTGTGGAACTGTCTACTACAAACAAGTCACCTCCCAGGACTTGTGTGTAACAGTGAACCATCTGAAACTGTTCTGAAACTCAAAATGGCTTACACTTCTAGAGGTTATGCGCCCAGCATGCGTCTTTATTTCGATGGATCCGAATCAAAATTCGAATTGTGGCAAGTTAAATTTCTGGGATATCTATGAATCCAAAAGCTACACAAAGTACTACAAACACAACCTGAAAACAGAAACGACCCCGACTTCATTGAAAAGAACACAAATGTCTTTGCGGAATTAATACAGTGCTTAGATGACCGAAGTCTATCACTGGTAATGAGAGAAGCCCTGGACGATGGCTACAAAGCATTAAACATATTGAGAGAGCATTATTTATCGAAAGGAAAACCCAAAATTATTTCTTTATACACTGAACTGACCTCTCTAAAACGAATGGAAGCCGAAACTATTACTGATTATATTATAAGAACTGAGACAACTGCAAATTCTTTAAAAATGTCTGGTGCAGTTATAAGTGACAGTCTGTTAATTTCCATGGTCCTTAAGGGATTACCAAGTGATTTCAAGCCATTTACCACCGTGATAACCCAGAAAGAAAAACCCATAACTTTTAGCCAATTCAAGGTAGCACTCAGAAGTTACGAAGAAACTGAAAAAATGATCACAGAAAAAAACGAATCCACAAATATCATGAAATTTAAAAATACACACATAAAACACCAAAATCGAATTATACCCATGCCAGGGATAAAAAACGCAACTTTGCCAAAAGCAGGTTTTTTCCTAAGAAAAGTACAAAAATTATTTGCTATAATTGTGGACGACCTAATCACAAAAGTTTCCAATGTGGATACAGGACTCAAAATGGCGACTACATTAAAAATGTAGAGAGCTCTGTTAGCGAACATACATTTTTATTTTCGTGTACATTTGATGCTTCAACAAACAATAATAATTTTCTTGTCGATTGTGGGGCCACGGCACATGTGATTACAAAGGAATCTGATTTTATCAATTTTGATCCCAACTTTAAGCCACAAAATGATTTTGTAGAACTAGCTGACGGGAGTCGAGTCAATGATATCATTTTGAAAAGAGGCAATGCGAAAATCTTGCTAAAGAACAATAAAGGTGAACTGTGTTTCTGTATTCTAGAAAACGCTCTTCTAATCCCAAAATTTAAAAAAAATATATTTTCTGTACAAGCTGCCACAAAACAAGGTGCAAATATAAACTTTAGCCCCAATAAATCAAAACTGGTATACCCGAATGGAACTGTATTCGACATTAAAGAAAATGGAAGATTATATTATTTAAATAGCGTAGTCCCATCAAAAATCGCCTGCCATGATCTACAGACATGGCATAAAATTCTTGGACACTGCAATATTCCTGATATCAAAAAGTTGCCGACTGTAGTTGATGGAATGCGAATACAAACATCAAAAACCTTCAACTGCGACGTTTGTACGCAAGGGAAAATGACAAACTATCAAAACAAGATACCAGACAAAAAGGCCAAAAAAATCCTATCAATGGTGCATTGTGACTTGAACGGCCCCGTAGAACCGATGGCCAGAGAACATTATAGATATGTGTTGAATTTCGTAGATGACCATTAAGGTTTAATAATGGTTTACTTTTTAAAGAACAAATCTGATACCCTGCTAGCAACTAAGAAATATCTAGCCGACATGGCCCCCTACGGTGAAATCAAGTGTATTCGCTCTGACAACGGTACGGAATTTACCAATAAAGACTTTGAACTTTTACTAATTAACCATCATATCAGGCATGAAACATCAGCTCCTAGATCACCACACCAAAACGGGACTGCTGAACGTGCGTGGCGGACACTTTTTGAAATGGCAAGATGCCTACTCATTGAATCAAAACTCCCTAAAAACCTCTGGACATATGCACTTATGGTGGTAGCCTATATACGCAACAGGTGCTTTAACAAAACACTATCTAAAACTCCATATGTATCTTTCTGCGGTAAAAAAACAAATTTAAGCAGAATGCATATATTTGGTTCAACTTGCTTCGCATATATAGAGAAAAAGAGTAAATTGAATATTAAAGCCGACAGAGGTATATTTCTTGGATACGATAAAAACAGTCCAGCCAATTTAATATTTTTTCCCGAAAAAAATAAAATAAAAAGAATCCGGTGTGTAAAATTCACAGACACGTTTAATTTTACAGACGAAAACCCGTCATATGAAGAGGATGAAATTATATTACCTCAAATAATTAGAACAAACGAAAACAATAAAAATGACGGAGACGAGAGTGTCCATGATGATGATGATGATGATGATGATAAAGTCAAAAGATATCCCAAAAGAAATAGAAGACGACCCGATTTTTTTGTGGTCGACAATATAAAAGATTATCAAATTGACTATTGCTATTCAATGGAAAATGCGCCAAAAAGCTTCAACGAAGCAATTAATTCAGAACATTGTGATGAATGGAAAATTGCCATGAAAAAAGAAATAGATGCCTTAACCGAAAATGATACCTATACGGTAGTGCCTCTCCCAAGAGATAAACATGTTATTTCTACCAGATGGGTCTTTACAAAAAAGAGTACAGCATCAGGCGTAGAACAGTACAAAGCAAGATTTGTTGCTAAGGGGTGGTCTCAGATTTATGGTAAAGAATACTTTTCTACGTTTTCACCAACCACAAACCTAACGACAATCAGAATTTTACTGCAAGTCGCATCACAATATGACCTAAACATCCATCAAATGGACGTAAAAAATGCTTATTTGAATGCCCCAATAGACTGTGAAATTTATATAACCCCTCCAGAGGGATTTATAATGAAAAATAAAAATAGCGTGTGGCGACTTAACAAGTCATTATATGGTCTAAAGCAGAGTGCTTAGTGTTGGAACACAGTATTCCATGATTATATTATTAAACAACAATTTAGACAATGCGCTGTAGACCTCTGTTTATATACCCAACACAAAGACGATAAACTACTGATTTTGGTTTTGTGGGTCAATGATATTTTAATTGCATCAAATTGTGACATAATGTTAACTGATCTTAAGAACAAATTAAGTAAAAGATTCAAAATGACCGATCTTGGCAAAATATCCTGGTTTCTGGGGATAGAATTTACTCAAAGCAAAGGACTTGTTACGATTACTCAATCGAGATACATCGACAAAATACTATTAAAATTTGGAATGGGAGAGTGCAAGAAACGCTCTATACCGGTCGAAAATTATATTAATAAAAATATACACATAGAATGTGAAATAATAAATGACACACAATATCGCAAAATTATAGGTAGTCTTATATATTTAATGACTGCAACCAGGCCCAACATATGTTATACAGTAACAAAACTGTCACAAAAATTATCACGACCGACAATGAAGGATTTAAGCAGAGTTAAACAAGTCCTACATTATTTAAAAGGAACCAAAGAACAGAAGTTAGTATTTAGAAAATCAAGAAATCCCCTAAAATTAGAAGGTTTTTCAGATTCAGACTGGGCAAACGACGAAGATCGCAAGAGTGGATATTGTTTCAGACTCTCAGAAAATGGGCCTATTATTTCATGGAAATCTAAAAAGCAACAGATTGTATCTCTCTCTACGTGTGAAGCAGAATTTATCGCGCTCACACACACGACCCAGGAAGCACTCTACGTTAAAAATATCCTGAAGACTATTTTAGAGCCAGAATTGATTACAAGCCCCGTAGTAATTAATTATGATAATCAAGCCAGTATAGTCTTAGCACAGAACACGATAATCAACCAAAGATCTAAGCATATAGATATAAAATACCATTTCATAAAAAACGAGATAAAAAAGGAATCCATTATTTTGAATTACATATCATCAGAACAAAAATATCGCTGATGTATTTACGAAACTGGCGACACGGATAAAGCTACAACGTTTTTTGGTGAATTCGACTTAATAATTTTTTTTTTCTTTCACTGCCCTATAGATTTCTATATATTAAAAATACAGACCAGCGAAGTTCCACTTATGAAAAGGCTCTTACTTTTTTGCATGAATATCAGCGGAAACCCCTAGGGGTAATGCTCAGAGTATATAGATTTCTATATATCAAAAAGATAAATAAAAAAAATAAAATAGTCCTGGACAAGACGTTAAACTGTATCCATTTTATTTGTATTAACACTTTAACCTACTAATGCGTAACTAATACTTTTGCTTAAAAAAAAAAAAAAAAATCTTTGTAATTTTCCTTTTTGACATTTGAACACAATTAAAAATGGCGTCTTTTTAAATGCTAAAATTCTAAGATCCAAATGATTTCTAATTTTTGTTATGTCTAAGTAAATATAAAAATATATATTTATTTTTGAGCAGAACAAACACAAGAGACTTCCCCATTATAAAAAATAGGGAGGATGTTGCAATATTTTGGACTGCTAATGGGGTATGATCCCACACAGTCGGACGATTCTATTTATAAACGATGCTGCTAAGAACTGACGAATCAAATTAATTCACGTTTTGCTACCAACCAATCAGAAACCAGAATTGCTTCATAAATATTAAACCTTTTCTGGAGCAATTTCACATGTTCTTTTCCCGGGTTTCGACACGGTAAGAATATTTTGTTCTGTGGAACTGTCTACTACAAACAAGTCACCTCCCAGGACTTGTGTGTAACAGTGAACCATCTGAAACTGTTCTGAAACTCAAAATGGCTTACACTTCTAGACCTCTTATGTGAAAAAAGTCTCATCATAAACGCTTCAGCTTTCCAAGAAAGTGATCCAATAATTCCCCCCACTTTTCTGTTTAGCTGTTAATGATATAGCCTACACCAATATTGAATTATGACCACATATCGGTCAGGGGAGATAACTTAGCATGACACTGTTATTTACAGTTGTCATCTGCCTCTTCCAATTTGTGATTATGTTTTCAGTTTTGTTTGGAGTTTGGTTCTGTATGCTCGAGAATAAAGTTTCTTCATTTCTTCAAACAGTTTCGTGCGATATACAGCCACACAAAACCACCTTCAGGAACTTTCAGTGTACCAGATGCTAGGTTTACTCATGTGCATATCGACTTGGTTGGACCCTTGCCCACTTCAAAAGGACACACCCACATCCTTACTATAGTCGATAAATTTAGCAGATGGCCGACAGCAATACCAGTGAAAGACATATCAGCCGCAACAATAGCCAGAGCGATTTTATAAGATTGGATAGCGATTTTCGAAGTATCCTCCGTAATCACAACGGACAGGGGCTCACAGTTTCAATCAATTCTTTTCGCTGAATTAAACCATTTGTTGGGAGCAAAACACATTAAAACTACTGCCTACCACCCTTGTGCAAAGTGGTATGGTGGAACGGTTTCCTAGACAATTAAAAGCATCTTTGGCTATGAACAAAAACAAATCGGACTGGTCAGATAATTTGCCACTCATTCTCCTAGCAATTCGCAACACTGTGAAGGAAGATTTGCAGAGAACAGCTGCAGAATTAGTTTTCGGATCAGCACTGATTTTACTTGGACAATTCTGCAAAAGCAATACAAACATTTCCCCAATGACAACTTTTGTGACGGATTTAAAACATAAAATGTCACGATTAAAATTCACCCAAACCAAAAAGCCAGACACAAACATTTTTGTTCCAACCGATATTCATACCTGTAAATACGTTTTTATCAGGAACGACACAGTCAAAAAAACACTCTATCCAAATTATTCCAGACCTTATCTAGTTCTCGACAGAAGTGAAAAGTGTTTCACCATATTAAAAAGAGATAAAAAAAAAGACACTATTGCAATAGACAGACTTAAACCTGCATTCATAGACGAACAATTACACATTTCTCCTACTCCAATACAAGAACATACACACTCAGAAACTGACAAAGAAATTACAAAAAACAACACACCACAAACAACAACAAAAACAGGGCGGAAACATTTCAAACAATACATAATTTATTAAAAAAAAATATATATATATACATAAAAAAAACAAAACGAAATACATTTCTCTTATATATATATATATTTTTTCTCCTCAGGAGGGGGAGTCTTGTTCGAACATGTTTTTCCTCACATACACACACCCACATATACGCATGCACATACACACACACATGCACGCATATACACATCCTCATACACACACTCATAAGCATATATACGCATACGCGCACGCACCCGTGCTATGATGTCACAACAAAAAATGCTGACTCACGGTAATAGGATATAAAAATCATCAGCATCCATGCTAATCCTCTTTTTCACTCCTGGCATCTACAGCAACACATGTGTTGTTAAATACGCGAGATGCTACTATTGTTTTTGACCAGTGCGAACATTTGACGACTCACATTCCTTTGTCCTCTCCTTCTCCAGTTTTTTCCTCCCTCGAAACAAGTCGCCATGATTTCTTTCGCGGCCAACGTCAACCACCAGGTTCGACCAACATTTTCTGGGACCTTTCAGTAATTTCATCATGCGGTTTCGTCTTTTATCTCTCATCCCTTTCATACCACAGAACTGAACATTATTCACAAGAGACTTTATTTTTCCATGAAAAATAAATAAGTTATTTATTGGAACCATTGTGTTTCTTCTCGCCAATACATTCGTTTCATTATTTTCTTTTGTAGTGAGTTAGGATTATTATATCCTGGTCCGCAACAATTTCTGTACAAGCAATATATTTTCCTATACAAATGTGAGACAGGCCTTAAAGAAAAATAATACCAATGTTTGCAGCAAACAGTGTCAGATGAAAAATTATTTTATTTTTCTATATATATCGAAAGATAAATGGAAAACAAAAGAGTACCTAATTCAAAGTTAGCAGCAAAAATTTGCGTGTACAGAAATAGTTACCTATGATAACATAAGGAATTACATTGCTTAATATCCGGAAAACTGTAGCAGACACAAATGGACCCCTTTTCTTCTCGCGCATTCGCTTCCTCTGAGTGAGTGATGAGGCGCTAGACTGTCCAATCTGAGGACTTGCGCACGAATACAAATTGACCCCTAGGGACCAGACAGCTTCCGGTCCCAGAAGAAAACTCTCTCTTACGCTACCAGCCTTCGTCGGGGCTAGACGCCTGTTCTCTTCGCTGCTCCTACTAAAGGTATTGACGACAGCCTGCGGGTTGTAACTACCTCGTAAGGCAGTGGAGACCCGACTCTACTTTCTTCCTTCAGTACGCTTTGCAAATAAACCTTTCCCTTGTTAAGTTGAAGAAGTTGTTTGTCATTGTTCATAGAATTGTGTTATTTTATTTTATTAGGGAAATTCCCCAAAAATGGTGACTCCGTCGTGATAACACATTTCCGAACAGACACTTCTTTCGCTTTTTAACAGGGTAAGGCGCGCATTTTAAAAACCAGCACATGGTTTCCAACCACACACATAAACAGACAACGGATTCGGGAGAGCACATTTAAAACTTAAAAAAAAAAAAAGACGTTATTTCCCTCTCTTCCTTATCGTTTTTTTCCCGTTATATATATATATATATATATATATATTATAAACTAAGGAGTATAAAAAAAAAAAACAAAAAAAAAACAAAGAAAAAACACCCTTTTCTTTCACAACGGCGGGCTACACATAAAAAAAAGAACGCCAACCTACAAAAAGAGGTGACACTTTCTTGGTGTACGAAAAAGAAAAAACTCAACAACAAAAAAAAAAAAAAAAAAAAAAAGAACTTTCACGAAGTTTTTCCGCATTAGCACTCTTCGGCCAAAATGTAAGTACTTAAAGAGTTCATTTATCTTCAGGTTCACACACATTTATAAAAAAAAAAAAAAAAAAAAAAAAAAAACCATATTGTCCACATTTTTTTTGCTTCACGGCTCTTCCTGATATAATTTTGTTTTAGCTTTATTTCATGGTAATTTTGTTTCTTTCTTCTCCTCCCCCATTAGCCTGTTAAAATTTTTTTTTTTGTATTGTCTCTGTTTAAAGATTTTCTCCATATTTCTCCTTTCTTCTCCACGTGGTCCATATTCGGCGTCCTTTCAGATTTCGGATACATTATATATATATATTTTTTTTAAAAAATGTTTGGTATCTACTTTCGGTAGTGTCGATGACAACGTTGCCTGCCTTCGCTGGGGACGTCCGGGTCTGGTTTGCTCAACTCTAGTCTTATTTTGCGGCGAACAACGTGTCAGAGCAAACGAAGCTGCACATTTTATTCAGTGCCTTCCCCGCGTCATTGACTCCTGCGGTCAAGGACTTAATAACGGACACCCCGTTAAACTCCACTTACGATAGCATAAAACGGGAGGTGCTACTACGGACGTCCGTGTCGGCGGAAAAGCGTTTTCAAACGCTGGTCCATGACGAGCACTTAGGTGACCGCAGGCCGACGGAACTACTCCGTAGAATGAGGGAACTGGCAGAGGACGTCCCTCCTGACAGTGCCTTAATTAAGCAGCTCTTTTTCTCAAGGCTGCCGGCGCAGGTAAAGGCCATACTTGCGCCAATGTTTGAAAAACACACCGTCGATGTAGTAGCAGCATCGGCGGACAAGGTCATGGACTTTGTGAGGGGGCCTACCACCGCGGCGATTCCACAACAGCCTGCTGAGGTACCCGCAGGCACCGCAAATGTAAGACAGGATGCTACATCGGTGGCTATACTAACGGCCATCGAACGCCTCACTAGAGAGGTGAGCAAGCTCAATATGGGCAGGTCGCACTCACCCAGACGCCGCTACAAAAGCCGCTCATCTTCCCCGCACCACCGTCGCCGTGCAAACATGCCGGGACTATGTTTTTATCATAGTCGCTATGGCGCTGAAGCACGGAATTGTAAAATGCCCTGCACTTTTAACAACCAGGGAAACTAAATTGTGGAAAGACGAGCACGGCAAACTTTCCACAAAATGCAAATAACCGTGCCTATTTCGTCACTGACGTAAAATCTCAAGCACGTTGCTTGGTAGACACTGGCGCTGTTTGTAGTATATGGCCACTTAGGCTACTTAAAGAAAGGCCACCAGTGTCATTGATAACACTGCAAGCGGTGAACCATTCACCTATCCCCACGTACGGTCAAATTTCACGTTCTCTGGACTTGAATTTACGGAGAGACTTTACGTGGGTTTTCACTGTAGCAGATCTACCGTACCCCATACTAGGCGCGGATTTCTTGCATAATTTTAATTTAATGGTCGACATGCGCAGACGCCGGCTGATAGACGCTAGCACGGAACTTTCCGTCCCTGGCTCGTTATCTAATGCCCCATCTATCAGCCCGGTATTTTTCATTGCCGCTGCAAATGACCCATACCATGAGGTGCTACACTCCTACCCGGAGTTAACCAATTTAAATTTTGTGGTGAGCAAACCCACGCACACCACAAAACATCATATTGAGACCACAGGTGCTCCTGTGTTCTCACGCCCTCGTCGCCTTCCTGTGGATAAACTTAAAGCAGCGAAGGCAGAATTTAATCATATGCTACAGTTGGGAATTATACGCCCCTCGTCCAGTCCTTGGGCTTCCCCTCTGCATATGGTTCCAAAACGAGACGGAGATTGGCGTCCAACTGGGGACTATAGACGACTCAATGCCATGACGGTACCTGATCGTTACCCAATCCCGCATATTCAGGACTTTGCTTCCTCTCTGCATGGCTGTAAGACTTTCTCTAAGCTAGATCTGGTTAAGGCTTACCATCAGATCCCGGTGAATCCGGCCGACATACCCAAGACTGCGGTTACAACCCCATTTGGAGCGTTTGAATTTCTTACTATGCCTTTCGGCCTACGTAACGCTGCCAGTACTTTTCAGCGCTTTATGGATGAAGTAGTGCGTGATTTAGATTTCGTCTATAACTATATAGATGACATTCTCGTGGCTAGTGCCTCACCTGAGGAACACGTCACTCACCTCCGCCTACTTTTTGAACGGTTTCAGCAATACCAAGTGAGGATTAACCCTGGTAAATGCGTTTTCGGTGTTACGTCACTAGTTTTCCTGGGCCACATTATCAGCCCAGACGGTATATCTCCGTTGCCGGAAAAGGTGAAGGCTCTACAAGACCTTCAACCGCCCACTTCACTTCGCCAACTTAGGCACTTCCTTGGTCTGTTGAATTACTACAGACGCTTTATCCCACACTGTGCGGATCTCTTAGCTCCTCTTTCCGACCTGTTACGTAACAGGAAGAAGAAAAACGAGCAAATCTCACTTAATGAGATCCAACTTAGAGCATTTGCTGAAGTGAAAAATAAACTAGCGACGACATCTTTGCTGGCACATCCTGTACCCGATGCCCAGTTTTCACTGGTTGTTGATGCATCGGGCACAGCTGTAGGTGCAGTGCTGCAACAGCAGCACCAACAACAGTTACAACCTCTAGCATACTTTTCGCGACAGCTGAAACCGGCCGAACAACGTTACAGCACGTTTGGCCGAGAACTACTGGCAATGTACCTCGCAGTGAAACACTTCCAACATTCACTCGAGGGCCGACAATTTGTGATCTACACCGATCACCGTCCGCTTACATACGCACTGCGTGCTAAGCCGGACAAATATTCTCCCCGCGAAACACGTCATTTGGACTTTGTTTCGCAGTTTACTAGTGATATCCGACATATCGCGGGTGAGCAGAACGCAGCAGCAGACGCATTGTCTCGCCTGCCCATCAATTCTCTGTCCTCACCATCGGATATCGATTTGCAACAGATGGCCTTAGACCAGCCAAGTCTGGACACGTTGGATCCATCGTCACCTGAATTCGGGACTTGCAAATTCGCATATCTGCCCGTGCCTACTTCTGACACGCAGATCATCTGTGACACCTCAACGGATTCACCTCGACCATTCGTTCCAACGACCCACCGTAGAGTTGTTTTCGACACTCTACACAACCTGGCACACCCCGGACGCAAAGCCACAGTAAAGCTGATTACAGCTAGATTTTTCTGGCCTAACATGAGGCGTGACATCATTGCTTGGTCACGTTCCTGTGTATCCTGCCAAAAATCAAAGGTGCACGAGCATATCCGCGCACCCCTTGGAACATTCAGCACCCCAGACGCTCGGTTTAGCCATGTTCACATTGACTTGGTTGGACCATGGCCGGTCAGTCAGGGATTCACTTATCTCCTGACCTGCATAGACCGTTTCACACGGTGGCCAGAAGCCATCCCACTTAGTGACATTTCGGCTGAATCTGTAGCGCGAGCCCTTATATCAGGCTGGATATCGCGCTACGGAGTTCCCACTACAATCACCACTGATCGTGGTGCACAATTCGAATCCCACCTATTCCGGGAACTGTCCAAGATCCTCGGGATCACTCGCATTCGGACAACAAGCTATCACCCTGCTTCAAATGGGATGATAGAACGCTTCCATCGCCAATTGAAAGCTGCATTACGCGCTTACCCTGATCAACAGCGATGGAGCGAGTACATACCGGTCATCCTTCTTGGCTGTCGGGCATCAATCAAGGAGGACCTGGGATATTCCGCAGCCGAACTGGTCTATGGAGCACCTCTATCGTTGCCAGGTCAGATGCTGACCCCGATAGAGGATATATCAACTGACACAGCTCTATATGTCAACAGACTACGAGCTTATCTCAGTAAGCTACCGCCGATGCACCCTAGGGAACAGACCATTAAATCTTTGGTTCCGAAGGACATAGCGACATGGACTCACGTGTTCCTTAGAAAGGACGCAGTAAAAGCCCCCCTAACTCCACCTTACACTGGCCCTTATCGCGTGCTTTCACGCACTGATAAAACTTTTATCCTAGACATTAGTGGTAAAAAAGAGACAGTATCGGTAGATAGGGTAAAAAGAGCCTTTCTGGACACATTAACACCTGAGCCACACATTCCTCCAACATACACACAGCATAATCATACACCTGAGGTAAATGTTCCACGTGAGAACAATTATGTGACCACTACACGTAGTGGTCGACGGGTACATTGGCCGAAGAGACTTTGCAAAACAGTGTATTTCTGTTGAAAAAAAACATTTTTTCTTCTCTCCTTTTTAGAGCAGAACGTTTTCTGCAAATATTCCAACTTTTCACAGAAAAGTAAGAACATTTTTTTTTCTGCAAGAAAATAACCTAAAGAGACGGACATTTCTTATTGTATTTTTCTTTCTGCTTTTTGTTATGCTACCTTTCTCTCTGTCGGCTTTCAGCCTAAGCAGGGGGTTATGTAGCAGACACAAATGGACCCCTTTTCTTCTCGCGCATTCGCTTCCTCTGAGTGAGTGATGAGGCGCTAGACTGTCCAATCTGAGGACTTGCGCACGAATACAAATTGACCCCTAGGGACCAGACAGCTTCCGGTCCCAGAAGAAAACTCTCTCTTACGCTACCAGCCTTCGTCGGGGCTAGACGCCTGTTCTCTTCGCTGCTCCTACTAAAGGTATTGACGACAGCCTGCGGGTTGTAACTACCTCGTAAGGCAGTGGAGACCCGACTCTACTTTCTTCCTTCAGTACGCTTTGCAAATAAACCTTTCCCTTGTTAAGTTGAAGAAGTTGTTTGTCATTGTTCATAGAATTGTGTTATTTTATTTTATTAGGGAAATCCCTAAAAAACTACTTGTTTGAGCAAAAATATGAACGCTTACGCATACAGAAATGGTCACCACTGATAACATAAGGAATTACACGTATCTGTATACAGATTTTTCTTTATTTTTCAATTTCCTTGGGTCTTTACGGAAAGATGAAAGCAGAAAAAACAAAAAAAGACCTTTTTTAACCAATAAACAAAAAGATTCCCCCACCTCACTAGGTGGCCAGAAAATGGGTGCTCATTTTAAATTGAATTTACATGGAAAAGTGATCACCCACTTTTTGCAAAAGTAATTTCTTCATGTCATGAAAACTTTTTCTCTGTGACGAAAACGGTTAGCAGATTCGTTTTTAGTAGACCGAAATCTACAAAATAATATACTTTTCAATACGAACGTGTGACGGGCCTTAAAGTAAAATTCAACCAAACATTGAGTCGTTTATTATTCCGAAAGTGTTATCTAAAGTACTTTCAAGTAATAAAAGTGAAAAATGAAACTGATGTCATAATGAGTATAGTCGAAGTTTGATACAACGGAAATTGCCGGAGATGACGTCACATTTCGTTTGTGACTTTCACCTTGACTTCGGCAATCTCCGTTATTTTTCGGTCAAGGTCGACTGTATAAGGGTTGGCCATTTCATCAAGGTCGTTTTGCACTTGCCGTTCGTCTTCTCTCTCTCTCTCCGTTTAGTCGTTGTTTTTGCTAAGCAAACGATGGCCGCTTACAAGATTGTTATGGTCCGACATGGCGAGAGTGAATGGAATCAGAAGAATCTTTTTTGTGGATGGTTTGATGCCGATCTTTCCGACACTGGCATCAATGAAGCCAAAAATGCTGGAACAGTAAGTTAGACCTTTTCCTTCTTTGGCAATCCAAATGCCACTATCAATATAATGGAGATACATTTTTATGGCATTAATAAAATTATTTATAAATAATTAATGAAATATTTTTCTCGTATATATGTTTTTTACATAGCTGTTAAAAAAGGGAAAAAAAAAATATTAACTGCGCATTAAAAGAAAAATGTGGTTTTGTTTTGAGTTGCAAAAATTTCCAATATAAAAAATCTTTAAAATATAAATATTTTAAGTTTAAAAAACAGAATTGATTGAATTTAGAAATAAGTTTAAAAATCATTTTTTTTTTTTAAGAAATGCATTATTTGTGTTTTGTGTATTTTCTTAAAATGAATGTCATTTTTTTTATATCTGATTCACAAACAGTTTAAATTAGAAAAAGTAAAATTATTGGAAATTTATAATAACACAAATTATAAACCATGATTAAAAAAAAATCCATAAATTCTCAACTTAAATGTAATTTTCTGAAAATAGTTTAAACATAGTTTACAATTTTGAAGCCTAAGATTTCATTTTGTACATTTCGAGTAGTTCAAAGGTTTGTTAATCATTTTCTTACAACAAAGTTACACGGTGTAAAATTATGAAAAAAAAAAGAAAATTGACAAATGAGATTTCATTTATTAATGATTTTAATTATCTCTATATACTCATTTTAATTTTTATTTGAAAAAAAAAAAAGAAAGTGCATTTCCTTTTTTTCCGTAAGAGCAAGGACTTTGGAACCACTTCTCTCCACCTCTACTTCGACTCTCGCTTTCTTGGGGGCTTGATCATTGATATTAATTAACAGATATTAGTTGTCTCGCTATTTTTCTCCTCACGACAAGGTCGCTTTTTTAATGTGGGGAAAGTTAATTTTTTCAAAATGAGACATTTTAGATTGCCTCAGTGTTTCTTTTTCTGAACGAGGACAGAAAAGATGTGTAGTAGAACTGGTACTACTACACCTTGCCCGTTATAATGGGACTTCCTGTATGTTTGGCAATTCTTCTTTCCCCACCCATGAAAAACGGGCGGTGTTCTAAAATGACACAAAGACAAAAAAGGTAGTGAACGAAGATAATATACCCCACCCCCCAATATTAGACAGTCGCAGCTGGCAGTATTTTCACACTTTCACAGGGTTTTTGTTTTTGTTTTTTGTTTTTTTTGTTTGTTTTTTTTTGCTAAATATACGATCTTTTTATTTTCATTTAAAACTTTAGTAAAAAAATTTTTAGCTATCCTCCATGCGAAACTAGTTAAAACTATCGGCTTTTTTGCTTTTGAAAATTAAATTTGATTGTTACGGTATTAAATTATTAATTGAACCAGATTATTATTCGCCTCTACTTTTGTTATGGTTAATCTACAAATTACTGGATAATTTCCTCCAAAAATTTCGATCCTGTAATAATACACATAGGTGACATTGCATGCCTTTCGATCAGTATTTTAATTTTTACTTTTGGGGCGATTATCGAGACTTCAAAGATGACCGCCTCATTTCCGGCATTTTGTTGTGCTAACTTAGCAACTTGTGGCTTGAATTAAATGAACGCTTTAAAATAAGTTAACACAACAACAAAAAACTTATCTGGATTGGTAGAAGAGTAATTTTTCCCCCTTTGGTGACATTTATTTGTTATATATTTGTTTTTTGATCACTTTTTCGGTTGTTTAAAAATGTCTTCACTTCAGTAGTTTATTATTACCAAGAAAATTTAGAAAGCCATTCTTAACATGGGGATTTGGGAAGCTTTGTTAACATTGCGCGGACGGAACTCTTGTAACATGAGAACAATTTGCTTGGTGATGCTAAACTGCACCTAGTGTCAATATTTATTTTTCAACCCTAACAACAAACAAAATGGTTGACTTGTTTACTGAAATGCATTCTGATGAACTTAATTTTGTTTCATTTTACGCTATTGAACTTTTTGATATCAAATGTTTGACATGAATGCTAAAACTCTCAATCTTTCTTGTGTTTGTTGGACCATACACACTGGAGTGGATGACGTAATAAAGTTGCAAGATCCTTTGAGACTCACAAAGGGATTATCTCCTTCATCAAAGTATATTATGATAACATAAAATTAGTTGAAATTAAAGAAACGATGTGAAAAGATTAAGACAAACTTTTGAAAATATGGGAAATCTAGTTTCATTTTCGTACGTGACATTTGAAAACACTAAACAAAACAGCCTTGACCTTCACCTTCACATATTTAGCCTTCACCCTCAATGTCATGACAACATTTGATAATAATAAATGGGTTTGTGTTACTATACACAGATTCGAAAAAATGGTTATATATATATATATATATATATATATATATATATATATATATATATATATATATAGGAATACGAAAAGTATAACTGTTCGTTTTCAATTGGTGACGTGCAGGATTCAGATACAAAATAATATTATGAAAAAAAATTAAAAAACTTTTTTTACAAGTACAATATATATATATATATATATATATATATATATAACAAATGTTATCAAAGGCCTATCTGGAAAAAGTTTTAGTGGTTTTATTCACTTTAAAACGTGTAATCGGTTGGAAAATCATGCATTGTTTATGATAAACACTGTTTATCAATATATTTGAAAAAGACAAATGGCGGCGTGCTCGCTGTTGAACACGGTAAGTTTGGGATACGAGTTCAAACAAAAAAAATTATACAAAATACTGTTAGAAACCCACCGAATATATGTCCGCCTATGCCATGGTAACATGTTTAGAATTCAATTAAAAAGAATTAAATTTTATTTAAAAAATTGTTCTTATTTAGAATTCAACTTAATTTTTAAAATTCTTACTTAGAATTCAACTTAATTCAACTTAATTCTAAACACGAACAATTTAAAAAATGTTCTTGTTTAAAATTACACTTAATTAAAAAAAATGTTCTTGTTTAGAATTACACTTAATTAAAAAAAATGTTCTTGTTTAGATTTCAAATTAATTTGAAATGTTCTTTTTTTTAGAATTCAACTTATTTTTTAAAAAATTGTTCTTAATTTGAATTCAACTAATAAAAAATTGTTCTTATTTATAATCAACTTAATTTTAAAATAAATTGTTTTTTTTTAAGAATTCAAATTAATAAACTTATTTAGAATACAACTTCATTTTTAAAATTCTTATTAAAAATTCAATATAATTTTAAAAATTGTGCTTATTTAAAATTCAGCTTAATTTTTAAAAATTGTTTGTGTTATTTAGAATTTAACTTAATTAAAAAAATTGTTCTTATTTAGAATTCAACTTAATTTTTTTTAATTGTTATTTAGAATTTAACTTAATTTTTTTTTTAATTCTTATTTAGAATAAAAAAAAGTTTCTTATTTAGAATTTAACTCAATTTAAAAAATGTTCTAATTTAGAAATCAGCTTAATTTAACAAATTGTTCTTAATTTAGAATTGAGCCCAATTTTAAAAATTGTTCGTTTTTAGAATCCAGCTTTATTTTAAAAATTGTTCGTTTTTAGAATTCAGTTTAATTATAAAAATTGTTCTTTTTTTTTTTTTTCAGAATTCAGCTTAATTTTTTTTAAATTGTTCTAAATAGAATTCAATTCAATTTTTAAAAAAAATGGCTCCTATTTAGAATTCAGCTTCATTTAAAAAAAAATTGTTAAAATTTCTTGTTTAGAATTCAACTTAATTAAAAAACAATGTTTCTATTTAGAATTCAACTACATTTAAAGAATTCAACTTAATTTTAAAAAATTGTTCTTAAAATTCAACTTAATTTGAATAATTTGTTTAAAATTCACCTTATTTTTAAAAATTATTCTTATTTAGAATTCAGCTAAATTTAAAAACAAATTATCTTTTAGAATTGAGCTTAATTTTTAAAAAAATAGTTCCAATTTAGAATTGAGCTTAATTTTAAAAAAATAGTTCCAATTTAGAATTGAGCTTAATTTTAAAAAAATAGTTCCAATTTAGAATTGAGCTTAATTTTAAAAAAATAGTTCCAATTTAGAATTGAGCTTAATTTTAAAAAATAGTTCCAATTTAGAATTGAGCTTAATTTAAAAAAATAGTTCCAATTTAGAATTGAGCTTAATTAAAAAAAAATAGTTCCAATTTAGAATTGAGCTTAATTAAAAAAAAATAGTTCCAATTTAGAATTGAGCTTAATTAAAAAAAATAGTTCCAATTTAGAATTGAGCTTAATTAAAAAAAAATAGTTCCAATTTAGAATTGAGCTTAATTAAAAAAAAATAGTTCCAATTTAGAATTGAGCTTAATTAAAAAAAAATAGTTCCAATTTAGAATTGAGCTTAATTAAAAAAAATAGTTCCAATTTAGAATTGAGCTTAATTAAAAAAAAAATAGTTCCAATTTAGAATTGAGCTTAATTAAAAAAAAAAATAGTTCCAATTTAGAATTGAGCTTAATTAAAAAAAAAATAGTTCCAATTTAGAATTGAGCTTAATTAAAAAAAATAGTTCCAATTTAGAATTGAGCTTAATTAAAAAAAATAGTTCCAATTTAGAATTGAGCTTAATTAAAAAAAATAGTTCCAATTTAGAATTGAGCTTAATTAAAAAAAATAGTTCCAATTTAGAATTGAGCTTAATTAAAAAAAATAGTTCCAATTGAGAATTGAGCTTAATTAAAAAAAATAGTTCCAATTTAGAATTGAGCTTAATTTAAAAAAATAGTTCCAATTTAGAATTGAGCTTAATTAAAAAAAATAGTTCCAATTTAGAATTGAGCTTAATTTTTTTAAATTAATAGTTCCAATTTAGAATTGAGCTTAATTTTTTTAAATTAATAGTTCCAATTTAGAATTGAGCTTAATTTTTTTAAATTAATAGTTCCAATTTAGAATTGAGCTTAATTTTTTTAAATTAATAGTTCCAATTTAGAATTGAGCTTAATTTTTTTAAATTAATAGTTCCAATTTAGAATTGAGCTTAATTTTTTTAAATTAATAGTTCCAATTTAGAATTGAGCTTAATTTTTTTAAATTAATAGTTCCAATTTAGAATTGAGCTTAATTTTTTTAAATTAATAGTTCCAATTTAGAATTGAGCTTAATTTTTTTAAATTAATAGTTCCAATTTAGAATTGAGCTTAATTTTTTTAAATTAATAGTTCCAATTTAGAATTGAGCTTAATTTAAAAAAATAGTTCCAATTTAGAATTGAGCTTAATTTAAAAAATGTTCTTATTTTGAATTCCGCTTTAATTTAAAAAAAAAAAAATTATAATGTGACTTTAATAAGTTCTTATTTAGAATTTATCTTAATTTCAAAAAATTTTCTTGTTTAGAATTCAACTTAATTTTTAAAAAAAATGTTCTTTTTTAGAATTTAACTTGATTAAAAAAAATTCTTATTTAGAATTCAACTAAATTAAAAATAAATTGTTCGATTCAGTAAATGTGCATATACATATGTATATGAATAACGTTTTTAATGTGTGTATATGTATGCATAGAATAATCCAACCTTTCACACACACGTTTATAGATTTTGTCCAGAATGGGAAGGACTTAAGGATTTTTTCCTTTTTCACTCGCATTTTGGTCTGTAATCGTTTTCTTCAACATTTTTCCTTTGAAATCCTGATTATGTCCCCTGAAATAGGGACGAAACGTTGATCACTATTAATTCTGTTTTCCTTCTCAAATAACATGTCAACCATCGCTTGTATTTTTATTTTCTTATTAGACTTCAACTTACTTTAAAAAATTGTTCTTATTTAGAATTTCAACTAATTAAAAAAATGTTCTTGTTTAGAATTCAACTTAATTTTTAAAAATTGGTCTTTCTAGAATTTAGCTTAATTTAAAAATTCTTATTTAAAATTTAACTTAATTTAAAAAAAATTGTTCTTATTTAGAATTGAACTTAATTTTATAAAAATTGTTCTTGTTTAGAATTAAACTTTATTTTAAACAAAAATTGTTTTTGTTTAGAATTCAACTAAATGAAAATTGTTTTTGTTTAAATTTAAACTTAATTTTAACATTGTTCCTATATAGAATAAACCAAATTAAAAATAATCGTTCTTGTTTAGAATTTAACTCAATTAAAAAAATTGTTCTAATGTAGAAATCAGCTTAATTTAACAAATTTTTCTTATTTAGAATTCAGCTTAATTAAATTGTTCCTTTTTAGAATTCAGCTTAATTTACAAAAAATTGCTTCTGTTTAAAATTTAACTTAATTTTTAAAAAATTATTCTTATATAGCATTCAGCATAATTTAAAAAAAATGTTCTAATTTAGAATTCAACTTAATTTTAAAAATGGTTCTTGTTTAGAATTCAACTTAATTAAAAAATTGTTCTTCTTTAGAATTCAATTTAATTTGAATAAAGTGTTCTAATTTAAAATTCACTTTATTTTAAAAACTTATTTTAAAAAATTGCTCTTATTTAAAATTCACCTTATTTTAAAAAATTGCTCTGATTTAAAATTCACCTTATTTTAAAAAATTGCTCTTATTTAAAATTCACCTTATTTTAAAAAATTGCTCTTATTTAAAATTCACCTTATTTTTAAAAATTGCTCTTATTTAAAATTCACCTTATTTTAAAGAATTGCTCTTATTTAAAATTCACCTTATTTTAAAGAATTGTTCTTATTTAGAATACAGCTAAATTTTTTTTTTTTTAAATTTCTTTTAGAATTCAACTTCATTAAAAATATTCTAAGTTAGAACTCAGCTTAATTAAAAAAATATTCTTGTTTAGAATTCAACTTAATTTAAAAAATTTATTTTCATTTGGAATTCAGCTTAGTTTTTAAAAATATTGTTTTTTATAATTTTACTTAATTAAAAGATTGTTCTTATTTAGAATTTCTTAATTAAAAAATATTGTTCTTTAGAATTCAACTTTATTTTTTAAAAAATTGTTCTTGTTTAGAATTCAGCCTAATTTAAAAAAAAAAGAAAAAAAAAAAATTAAAAAATACAGAAAATTGTTTATGAACCACATACTCGTCATGGAACAAAGACGTAATATTCCAATAATCGTTTAAATTGATCAAGTAGTTTTTAATTTAATATAATATAATAATTTAATATAATATATAGGAAACAAATTTTAGTGATTTTAAGATTAAATTGTGCTTTTTATAAAAGCAAAATTCGAAAATTGAAATATTGAATTTCAAGTAAAACCAATGGTATCTACTTAACTGTCATGTCACAATAATGTCACAATGTCACAAAAAATTTTGCAAACGTAAGGTAGAGAATTAATTATTAATGAAAATAGTTTTTGTAGAAAATCAGATAAAATTGAGTTTTGCTTAAAGAAAAATAAACAGTCCGAATTGTGACAAATTGAAAATCTTAGGTCAATTTAACAAGACTCTTTTTTCGCTAATTGTCTTCAAAAGGTGTTTCCATTACTAATTAATTTTCTACCTCATCGTTGTTCGTAATTTTTGGATATATTCATTACTGCAACATGACAATTAAGTAGATACTATTGGGCTTTACTAGAAATGCAATGTTTGGATTTTCGAATTTTATTCTTAGAAGAAAGGAGCACCTTAAATTTTATGTTACAGGTTTGATTTTGATCTCTGTAATTCGAATTGAATTATCTCCCATTTATTCATAAAATATAACTGATCAAGAAATAGCATCTCATTTTGTTATTTGATTTTCTTAGTTAAAAAAATACTTGATCAATTTATGATTTCCGTGTGGCAGAGATATGTCCAGAGAAGAGCCTAATTTACCTTATACGTGCTTCCGGGTTGCACTTGCTTACACCACCACATTTATATTTGCCCTCTATCGCCCCCACAACAGCGGAGTTACTATCTTTAAGAGTATATCTGAGAAAATTGACCACATCCTGTCTGCTCATCCTTCGGCTAACATTCACATTTGTGGTGACTTCAACGTCCATAATGTGGAATGGATGACTCACTCAAATAAGACAGATGATGAGGGGAGATTTTGTCATGATTTTGCCATTGCTTATGACCTCACTCAGATTGTTCGAGAACCCACCCGTGTGCCCGATACTACCGATCAGTATGCAAGCCTTCTAGACCTTTTTCTCTCAACTTCCCCTGAGCTATGTTCATGTTCCGTTCTATCTCCTCTGGGATCCTCCAACAACTCCGTTGTATCAGTTAAGATAAAAATGAAATGTAATAAGTCTTCAGACGTAAGTCTCCACCGTACTGTATATCGATACTCTATGGCTGACTGGGATAGCTTCCATACATTCATATCTGATCTTCCATGTTTAAAAAGGATGTGTCCTCTATAGTATCAGACCTGACGGAATGGTTAATTGTAGGCATAGACCGTTTCATACCATCCAAAAAATTCCAACAAAAACCTAACAGCCAGCCATGGTTCTCACCAGAATGTGCTGCTGTCATCGCATACAGAAATCACTTTTTCCATAGCTACCAACATAATAGATGCACTGTTTCAGGACTGCCAGCAACCACTGTAAAAAAGTAATAAAAAATGCAAGAGAGCTATATGCTCAGTCCATTAAATCCAAAGTTGCTAAGCAGCGGCTTGGTTCCCACTAGTTTTGGCATATAACAAATAGGATCCTGAAAAGAAGCGTGCGTTCTATCCCAACCATCATGAATGGACCTGAGGTAATCTCGCCAGCATCAAACAAGGCCAAACTATTTGCCAAGAACTTTGCAGCTAATTCTATCCTATGCGAAAATGACCATCAACTCCCCGTATTTCCTCCTATAACAGACAACACGCTACAAATATCTCTTGCATGAGGTTGCCAAGCTAATCAAGAACCTCGATTGCAGTAAAGCAACTGGCCCTGACGGTATTCCAATTATAGTACTCAAAAACCTTCAACCAGAACTTGCCCCCATACTTACAAAACTGTTTAAGCGTTGCTTTAAGGAGAATTGTTTCCCAACACCCTGGAAAATCTCATCAGTATGCTCTGTATTTAAGAATTCAGGTGACAGGTCATCTCCCTCTCAGTTCAGACCAATAAGTCTCCTGTGTGTCATGAGTAAGTTGCTGGAATCCATATTAAATAAAGCAGTCAACCACAACAGAAATAACCTTCTTAATGACATGCAATATTGTTTCCGTTCTGCTAGATTTACAAGCAGATGTGCTAACGGTTATATCTCATAGGATTAGTGAATCTCTCGACAAAGTTTTCCTTTCTAGGGCAATTGACATATCAAAGGCCTTCGATAAGGTATGACATAAAGGCCTACTTCACAAGACTTCCAGCTACGGTATAACTGGAAATGTTTTCTCAATTATGAAATCATTTCTCTCTGATAGGCTCATAAGAGTAGTGGTTGATGGGCAGAAATCAGAGGCCCATAGTATTAATGCTGGTATCCCTCAAGGGTCCATCCTGGACCCAACTCTCTTCCTGATCTACATCAATGATCTCCCAAAATACATACTTAAATCATTCGCTGACAGCTATGGTGATGACACAACCATCTATGGCAACATAAAAGGCCGTAAATGACAGTTTTCTCTGATTCTCTCTCGCCTGATCTTGAGCATGTGGCACAATGGGGAAAGAGGTGGCTGGTTACTTTTAATACATCTAAAACCAAGCTTCTATCTTTACATCATCAACGCTCTGATCCCCATCTGGCATCAATTGAAATGAATGGTCTCGTCTTGGGGAGGTTCCAGATTTTGACAAGCTTCTGGCATTGACCTTTACTCCTGATCTCAAATGGAACGCATACATCAAATCTGTTGTCAAAGCCATTGGAAAATTGGTGGGATCCTTCTACCGCTCCAGTAGATATCTCGCTGCTGATGCAATTCTCTATCTGTATAAAAGACAAGTACGTCCAAGGATGGAGTACTTCTGCCATATCTAGGCAGGAGCTGCTAAAAACAGCCTATCCTGCCTTGACAGAGTACAAAATAGACTTCGTAGCCCGGTGGGGGATGCTCTTTTCTCTTTCCTGCAACCTCTCTCCCGCATAAGGGACCTTGCGAGCCTGTCGTTTTATTGTTATTTCCATGTGAAGTGCTCGTCTGAGCTCCGATCTCTGGTCCCCCCTCACCAATCTTTCACAAAAAATACCTGTCTAGCTGAAACCACTGTCAGTAATTTTCCCCACTCTTTTTCTGTGCCTAAATGAAAACGTAGATTCCATGAACAAAGCTTCTTTCTTAGAAGTGCACGCCTGTGGAACTCTCTTCTGTTTGCCTGTTTCCCACCTGACTGCAACTTGGATGTCTTAAAGTCCAACATAAACAAATTCCTGATGAACCGCCCCCTTAAGTAAGACACTTTATCAGATCTCCATTACTAACGATTACTACAATATTGTCCCATTGATTACTGTACACGCAATAAACCTTATCCCCGAGTGATAAATGGTGACTTCCATAAGGAAAAAAAACAAAAAAAAACCCTCTCTGCCGACAAAACTTAATTGTTGTTTCAATTATAAAAAATCTTTTTTGGTTTAATGTAAACACTAGCAGGCCGCTTAGCATTGCCTGGTCGTAAAATATACTTAAATATATTTTGATTAATGCAGATTTCATATTTATTATATTATATTGGGTCCAATATTTAAGAAGTTTTAAAAAATTAATCTTGCGCCACCACCGAGAATCGAAACTTAAACATTTAGCTTACGATTTACTTTTTCTTTTGACGTTAATGTTTGAGCTATGAAAACATGTTTGCTGCAAGGCTAAAAATTACATGTAGCAATACGTATTACGTTACGCATGCTTATTTGTAATGTTGTTTGAACTTCGCCTGGCAAATTCAATTGTGTAATTTTCACTTTTGCACCAATTTTCCCCAGCTAAAACCCAAAAGTTTTGCATGGGTTTGAATACCCTATATATGAACTTTCATGTATGTAGACTAAAAACTGACAGAAGTTTGGTCGGCAAAATTATTTGGACATTGTTGTGAAGGAACATAACTGGCTATACACCGGTTACAAACTGTATATATATATTGGACTGTTTGGCAGACAGCGGCAGACAAGCAGTCGCAGTAAGACGGATAGTCTTACGTGTTGATTATCAGACTTTCTTCCCCATACTTGTTACTATGTACTTCTATTTACCTTAGGCGAGCAGCCTTACGTTTCTGTATTATAAATAAACCCCATTACACATACCACTCGGTGTAACTCACGTTTGTCTTTATTTCCTAAGTATTTAGGAATATAACAATGGCGACGAAAGGATGTTCTTTCTCTTAACAGAGATAAATTACCGTACCAAGGACTGTGTACAATGCAAGGATTTTTTGTTTTACGAAAAAAACAAACTACACAAGGATTTTTGACCACGTGCGTCAATGAATTTAAAAATTTTTCCTACCTAAAGTAGCGAAAAGTACGGATTTTTCTTCGTAAAGAACTCACAAGAAATTATAGAAACATGTTCAAGGTAAAGTGGAATTTATATTTATTTTGACAAGTAAAAAAAAAAAAAAAAAAAAAAAAAAATGGTCGCAAGTTGAATTCGAAACTACACTAAAGGATTACGAGTTTCGAAAGAAAAAATATAAATACAACGACTATTGTACCATTTTATGCCACGTGGGAACGGCAGCCATATATTTTTTTTTTTTTTGAAAATTAATTGTTTGTTATTGCCTTTATATAAATAATTGGAACTATTTGTCGTGGGAAGTAAGAAATATTTTGTGTATGAACTTACGTTGTTGAAAAAAAAAAAAAAAAAAAAAAAGAATTATTTTACAAAGCCTGTTGAATTACTATGGATGAACTTTGTTGAAACGTGTTGTGTCTGCATATTGCTACTAATTTACGATATACGTAAATTTACGATTTTTCTTTGGAATTATTGTGTAGAATTCGAAAAGACATTTTTGTACTAGAAGCTAACATGGAACAATTAGCAGAGTTAACTAAGGCTCTAGCCCTTAGCATCCAGGAACAGACAAAAATGACTCAACAATTTTTAGCGCAACAACAACAACAACAACAAATTCAACAACAACAGCTACAGCAACAGCTGCAACAACAACAAGAAAGAACACAAAAAACTTTAGAGGCACAACAAGAACAAACAAACATACTACAACGACAAATGTCGACACAGCAAAAGAATTTAGAAAAGCTAATTCTAACGTCGACCGGGAAGAAGACTAATTTTTCTGCCGAGGGTATTTCAAATTCACTAACGGAATTTCGTTACTCCCCGGATACTGGTGTTACTTTCCCTGCATACTACAGAAGATACGAAACAATTTTTACGAAAAGATGTTTAGACTGGACCGATGAGGAAAAAGTTACCCTGCTACTACAAAAACTGGGTACTGATGAAAACACCAAGTATGCAAATCTAATTCTACCAAAAAAACCGGAGGAGGTTTCGTTCGAGGAAACAATTAGTACCTTGTCGAAAATATTTGATAAAAGGGATAGCCTATTTCACTCTAGATACAAATGTTTGAACATTCAGAAGGCAGAAGCTGAAGACTATCTAGAATATGCTTGCACTGTGAACTGTTTATGCGAATCATTTAAATTGAATGAAATTTCCGCAGACCAATTTAAATGTTTAATCTTTGTACAAGGTCTCACAGCACCAAGGGACAAAGATATACGTTCACGGATCCTAACAATTATGGAGGCGGATCCTAACATAACATTGCAAAAAGTCACTGAAGAGTGTCAACGTCTGATTAACATAAAGAAAGACAACACTCGCATTGAAGAGAAAAATATTTTTAAGGTGCAGCAAGTAAAAAGGCAAGGGACCACAAGAAAGTCCAGGTTCCAAGAACACAGGATCCTTAAAGGATACAAAGACCCAAAGCTAAAGTGTAAATGTTGTGGTAGTTTAAGACACAACAATAAGACCTGCTGGTTTAGGAACAAAATATGTTATGAATGTGGTCTCAGAGGTCACAAGGGAACATACTGTGCCCAGAAGAAAAGACAAGGGACCGATAATGTAAATACGCTTCGCATGAATAAAGAAAAAAGCTGCGAAAGACGGAAATATGTTGATGTTCGGATAAATGGACATCTGGTTACATTGCTTCTGGATAGCGGTGCAGATATTAGTATTATAAATGAAGATATATGGAAAAGGATAGGTCGACCTGAATTAACGAAAACCAGAAAGACGGCGAGAAGTGTGTGCGGCAAAAGATTAGAGTTCAAGGGAGAATTAAAATGCAAAGTGACATTCGCTAACCAGACTCATAAATCCAAAGTGTACGTCGTACCAGGAAAGAATACATGCCTGTTTGGGGTAGATTGGATTGTCCTGTTTAATTTATGGGAGAAACCCATAAATTCGTTTTGTAACGTTTTAACTGCAGAAAAAGCAAACCAAAGGGAAGACTTCCTGAAGGATTTGAAAACTGAATTTCCCAATGTTTTTGCCGAAGGACTAGGACTCTGTATTAAGACAGAGGCAAAATTTGAATTAAAGAAAAATGCCACTCCAGTATTCAAACCTAAAAGGAATGTGCCTTTTTCAGCGATGGACGCAATCGAAAAAGAGTTGGATAGACTTCAACAACTGGAAGTCATTGAAAAAGTTAACCACACAGATTGGGCAAGTCCAACCGTGTATGTAAAGAAAAAAAATAACAGAATAAGGGTCTGTGGAGATTTTTCAACGGGTTTAAATGACTGTCTATTGGACCATAATTATCCCCTTCCGTCCGCAGAAGATCTGTTCTCTAAGCTTAACGGAGGAAAAATTTTTTCTAAGATAGACCTCTCAGATGCTTACTTGCAAATTAAGATCAGCGATGAATGCTCCAAATACTTAGGCATAAATACTCATAAGGGCATTTTTAAGCTAAAGAGGCTTCCTTTTGGATTAAAGGTTGCTCCTGCTATTTTCCAGCAAATTATGGACACGATGCTGGCAGGGTTGGAATTTTCAATGGCCTACCTTGACGATATCCTAATTAAAAGTGAAAATTTGCAAGATCATAAGAAGCATGTAAAAGAAGTATTCAAAAGAATACAGGAATTTGGTTTTAAATTGAGCCCAGAAAAATGCGATTTTTTTATGAAAAAAATTAAATATCTAGGTCAAATAATCGACAAAGAGGGTCGAAGACCGGATCCACAAAGGACTGAAGCAATTGAAAAGATGCCTGCTCCAGATTCAGTGACAAAATTAAAATCGTTTTTGGGATTAGTTCAATACTATGCAATTTACATCCCTAACATACATAATTTAAGAGCTCCTCTTAACGAGTTACTGAAAAAGGGTGTTAAATGGAACTGGAATAAGGAATGTGAATCTGCTTTCCAAAATATCAAAAGATGTCTACTGTCAGACTTAGCATTGGCACATTTCAATCCAGAAAAGGAACTAATACTAGCAACGGACGCCAGTGATTACGGTGTTGGCGCTGTATTACTTCACAAGTATGAGGATGGTAGGACAAAAGCTATCGCCCATGCTTCAAGAACGTTGGTTGCAGCGGAGAAAAATTACAGCCAAATTGAAAAAGAGGCGCTGTCGATAATATTTGGAATTACAAAGTACAATCGATTTCTCCATGGACGATCTTTTATTTTGCAAACCGACCATAAACCCCTACTTACCATATTTGGATCAAAGAAAGGCATTCCCACACATACTGCGAATCGATTACAGCGATGGGCTGTAACCCTCTTAAACTATCAGTTTAAGATGGAACATGTATCCTCAAAAAAGTTAGGACACGCAGATGCATTATCACGATTGATCCCTAAAAGAAGCGAAAGTTTCGAAGAAACGGTAATTGCTGCGCTTAAAGACGAAAGTGAATGTACAAGTTCAATGTGTAATATGATACGTGAACTTCCGGTAACTTTCGAAAAAAATAAAAAAAGAAGCAGTAAATGACATTTTCATTAAGAAAATGAAAAATCAATTGGGATGGATAAAAAAAAATAAAAAGGTAGATCAAACAACGCCTTTTTCCATCTGTGAAGATGTGCTCATGTATGGTGAGAGGATCGTAATTCCACTAACGTTACAGAGGAAAATTCTGAAGGAATTTCATACAGGTCATCCGGGCATTTCGAGAATGAAATCCCTTATGAGAGGATATGTGTACTGGCCTGGTATGGACAAGGAAGTTGAAAAATGTGTCAAGACATGCAGAGGATGTCAATTAGCAGCTCGAGATCCTCCAGTAAAAACGACGCCATGGCCAAAGACGGACCTACCCTGGTCACGTCTGCATATTGATTATGCGGGACCTATAAATGGTTATTTTTACTTGATTATTGTAGATTCTTTTTCAAAATGGCCAGAAATATTTAAGTTTAGACATCCAACAGCAAAAAACACTGTGAGTGCGCTTAATGAAATTTTTAGCCGTTTTGGAGTGCCAAAAACCTTAGTGAGCGATAATGGAACAGCATTTACTGCTCATGAATTCAAAGAATTCTGTGACTCACTAAATATTCTACATATGACAACACCTGTGTACCATCCACGATTGAATGGGTTGGCCGAAAAATTTGTAGATACGTTTAAAAGGGCACTTAAGAAAAATCTTACTACGGACACAGACGAACAATGTATTCAAACATTTTTAGCAATTTACAGGGTGACACCAAATCCTAATAATAATGTCAATTCTTCCCCGGCTGAGCTAATGTTTGCAAGAAAGATAAGATCTGTCTTCGATAGGCTGCTACCAGAGAAAAAGAAAGTTTTCAAAAAAGAAAACCTTAATACCAAGTGCTTCTCCCCAGGTGAAAATGTATATTTCAAAAATTTTCAAAATGGACGAAATCAGTGGGTTGAAGGTATTATCAAAAAAAGGATTGGGAGCATGGTCTATACCATCCAAGGATTAAGTTTTGTCTGCAAAAGACACAGAAATCAAATACGTCCCAGACTGTCTCCAAATGTGGAAGAGACACCAATGGAAACATTGTGCGATATTTTTGATATACCAAAACCAGCGTGTGTACCGCAAACAATGAATATTTCGCCTGAACCGACCATACGGGCTGGACAGAAACCTTTACCCCGGGTAACGCTGACCAGAAGGAAAAGCGCAAGAAAGAGAAAAGTTACCAGGAGATTAAGCCCTGACCCTAAAAGGAAGAGGTATTTAAGCTAAAATCAGGAAGATTTCAGCTTCAGGGGGAGGTGTTGTGAAGGAACATAACTGGCTATACACCGGTTACAAACTGTATATATATATTGGACTGTTTGGCAGACAGCGGCAGACAAGCAGTCGCAGTAAGACGGATAGTCTTACGTGTTGATTATCAGACTTTCTTCCCCATACTTGTTACTATGTACTTCTATTTACCTTAGGCGAGCAGCCTTACGTTTCTGTATTATAAATAAACCCCATTACACATACTACTCGGTGTAACTCACGTTTGTCTTTATTTCCTAAGTATTTAGGAATATAACAGACATAAATATAGAAAGAAGCTTGTATTTACTATAACCTTTTTACGCAAATATTACACAAGGTTAAATCATGTAGAACATCTGCATGAATGTAATAGTTAACTAAAGAAAACTGAAAAAACAAATAGGGAATACATTAAAATGAATGTTTAAAAAAAATATGCAAATTAGCAAGATCGTTTGCAGATGAATGCAATTGCATGATTCATATTTAAATATGACTACACAAAAAACTCAAAAGTTTTTAGGAGTATAGATTCTATTAACATTTTTTTTTTTTTTTTTAAAGCACCCCTCCCCCAAAAAGCATGTTGATACTAAAGCATCAGGGGCTACTATGGTAGGGACCAGATTTATAAAAGGGGACTGTGTAGAAAGTTAATGAACAAGATGCATGTTTGTATTGTTGGGGAACATGCAGCTGAAGGGAATTCCAAATGTAAGCAGCTCAAAGAAGAAAATCTTCCAACATTTTAGAACCTCTTGGGTGAAGGGGTGAGATTTTGCTGCTGCTCAAGTGGGTCGACTGTATTTATGTTAAGCAGTACAAATGCAGTAAGTTCATCGAGCACATTCTGTGAAAGTATGTGTAAAAACAAACACGGATGCAACACAATGCGGCAATGTGGTAGGATCTGAAATTTGTCAAACTGTGCAGGTTGGGAATTCTTTTGTACACTTTGTTGAAAAAAGAAATGTTAGTGGTGGCTATGTCGGCCCCAACTATGGCAACACTACGCATTGGCGAATGGTTGTTTTGTAGAGATATAAGATACTGTTAGGTGAGAAGTTTTCTATCTTAATAGAGGGAGCTTACCTTAAACATTTTATGCCACTTCATGTTGCTTAAAAATATTAGTTCAAGGAATTTAAATATTGGGTTCTTAAGAAAAGTGCTATTGGCCATTATAATCTTTTGAACATTTGGCAAATAATTAAATTTTTGTTTTTTACTTATTGTATTTTGTTATTAATGATTTTTTTTTTTTACTTGTTTTGTTTAGATGTTGAAGGAGAAAGGCTTCACGTTCGATTGTGCATTCACTAGTGTCTTGAAGAGGGCAATCAAGACTCTTTACTTGATTCAAGAGGAACTGGATCTTCACTGGATTCCTGTCACTCGTCACTGGAGACTCAATGAGAGACATTACGGTGCTTTACAGGGACTCAACAAAGCTGAAACTGCTCAAAAATATGGTGAAGATCAAGTGAAGGTACAGCTCATTTTGATCTTCTGTTTCTGATAGCAGACATTTTTTTGGTATGCTTATTTTTTTAATGCTCAAGTAAAATATGGCAGTTCACTATAAAAATAACAGTGAAAAATATTAGCATGTACAAAAAATTACGGAAAATCATTGAGTATAATTTTAATAAAAAAATAAAATTAATTTATTAATCAGAGTCCATGAACCCCAAACGACATTCACATCATGCCAGTTTGTTGTAGATTAAAACTAAAGATTACATGCTGACTTGTTTGGAATTTGCGGACTCCAAATAATAAATTAATTTTATTTTTTATTAAAATTCTACTCATTATTTCTAATTTTTAGTATCCAATAATATTTTTTACTGATAAGTTTTATTTGTTATTTTGTAACATATTATGCTTGAGCATCAATAAAAGTAAGCACTATATTTTTTTTTTTTTTTTTTTTTTAAATAGGTATTTTTTTATCAACCTGGAAGTCATGGCAGACTCAAAACATATTTGTATAATTGGATCTATAATAATTTTTCTATGTTTGGAACCTGTGGAAATTCCATGTTTGTATCCCTCATCTGTTGTTGGATATCCAGCGCAAAAGCAGACTCCACAATATTATTGTAATATCTTTGCACAGAACAGATACTTTCATACTAGCCAAGAAAATATAGTTTTATGGTTAACACAACAGCAATATCAGATGAAACAATGTTTTGCTTTGTATCTTCGATAATCAGGTCAATTTAAAAATGGTGAGGGGGGATGATAACACTAATACAAATATGAAATTACCTCAGTGTATTGCCATATAAATGTGTTATATATATATAAATGTAAATGTATTATATAGACTTAACTTTAATGCACATATTTTAATATATAAAAAAATTTAAAAAAACAAATGTAAAAGTATTTATGGGATTTAAATTTCAACAGTTCAACCTATTTTATTCCAAAACCAATTTTTTAAATATTTTTTTAAAATATATATTTTTACATAATATATTTAAAAATTTCTGTTTGTATAAAAAAAAAGGTACTTTGTGTGTATGTGCATGCGTTTCTTATAGACTCTGAAATAGCTAGGTTGATTTTTTTTTTTTTTTTTTAATTTCATGCTAATGTACTTTGTGTCTAAGAGTTTTCTTAGATAAGTTTTGTATTGGAATTCCCCCAATAAGTATTAGTTCGATTTTGACCAAAATTAACGCCTTAGAGAGCCTTTTTTGAAGTTTTATCACTGTACAAGCAGAAGGGACCAGCATATAAAACAGCAAGTTCTTTGATAACAGAGAGGCACATTCGAAATGTTTCTGTAGAGCACAATTGAACCATGATACTTGACTTCTGTATTTTAAACTTTAATTCAAGCTATTATATAAAATAATTTTATAAAATCAACATTAGGTTCTCTACAGTGCAATGTAGATTACGATGTATTGTGGACCAAGTCACTGCAGGGAGGCCTGTGGAGCTTCCTCCTGTTGTACAGTTTGTCCCGAAACAATCAATTAATTTGATTGAAAAATGGGCAAGTTCACCGATTTTTATGACAATAAAAGTATTGGAAGTGCAGAATATTCATTGATCCTTTTTCAATCCCAGACAACGTCAGGTCTCCCTGCAAATATATATATTTGATGTAGTTGCTTGTCTCGCCGCACTGATGAGCAGTGACATATATAAAACTCAAATGACCTTGTAACTAGTGTTGTAACCCAACATCCAGTTTACGACTTCCGGTTGCACATGCGTACATAAACATAAACCCATAATAGCATAAACAAATAAACACAAATTGCTGGACAAGTTTTGTTCGAACAAACGGACATCCTTAGAAAAGCGAATATCTTAAATTTATTAAATAAAAAAACTTAAAATGTGGGAAGCAAACGTAAAACGTGATTACAAATAATACGTATAATCATCGACCTGTTTCATATATACAATATATATTATACTAAATAATGAACACGACAATAAAATGTATTGTTTTACTGTGTACGTTTTCAGTGTCCTAATTGTTTTTTTTTGTGTTTAAATTATCCAAATAAACAATTGTTAATACTTTCTGTTTTTTGTTTTTTTTACATCGTTCATTTTTGTATTACGTTTAAGTTATTTTAACACAATTTTCTTACAAATAAATCTACTTTAACCCGTTGATAACCACAAGAGCATTTTACAACGGCGATTTACCCACTGCCTTCCTCTTTTTTAATTTATTCTCCATTTTTTAATACACCTTTTTTAAAAACATTCATCCATTTTCTTCTACACTACCAACATAAATGTTTTTTTTAATTGCATTATAAATAATCAACGTAACAATAAAACATTGTTTTACTGTGTCTGTTTTCAGCATCCCAATTGTTTTTTTGTTTGTTTTTTTTTTTTTTTTGCGTTTAAATTAAAAGATATATCAAAATTTGAATTTAACTTTAAGTATTATGGTATCTGTTCAGTGCACATTTACCTATAAGTATGGCAAACCACTTAATGTTCAATGGCTGTAAGGTTTTTTTGTTTATTTTTTTCAAAAATAAACAATTATAAACAGAATGACTCGTAGAAATCTATCTATATTCTTTTTTCATTTTAATATACTTTCATAGAAATGTTTCTGTTATGTCATAAACTATTCTCTTTGCATCACAAGTGTCACGCTCATACATTAATTCCATAGCTAATATGACATACTGACCCAACGGGTCACCGGTAGTCTAGTGTATATATATATATATATATATATATATATATATAATTTTTTAATGAAGAAATATATTTTTTGAAGTGTAACTATTTCCTTTTAAGAGAAGTAGTTTGGGGAGCAATAAGCAAAACATAAAATGCAAAAAACTACTAACACTGGATATGTGCAACTATTTTTTTTAATCTCATTAAGACAAAGTGGCCAGTTGTTAAAAAATTCTTTTATTCTGATGTCAGAATGTGAATCACTTGGATTGCAAAATTTAAGAGTTGTTTCAAAAGTAAAGCCTCCTTTTTTTTTCTTTTTTTTTTTTTTCAAAAAGTTGAGCTATGAAAACTGGAATAGTACTATTAAAATATGCGACCTTTTGGGCTCCAGAATTTATTTTTCTACAGTCACCATTATTCTCGATGCACTTTTGCCAGGAATTCAATGACGCATCTCTGCTTCTGATGCATGTCCATGACAAGGGTTGCTTTTTTAGTCTCATGTTATCAATATCTGTAACAGAGAGATGAAACTTTCAGGTCATCATAACAATGTAATTTGTGATCCTCCTGATCTAATCGGTTGGAATAAAAAAAAAAAGTAGGAGACATCACTTTTGGAATGACCCTAAAAATGTTTCAGTCATTTGTGTCTTTAACAATTTTGTCCATTTTTCTCTGCAATTTTCCCATCGGTATGTAATTGTTTTTCTTTCATAGATTTGGAGACGATCCTATGATGTTCCGCCTCCAGCTCTTGAAGAAGGTGATTCTCGCTGTGCCAGTGGACAGAAGGCGTATGCTGTAAGTTAATAAAACATTTCAAGTTTTGCTCTGTATTTGTTTCTATTTTTATTCCATTAATTAAAAAAAAAAAAAAAATTTTGATCAGGAAAAGTTTTGTTTTTAGAACACGTGTTTTTAAGAATACAAGATCACATTAAAAATTATGTTGTCAAAAAAATAAACAGTACTTTTAAAAGATAATGTGTAGCTTTTTAACTAACAAGAATTTCCCATGAGATATGCTTAATATATATTTGTGATTCCAAAATATTCAAGCCAGACAGTATTCGACACGGATCTACATGTGGGTGCTGTATCAGTAACATCGCACAAGATATGTTTTGTGTACCACCAGGTCAAATAAAAACTGAATCTAAACTGTATAACTTAAAACAGCTTTTATTCATCTTGTTACATGACTTCAATAGTAATAATAAAATACGGGGCAGTAAAAGTATAAATAAAAATGCACAGATGAAAATAATCTCTACAACAGTAAAATTAACATATCTACACCCAACAATGGGAACATGCATTTAACTGTATGTGATCAAACAATATAATGTCAGACTTGCAGTCTAGTTAAAAAAAGTATTACTGATCATTTGATCCGATTAGAATCAGAGAGGTATTCATTAAGATACTCTAACTTAACTTCTAAATCTGACAAGATCGCCATGGGCATGGAATATGTGCTTATATTAAAGATGACTTTCCATGTGGTAGGGACATCTCCAGAGAAGATCATAACTCTACATATATGTGCTTCCGGGTTGCATTAGCTCACACTACTGCATTTATATTTATTCTCTATCGCCCCCCCCCCACAACAGCGGAGTTAGTATCTTTAAAAGCATATCTGAGAAAATTGACTAAGTCCTATCTGCTTATCCTTCAGCTAACATTCACATATGTGGAGACTTCAATGTTCACAACGTCGAATGGTTGATCCACTCAAACAAGACCGATGATGAGGGGAGGTTCTGTCATGATTTCTCCATTGCTTATGACCTCACTCAGATTGTTCACGAACCCACCCGTGTGCCCAACAATGACGGCCAGTATGCGAGTCTACTAGACCTTTTTCTCACAACTTCCCCTGAACTATGTTCAGTTTCTGTTCTGTCTCCTCTTGGATCTTCCGACCACTCTGTTGTATCAATTAAGATAAAAATGAAATGTAATAAGTCCTCAGACATACCTCTCCATCGTACAGTATATCGATACACTAAGGCTGACTAGGATAGCTTCCGTACATTTATATCGGATCTACCTCTGTGTTCCATGTTTAAAAAGGATGTGTCCTCTATAGTATCAGACCTGACGGAATGGGTAATTGTAGGTATAGACCGTTTCATACCCTCGAAAAAGTTCCAGCAAAAACCTAACAGCCAGCTATGTTTCTCTCCAGAATGTGCTGCTACCATTGCGCACAGAAATAACTTTTTCCACTGCTTCCAACATAATAGAAACTAAAGCCGCTTTCAGGACTGCCAGCAACCATTGTAAGAAAGTAATAAAGAACGCAAGAGAGTTGTATGCTCAATCTGTCAAGTTCAAAGTAGCTGAGCAGCGGCTTGGTTCCCACCAGTTTTGGCAAATAGCAAACAGAATCCTGAACAGAAGCATGTGCTCTATCCCAACTATCATCAATGGACCTGAGGTAATCTCGTCAGCATCAGACAAAGCCAAACTCTTTGCCAAGAACTTTGCAGCTAATTCTAACCTTTGCGACCAAGGCCGCCAACCCCCAATATTTCCTCCTGTATCAGAAAACACGCTATGTGATATACATGTATCTGTACGTGATGTTGCCAAGCTAATCAAAAACCTTGATTCCAGTAAAGCAACTGGCCCTGATAGTATTCCAATTATAGTACTCAAAAAGCTTCAACCAGAACTAACACCCATACTTACAAAACTATTTAAACGTTGTCTTAAGGAGAATAGCTTCCCATCACCCTGGAAAATCTCATCAGTATGCGCTGTATTTAAGAATTCGGGTGATCGCTCATCCCCCTCTCAGTACAGGCCAATAAGTTTCCTGAGCGTCATGAGTAAGTTGCTGGAATCTGTGTTAAATACAGAAGTAATCAACCATCTCAACAAAAAAACCTTCTTATTGACACTCAATATTGTTTCCGTTCTGCTAGATCTACAGCAGATGTGCTTACAGTTATATCTCATAGGATTAGCAAATCTCTCGACGGAGGCAACCTTTCTAGGGCAATTGCTCTTGACATATCTAAGGCCTTTGATAGAGTATCGCATAAAGGTTTGCTTCACAAGATCTCTAGCTATGGTATAGCTGGAAATGTTTTCTCAGTTATTAAATCATTTCTTTCTGATAGGTTCATAAGAGTAGTAGTTGAGGGGCAAAAATCAGAAGCTCACAGTATTAATGCTGGAATCCCTCAGGGGTCCATCCTGTGCCCAACTCTTTTCCTGATCTACATTAATGGCCTTCCAAATCACATCCTTACATCATTTGTAGACATTTATGCTGATGACACTACCATTTATGGTAGCACATCTAAGACAGTAAACGACCAAGTTCTCTTCGATTTTCTTTCCTCTGATCTTGAGCATATGGTACGAGGAAAGGAGTGGCTGGTTACTTTTAATGCATCTAAAACCAAGCTTCTCTCTTTTTACATCATCAACATTCTGATCCACATCTGGCATCAATTGAAATGAATGGCTCTTGTCTTCAGGAGGCCTCAAGTTTTGACAAGCTTCTGGGCTTGACCGTTACTCCTGATCTTAAATGGAACACGTACATCAAATCTGTTGCCAAGGCCGCTGGAAAAATGGTGGGATCTTTCTATCGATCCAATAGATATCTCACTGCTGATGCAATTCTCTATCTTTATAAGAGCCAGGTACGTCCAAGGATGGAATATTGTTGCCACATCTGGGCAGGAGCTGCTAGAAAGGACTTGTCCTGCCTTGATAGAGTTCAAAATAGACTTCGTAGCCTTGTAGGAGATGTCCTTTTCTCTTCCCTGCAACCTCTATCTCACAAAAGAGATGTTGCGAGTTTGTCTCTGATGTATCGTTATTTTCATGGAAAGTGTTCGACTGAGCTTCAGTCTGTGGTCCCCTCTCGCCAAACTTTCACAAGAAAAACTCGTCTAGCTGAAAACACTATCAATAATTCCCCCCACTCTTTATCTGTGCCTAAACCTAAACATAGATTCCATGAACAAAGCTTCTTTCTTAGATCTGCATGCCTGTGGAATTGTCTTCCGTTTTCCTGCTTTCCGGCTGATTACAATATGGTTGTCTTCAAGTCTAACATAAATAAGTTCTTGATGAGCCGTTCCATATAAGTTAAAAAATTTACCGAATTTCCATTATTTCTAATTTCTACTATACACTCTTTAACCCTTATCCTCGAGTGGCCTCTTGGCCTTGATATTTTTTTTTTTTTTTTTTTTTTAAATTAGGCTGCAATGTTTTTTGATCCGAATAAGGCATATAACACCACCTGAAAGTACGCCATAATGAAAAACCCACGTGACCTCAGATTAAAAAGTTGGAATGCCCCTTTTTATCCAAAATTTCTTGGAAAACAGAAATTTTAAAATGGGAGTGGAATCTACAATCTCTGAAAGAACAGGAAAACAGTACATAAAGAAAATATCTGAAATCCTCTTTAATCTTTATATATATAAAGTAGTACCGTGTGTGCGTCTACAATTCTCCTACAGCCCACACCAGTAGACTGATCATGACCAAACCTGGCATGATGATGGTCCCCCACCTAGGTTAAGGTCAAAGCCCATGTATATATACTCTCCTACAATTCGCACTAGTGGATCGATTATGACCAAACTTGAAATGATGATGGTCCCCCACCTAGAGATGGTGTACACCATTTTCCAAGGTAACGGTCAAGGTCATAGCCTATGTATATCTACTATCTTACAGCCCACATCATTGGACCGATCATGACCAAACCTGACATGATTATGGTCTCCAACCTAGGAATGGTGCACACTATTTTTCAAGGTCAAAGGTTAAGGTTGAGACTTTGCTGTACGCTTGGGTACGCTTTATGGGTATCTTTGCTAGTGTCAAAATAACATTAAAAACCTTGATGCTGCAGCATTCTATGTAGATGACTTAATTTGTTGTTATGCAAAACATGTACATCTGGCAGAACTTAAATTACAACTTTTTAAATAAGATCAGCAAGTGAACTGAAAAAGATTTCTTGATTTTTTGAAATGAAGACAAAATGTCCATTTTTGTAATCGACACAAATGATCCATGTGTGAAACTGAATTGAAAAGAGCTAAAAATGACAAAGTTCTTTCATGTATCTTGATTTATATTTGATAAAAAAAAATTGCCTTTTCTCCCTCATATAAGGTATCTCATACCTGAAGCAATCGGAAACTATTCATTACCAAAGACAGTTGGACGTTGAGAGCTTCTCATGCATTTCCAGTGAAGAACTCGTATATTGAAATGAATGAAAGTCATTTCAATATAAAAATAGAAAAATTGGTACTTCAATATTGTTACAGGAAAAGGGCTGTCCCTTTCCATGTAAAACATTAGATATGTGAAAATGAGATTAGGATAAGCCGAGATTCAAACCTTGTAAGCAAGATTAGGAAATAGAATGTTAGAAATCGGAATGTCAAAAATCTCTATCGTTAAATTCTATTATAAATAGTTAGATATTGTTTATATTGTAAAAAGAATTGATTGTTCATTCTTTTATGAAACTGAATATTAAAAATGTCAGCTAAAAAGAATGAACAATACAAATTAAAAATACATTGTTAAAAAAAAATAGGTTAGGTTAAAAAAAAATAGGTTAGTTGAGAATTCTTTGTTGTCAAAAGTGTGTTTGGAAAAACGTGTGCATAGCCACGTAAATTGGTCACGTTTGGGAAACACACCTGACGTCATAGCAAAAAGGGGGATTCTCAATATAGGAGCTAAAGTTAGTCAGATCAAGGCAGTTGAGTCTGCTAATCAGCAGAGATCAGGAGAGTCAGTCAGTGGTCAGCTGCCCCTTTGGAAGCGAAGGGTAGAAGATTAAACTATGTTGATCTCAAATGTGAATTCCTGACTTCATCGGTATTTGACCGGTCCAATGAATAAAGAATCACCATCGATATTTTGTAACTGTTTGTCTTTGTGTCGTCATTCCACCGACTGAAAGGTAAATGTGTTTTGTCATCTTTCAACACCCAGAAGGTAATGTACTAATCATCTTATTATGAACATTACGTAACCCTTCCAAGAATATGTATCTCTCCTCCTCCTCCTCTTCCTCTCTATATGTGTTATAAGAAATATAAGAACTGCATCTATCACCCTCAGTATATATATATGAAGTCCCCAGCATCTCTGAACAGAACTGTATATGTATAAATGTCTCCCTCATTGTCATTCGTGTACCCCCCCCCACACACACACACACACTACACAACAGTATGTGAAAAAGTTGTCATCCTTTCTATGAAATCTGGCCTATAGCTGCATGGTTAATTCACAACATAAAATTCTGAGATAAAAGTCAGTGTCATTATACCTTTTAGTTACCATATTCCAGCACTTGGAAACAAACTGGAATTGAACCCTAGTCTCATACACTAATGAATAATTCCCAAAGTTTTACCATAAAAATTAAAACTATAATCTTGTATCTTAAATTTGACACCTCCAATGAACAAAACAATCCCAATCATATTTCAGAATAAATTTGAAAACACAAAATCAAACTGTATGAACTATCTAACAAAGTATTACTTTATCGCTGCGGAAGCTGCAGATAATTACTTTGCTCTAAAACTAATAGAAAGTAAAAGATAAATTCATCTTTTCCGACTTCCCATAAATACTTACAACACTGAATCATAAAAATATTAATAAATCTTTTATCACGAATATGGTAATGAAGATAATCTTCGTTTATAACAAGATGATGCTGGATGCCAAGTTGTATCAGCATTCATGAAAGGAAGAAGCCAAATAATTGCTGAACATAGCCAGACTCTATAGAAAACATGTATTACTCATAAACATTTGTTTGAAGGTGAAGCGTTCATAATGTATATGTCATGTCAAGAATATTATACAGTCAAACATTAAAATAGATTGCCAGAATCTGTAACAAAATTTAAGGAAATACTACAACTCAAAAATTACAAAGATTGGTGCAAAAATGTTGTTTTTTGACATGAAGTTGAATGTCAAAAGACATTTTTGCACTAACCTAATAATTATTTAAAGATAAGCCTGACCAAAACTCTTTTTACTTCATTAAAGAAATTGGACTTTTCAAAAATGTAATTATCCTATTTTAGGATTTTTTGACAACTTTATTCAGCATTAATAATCCATAGATGGTTGGTATGCTGTAAAACAAACAAAACTCTGTACCATAAGAATTCAATCTTTCTCTGTGGCTATCAGATCTAAGCCTAAGATTTAAACCATTATTTTTCTATCAATAATTTTTCATATGTTGAATTATTTTCTTTTTCAGGACCTTGATAAAAAAGTAATTCCCAAATGCGAGTGTCTTAAAGATACAGTCGCTCGGGCTTTGCCTTTCTGGCATGATGTTATTGTTCCTGCATTGAGAGTGAGTTTACAATTTTTATCTTTCATTAAATTTATTTTTAATTATATTTTAAATTTTATTTTATGTTTAATTAATTTTTAAAATTAAATTAATATTAAAAAAAATTTGAAAGTTTCAAATTTGAATGTTGTGAATTTTTCATATTGTTACTTTATAAAAAGTAAGAGGTATAATATCAGATTATGGTCCAAAGACCATTCTGGATCTAAAACCAACAGAAACCTAATTGACTCTATCTGGAGTGGACATTAATTTTTATAAATCTCAAGTGGCTAATAATCACAGCATAAAACCTTGTATTCAAATAATATTACAAATTTATAGATTCCAGTCAATTTTTCATGTTTTAGCTAAATATTTGCCTATTGCAGCTCTTATATCTGCATGTATTATAACTATGCGTCCCATTAAACATGCAGTGCTGCACATGTTTACACTAGTATGCCCGCTGAAAGAGGATAACGCCCCACGCATTATTATGAAGGTGTAATATAGTATTGGGTGGAGCTACCAAAGGTTTGGATTGGTTGAACAATATCACATGTTAGGAGAGAGGGTTATTTTGAAATAGTCAACATTTCGCTTGATGTTAGTAACTGATATACTCTCCCACCGACACAATTACTTGTTTTATGTTAATGCTAATCAATGAAGCAACCGAGCACTTTTACAGGAGATGATTGCTTGCAGAATAAAAATAGTTTTTAAAATGTGTTCCATGTTGCATAGTCTGAGGTTTGTATAATCCATTATACACACCACGATTGGCAGCCATTTCTAATCATCATCTCATCAATTTACACAAAAGTCTTTTCAAGGAAGGATTTATTAGTTTTGGGATAGTGACAAAAATGTTTACAAAGATCAGAGAGAAATATACATTAAAAAATGGTTACTGTGTTAAAGATAGATATGAAGACGATTTGAACCACTATACAAAACAACTTCATCGTATTCAGCTACTGGGCTTTTTGGAAGCAAAAAGATTTTTCATGACTGCTTTGCTTGAGTCTGGCAGAAAAAAGGCAAGGAATTATTTTTCCACAAATCAAATCATACTCTTAACTTCTGCTTATTTACTAGGATCATCCTTTTAAACCCCCAATCTGTCAATGATTCCTTCCATCCAAATTAAGTTTTCATAATGTAATAAATGTTCAGTGTTCTGTTCATCTATTTGTCCAAACCAGCTTTCAGATATGAAGATGAGAACCATGATGGCAACATAGTAAGTAAAATACCATATAAAAACTATTGAAACATCAACGTAAGAAGGAAGATCCAACATAATACTTAATATTAAAGAAGAAGAAACTTAAAGTTGATGGATTATTATTTATAGTGATTATTTTAATCGTGAAGAAATTTGATTATTTTAATCGTGAAGAAATTTGATTATTTAAATCGTGAAGAAATTTGATTATTTTAATCGTGAAAAAATTTGATTATTTTAATCGTGAAGAAATTTGATTATTTTAATCGTGAAGAAATTTGATTATTTTAATCGTGAAGAAATTTGATTATTTTAATCGTGAAGAAATTTGATTATTTTAATCGTGAAGAAATTTGATTATTTTAATCGTGAAGAAATTTGATTATTTTAATCGTGAAGAAATTTGATTATTTTAATCGTGAAGAAATTTGATTATTTTAATCGTGAAAAAATTTGATTATTTTAATCGTGAAGAAATTTGATTATTTTAATCGTGATGAAGAAATTTAATCATTTTAATCGTGATGAAGAAATTTAATCATTTTAATCGTGATGAAGAAATTTGATTATTTTAATCGTGATGAAGAAATTTGATTATTTTAATCGTGATGAAGAAATTTAATCATTTTAATCGTGATGAAGAAATTTAATTATTTTAATCGTGATGAAGAAATTTAATCATTTTAATCGTGATGAAGAAATTTGATTATTTTAATCGTGATGAAGAAATTTAATCATTTTAATCGTGATGAAGAAATTTAATCATTTTAATCGTGATGAAGAAATTTGATTATTTTAATCGTGATGAAGAAATTTAATTATTTTAATCGTGATGAAGAAATTTAATTATTTTAATCGTGATGAAGAAATTTAATCATTTTAATCGTGATGAAGAAATTTGATTATTTTACTCGTGATGAAGAAATTTAATCATTTTAATCGTGATGAAGAAATTTAATTATTTTAATCGTGATGAAGAAATTTAATCATTTTAATCGTGATGAAGAAATTTGATTATTTTAATCGTGATGAAGAAATTTGATTATTTTAATCGTGAAGAAGAAATTTGATTATTTTAATCGTGAAGAAGAAATTTGATTATTTTAATCGTGATGAAGAAAAACCTGTAAAATTAATATAAGATTTCTAGAACAGCAAAGAAAAATATTTGAATCCCCCCCACCCCCTCCAAATAACCGGAAGTTTAATTTATTTTTAATTCTTTTTGTCTTTAACAGGCTGGTAAGAAACCGATTATTGCTGCTCACGGCAACAGTTTGCGAGCCATGGTGAAATACCTGGATAAAATGACAGATGATGAAATTCTGAATCTTAACATCCCCACAGGTTTGTCTTAATGAATAATCTGACTTTCTGATGACATTTAATTTTCTGATCACTAGGCATGATCGATCATTATTATAATTTTTGTTATCACTATCAGGATACTGTGCAAATTGTGATTTCTAGCCTTGTAATTCTAACTTTCCTTATTTTGTCCATTAATCTTCACATTCCATGAACAATGTTTTTGACAAAGGGGGAAGAATTGCTGTTTTCTAGGTTGGAATCTATTCATATAACATTTATCGTTGAGTATTTTTCTTTTTCTCCGTGAATTGGCATTTATTTTTACCTCCATCAAGTGGCTTTATGCCTTGCCTAGAGTTTTTTTTCCATAAAAAAATCCATTTGATTAATTTGCTGTTAAAAGTAATATTCCTTTTTTAATAATAGATGCCTTCCTTGGTCGATTGGCCCTGTCGGTGGGGCATTAGAATACACCGACTGCCCCCCTGCAGAGGGTAAAAGTCCCTCAATGGGGGTCCTCGATATGACCTTAAACTATATCCAGTGGTGAGGCCCCAGCTTGCAGACTTTGGGGAGTATGGAGCCACCCTTTAATTAACATTGCTCCCAGGTCCACTCTGACCCGGAGTGGTAGTACCTGTCAGGGTCCCAACCATGGGTTAAATAGAAACCGACTTGAAAACAACAAATATATTCTATTAAAAATTTTTTCTTCAAAATCTTTGGATTCGGCGTTAAATAACCCGAAAAGGGTTGATATGCCGTAAAAGGGTCGATAAATACTATTAAGAAGAAATGACTTTTCTTTTGTAAAAATTGTTGCCAATGTCAACTAACTATTCTTTAAATGTCACTTTTGAAATTTATCTAAAATTGTAGTTTTAGCTGACTGTGACAAAATTTGATTTTGGAACAATTTTATCTCCGTCAAATCAAATTAATCAGCATCTTTGCTAATCAAACGATCTCATTTTTTTAATGTGTGTGAAAGCTGATAACATGCATATGAACATGAAGTGGCTTAACATGAATTATTATATGTGTTTTGAGATTCTTGCTTATTGATCAGTTAATTTTTGAAGAAATCCTATAAACCTATAAACATGTGTTATCTATATGAATATCATATCATATACGATGTAAATATCGTAGATATCATATACGATGTAAATATCGTAGATATCATATACGATGTAAATATCGTAGGTATCATATACGATGTAAATATCGTAGGTATCATATACGATGTAAATATCGTAGGTATCATATACGATGTAAATATCGTAGATATCATATACGATGTAAATATCGTAGGTATCATATACGATGTAAATATCGTAGGTATCATATACGATGTAAATATCGTAGGTATCATATACGATGTAAATATCGTAGGTATCATATACGATGTAAATATCGTAGATATCATATACGATGTAAATATCGTAGGTATCATATACGATGTAAATATCGTAGGTATCATATACGATGTAAATATCGTAGGTATCATATACGATGTAAATATCGTAGATATCATATACGATGTAAATATCGTAGGTATCATATACGATGTAAATATCGTAGGTATCATATACGATGTAAATATCGTCGATATCATATACGATGTAAATATCGTAGATATCATATACGATGTAAATATCGTAGGTATCATATACGATATAAATATCTACAGGATGTTAAAAGAAAATGTAATGATCTGTTTTGTGAGATTTATGTATCCTTTGATGCATGTTATTGGTATTATCGTCTCATCGATTTGAACACTTGTAAATATGAATCTTTAATTACATTCATCTTCTCTATTCAAAGCTATTCCATTTCAATCTATGTTTATAAATAAAGGTTTTATCATCATTCAAAGTGTGATTACATTTTTTGTATTTATATATATATATATATATATATATATATATAAATTACAATTATTTGTGTGTGTGTGTGTATATATATATATATATATATATATATATAAGTACATACAAAAGTACATTACAAAAAACAACCACACATTTTCAAATCGGATCAGCTATTGAACGTGTCACTTTTTCGGTTGAGAAGGCCCATCTTATTTGAGTGAGGCATTTTTTTTATTACTTTGAAAATGCTGTGGATAAAAACGACGTTTTATATTAGCAAAATCCCGACCTTAACCTTGAAAAATAGTGTGCACCACTCCTAGCTCAGAGACCATCATGTCAGGTTTGGTCATGATCTATCCAGCAGTGTAGACTGTATATATACATAGGCCAAAATGATGTTTAGCTTGGAAAATTTTTTCCACCCTCCCTAGGCGAGATACCATCATCATGCCAGGTTTGATCATGATTGGTTCATTGGTGGGGGTTGTAGGAGAATTGTACACACACATACAAATGCTACTATATATATATATATATATATATATATATATATATATATGGGCATGTGAGTATGAGTAATACCCCGGAGATGAACGCCACTGCTTTGCACATTTCCAAGTCACTCTTAGGCAAGGTGTAGCACTTGTTAGCCTTCCTCTGATGTTCTAGAGGGTAACCATACCGCGTGAACTAGAAATACCAGGTTGGAATCTGGCGTGAGATAGTCATTTCTAGATGAGGCTAGGTGGTCCTCCCTTAGTCATGGTTAACAACCCATCTAGTGTTGGTGACATGATATCCTCACCTGCGGCTGATTCAGTTTCTTTCATGTACAAATATCTCTTTAAAAGTCCTCTGGCAACATATACAGACCTAACAAGTTTATGGTATGCAGTCTCAAATCTGCACATGGGTGGCTCAAAGCTTATCTTAACATTGTTACTTAGTTTTATTGAACAAGAACTAGTTTGGATGAAACTTTTTTGCAACTGAGCAGCCGTTTTTGAGGATAACACTGCTCACTCAATGCATGAGAAGGATCTAGAAAAGATGACTGAAACATTGTCTACTCAATCTGAAGCTGATTAGCTACCTGCAGCTGATGCCTCTTCACACTTGCAGGGGAAATCATAGAAAAAATAAAGATATTTTTGTACAGTTAGTTATTTGAGGTGCTGAGAGTGGCACTGATGAAAAACTTGTTCATATGAAGATCAAATCAAGAAGAAAGTCAGGCTCAGTGGCGTTGAAGTGCCGAAATGTCTTTAAGCTGATATGTGTGAAAGTATACGTGAGAATCTAAAGAACTTATTCAATAAACATATTTGATGGAACATGGGACGAATTTAAATCAAAAGTGTACAGCATTGGAGTAGAATGTCTGGATCCTAAGGAAAAGAGACTTTTTTGCTGAAACTTGTTATTTCCAACTTTATTGAAGAGAAGTAGGGAGGCCATGACATTTTAGTTCCTCTGACGCACAGGAAAAGTAGAAAACACTATTAAAGGAAAACTGCAATGCAAGCTTCTTCAGATGAAGAATAAGTGGCCGAGTTGTCAGCTCAAATACAAAAGGATTTTGATCGTAAAGATGCAGAAGCTTTCTATAGCAAAATCAAATATGCTTATGGATCACAAACCTCTTTAGTAGTGACAATAATCCCTGTAGCAGGACATAGTCTCATTCTTGCTATGTAGCACAGTAGTAATTGCCACTCGATTGGCTAGATGAAATAATGCTATGACTTTACAAAGGAAAAGGACAGAAGTCTGAATGTCATGACTATAGAGCGATCACACTGCTTGAAGTTGGCAAAGATGTTGTTGATGCATCTGCTTATGTATATATGACCTGTATCTTGAAAGTCAGTATTAATTCAGTAATGGCTGTAGGACAATTAACATGATTTTTTTTTTTATATTTCCGGTCAGAAATAGTTGGTGCAGAATTAAAACTGTCCGCGATTTAGGTTTTGTCACGCACCATTTCAATGTTTTAGGGGGTAACTGACTACCAGTTAAAAAAAAATCATGTTAATTGTCCTACAGCCATTACTGAACCAATACTGACTTTCAAGATACAGGGCATATATACATAAGCAGATGCTTAATTGAAAAAGCGTGCTTAATTGAAAAAGCAGATATCCTTACTGTAATCTATGAACGTATATACCATAGACTGAACAAAGCAAAGGAGGGTAGGGCAGTAGCCCTAGATATATCTAAGGCTTTTGTCAGGGCATGGCATGATGGTCTTCTCAGGAAAATCAGATTATACAGTATCACTGGAAGAATACTTAACATAATTAAATCCTTCTTAAATAAGAGAAGAATCCAGTTTGTCCTTGATGGTTGTACATCTAAACAATATGATATAAATGCGGGTGTAAACCTAGAACCCCATCCTCCAACGTAGAGTCCTACTACCATATCTCCTTCTCCAACATCAGGGGTCTACGTTCTAACCTTCCAGAGGTTGAAACACAATTATAGGAGACAAAACCGGACGTATTCTTTCTAAGTGAAACTGGCATAGGGCCAACCACTTCCCTAGATGAGTTCATAATTAACAGATGCTCTAACTTAACATCTAAATCTGACCCCCAAGATCGCCATGGGCATGGAATATGTGCCTACATTAAAGATGGCTTTCCATGTAGTAGGGATATCTCCAGAAAAGGCCCTAATTTACCTTATATGTGCTTCTGGGTTGCTTTATTACTCCTGATATTCATAAATGTAGATATTAATATTCATTAAGTAAATATTAATAAGTCCTTCTTACCTTTTTTTAAATGGAGAGTAGATAATGCATGTGGATGTATTATCGGCAGCTCCAGTTACTCTCCCTTTCCATTTTTGTCCTTCAGTCCTCATTTCTAATGAGTAATGTTTCTGACAAAGGGTGAAGAAAAAGCTGCTTTCCAGGTCGGTAGTACTTTTTGAACAGTAGCCTGAGATGTCGGAAATGTTCTATGTCTATCTTTGTGGTCATGTCACTAGTAAGGGTGCTGGAGGTAAACATTTCATCTGGGCTGACGTTATCCGCCTGATAGTCAGGGACCCGAACCTTGGATTAACCACTAAGAAGGCTGTCCTATCAGCAGGTGCAAAGTACCGAGGTTGCTGTATTGCCATTTAGTGAATGGATTCTGGACCATGCAGTAGTTTCTGGTAGGGCCTCTCGATGCCATATTAGTGTGTAATTGTTATGGCTTTACCTTTTCATGTGCTACACAAAAAAAAAATTCCTGTCTTTCTCTCTCTTATTTTCCCTCTTTGTCCTGCTCCAACCAAGTCTATCGACCTGTTCCACAAATCCCAAAACCTTAACATGACAAATCTCCAGAAAAAAAACACGAATAAACCTAGAACCCCATCCTCCAACGTAGACCCCTACTACCATGTCTCCTTCTCCAACATCAGGAGTCTACGTTCTAACCTTCCAGAGGTTGAAACACAATTATAGGAGACGAAACCGGACATATTCTTTCTAAGTGAAACTGGCATAGGGCCAACCACTTCCCTAGATGAGTTCATAATTAAAGGATACTCTAACTTAACAGCTAAATCTGACCCCCAAGATCGCCATGGGCATGGAGTATGTGCCTACATTAAAGATGGCTTTCCATGTAGTAGGGATATCTCCAGAGGAGACCCTAAGTTACCTTATATGTGCTTCTGGATTGCTATAGCTTACACCACTGCATTTATATTTGTCCTCTATTGCCCCCACAACAGTGGGGTTAATATCTTTAAGAGTATATCTGAGAAAATTGACCACATCCTGTCTGCACATCCTTCGGCTAACATTTATATTTGCGGTGACTTCAATGTCCATAATGTGGAATGGATAACTCATTCAAATAAGACAGATGACGCTGGGAGGTTCTGTCATGATTTTGCCATTGCCTATGACCTCACTCAGATTTTTCACGAACTCACCCGTGTGCCCGATACTACCGGTCAGTATGCAAGCCTTCTAGAACTTTTTCCCACAACTTCCCCTGAGCTATGTTCGTGTTCCGTTCTATCTCCTCTGGGATCCTCTGACCACTCTGTTGTAACAGTTAAGATAAAAATGAAATGTAATAAGTCTTCAGACATTACCCTCCACCATACTGTATATCGATACTCTATGGCTGACTGGGATAGCTCCAAACAGGATCCTGAACAGAAGCGTGCGATCGATCCCAACCATCATCAATGGACTTGAGGTTATCTTGTCAGCATCAGACAAGGCCAAACTATTTGCCAAGAACTTTGCAGCTAATTCTATCCTATGCGACGAAGGCCATCAACTCCCAGTATTTCCTCCTATAACAGACAACACGCTATGCAACATAAAAATATCCGTGTGTGAGGTCGCAAAGCTAATAAAAAAAAAAAAAATTCCTGTCTTTCTCTCTCTTACTTTCTCTCTCTTACTTTCTCTCTCTTACTTTACCTTGATTCCAGTAAAGCAACTGGCCCTGACGACATTCCAATTATAGTGCTGAAAAAGCTCCAACCAGAACTTGCCCCGATACTTACAAAACTGTTTAAGCATTACCTTAAGAAGTGCTTTTCAACACCCTGGAAAATCTCATCAGTATGCCCTGTATTTAAGAATTCAGGCGAAAAGTCATTTCCCTCTCAGTACAGACCAATAAGTCTCCTGTGTGTCATGAGTAAGTTGTTGGAATCCATATTAAATAAAGAAGTAGTCAATCACCTCAGCAGAAACAACATACTTAGTGACATGCAATATTGTTTCCGCTCCGCAAGATCTACAGCAGATGTGCTAACGGTTATATCTCATAGGATTAGTGAATCTCTTGACAAAGTCTTCTTTTCCAGGGCAATTGCTCTTGACATATCAAAGGCCTTCGATAAGGTATGGCATAAGGGCCTACTTCACAAGATTTCCAGCTATGGTATCACTGGAAATGTGTTCTCAATTATTAAATCATTTCTCTCCGATAGGTTCACAAGAGTAGTGGTTGATGGGCAGAAATCAGAGGCCCACAGTATTAATGCTGGAGTCCCTCAGGGATCAATCCTGGGCCCAACTCTCTTCCTGATCTACATCAATGATCTCCCAAAACAATACTTAAATCATTCGTTGACATTTATGCTGATGACACGACCATCTATGGCAACACATCAAAGGCCGTAAATGACAAAGTTCTCTCTGATTCTCTCTCCTCTGATCTTGAGCTCATAATACAGTGGGGAAAGAGGTGGCTGGTTACTTTTAATGCATCCAAAACCAAGCTTCTATCTTTACATCATCAACGCTCTGATCCCCATCTGGCATCAATTGAAATAAATGGCTCTCATCTTGGGGAGGTTCCATGTTTTGACAAGCTTCTAGGTTTGACCTTTACTCCTGATCTCAAATGCAACACGTACATCAGGTCTGTTGCCAAGGACGCTGGGAAAATGGTGGGATCCTTCTACCGCTCCAGAAGATATCTCACTACTGATGCAATTCTCTATCTATATAAAAGCCAAGTACGTCCAAGGATGGAGTACTGCTGCCACATCTGGGCAGGAGCTGCTAAAAGCAGCCTATTCTGCTTTGACAGAGTACAAAATAGACTTTGTGGCTTAGTGGGGATACCCTTTTCTCTTCCCTGCAACCTCTCTCCCACAGAAGAGACGTTGCGAGCCTGTCTTTTATCGTTATTTCCATGTGAAGTGCTCGTCTGAGCTCCAATCTCTTGTTCCCCCTCGCCAATCTTTCACAAAAAACACCCATCTTGCTGAAACTACTGTCATTAATTTTCCCTACTCTTTATCTATGCCTAAATCCAAACGTAAATTCCATGAGCAGAGCTTCTTTCTTAGAAGTGTACGACTGTGGAACTCTCTTCCATTTTCCTGTTTCCCACCTGACTACAATTTGGATGTCTTCAAGTCCAACATAAACAAATTTCTGACAAACCGCCCCCTTAAGTAAGACACTCTATCAAATCTCCAATACTAATGATTACTGCGATACTATCCCATTGATTACTGTACACGCAATAACCCTTATCCCCGAGTGGCTTCCGGGCCTTGATAAGTGGTGACCTTCATGTAAAAAAAAAAAAAAAAAAAAAAAAAAAAAAATGAGAGATGGAAGGATACCACAACAACTGCTTTATGGTAAGGTTTTTATAATAAAGAGGCCGCAGCATAAAAGGTACGAGGAACCAAGCAGGATTGAAGCCTTTAAAAAGCAGGATGAATTTGCAGTTCCTGCTTACTTCCAACAAGAACTGTGATAGATTTCTTTTGTCTAAAGCTGGTTTGAAGTCACACAATGTTAGACAAGACCAACAATTTTATGAGGATGTGCTGTCACCCAGACCACCCAAGTACTTGTTGTAATATCTGTGAATTGGGTTGTAAGTTAGCAAGTGGTTTGTCAAGACACTCAAAGGTGCATAATAAGTAGATAAACAACTTTGATGGAGCATTCAAATATTTTTGTGTCGTGTATAGAGTTCAAGTTTTAGCCCCAGGAAGGGGGCTTCCTTTGATTTCTGATAACTCTGACAGAAGTAAAATGAACTACGAGAGAAAAGTCCCTCTACAAGCACCACCAAATACTGGAAAGTTCCCCTGACATGTCTGTGTATGATTATGCAAAAGTGAAGCTGGGTTGAAGAACCACCTGCGTGCACATGGACTCTCAACATCAACCTAAAGAGATGGAAAGCTTCTGTCAAGAAGTGGCAATCATCATCATCGTATATAATATATAAAATTAAATCTATTAATTAATTATATATAAAATTAAATCTTGTTTTCTTTAAGTGACTGTGTAATGTTCATGAACTTTGTTAGTCATTATGCTTTAAATTATTCTTGTGTATTATTTTTTCATCCAAACTTTCTTCATTTTTTTTTTTTTTTTTGTAATCTTTTGCAGGAATTCCTTTGGTGTATGAATTGGATGCTAATCTGAACGCCATCAAGCATTATTACGTTGCTGATGAAGCCCAGGTGAAAGCAGCAATGGATAAAGTGGCCAACCAGGGCAAAGCTAAGTAAAACAAATGCTAAGCTCATCTTCTACCCCCTCCCCCTTCCTTGGCTGTAAAAGTCATAGAATATGACTATGATTGCACAACTTTTTTTTTCAACAAAAACAAAGTCCCCAAATAAAGCAGAAACTGTTTCCACACCAAACTGTCTTTTTTATGAGGGGCATCTACCAGCAACAAAGGTGATCATTTGGATGCAATGGGTTTTGTTTTTTTTGCGTTTTTTTTTTCCAATTCTTCTGTACTTTTAATCCAGAATAAATTATCTCTTATGTTACCAAGATTTGCATTGAGTTTTCTTTTTCTTTTTTTCCTCATTTTTGTTCCATTATCCAGGAGGAAGAAGAGTTCGTCCATCATCTTCCAACTGTATGAAATTTAAGATTTCTTTTGATAAAAATGAAACGCTTAAAATACATGTAAGTAAAAATGGGAGTTTTTTTTGGATCCGCACTTATCAAGACAAGTGAAAGGAATGTGTTTAGTCTGGCAATCCATCCAACATCACGACAAATCTTAACACAAATTTTGTGGAGTTTTCAAAGTAAAATCCAAATGACAATTCATCTGACATTGACACTCGATTCAAACTTCCCTGTTTTTTTGTATGAAGCCATTTGATGTGAAGAGCTAAAAAGAATGTGAGATAATTTTGTTTAATAAAAAAAAAGTAGAATTTCTCCTAAACAAGTTATTCTTTTAACAGATTTCAAAAATGGCAACACAGCAAAACAAAAAGCTTGCTTGTTTTTTTAAATTCTTTCAAAGTTTCTGCCTTACACTGCTATTGGCAGAAATATATTTTACTTACTTGCAGCAAAAAAAAAAAAAAAAAAGAAAAAATTTTTAATTTTTAGTTCCTTGATTTTATTTTTAAAGTTTATTTATATTGCACAAAAGTCTCAATTTATGTTGTATCACTTAGTTGTATTTTATATTGAGAGTTTAAAACTGATATCGGCAGTATTTTGTAAAAAAAAAAAATTCAGTCAATATGGTCATTTGAAGTTACTGAAATTCACTAAAATTTCCGAAGATCTGAAAATCTAATAAAATTCATTTTTACAAAAGCACCTTAAAAATTATTTTTCTTTTTTGTTGTTGAATTATAGTGTGTGTGTTTATTTGTGTGTTTTTTGTTTTTGTTTGTTTTTTGCTTTTAGTCATTATCATTCTATCAACCTCAAAGACAAACTGTTTTTAGGATTTAAAGACAGTTTTGTAACAATCAAAACCCAAATAACTATTTGTGCAAAAATTTTGCTTAAAAAAAATCATATTTAATACTTAGTATCTTAAAAACACTAAAGTTAACATACCAAACTTATTTTCAAAAAAGATAATTTTATATGCTTTTCAAATCACTAGCGATTTGGTATGTGGATTAGCCAGGTTTTCAAGCTATCAACTATACCAGTGGTCATAAATTCAATTATTCTTTATTAGTTCAAATGAATCAACAGATGTGCTGTAAGTATCATTCAGTATTTCACAAAAATGATCTATTTTTACAAAAATAATTTGATGTCAGTAATTAAAAGAAAAAGTTATACTCTAAACATATTACCATTTCTGAGTGTTTAATTCACCAGGGATTTGATTTTCAAGTTATAAACTAAGTGACAGTTAATATGAATTCATTCATAGGTTCCTTATAATCCTCAAAGTGGTTTATGATCAAGATGTGAATTTGAAAGCTTTTCATTAGTTCAAACGAATAAATAGCAATGCTGTAAATATAAAAATAGATATTACATTGCAACAGTACAATTTTTCGTTTAATATTTGACCCGAATGATTTATTTCATGAGAGTAACACTCATAGTTTAATATCAATATGCATCAGATAATTAAAAAAAAAATTATTACTATTTCTGAGTCATTTTTAATTCACCTAAAAACAAGATTTCTTAATTAGTGTTACTGTTCTTGAAAATAATTGGTATTCACTTATTCCTGGCTGTTACAGAAACTATAAGGATTTGGAAGTGCAACCAATTGATGGGATTAAATCTGCAAATTTATCACTTATGGACCTTTCCAACAGTGAATAATGATTAAATATATCAAAATACATGGTAATGTTAACTTCAGAACATAATCTATATAATTATAAAACTCAAATGACCTTGTAACCCAACATCCGGTTTATGACTTCCGGTTGCACATGCATACATAAACAAATAATCAACGCGACAATAAAACGTATTGTTTTACTGTGTATGTTTTCAGCGTCTCAATTGTTTTTTGTTTATTTTCACATTTAAACAATTGTTAATACTTTCTGCATTTTTCTTTTTACATCGTTCATTTCCGTATTACGTTTAATTTATTTTAACGCAATTTTGTTACAAATAAATCTACTTTACCCGTTGACAACCATAAGAGCATTTTACAACGGCGATTTACCCACTGCCTTCATTTTTTAAAAAAATTTATTCTCCATTTTTTAATACACCTTTCTTAAAAAACATTCATCCATTTTCTTCTATACTACCAACATAAATAAATAACCCCGACAATGTTTTTTTTAATTTGCGTTACAAATAAATAATCATCGCAACAATAAAATGTATTGTTTTATTGTGTATGTTTTAAGCAATTGTTTTTTTTTTTTTTTGCGTTTAAATTAAAAGATATATCAAAATTTGAATTTAACTTTAAGTATTATGGTATCTGTTCAGTGCACATTTACCTATAAGTATGGCGAACCACTTATGGCTGTAAGTTTTTTTTGTTTTTTTGTTTTTTTTTCAAGAATAAACAATTCTAAACAGAACGACTCAGAAATCTATCTATATTCTTTTTTCATTTTAATATACTTTCATAGAAATGTTTCTGTTATGTCAAAAAAAAATTATTTTCTTTGTAACAAGTGTCATGCTCATACATTAATTCCATAGCTATTATAACATACTGATCCAACAGGTCACGAATAGTCTAGTATATATATATATATATATATATATATGACGGGTAGTCTATTATATATATGCACATAAAGTTATGAACAGTACATAGGGCCCGAGCAAAGCCGGGCTGAACTGCTAGTTTTCTATAAAAATGATTGGTAAAATGAATGTAGAACACATATTGGCCAAATATGTAAGACTTTGGAGCGCAGCCAATTGATGAGACCTTTCTAACATTTAATCATTCATACATGCTAACATTAACTCCAGAACATAATTTTATGTAAAAATGATTGGTAGAATGAACATAGAACTAGAATTGACAGTTTATAGGCTGAATAGTCCACTTTGATGCACATATATATTTGTGTTAGGTGTATATTCGTCTTATATACAAATAGGGAGTAATACACAGGAGAGTAGTCTCATGGCAACAGAATAGTACTCATCCAAAAAAGGCAGTAATGCCTGGGAGAATGATATTGTGACAACAGATACTATACTATCCCTCCCTATTCTGAATTGATCATTGAAAGATAGCATATTAGTGTGAAATTAATAAACTGATTTGAGTGTTAAAATACAGGAACAGTTTAGGGTTGGCTTCAGGCACAGATACCAACTTCCCAGGTGTAATCAAATTATTTTTACAATAATTCTAGCTGAAACCACTATCAATAATATCAAAGTTTCTTTCTTAGAACTGCACGCCTCTGGAACTCTGTTCCGTTTTCCTGCTTTTCAACTGACTACAATATGGTTGGCTTCAATGTGAACAAATTCTTGATGAGCCGTCCCCTTAAGTAATTCAATTTACCAAATTTCCACTACTAACGATTACTACGACACATTGTCCCTTGACCACTGTACATTTATTAACCCTTATCCTCAAGTCGCCTTCGAGCCTTGATAAGTGGTGACTCCTTTGTAAAGAAAAAATTGGGGGCATCTAAAAATAGCACTCATTATTGAAGAAATATATTTAATATTTGGCAGAGTAAATTTTCAAGTAGCATGAAAATATTACAGCAAGACATTTTGCAAGTGTGATTTTTTTTCATTTTTTTTTTTTTTTTTTCTTTACACAGACGCTTGTAAATGATTAAAAAAAAAACCGTTTGCAAATATGGCATTTGCGAGACAGTATGTTCTGCAAAATAAACACTTTTTACTTATTTAATTTTTTTTAGATATCTACGCTTTTGGGTGTTCAAATTTCTGTAAAGAAAAAGTTTATCCTCAGGAGAAAAATGTGTGATGGTTGAATGAAAAACGTGAATCACAAGTTCAGAGACGAAATGTAGAAGAAATTGAAGCTGTTGGAAGTAACTCGACTATGATATAAACGAAGAACAGAGAGCCAAGTTATGACTTGTCATAAACAGTAGTCAATGAAAAAAAAACTCCTACAAATGTTATAATTTATGTAAAAATATTTTTGCGTTTAAATTATTTTGTCATTGAAAATTGTTTTAGACTTTAAGATAAAATGTTCTTTTTAGACAAATGAAATTTTTAAAAACATTTTTGTCTCAGCCTGGCATATTTGAGTGACATTGGATGTGGTGCTATGCAAAATCTGTTCTTTTCACCTGCCTTGATAAATGGAGTAGCAAATTTACACATGGTCCATTATTTTTTTAATTTGGTTTCAAACTGCAAATATGGTACAAATTTTTAGACTTAAACAATTTTTAAGTAAAAATTTGATATTTTACTGTTCAGCTGTAAAAATATGTAATTATGTTAAAAACTAAATTATTTTTCTTTCTGAGAAAATTCACAAATTCAATACTAAGTTGAGAATGACAAATATCACAAAACAAATTTGTGTCATATGTTGAAAATCCTATGTCCTTTCCTTGTTAGGATGATAGAATGATCAAGGGGAGCTAACTCCTTTTTCATCTCGGTAGAGTTACTTCCGTTATGTGAATTCTCCTGTGAAGACAAGAACGGAACAAGACAAATACTGGCAAGTTCATTAAAAGAATAATTTCCTCGAGTGGCCTCTGGGCCTTGATAAGTGGTGACACCCATGTAAAAAAGAATAACTTTGAATATAGATGGAGACACACAAACTCAATATTGGACTGAGACTGATAGATGTAATTTGTATCTTTGTGTGTTGCCTCCTTGTAAAGTCAACTGTGAGTTTATTTCTTCCACTATTTTATCATTTTTGTTTTATACCAAGAGTTGGCAACATGTGAGCCGGATCCGGCCCCTGAAGGTATTTTGAGCATTACGTAACCAATGACTATTTTTAACATGGGATGAAGCTTTTGAATTCAACAAAAGAAAGGTCTCCTGTTATATTCCTCTGATCCACCCAACCGAATTTGAATACTATGACTGCAAAAACACTATCATTACCCTCCATTTCCATGTTAAAAAACAAAAATTTATAAACATAAAACAAACACTGGAGCCGATTGAATGGACCGGCTGGTGTTAAACATTAAGTGGCAACAGTTGACAATGTTGTCTCAGTCAGCATTCTATTTCATTCTATTTCATTCCTTCAACAGTGATCTTCCTGTCATCGCTTACTCCTGCCACCTACCCAATATAAGTTGCTGGAATTTTTCAATCAGCCATGTTTATCTTTTCAATAATTCATTATAGGTGGCAGTGCTACTAATCAGTTCATTGCAATATGCATATGAATGGTGGTGCTTCAATGATTAGCCAATCACAATCTTTGGGGAAGGACGCAGATATAGAAAAGTAACATTTGGGTGGTTTTTCGTTCAAAATTCAAAAACCTCAATTTCAATTATTTAATCGTCATGATGCAATTCATAATGTATCCAAAAATTATGAAAAACGATAAAAATTAATGAAAATAGATTTCAAAATTATGAGTTACTTCAAAGTTGTCAGATTGACACTTTGAAGTAACTCATAAAACTGCTTCAAAAAAGCCAAATTTCATGAATTTGGCTTTTTTGAAGCAGTTTTGGAAAAAATTTTCTTAAAATTTGGTTTTATATAAAAAAAAAACTAATCCCCCACTCAAAATTCTGAAATATTTTTTTTTCTCTAATGCATAATAGAATAAAAATCTGATATTGATTTTTGTAATAATGCAGTAATATTTAACGAATTATGACATGACAATTAAATATTGATTGAATCAAATAAACATTGCTGCTATTTGAAATTGATATAAAAAATATTTAGTTATCATTGTTTTTGTTTTTTAATGAAAACTCAATTTATTTACTATCAGATTTTACTATTATAACAAAAAAGAACCTGAATATGCCCCTCTTTTCTCGATAATGTGTGAAAGAAATATGTCTGCCAAAATCTTTTGTTTTTTTTTACTTATGTTCACTCCTAACCAGTTATATCGCCACTTGGATGTAAGACCATGGTTAGGAAAGATTAAGAGTTGGTTTACATTACAGTTAAACTTCTGCATATCAGTACAGTCAGGGAAGCAAGTGAATTCCAAAGTCTAGCTGCTCGAGGGAAGAAACTATTAGAGTAAAAACCTTCTGACATTTAGGGTCCTCAACAGTGACAGGGTGAGATTTTGTTGCTAAGCGGGTTTATCAGGGATATGTGTGCTGAAAGGGCACAAGTGCAACAAGTTTATCAGAACCCATTTGGTTAAAATATTTGAAAAACAGGCACAGATGCAACATTGCAGTGATGGGACAGGGGTTGGAGCTTAGTTGACAAGTTTTTCTTTCTTTTTCATGTGTTTATTAATGAATTAGTGAACTAAAATGTGTGCACCATTAAATGAATAAAACTAAAAAATGTGTGCACCATTAAATGAATAAAACTAAAAAATGTGTGCACCATTAAATTAATAAAACTAAAAAATGTGTGCACCATTAAATTAATAAAACTAAAAAATGTGTGTACCATTAAATGAATAAAACTAAAAAATGTGTGCACCATTAAATGAATAAAACTAAAATATGTGTGCACCATTAAATGAATAAAACTAAAATATGTGTGCACCATTAAATTAATAAAACTAAAAAATGTGTGCACCATTAAATTAATAAAACTAAAAAATGTGTGCACCATTAAATGAATAAAACTAAAAAATGTGTGCACCATTAAATTAATAAAACTAAAAAATGTGTGCACCATTAAATGAATAAAACTAAAAAATGTGTGCACCATTAAATTAATAAAACTAAAAAATGTGTGCACCATTAAATGAATAAAACTAAAAAATGTGTGCACCATTAAATGAATAAAACTAAAATACTATTTTATTAATTGTACTGTTTATCAATGCCCAAGTCAGTTGAGGAATTAGTGCAATATCTGTTTTTCTGTCATGATATTATTCTCCTAGGCATTTCCTCCTTCTTGCGGTGATGTGGGATGTCAACAAAAAAGTGTCACAATCAGCAAAAATATGCAGTTTAAGATTTTTCTTTGCAATATGTTTTTCTCAAACACATAAACATATTTGCAGTATTAAATCGTTTTTTAAAGATGAATTTCAAATGAACATTTTGTATAAAAGAAAATTAATGACAAACAGAAGATTAATAGTTTACACATTTGAAGTTTTTGTTGTGCAAAAATGTTTCTGCAACTCAAACATCGTCGTTTGCTGTCGTCAGTTCTACAAAGTCAAAGAAATGTTTCTTTTTTATAATCACATTATTAATTTATTTAATTGAAATAAGAGACTTTTTTCTTTCAAATTTCCTCCATGATTTTGAGGCTAGTGAAATCCAGTGGAAATTTCAAGGTTGCTTTCATCATTTATCCATCTAATGTTTTGGGATAAGCTTTCTTTTAAAAGGTAATATAAAGAAAATTTTTAAATTTACTTAGTTAAAATTGAAAAACCTACTTCGATCTTTGTATTTTAATACTAATGTATTAAAATACAAAGATCGAAGTAGGTTTTTAAAATTGATTAAAATGATTGGGCAATAACATGTGATTTTGGAACAATTCATTTGAAAATGAGTCAGAATTTTTTTTTTTTTTTTACCTTAGCAATTTAATGTTAATTTTCAATTTAATGACCTCAATTTTGTAAAATTGGTTTGAAAGACGAACAAAATAGATGCATTCTTATCATGATGATGATTATACGTGATAATAGATGATTGCAAATATCACTTACGAGATGTAATAATGCAGTCATCGTATTATGGCAGCCTTCCTTTATCACATGAACGTTTGTAGCAACTTTTATAATTTGTGTTCACATTTTTTTTTGCAGAAGGTAATTACGATAAACTCTTTACAAATGACAGCTGAAAACTTATTTATCAATGAAAATAAATTGAAATTCTACAGTGACATATTTTTTATTTGAAATTCATCTTTTTTTAATTTATAATTGAGTTTTGTGAAAAACTAATCAGTTTTAAAATAAAGTTTTATAATTTACTTTATTCTTGTTGCATTTTTTAACATCAAATATTTTTAATTTGAGAATAAAAATGGTTGTTTTAACTTTTTACATTAATTTTTTTACTTTGAGAATAAAACTGTAGTTTTTAGAAGTTTCCATCTGTCTTGTAGTATGGCTGTCATCATAGCATCTGATTGAGATCTGTGATTGGCTGTCATCATAGCATCTGATTGAGATCTGTGATTGCCGTTGTTTGCCAAAATCAATACGAGTTTGATTTCAATATAAGCTGCAACATGAGTCGAACTGGAAAGAAGCGTTATTAAACTTGATTTGTTTCGATAGTCATCGTGTTCATCGTGTTATGTGGCTTTATTTCAAATCATGTCGAGGATCGATGCATGTTTGATTTCAGTTTTCAGCCACAGCTTAAATGTGTGTCTTTTATTATTTGGGTCCACACACTTTGTATAATATTGAAGAATACTAATTTAAAATATGTGTTATATAGTCATCCATGTCGTGTACTTATAATGTATGCATAAACTGTTCGTTGTCATTGTGTGTATTAATAATTGTCATTCTTACAAACTCATCAATGTTCATGTCTTTGCATGCATTAAATTCTTCCATCATCATTAGGTGTATATTATGCTTATCAATGCATGTTTATTCATGGTTGTATAAAGACAACTATTCAACAGTAAACACATTAAGATGACAGATACAGTTCTGTAAACATATGCAATAAACATATGAAGATGACAGTTCTTTCAAACGGACTGCTAACTCCAGACCACAAAACACATGTATTAGATTGGTGCAAAAGTAATGTCGTTTTTTGACATTCAACTTATATAAAAGAAACGAAAAAAAGATTTTTGCACCAATCTAATTAAAAGAACAGTTCAGCCACAAATAACAATAAACAGTCAAACCTTTTTACAAATTTAAATGTTGCTTTATTTCAAATTCATTGACACTGTGGTGATTGCGATTCTCTTCACTTTTCTTTACATTTTAACGTCCCTTGGCTCCCCAGACATAAAAGAATCAATGCTCTTACCAAGTGAATAACTCTGTAACTTAAAACTCTCCTCTCCTCATAGGTTGTTAACCTATATCAGCTGTTTCTTTGTTCTGTGATCTCTTTTCTCTAAACGATTGCCAATTGTATCATCTTTGACGATTTAGACCAGCCGTAGTGTTTGTGATTGTTCTATTGTTATTGTTTCCATAAATTCCTGTCTGTAAAATATTTACGATTTGTTTCCAAACTATTTTATTCTTAAATACCTCAAGCTTGTGTAACTTGCATATTTATTTAATTAATAGATAGCTATATATATTATATCTGTTACATATCGATAAAAAAAAAACTGAACGAAATTAGTCGAGTTAAAATGTAATTTTCACATTGTAGTAATAGTTAACAAACTACTGGCTGAGCAACCCAGAAGATGAGACTATACTATCCTGGTGGCTTGCCAATTCTCCATTCCTTTTTTTAAATCTAGACATTATCATGTAGTTGAGTATGTGTCAGAATTAGCACTTGATCAAGGTCTGTGATTATCGGCTTTGTGTGTCAAAAATAAAAAAGTGTTTGATTTCAGTAATGCTATGGTATGATGAGCTAACTGGAACAAAATGGCTTTTATCGAAATGAACAACACAACACTAACAATTAACAACTTTTATAATTTGTGTTGACGTTTTTTGGATTTTTTATTATGAAAATGTACCAAAATATGGAACATTAGAACTCGCCATCCTTAAAAGTAACTTTCTTCTTCAGCAATAGTTTAACTCTAATCCAGAACTTGTTTGTCTAACTTTAAAACTTTAAAACTGCCTCTAAAGCAATATTTCTTCTCTAAACTTCCGACAATTTTTATTAGGGCGGCAGGTAGCCAATGGCAAATAAAGCTGAAATTGAGACAAATTTATAAGCCAAATGGTCCATCTTTCTTAGTGTTTGGAGAGGGAGAGAAATAGAAATACAGTCCATAAAAAATATAAGGAAGACTTTAATGGAATATGCTCTGAAAAACTCATAGCACTCAACATAAATATCCCCAACTCGACAAGCAGCAAATTCTTCCCTTTCACTGTAGATGTCGAAAAGCTTTCTACTCTGATAGTTTTTTTCCCTTCAAATGCTAGACTTTGGAATTCTTTTCCTGCTACCATAATATACAGAAATTTAAATATAATGCAAACCAACATCTTGCTGTTTTACTGCTGTCGAACATAGTGTCCCTTTAGGTATGGCTGCACAGTTTTTTTGTTTTTTTATTTCACTGACAATTTTATTGCACTTAGTACATCAACATTTCCTAGTTACACGACTTTTAAACGCCATTAACTCCCCAACTCCAACTGAAGGAACAAAAGTCGGAATCTCTGCTCCTTTCACTTGTCAAGTCTGTCGTCATGTTTTTCTCGATTCTTCCTCAATCAGTGATGACAATTCTTCAATTGTTTTTAAACATTTTTCAAATCTGCATAAAATCAACAATCAAATATTTACAGTTTGCATTTTTAATCTCCAACTTGAAATCATCAAAACAGTCAGTAACATTCCAAACTGGACATCTACGCACACATCTGATGAACATCTTGTTATTATGCCTTTTGCAACCACCCCAGGTAATCTTGTTACACGTGCACTGTACACTAATAACAACATGGTCAAAAAATGCAATTCAGGATATCATCTCCTTGAAAAAGGCTGAAACAAAGTGGTTGGATGCTCTAGATAAGCCGAACTTCATCCTGACCAAGCATTTTGACTGGGGGGGGGGCAGTGCGGACCTATTCTGAGGGATAATCACAGAAAAAAAATTATAAATTCTTTAAAACAATGAAGCTAAACTCATTTTAAGAAAATTGCAGAAATAGTTTGAAGGCAGCATTCAAGTCATTGTCCTTAAAACTATGGTGACAGAACTAACTCCTGTCCTTACAAAGTTATTGTTAGAGAAGAAATGCCTTACATTTCCTTATAAAAATTTTATGCTTACTAAATACTTAAATACAGCATTTATTAGACAGATCTGTCTCCTATGTGTCATAAATTGTTTGAATTAGTGATAACTGAAAACATTGTAAATCAAAAGCAAATCTTAATGACAAACAATATGAATTTCATCTTGCAAGATCAACTGATGACACTAATATCACATAGGAACAGTCTTTCATAGGGTCTAGCACAATTGGCCATTTTGTTGACATCCATGAAAATGATAATGGCAACACTTCAAAAAGTATTGATGATCAAAATCTTGATTATTCTCTTTCTTCCACATGCTGCAATATGAAAAAAAGTGGCTTCTTTTTATGCCGTTCTGTTCACTATCAACATTCAGATCCTTGTTTTAGGTCTAAGTACTTTCCAATCTTTCTGGATTCATCATCTGGGACAGATTAATCTGTTTTTAACAATTTACAAAATCTAATATATAAAAGGCTATATGTCTGTCTGTCTGTCTCCATATTTTCAAATTCTATCTCTTCCAAAACTAAAAATCGCATAGCAGCACTAAGGGCCTTAAATGATTGGATTTTTTTTACGGACTGTTCATTTATGGACCTTTAGCTGTTAAAATAGATTTTAAGGGGTCAAAAATGAGTCAAATTGAAAAAATACATTTTGTACATTCATTTTAGTTTATTTTTAATTTTTAATCAGTTCATATGTATGTGTTACAGTGGTAACGTCACCAGCTTTGAATGCTAAGTTTTGCTTTCAGTTTCGATTCTAACTGATGGCACCCAAAAACTTTTCTTTTACTTTTGAAATCACAACTCCATAATAATATATACAAAATCTGAACAAATTTAAATATAATATTTAAGTGTTTTTTACAACTGGACAAAGCCGGGCGCCCCCTCCCACCTTCGCTCGTCTGATTTATAGCTGTATGTCTCTATATTTTAAAACTCTATCTCCTCCGAAACTAAAAGTCGCCAAGCGGCACTAAGGACCTCAAGTGATTGAATTTTTTGCGGACCTTTAAAATAGTAGTTTTTAAGGGATCAAAATTGAAAAAAGTCTTTATTATACCAACATTATTAGCTACATATGTGCATACATATTTCGGTGGTTTAAAGAGACCCACCTCGTCAAACCAAAGAAGGAAACTTATTAAAACGAGAATCAAAGTTCAATTTGTTTTGTATATAAAGAAATATACGTGTGTGGATTATACTTTGAAAGAAAAGGGGGGGGTATAGTTTATGATTATGGACAGTAGAGATTTTTGGAGGGAGGAATGGTAAATAAAGAGCAGGGGTGGAAAAGGAAGGAACAGGAGGAAAGTATGATTCGGCCTGGTCAGTGAGGAAGTTATCGATTTCATTTTAACTAAACGGTTGTCTCTGTGTTTGCTTTGATCTAAAGTAATACCATCGTCAGCAAAACTTCTCTATTTTAAGACTCTATGGCTAGTTTTTCTCTTTGGATGGCACATTCCATATCTATCTATTTTATTGATAGGCTCTTTATTTACTCATTTTTTTTCTTTGCTTTTTTATTTATTCATTTATTTCTCGTTTTCCCTTATTTATTTATCTGCTTATTTATTTCAGTATAATATACATCTACATGATCAAATTAACAGTCTGTGAACAAATATACTAATTTATATTAATTTTGAGTTTAATTTTTTCCAGAATTCTTTTGCTGATTTTCCCATTTCCCGGTTTAGTCGGGTTAATTAATCTGGTTGCTGGTTTTATCAGGAAGTTGAGTTTGTGATCTTTGAATATGCCTCATTTTCCTTTAGTTTACTAACTTTGCTGCTAATTTGTAGATCCTCTGTAATTTCCCTGCACTCATTGATAATTTCAACTATGTTGATGCTGTTAGCCTTTTAGTAGTTTTTTGTAAAGTTTTTTATCGTTAATTCCTTGTATTGTTGTTTTTTGTAAAGTTTTTTATCGTTAATTCCTTGCATTGTTGTTTTTTGTAAAGTTTTTTATCGTTAATTCCTTGTATTGTTGTTTTTTGTAAAGTTTTTTATCGTTAATTCCTTGTATTGTTGTTGGTTGAGGTTATAAAAATTACTAGTTTTATCAGCTTTTATGAGATGTTATTTAACTTCTTGATCTTTTTTACTATATTATCGAGTTTCGTCTAGAAGTAGTTCTTGCTCCTGTGAAATTCAATGTGTCTTACCAGGCAATTAAGATCCTTTTGCTAGTTAGAGTTGGTAGAGGTTTCATGCTTTTAAATCCAAAGTTTCCTTCAGTGTTTCCTCATTATTTTGTAGAAAAAAAGAGGCCTTTCACTTTATATGTCTAATTAGGTCATCCATCTTCCAGATTAGTTCCAGGAGGTAATCTGTAGTGTTTGGTGCAGGAATGATCTTAAGAGATGTTTCAAAGTTGATACTTTCCATGTTTGTGTTTAATAAGACATGTTTAAGAGTGCTCGACAGTTTGAAGCTGAATGTGTATATATATATATATATATATATATATATATATATATATATATTATATGTATAATTGTTTTTTTCTTAGATGTAAATCCAATGAAACCTGCATGATTATTAATAAGTGCTCAATGAAGGGCAGAACAGGTATATAGTCTGTTTATTATACAAAGATTTTTAGTTGCATACGTTTCAATGGAATCCATATTTAAAGAGATCCAGCACGTCAGACCAAAGAAGGAAACTTACTGAAATGAGAATCACAGTTCAATTCGTTTTGTTTATCAAGAAATAATCAAGTTTTGTTTATCAAGAAATAATCAAGTTTTGTATATCAAGAAATAATCAAGTTTTGTTTATCAAGAAATAATCAAGTTTTGTTTATCAAGAAATAATCAAGTTTTGTATATCAAGAAATAATCAAGTTTTGTTTATCAAGAAATAATCCAGTTTTGTTTATCAAGAAATAATCAAGTTTTGTTTATCAAGAAATAATCAAGTTTTGTATATCAAGAAATAATCAAGTTTTGTATATCAAGAAATAATCAAGTTTTGTATATCAAGAAATAATCAAGTTTTGTATATCAAGAAATAATCAAGTTTTGTATATCAAGAAATAATCAAGTTTTGTATATCAAGAAATAATCAAGTTTTGTTTATCAAGAAATAATCAAGTTTTGTTTATCAAGAAATAATCAAGTTTTGTATATCAAGAAATAATCAAGTTTTGTTTATCAAGAAATAATCAAGTTTTGTTTATCAAGAAATAATCAAGTTTTGTATATCAAGAAATAATCAAGTTTTGTTTATCAAGAAATAATCAAGTTTTGTTTATCAAGAAATAATCAAGTTTTGTTTATCAAGAAATAATCAAGTTTTGTATATCAAGAAATAATCAAGTTTTGTATATCAAGAAATAATCAAGTTTTGTATATCAAGAAATAATCAAGTTTTGTATATCAAGAAATAATCAAGTTTTGTATATCAAGAAATAATCAAGTTTTGTTTATCAAGAAATAATCAAGTTTTGTTTATCAAGAAATAATCAAGTTTTGTATATCAAGAAATAATCAAGTTTTGTTTATCAAGAAATAATCAAGTTTTGTTTATCAAGAAATAATCAAGTTTTGTATATCAAGAAATAATCAAGTTTTGTATATCAAGAAATAATCAAGTTTTGTTTATCAAGAAATAATCAAGTTTTGTTTATCAAGAAATAATCAAGTTTTGTTTATCAAGAAATAATCAAGTTTTGTATATCAAGAAATAATCAAGTTTTGTATATCAAGAAATAATCAAGTTTTGTATATCAAGAAATAATCAAGTTTTGTATATCAAGAAATAATCAAGTTTTGTATATCAAGAAATAATCAAGTTTTGTATATCAAGAAATAATCAAGTTTTGTTTATCAAGAAATAATCAAGTTTTGTTTATCAAGAAATAATCAAGTTTTGTATATCAAGAAATAATCAAGTTTTGTATATCAAGAAATAATCAAGTTTTGTTTATCAAGAAATAATCAAGTTTTGTATATCAAGAAATAATCAAGTTTTGTATATCAAGAAATAATCAAGTTTTGTATATCAAGAAATAATCAAGTTTTGTTTATCAAGAAATAATCAAGTTTTGTATATCAAGAAATAATCAAGTGCAAAATCTACTTTGAAAGAAAAGGGAGGAGCATAGTTTATGAATGTGGACAGTAGAGGTTTTGGAAGCCTTGGGTTTATTTCCGTTGATTTTGTAACTTTCACTTATTTTGCCCTTTAGTCCTCATATTCTATGAGCAATGTTTCTGACAAAGGATAAAGAATTGCTGTTTTCCGTGTGAGAATCTAACCAACACCTATTGTAATTCTTGTAACTCCTTTGGATTTGATTTAAAGCAATTGAATGTTTCGTAAGTTTTAAGATGAAAATCGATAACTTGGATTATTCAACTGTTCTCATCTTGCATATCATTCTCAGATTTTCACTAACCTTTAATCTTCATGTGACATTTTCTGAAGATTCAGTCCTCAATGCAAGTGATAAGAATATAAAGAAAACGTATATCCAGTGATGACTGACTGAATGAGACCAATCTACCTCTGTGGATTAAATAAAGGGATTTGTTTGAAATTCCATACATCAATAAAAAAAAAAAAAAAAAATACTTTTTTCTTTTGACTTGAATGATTATCTCCCTTTCTTTATTGCTTTTATTTTGCTCAAACTCATGATTGCTTTTATTTTGCTCAAACTCATGATTGCTTTCAAAGTTTACTTTTCATGTAGTCTTTTTATATAGGATGTTTTCTTGTTTTCGATTGCTAGTTATAATGCAAATATGATATCTAGAGTGTTCACACCAATAACGACAAGTGGTTTCCACTGCAACTTAAACAATTGTAAATCTCTGCAATACTCCACAAACATACCTCACTATCTCTGTAAAGTTATTTATCTTATTCTCATGGCGGAAAGATGTGACACAAGATCAGGAAAGTAAGATTTGAAAAACCAGTGCCTTGGAAGAATAACACTTTAGCTTACAAAAGTGCCTGGGCAATCCTATTGGCATTGTATTGCTAAGAACTAACCCCTTCTGCACAGGAAAATATCTTAGTCCGACAGATAACAAGCCACCTTAATGGCCTACACTCTGTTGGCTTGATTTTTGTATGATAACTCTATAGGGAAGCAGGTAGATTGACTACCAATCCTTCCAGTCTGAGTTCGCTGTCCGTGACCTATACTACACTTGTTTTATGTTCTTTTTTATTTTGACTGCATTTCCTTTTTCTTCTCTTTTTTTCCTTACATTTTTCAGTTTCTACATTTTTTCTATTTTGCTTTTCTATTTAAAGAAAATATTTTTCTATGTTTTAAAATTTTTTATTTTTCTGTTTTGTTTTTCTTTTTACCATCAAATCTATTTCAAATCTATTTCAAATAAGTTTTTTTTTCTTACCTTTTTTTTTTTTTTTTTTGGATAAATACTTAAAAAAAAAAATCCAAACAAAAAATAAACCACCTTTTGTCTGTAAAGGCAAATGATGAAAATGTTTGAAGACGTGTGGTGAAAAATGCTGTTTTATATTCTGCTGTGACTGTGCTGTGCTGTTTCTTAGAGAAAAAAAGTGTGATAAATGTCTTACATATACACACACAAAAAAAAATGACGATGGAGTTGTCTTTCATTATAACAGTTGTCTTTGAAAAGAAAATCATTTTGAAAGAATAACTCGAAACTGTTGTTGATATTAACACTTGATTTAGAGATTTTAGTTCAGGTTAAGAATGTATTCGTAGGATAAAATCCAAAGAATATCCACTGGGTTTATATAACAGTGCTCCACTCTACTCTAAAGTAGAGCTATTTCTATTAATATTTATTTGTACAGAAATGTATATGAATAGGTATGGCACAATCACGTTGACACACCGGTTCTCACCAGGTCACCGAAGTTAAGCAACGTTGAATCTGGCCAATACCAGACGAGTGACCATTTGGGAAGGCTAGGCACTGTATAGTCATAGAAATTTCCGGGTTGGTATCTGGAGGCCCATCAATTCACTTAGTTAAGACATACATCTAGAAGATAATGAATTTTTAACAATATCTCATAATAATTGCACAGGTTTTTATAAAATATCTAAAGAATATAATTATTTAAGTTAAGTGCATATTGTACTCACTCCTTAACTAATCAATCATTATGAAGTTTGAAATACAGCTGCCAGTTGTGAGGAATTGTAACATGGACTATATTTTATATAAAAAAAAAAAAAAAAAAAGAGTATAAAGGCTCTTTGTGAAATTTCAGATACCCCAAATTTTTGTGAAATTTTAACAATAGGTATCAATTAATATTTATCACATTTCAGTCTTTTTGGGGACATTTAGGGGCATAATATGGAGAAGTCTCGTATTTGAAAATGCAAATATTTCCGATTGAATTTAACCCAGTTATTAAATACAAATAAAAACAATTTTCTTGAATTTCATTTTCTTCTCAAGAATCTTTAAATGTTAAAATATTTTTTTAATCAAAATTGATCAAAAGTGGAATAAGGATTCTAACCAATATTTAGTCACATTATATCTTGGTTTTACTCTTGACAAGGCTAAATAAAAGTGATGCAAAACTTGTTTTAACTTTACCCATCTTGGGACGGGTATTCTTCTAACATTTAAATGAATAAATATGAAAGATCTTTACATTTATCACTCCTATGTTAGCATGAAAACTAGTTACTGTGAGTGAAACCAATATAACATATGGGGGGGGGGGATTTGCCTGATCATAAAATATGATTATTTAATTTGTCCAGATTTTGTATATATTATTAGAGTCGTGATTTCAAATGTTAAAAAAAAGTATTTGGGTGCCATCAGCTAGAAACCGAAACTGTAGCATTCAAAGCTGGTGACGTCACCACTGTACCAATGTGTCATGTGTATGAACTGATTAAAAATTAAAAATAAACTAAAATGAATGTACAAAATGTATGACGATTTTTTTTCAATTTTGACCCGTTAAGAACTATTTTAACTGGCTAAACAGCCATAGAAGAACGGGCCACAAAAAATTCATTTTTTGCGATTTCAGAAATATGGAGACAGACGATTTTTTAGTTTGAAAATTGCGAGACAGACAGACATATAATCTTTTATATATTAGATTTCTAAATACTCTTTATCTTGTACAGATTTCTAAATACTCTTTATCTTGTACAGATTTCTAAATACTCTTTTTCTTGTACAGAGGACAAACCTAAAAGACAGTTCTTTCAATGCCTCATTTGCATAAGTGCTTTTTTTCCATGAAAAAATGTTTGGTGTTTCTAATTTTATTACCCGAATTTTTTATGCAATATTTTCATCAATATTAAAAGTGGATGGCTATAGTTTCATGTCGTGTATGGAAAGGGACCTTGCACTCATTAAGCCATATTCCTGTGGATGAGGAGTCTGCTGATAGTTTACTTGTGAGCATGATGGTGGCTATGCACATCCACTTTGCCTAGCACCCCTCGCCCCAAACAAACTATAAAATGACAACTCGATCCAAAATAATGATCAAACCAGATGCACACTCAAACAATTCGCCTCCTACCTTGAGGCTTGCATTTACAAATATGCACAGACTTAGAACTAACTTAGATGATTTAGAATCATTTCTCCCAGCAAACTCCCCTATGTTAGTGCTAATTGAAACTAACTCCTTCATCCCCTCTAACATCTTTAACATGTCTGGTTATCTTCCACTTTGTTGTAAGGACTCTAACAGACATATGCACGGACTTTGAGTCTATACACCCTCTCCATGACTAGGGAATCTAAACTAGAATCAAACGACCAAGCCTTCATGTTTATTTTAGGAATACTGTTCACGCTGTGATAACGATAGACATCACCCTAAATTCTCAACCCGAAGTTGAAGAGCCACGTCTCAAAATAACAAGGTACTACAATAATTGGGATGCCATCAGGTATCACATCAGAGGTTCTCCATGGGGAAATATCTTTCTCTTCCTCTGGAACAGTGCCCAAATGAAACCACTGAATGGTTCAAAGTGGCAATTGAAACACGTTCCTACACGGAAGTTCTATAGCAAACCCCACTTCCCAATGGTTTACTTTTACTTGCGCAGCTGCCATTGCTCAGAGGCAGTATGCATACCAGAGATTTATCCAACATAAATCCAGTACAAATGGACAAAAGTTTATAGAAACAGGAAGTAATTTTAGAGGAAAATAGCCACAGCTAAGAGAGAATATACCAAAACCATCAGAAAACTTCTGGAAAATCTATAACAGTGTAATTTACTACATGTTTTCCAGAAGTCACAAGTTCCTAATTTCTGGGAAATCAACAATTCCTCCACTATCCAACAATCTTGAATGTGTTTGCTCAGCAGCCAAGAAGACTAATCTGCTGGCCTGGCAGTTTGCTTCCATCGCTACTTTAGATCCAGCAAGTCACTCCCTCCCAGATTTTTCTCTGCAGACAGAAACCACACTAGATGATCTGAAAATCACCCTTTCTCAAGCACATCATAAAAAAATTAGACACCTCAAAAGCATGTGAACTTGATCTTATCTCGGCTGTACTATTAGAAACATGCTCCACTTAAGGTTGCTCCAGTTCTCTTCAAACTTTTCAACAAATGCCTTAACAAATCTTGCTTCCCTGACTGCTGGAAAATTGCTTCTGTGGTACCAGTTTACAAGAATTCTGGCAAAAGAACTGATCCATTAAACTATCACCTCATTAGCCTCTTCCCTCTTTTCATCAAAATATTTGAGTTCATAACTAATCAAGCTCTAGTCCACCACCCTACAGCTGCTAAACTTCTGTCTGCTAAACAGTATAGGTTTAAACAAGCCTGTTCTATTGCAGATATCTTAACTAATCTCTAAACGTATATACCTTGTATTAAACAAAACAGGGAAAACTAGGGTAGTAGCCCTAGATATATCTAAGGACTTTGACAAGGTATGGCATGATAGTCTTCTCATGAAAATCAGATCATATGGTATTACTACACAGATACTTAACATGATTAAATCCTTAAATAAGAGAAAAATCCAGGATGTCCTCGATGGTCATACGTCCAAACAATATGAAATAAATGCTGATGTACCTCAGGGGTTGATCCTTGGAACTTTATTATTCCTGATTCATAAATGACCTCCCTGATAAAATTGTCTCTGAGATGGGTATATTTGCTTATGGCACCACGCTCTATAAACAGGCACGAGGGGAAAACGAATGAGTATATATCCAAAGCAATGATGGAAATCCTAAAGGAAAACCTCGAGTCTGTAGTGAAATGGGGACAGAAATAGATGGTAACTTTCAATGCTGCCGAGACGAAGCGTCTTTCCTTTAATAATTTCAAGAAACCTTTTCAACCACTGATAGCCATGGCTACATTACCTGAAAGTACTTTGTTCAAATTCCTTGACTTAATGTTCACAAGGAACATGAGTTGGAATAGATACATGGAGAGTATTGTCAATGCTGCTGCTAAGAAGGTGGGCTCTCTCTACCATGCTAGAAAGTTACTAATGCCCGAGAGTATCCTTTACCTTTACAAGGCCACCATTCGTCCATGTACAGAGTATTGTTGTCACATTTCGGTCTCTCACAAGCGTTCAAAAGAAAGCCGCCAACGTAATAGGTCCCACACTGTCAACTAGGCTTCAACTGCTGTTCCATCGACAAAATGTTGCATCCCTCTGCCTGTTTTACTAGTATTTTAATGGTAGGTGCTCAGACGAATTACAAGTCCTTATAATAAATATCCCGACAAACCCAACAAGTAGCAAAATCCCACCCCTACTCAGTAGAAATCCCCAGATGTAAGAAAGCCTTCTACTCTAATAATGCCAAATTTCAAATTTTCTTATTTTTAAAATAGTCGTTGTTCAGGCGAATCAACTTCTTTTATGGTCAAGCTTATCAAGCATTTGCATGAAAAAAAAAAAAAAAAAAAAAAAAAAAAATGTTAAAAATTTAAATAAATTTTGTTTATCTAAAACAATAAACATAAAATTTTTTGTTTATTTAAAAATAAACAAAATTTTTGTAAATAAACAAAAAATTATGTTTATTTTTTAGATAAACAAATTTTTATGTTTATTGTTTTATGTTTATTTTTTAAATAAACAAAAATGAAAAAATAGTTTTTGTCTCATGTTTACAACTGATGCATGAAAAATTATTTTGGATTAATTAGATTTTAAGGAGCCACAAAATATACGTATTTGGAGAAATATTAAAATGTAAAATAATTATTCCTCTTTGAAAGAAATTTATTATATTTATTCTATTATTAGAATTATAATAATTTAGATCTAAATCAATTGTAGAGAATGAATTCATTTTAAAATGAAAATGTGGAATAGCTTTTATCAAAAAAAAAAGGAAAAAAAAAAAAAGAAATGCAACCTACACTAAAAATATTTTCTTAACATAAATTTTTCCCTCATTAAAAATCGACCTCGTGATGAATAACCCAAACCATTTGACTTTCTTATCTGTTTGTTTACATGTGGCAAAGTTATGTTTGTTTACATGTGACAAAGTTATCTGTTTATTTACATGTGACAAAGTTATCTGTTTGTTTACATGTGGCAAAGTTATCTGTTTGTTTACATGTGGCAAAGTTATCTGTTTGTTTACATGTGGCAAAGTTATGTTTGTTTACATGTGACAAAGTTATGTTTGTTTACATGTGACAAAGTTATGTTTGTTTACATGTGACAAAGTTATGTTTGTTTACATGTGACAAAGTTATGTTTGTTTACATGTGGCAAAGTTATGTTTGTTTACATGTGGCAAAGTTATGTTTGTTTACATGTGGCAAAGTTATGTTTGTTTACATGTGGCAAAGTTATATGTTTGTTTACATGTGGCAAAGTTATATGTTTGTTTACATGTGGCAAAGTTATGTTTGTTTACATGTGGCAAAGTTATCTGTTTGTTTACATGTGGCAAAGTTATGTTTGTTTACATGTGGCAAAGTTATGTTTGTTTACATGTGACAAAGTTATGTTTGTTTACATGTGACAAAGTTATCTGTTTGTTTACATGTGGCAAAGTTATCTGTTTGTTTACATGTGGCAAAGTTATCTGTTTGTTTACATGTGACAAAGTTATGTTTGTTTACATGTGGCAAAGTTATGTTTGTTTACATGTGGCAAAGTTATCTGTTTGTTTACATGTGACAAAGTTATGTTTGTTTACATGTGACAAAGTTATGTTTGTTTACATGTGGCAAAGTTATGTTTGTTTACATGTGGCAAAGTTATCTGTTTGTTTACATGTGGCAAAGTTATGTTTGTTTACATGTGGCAAAGTTAACCAATGTCAACTCATGTGCTTTATGTTGTTGTCTTTGAAACCTAGATGATCCATTATTTAAAATTTTTGCTCTCAAGTAACAAATTGTGAAGTGATAGCAAACTAGCAAATCCAGTTTAATATCTATAAAAGTGAAATTGTCTGTGTACATTTCCCTAACAAACTACTGTCATAAGGGATTTGGGAAAATCTTTTTAATCAGTTTTCGGCCAAAGTTCAACAATTTGACCTTTAAAAACTCTACCAAACTCCACTGCCAATTTTGGGTCTAAACACTTGAAATTTTAAATGTAGGTTACTTGGACATGGATCAAACTTTTTAATTTAATTTGAACAATAAAGAGGTCAAAATTGGGGTCAGAGTTAAAAAAAATTGACTTCTGCGGTCTCTACCGGCCAATTTTGGGTCTAAACATTTGAAATTTTACATAAAGGGTATTCAGACATACAGCAAGCTTTTTAATCAGTTTTTGGGTGAAAATTGGGCTGCTAAGAGGTCAAAGTTTAAAGAGTTGGCCTTTTCAGACTGTGACACTTACGTCACCCGCGTGTCGTCTAGTGGTGGAACGCTCCCCGATTGTTGGTCTCCGTGTCTCCTTGATGAGAATGTCAGCGGCCAGTACCTGAAAGAGACTCGTCGAGTGCTTCTGCAATCATGCAAAACAAATTAAAAAGACAAGTGGATATTTGTTTTTTTTTCTTATGCAAAATTCCTTGTTATTCATAAAGGTTACAATCGTCGTTTCGTAATTCGCTATTAAGTTAGGGACTGGCCGTTTGTTAACTGCAAAGTTCTTTCGTTTTCGATAAAAACTAAATAGCTACGTGACAGGGTCATTCGATGAGGCAGTCGGCTTCTTTGCTCGTTTGAGCCCAGGGGAGCAGATCTCTCTCTCTGTCTCTGTGTTCTTCCGATCAAAACTCGCTGCTTATATTGTGGGTGCGGGAACTATATCTTCTTCCTGATCGTCTTCTTTTTTTTCTCTCATTCGGCCCTTTAGCCAATCAGGATGCCGGAACCGCTGTCACTCAAATCTTCACCAGGCGGCCTATGCCCAAAAAAGGGGCTGTTTTTCTTCTTCTGTTGGCAATCGAGTAGAATAGGTGGACCCCCAATCTCAGCCGGCGTGTGCCTAATGGAATTTGACGGGCCATTAAAACCAGAATGGTCTCGTTCAATTAACTTTGAGGGATCATAAAAATGAACCAAATCCAATTCCACAAAGGACACGTGTCTTTTCAATAGAGGCCACTTACCCACCAGGGAGCAGCCAACAATGGTCGCTTTGTAAATTGGAATCTCATTGGTACCCTTCCGCCACTCACGTATTTGGCGATCGGCGCCAGGCTGTCATGGTCAATTAGCGCCTACCGCTCTCTTGGCAAAAAGAAGTATCCTTTATAAATACCATTCTGGCCCTATCTACCTTTTTTCCTTTTTATTTTTTTTTCTTTTACAACTGGGTTTTATTTTTCTACACCTGTTGTCCGCCCCACCACCATCTCTTTTCTCGGTCGCATGTTACCTCTGTCAGTGTCTATCTCGTTGGGTGCATTTAGCTTGCAGTTTACTGCACCTTCGAGTCTGTCTCAACTCTACTAAATTCCTCCGCCAATTTAAACATCAATATATAAATACACATAATGCACAAAGTTATGAACAGTACATAGGGCCCGAGCAAAGCCAGGCTGAACTGCTAGTAATATATATATATATATGTTAGTGTTGGGACTAATCGGAATCAGAAAAATCAAACTAATCAATAAATACTGTGTCGATTTTCCGATACCAAAAACGATTGTCTTTTTTTTTTTTTTTAATTTGGTTGAAAGCGAAATCTTCTGCTGCTAAATAAAAATATTTATTAATTTTAAACAACCAGTAAAACTAAAATCCATGAATCATGTATTGTTTCGTTTCAGCTGCACATTTAACATGTGTTCTTTTATGGTAAACAGAGAAATAGCAACTCTATAGGTAAATATTTTGAGATTTATGAAGAATCGGAATTGGGAAAAATATTGGAGTCATCCAATCACTAATATATATATATATATATATATATATATATATAAAATGTGTGAGAATAAAAAGGTGTTTATTTCCATCTTCATGGTGTTAAGATTTCAATTGTCTTTTGAAAGTGTCCCACTTTGACAATTTTTATAAAAAGTGCTTTGTATACAGAGTAAGGTGTATCTACTTCATTCTGCTGCTGATGGGGAGAAAAAAAGAAGAGTCATTTAATTTTTATTCATATTCCTGATTTTATTAAAATCTGTTTGATCTTTTTTTGTTCTTTTGAGAAAACAAAACCGTGAAAAGTAAAAAAACAAAATAAAAATGATTGAACAAATTTTCAATTCAAATATTTGTACATTTGTGGCTTGAAAGAGAGATTTAAAAAAAGATAAAGGAAAGGAAAATACCAACAAAACAAAAATTCCATTTTATACAAAAACATCTTTGGGGAAATCTGCACAAATCCTATTTGAAGTGATTATAAACTTTACTTGTACCTGCTTTAATATTCAGCAAAGAAAACTTATTGATCTATGTAAAAATACAAAAAATAAAAAAGTGTAATATCTGTTCTACACTTTATCTTTTCTATCCTTGGACAGTGAAGTAAAAATACTTCTAGTCTGAGGGAATTCATCCTCTTTCCCCCATCCAGAGTGCCCCTTTTTAAAGAAGCTAGAGTTTCTCCATATTACTGATCTTATATCTAACTCAGCCCTCATATAAATAAATAAAATTATTAATGTTTCCAAAAGATAAAAATCAAACGATTATAGTTAAACGGCTCAGATAATGTATAATAATAAACTAACAGTGACAATAGGGATAAAAACATAAAATATAGATTGTTATAAAGATAAATTTTAAAGTGAAAACATAAGTGTTGAAGAAACCAGCAAAAGATTATCCAAAGTACAGACAATATTTGTTTGCAAATTTTACTGAATTTTATGAACAATTTTTTTTACTTTCGTTGCCATTCTTGTCTTCATGAAAACAGTGAATATATTTCCATTCATTTCTTTTGCAGAATAATTGATTGTGAACAATCTTGAACCTACATATTTTTCAAAACAGAGTTTTTATTGGAACTTGTATCAAAAGCAAAAATAAAGAGAGTTCAGACTTGCTCAACATCAACAAGAGGATGATGAGAAAGGTCAGAAGGAAATTTGACATCAAAGAGAAACATGCATAATTGACAATCTGACATTATCAGAATGCCAGAGTATGCGGTTAAAGTTTAGAAGATTATTGACAATGAACTCAGCAAGTCAATGCGTACAAGGGAGAAAGGAGTAGATGAAGAGCTCATTAGTCAGGTGCATATAAGAAAATCCATCATGTTTCATACAGGATGAAGAAAGAACTTCTGCAAAAAGTCATGCAAGAAAAGCAATTGAAGTATGTGACACATCAAAATAGACACACCAACAAGATATTCTGTCGTTCTTGTACAATGAGTAAAGCTTCTGCCAAGACCAAAAGATCAATTCCAAGAACAACAGGCGGCTCATTGCCTCAGCCAAAGATGTACTCGGTTTTCAACAATAACAACTATGGTTTTTGGGGTGTCATCATTAGCAGCGAAAGTGATCTCATACTACTCCCCTCTTTCTCTGAGAGCTTCACATTGAAAACAGATGGTTCCATCCATTTTTGCAGTGATGTAGTACAATCCTGGATCGACTAGATAGCCACATGTTGGCAGTACACATGTGGCAAAAAGATTCCGCAGCCTGATATACCAACTGAAAGATAACGTGACACGACACCTCGATGCACCGCACTTCACACGACACCTCGATGCACCGCACTTCACACGACACCTCGCCTCTCCACATCCCTGACCGCAATCTCTAACTTCTTGTGTGGGGTAAGGTAGAATAAGACACGAACATAACATGAAAATATTTTACTAGCCATTCTGCAAACAAATATTGTCTACGACTTGTACATGCATCTTTCTGACGGCTGGTTTTATATTATTGGACAATCTGGAGAAATAGAAACAATTATTGGTTATTGGGGAATGAATCTGTTTATAAAACTTCTAGAATACTAATAACAAAATGACTTTCATAAATAGATTCATGTAGGTTACCTATTTTGTGAATATTTGCTAGGATCAAAGTGTAATATCTGTTATAGTGTTGCACTTCATCTTTTCTATTTTTGAGCAGTGAAGGATAAATCGTTTATATTATTTTTTATGGATGTTCAATGTGAATGCATCCTCCACAATTTTACTAATTTTTTGAATGGTGTACATACAGAAGCAGTGTGTGTGTGGGTGTGTTACCTAGTGTATAGATTATTTATACATTACCGAGTCTGTTAGAAATACCCAAATTTTGTCTGTGTATTAGGAACAATTCCAAATTACAATAATTGAAACAATGTGGTCAATCCCCATGAGTATGTATAGACTGTATCTCTAGTGGACACAGTAATGTATCATATTTAAATAAAAATAAATATTGGCTCTTATATAACTTACAATAGAGCACTCTGATATTTTTTCTGCTAACACGATACACATGCACGCTATACATATATAAAATTATAGATCAGAGTTATATCATCATATAATTTAATGTCAGTTTTGAACAAAAAAATGTTTAAGATTATACCTAATCCAAACTTGACATTAAAATCGCAGTAATTTTATTTGTTATAATCTTTGAAAGTATTTAACCGTTTAAATATCGAATATTAGGTTTCATTTTGCTTGAAATTTAATGCTCATAAATTCTTTCCAACAAATGAATTGTTTTTTTATTATCACACATACACACACATGTTACCACATAAATACTGACAACGCACGTATGAACATAAAAGTTATTTAACATAAAAATCAACTTCTCAAAAATGATCTTCAGATATCAATTCCGAAACTAAACTGAATCAAAACTTTTATATAAAAACTCAATATATTTTTTAAAAATGATTCATAACAATAATAAAAAAATAAGTGTTTGGATTCATCAAATTATATATATATGTGTGTGTGTGTATGCGTAAGGCCACATAAAATTCCATATTAATTTTTTCTCTGCTTTTGCTGATACATCAAATTTTTATCCAATCAGTGAACGAGTTGTTATAAAATGCTAGAAAGTTGCATTTATATGTGAGAGAAAAGAGGAGCCCGCCTTCCTCCAACTTGGCTCGTTAAAAATTTCTTTTTCAATATCACAGCAAACAAAAAAAGAAAAAATGCAATTTAATAAAACATTAAAATACTTCATTAAATTTGTGCCGAATTTTAGCTGTAATGAAAATGATTGAACAATAGATTGTTCAATCATTTTCATTACAGCTAAATACCATTCAAAATCTACTATGCTGTATCCATTTAGAGAATCCCAACAAAGATCACTCATTGGCTAATCGGGTAACAAACCATCAAAAATGAAACTGCCAACATTTTAAAGAACACGTCACAAGGAATGTGAGTTTTGATCAAATGGAGTTGGTTAATCTGATGAAAAGTGGACGATATTGAAAACGCTGAACAATGAAACTAGAAAATATCACTGATGTCACCTATTGTAGCAGTAAAATGCTGTGCATCATTACGATAAACTCATAAAAAATGACTGCAATGTTTTCAGTTCTTAATGCATGATCAAATCACAAGAAAACAAAATAACAACTTGAGCTGAATGCTGAACATGAAAATTCATAAAATCTACCGTCGATTCAAATAAAAAAGCGTTCATTACATGAACTTTGTTTCCAAAGTATCAAAGTCAAATATCTCATGTAATGAACAACTTATCAGGTTTAGGTGAAAAATTTTTTTCAAGTTGTTCAATCAATCAAACTTATAATAGTTATTACAAATCAGTTTAGTGTGCAAAAATATGAAATTCCTTTCGATTTCAACTTGTGATAACTGATTTTCATTTTATCAATTTTGATAAAAATTGGGATATAAACACATTTTTAGAAATTTTTTATGAATCTATAATTATTTCTATTGTGTCATATATAGTTTTTTGGAGGATAACTATTTTAAGTGACAGCAGATTTATTTAATTTTTAATATGGTTGTTTTTCAAATTAATGCACACAATATTGTATATCTCTATGCATAAATTCCATTTTAAAGAAAAATCGACACTCGTCAATTACATGCAGGATTTTAAGTTGTTTTCCCATAAAAAATTAAAGTTAAAATGAATTTTTTGCCCTATTATCAAATTATGTTACCACGTGGTAATAAGTTCTTTTTTTTTCTCGATTTCCTAAGAAAAGAAAAATCAAGTTTGATCTCTTACTGTGCTATACATCATACAACGAATGTGTTAGCTGTTGTGAAATAAATCATATATGAACAAAGTTGTATTTCTGTGTCATTTTTGTATGTCTTTTTTTTAGATAGATTTTCCCAATGTTTAGGCTGACTTGATTTTTCTTGATTTTTATTATTCATTTAATGCAACGTGACAATACGTTTATAAGGATTTTTTACTTGTTCAAAATTTGCATTTTTTTTATTTCCAAACAAACTTTAAATAGTTATAGTTTGGTTGTTAATTGAGCTACCAAAATAAAATGAATATCATTATGTTCTGTAACAATCTATATATAAAAGTTTTAGAAGGAAAATAAAATTTTGGTTTGGGATACAAAGTTATAAAATGGATTAAGACCTACCTCTATGTATTTTTATGAACTATTATTTTGGGAAGATCCATGCCTAAAGCAAGTAAAAACTAAAAAGGTTTGCAGAATAAATATTGACAGTTTTGTAAAATAAAATTCTTTTTTTATTTATTAAAATTGTTTTTGACTTTAAAAAATATTTTAGCAGTTAATTCGCAATCAACGCGCACAGGTGCATTAAAAAATTGCATGCTTTTGATTCCTTTCCGTTTCTTTCTTTGACAGGTGAACATAGAAGATTGCACCACTCCAAAGACAGTCATCATCATCGAAGGCCCTTCCAGTTTTCCAGGAGGGAATCCTAAGATTGTTCGCAAAAAATAGACTTTCCAAGATTGAAGAAAAAAGGCGGCTGATCAGCTGATAGGAGCACCAAGTAAATACCTGGAAAGAAACAAAAAAACTTCAATTGTTGTCATTCAGTTTTTTTTTCTTTATTTTTTATCGTGATGAAGTAAATTATATTTACTATAATAAGTAAACTGATTCTTGTTCAGAATTCTCCATATTAAAAAACAAAAATAAAAAATCTACATGATGTACGTACCTAATGAAATGAAAAGATTATATTCCAAAAATTATGTAAATTGATCAAGTAGATTCATTTTTATAAAGAAAATAATTTTACAATGATTAATAGGAAGTTGTTACAACATACATCTTGTAAAATGAAATTATATCGAGTTATCTCCCTTTGTTTTCTTTGAGATTGCTTTCAAAATGGTGAATAAGACAGTTTTTGGTTAATAATAAGGTTTGATGTTCTTATTTTTAGAATATATTTTTGTTTCGTGATGAGTACAAACATCACATTAATTTTCCTTTATTTTGTTTTTTAATATAGAACGACTTTTTGCAAAAAAGCCAAAACTTGTATCTAGCATGTGACCAAAGGGACAATATTTTTATTAATAAATATTTGCTAAAACCCTTATCCCCGAGTGGCTTCCGGGCCTTGATAAAAAAAAAAAAAAAAAAAAAAAATTTATTCAGTCAAATTTTAATCTGAAAGAATTAGATGATAGAAACAGATGGCACAAATTGTTATAACAAAAGAATAAATGTTACAACTAATGTTATAACAAAAGAATAAATGTTACAACTAATGTTATAACAAATAAATGTTACAACTAATGTTATAACAAAAGAATGTTACAACTAATGTTATAATAAATAAATGTTACAACTAATGTTATAATAAATAAATGTTACAACTAATGTTATAACAAAAGAATGTTACAACTAATGTTATAACAAAAGAATGTTACAACTAATGTTATAACAAATAAATGTTACAACTAATGTTATAACAAATAAATGTTACAACTAATGTTATAACAAATAAATGTTACAACTAATGTTATAACAAATAAATGTTACAACTAATGTTATAACAAATAAATGTTACAACTAATGTTATAACAAATAAATGTTACAACTAATGTTATAACAAATAAATGTTACAACTAATGTTATAACAAATAAATGTTACAACTAATGTTATAACAAATAAATGTTACAACTAATGTTATAACAAATAAATGTTACAACTAATGTTATAACAAATAAATGTTACAACTAATGTTATAACAAATAAATGTTACAACTAATGTTATAACAAAAGAATGTTACAACTAATGTTATAATAAATAAATGTTACAACTAATGTTATAACAAATAAATGTTACAACTAATGTTATAACAAAAGAATGTTACAACTAATGTTATAACAAATAAATGTTACAACTAATGTTATAACAAATAAATGTTACAACTAATGTTATAACAAATAAATGTTACAACTAATGTTATAACAAATAAATGTTACAACTAATGTTATAACAAATAAATGTTACAACTAATGTTATAACAAATAAATGTTACAACTAATGTTATAACAAATAAATGTTACAACTAATGTTATAACAAATAAATGTTACAACTAATGTTATAACAAATAAATGTTACAACTAATGTTATAACAAATAAATGTTACAACTAATGTTATAACAAATAAATGTTACAACTAATGTTATAACAAATAAATGTTACAACTAATGTTATAACAAATAAATGTTACAACTAATGTTATAACAAATAAATGTTACAACTAATGTTATAACAAATAAATGTTACAACTAATGTTATAACAAATAAATGTTACAACTAATGTTATAACAAATAAATGTTACAACTAATGTTATAACAAATAAATGTTACAACTAATGTTATAACAAATAAATGTTACAACTAATGTTATAACAAATAAATGTTACAACTAATGTTATAACAAATAAATGTTACAACTAATGTTATAACAAATAAATGTTACAACTAATGTTATAACAAATAAATGTTACAACTAATGTTATAACAAATAAATGTTACAACTAATGTTATAACAAATAAATGTTACAACTAATGTTATAACAAATAAATGTTACAACTAATGTTATAACAAATAAATGTTACAACTAATGTTATAACAAATAAATGTTACAACTAATGTTATAACAAAAGAATGTTACAACTAATGTTATAACAAATAAATGTTACAACTAATGTTATAACAAATAAATGTTACAACTAATGTTATAACAAATAAATGTTACAACTAATGTTATAACAAATGAATGTTACAACTAATGTTATAACAAATGAATGTTACAACTAATGTTATAACAAATGAATGTTACAACTAATGTTATAACAAAAGAATGTTACAACTAATGTTATAACAAATAAATGTTACAACTAATGTTATAACAAATAAATGTTACAACTAATGTTATAACAAATAAATGTTACAACTAATGTTATAACAAATAAATGTTACAACTAATGTTATAACAAATAATGTTACAACTAATGTTATAACAAAAGAATGTTACAACTAATGTTATAACAAATAAATGTTACAACTAATGTTATAACAAATAAATGTTACAACTAATGTTATAACAAATAAATGTTACAACTAATGTTATAACAAATAAATGTTACAACTAATGTTATAACAAATAAATGTTACAACTAATGTTATAACAAAAGAATGTTACAACTAATGTTATAACAAAAGAATGTTACAACTAATGTTATAACAAATAAATGTTACAACTAATGTTATAACAAATAAATGTTACAACTAATGTTATAACAAATAAATGTTACAACTAATGTTATAACAAATAAATGTTACAACTAATGTTATAACAAATAATGTTACAACTAATGTTATAACAAAAGAATGTTACAACTAATGTTATAACAAATAAATGTTACAACTAATGTTATAACAAATAAATGTTACAACTAATGTTATAACAAATAAATGTTACAACTAATGTTATAACAAATAAATGTTACAACTAATGTTATAACAAATAAATGTTACAACTAATGTTATAACAAATAAATGTTACAACTAATGTTATAACAAATAAATGTTACAACTAATGTTATAACAAATAAATGTTACAACTAATGTTATTTATTAAGTCAAATTTTAATCTGAAAGAATTAGATGATAGAAACAGATGGCACAAATTGTTATAACAAAAGAATAAATGTTACAACTAATGTTATAACAAAAGAATAAATGTTACAACTAATGTTATAACAAAAGAATGTTACAACTAATGTTATAACAAATAAATGTTACAACTAATGTTATAACAAATAAATGTTACAACTAATGTTATAACAAATAAATGTTACAACTAATGTTATAACAAATAAATGCTACAACTAATGTTATAACAAATAAATGCTACAACTAATGTTATAACAAATGAATGTTACAACTAATGTTATAACAAATAAATGTTACAACTAATGTTATAACAAATAAATGTTACAACTAATGTTATAACAAATAAATGTTACAACTAATGTTATAACAAATAAATGTTATAACTAATGTTACAAAAGAATAAATGTTACAACTAATGTTATAACAAAAAAATGTTACAACTAATGTTGTTACAACTAATGTTACAACAGCTTATGTGCAATGTTTATGATTCACAAGCTTGCTAATTCCAAAAATAAAGTTTATGTTAAAAATAAAGTTCATGTTAAAAATAAAGTTTATGTTAAAAATAAAGTTTATGTTAAAAAAGGATTTAAAAAAAAGGCTCACCATTCACCACGTGCTCTAACAGCTTGTTTACGAACAAGTCGTTTTTTGTCATCTAAAACTGGTTCTAGAAATCGGATCACCTCACGTCGATAAGGAAGAAGCGTTGTGGCCGGAAGTTGGGTCAAATATTCAAGACACTCCAGAGAGGCAATACGCACTTTCTGCAACAAACAAAAATGAGAGAAAACAGTTTTCTTATTAAGGGAAGGAAACAGAATTTCTTATTAAGGACACAGCTTGGAAAGAAACAGAATTTAGATCTGGAAAAGATAATTCACATCTACGTCTCTAATAACCAGAATAATTTTTAATGACACAAAAAAAAAATCCGGAAACAAGTTTGATACTCTAAAAATAGTTTCAGAAAATATTTTTATTTCCAAGATTTATTATATATTTATTTATAAAACAGTTCATCTTCTATATATATAAAAGGCAAAAATGTGTGTGAGTGTGTGTGTGTTTGTATGTCCGCTAAAAACTTTCGACAGACAGATAAAAAATTAACAAATTTGGTATCATATTGAAGCTTGACCCTCCGGACGACAAATATCGAAATTTTGGCCCAATAGGACCCCTCTAAGTGTGTCAGCTGGGCGATTTTCTGAAGGAGGGGAAAAAAAAAAAAAAAAAAAAAAAAAAAGTGACATTTTTTCGTTTTTCCTGGGTACCCGGGTGTTTGTAGGTGTGTGTATGGGGGGGGGGGGTTAAGTAATAACCCTGAAACGATGTTAAAAAAATCGGGAAAAAAACAAAAAAAAACGCTGTGTGTATGGGGGGGGGGAGCAGAGGTAAACTAACTAAAGAAAAGCGAAGTAAAAAAAATAAAGAAACGTCGCCCGGGTGTTTAAAGATGTAAAAGAAAAAAAATAGTTTTGGTCATGAGGCTGGATTGAACCTGGGACCCTTGACACGGAGGTGAAACAAACTCCAACCACTTAACCGTCTAGGCCAAGAGTAAGAGGAATTGATTATAATGTTAAAATAAGGCTTATAAAGTGAGTGAAAGGTTTGATTGACAGATAGCCACTAAATAAGGTCATCGCAGGAGCGTTACGAGATAACGTAGCAGTATTTTATTTAATGCATGACAGCTTTTTGGGGTTTGTTTACTTTGTTTCAATGCAGTGCAGTTTTCGCTTCCCCAAGATGATGGTGAAGGGGGGTGGACCGGCTCCCCAAATGAAAGGGAATTAGCAATTGTTTGATATAAGGAGTTTAGTCCCACATTGATCAAAGCTGATTGCTTCTGGACGTTCTTCCGGTACGATGCCGAGAACATACTGTTAGCTTTGAATTAGTTTTGCTTTTTATACGAAAAAGCAAAATCAACACGTGAGAAGCCAAAGTAGCAATAATTAGCGGGGCTACCCGGCGTTGCTCGGGACCATATAAACAATGAAAAAATTGAATTTGGTTTTGTAATATATTTATTATTCTTATGAGAGAAATTTTGTATGTTTATGTATCATTTGTTATTTCGAGCAAAAGAAATGAAAGTGTAGTATCTGTTATTAGAATTCCAGCGGTCTCAGTTTGTATATGTATAAAGCGTATATAATAAAAATAACTAAATTATTCAAAATAAAACATACTTATTACCTGTTTACTTGGTCTTTTGGCTAAGATGAAAGTGTAGTATCTGTCTTAGAATTCTCTGTCTCTCTATCTCTCTCTTTTCGTCTTACAAAAATAAATTCTTGAAACTAAAACATTTATTACCTGTTTACATGGTCTTTTGGCTAAGATCAAAGTGTTATATATGCAGAGAGTGATCCGTGTTGAAATAATAACATTATTTAAAAAGCCATTCTTAACATGGGGAGGGGAGGGTGTTATTTAAGCAAGTTACCAATTCACAAAAAAAAAAAAAAAACTGTACTTTTACCAACCAATCTAATATCGAAAAACAAAAAAAAATAAATTCTTGCGTTTTTTATTTACTACTGAAAACCATAACTTTAGTAAAGGTATTTTTTGTTTAAACAAAATAAAACATTTTCACTTAGAGTTAAGTAAAAATAATTAGTACATTATATTCTGCGATCATTATTTGAAAAATACTGCAATTTTCATTAAAATTCGTTAATTTCCTGATTTTTGGTGAATTTTTAAGTAAAGGGAGGAGTCAAAATGTGTATACACTTTGAGCGTCGGCATTCATTTTGTGTGTACCTACCAAGCAACCACGTGTGGTTAATTTAAATTAAAGTTCAATCACATGGTTACATTATCAATAATCATGTAATTAAACCCATTAAAAATTTACCAATATTGTAAACACATTCTGTTTACATTAAGCCTGTAGTGTTTTTTTAGTGATGCAATATTGTCAACTGAGATTAAAAAAAACCCCGCGAGATCAGGAGAAAGAAATGTCCAGAAAATCGCTAGATTTTTAACTTATCGTCTGAAATTTTTAAAAATCGCTAATCCCCCCCCCCCAAATACCTCCATAATGTTCCGTGTTTTCTCACTATATGTTTCTGGAATTATATTGAAGCAGTTAGCTCCCCAGAAGGCTTACATATTTTATCAGCTAGTTTTGCCTGTTTTTTTCAGAGAGGGTATTTTTTTTTTTTGCAGGAAACAAATCATAAACTCAAACTTTTTATAATAAAAGTTAAATTGAAATATATTGCAAATTAAACATCACAATAATGATGCAACATATTTTGAAATTAGAAAAATAAAAAACAAAAAAACTTTGTTTTAGCATGTTAAAAGTATTTAGGTTGGTAGATAATTAAATTCTACTGTATTGGTATAAGTTTTTTTTTTTTTTTTTGCTGTTGTTTCTTGCTTTTTACACTTTTAGATCGTATTTTAAACTAAACTACACCTAAAATGTACTTGGAGAAATCGATTTTATAGTGAGATTTAAGAATGGTTAGTCGAAAAAAAGGTGAAAAACAAAACAAATAATCAATAAATAATTGTTACCAAAGGCAATAAATGCTACTTTTTTTTTACTTACATGAATGAGTTTATTTTATGTTTTAAAGTATTTTCAAGCGCTTTTCTTTATTTTTTAATAACCTAATGCAGGTGTGTGGGTGCCAAATATCTCCAGATTTTCTAGAATTCCCCGCTAGATTGCAAACAAAATCTCCAGATCTAGCAGGAAAACCGCTAAATTGTAACACTCATCACGTGACAGGAAGCGGTAATAAATAATTGTCCCTAAATAAAAACAATGGCCTCTCGGTACAAAGAAAAACACCTATTTATCATAGAAAAATTAAGTATAATGTTATAATTGTGCCTCACACGTTTGGATATTTTTCCCTCCATAAGACCATATGCGTTTCGTCACATTTTTTACACTACTTTTTCAGTAAAAATGTCATATCATAGTTAAAACACAAGACTAAGAAATGAAATTTACCATATAAGTGTATTTTTGTACAACGAATCAGAATATGCAACTGAAAATCTCCCAAAGTTTATGGTTTCCAAATAATCTCCAGTAAATGTGCATAAATATGCAGCAATTCCTTAAAAATGCCATGTATCCATAAACAGAAAAGAAGTTGGAGAACTCAAAGTTGAATTGTAATGTGCTTTATGTACAAAAAACTTAAATCTAAACATAAGACCATTTAAAAATGAATATATTGCAATATTTCTTTGGTATTATTGTAGATTAACACCTTCTGTTTAACCCCACTCAACTCCTCCTGACCACCCCTCCAAAATGTGATTCTACCTTTTTAGGAAATTATGTATAAAATGCCATGAAAAACTTTAATGAAAGATAAACAAATTATTTTAGAATTGAATGTAAAATAATTTCCTATTACAGGTCATTCTAGCATTTTAGGGCAGTTAACTTTTTTTTTCTATGGGAAAATATGCATGCTTTTTTTTTTTTTTTTTTTTTAAAAGATGATTATGTGTAGTTTTAAGACGGTTTCTATGCAATGAGAATATGGGGAGGGTTGCCATTCGGACTTTGAATTAATTGTAGGGCTAAGGAAAATTATGTGTGAACATACTGAAAACTTGACAGAGACAAAGCTAACAAAAACAATATTAGAGGGGGGAGCGGTTGGTTTCACAAATATTTAATGTAAAATAATTCACCATTTCCTGGCCATTCTAGCATTTTAGGACAGTTAACCAATTTACTTTTATGTGAATTTTTCTTTAAGGAAGGATCTATTTTTTGTTTGTTTGTTTTAGATGCTTGTATGTGGCTTACAGAGGTATTTTGTTGGGGGAGGGGGCTTGCCACTCGAACTTAGTGTTATTGTTAGGGTTAAAGATATATATATATATATATATATATATATATATATATATATTCTATGCATTTCTATATATATATATATTCTATGCATTTCTATATATATATATATATATTCTATGCATTTCTATATATATATATATATATATATATTTTCTATGCAGTTTATATATATATATTCTATGCATTTTATATATATATACATTCTATGCATTATACATATATATATATTCTATGCATTATATATATATATATATATATATATATATTCTATGCATTATATATATATATTCTATGCATTATATATATATATTCTATGCATTATATATATATATTCTATGCATTATATATATATATTCTATGCATTATATATATATATATATATATATTCTATGCATTATATATATATATATATATATATTCTATGCATTATATATATATATATATATATATATATATATTCTATGCATTATATATATATATATATATATATATATTCTATGCATTATATATATATATATATATATATTCTATGCATTATATATATATATATATATTCTATGCATTATATATATATATATATATTCTATGCATTATATATATATATATATATTCTATGCATTATATATATATATATATATATTCTATGCATTATATATATATATATATATATATATTCTATGCATTATATATATATATATATATATATATATATTCTATGCATTATATATATATATATATATATATATTCTATGCATTATATATATATATATATTCTATGCATTATATATATATATATATATATATATTCTATGCATTATATATATATATATATTCTTTGCATTATATATATATATTCTATGCATTATATATATATATATATATATATATTCTATGCATTATATATATATATATATTCTTTGCATTATATATATATATTCTATGCATTATATATATATATATATATATATTCTATGCATTATATATATATATATATATATATATTCTATGCATTATATATATATATATATATATTCTATGCATTATATATATATATATATATATATATATTCTATGCATTATATATATATATATATTCTATGCATTATATATATATATATATATATATATATTCTATGCATTATATATATATATATATATATATATTCTATGCATTATATATATATATATATATATATATTCTATGCATTATATATATATATATATATATATATTCTATGCATTATATATATATATATATATTCTATGCATTATATATATATATATATATATTCTATGCATTATATATATATATATATATATATTCTATGCATTATATATATATATATATATATATATATTCTATGCATTATATATATATATATATATATATTCTATGCATTATATATATATATATATATATTCTATGCATTATATATATATATATATATATTCTATGCATTATATATATATATATATATATTCTATGCATTATATATATATATATATATATATATTCTATGCATTATATATATATATATATATATTCTATGCATTATATATATATATATATATATATTCTATGCATTATATATATATATATATATATATATATTCTATGCATTATATATATATATATATATATTCTATGCATTATATATATATATATATATATATATTCTATGCATTATATATATATATATATATATATATATTCTATGCATTATATATATATATATATATATATATATATTCTATGCATTATATATATATATATATATATTCTATGCATTATATATATATATATATATATTCTATGCATTATATATATATATATATATATATATTCTATGCATTATATATATATATATATATATTCTATGCATTATATATATATATATATATTCTATGCATTATATATATATATATATATATTCTATGCATTATATATATATATATATATTCTATGCATTATATATATATATATATATTCTATGCATTATATATATATATATATTCTATGCATTATATATATATATATATTCTATGCATTATATATATATATATATATTCTATGCATTATATATATATATATATTCTATGCATTATATATATATATATATATTCTATGCATTATATATATATATATATATATATTCTATGCATTATATATATATATATATATTCTATGCATTATATATATATATATATATTCTATGCATTATATATATATATATATATTCTATGCATTATATATATATATATATATTCTATGCATTATATATATATATATATATATATATATATATATTCTATGCATTATATATATATATATATTCTATGCATTATATATATATATATTCTATGCATTATATATATATATATTCTATGCATTATATATATATATTCTATGCATTATATATATATATTCTATGCATTATATATATATATATATATATTCTATGCATTATATATATATATATATATATTCTATGCATTATATATATATATATATATTCTATGCATTATATATATATATATATTCTATGCATTATATATATATATATATTCTATGCATTATATATATATATATATATATTCTATGCATTATATATATATATATATTCTATGCATTATATATATATATATATTCTATGCATTATATATATATATATATATATATTCTATGCATTATATATATATATATATATATTCTATGCATTATATATATATATATTCTATGCATTATATATATATATATTCTATGCATTATATATATATATATTCAATGCATTATATATATATATATATATATATATATATATATTCTATGCATTATATATATATATATATACATTCTATGCATTATATATACATTCTATGCATTATATATATATTCTATGCATTATATATATATTCTATGCATTATATATATATTCTATGCATTATATATATATTCTATGCATTATATATATATTCTATGCATTATATATATATATATATATATATATATATTCTATGAATTTATATATATATATATTCTATGCATTATATATATATATATATTCTATGCATTTTTATATATATATATTCTATGCATTTTTATATATATATATTCTATGCATTTTTATATATATATATTCTATGCATTTTTATATATATATATTCTATGCATTTTTATATATATATATTCTATGCATTTTTATATATATATACATATATTCTATGCATTTTATATTTATATTCTATACATTTTATATATATATATTCTATGAATTTTTTTATATTTATATTCTATGCATTTTTTAGATTTATATTCTATGCATTTTTTATATTTATATTCTATGCATTTTTTATATTTATATTCTATACATTCTTTATATTTTTATTCTATGCATTCTTTATATTTATATTCTATGCATTTTTTATATTTATATTCTATGCATTTTTTATATTTATATACTATGCATTTTTTATATTTATATTCCATGCATTTTTTATATTTATATTCCATGCATTTTTTATATTTATATTCCATGCATTTTTTATATTTATATTCCATGCATTTTTTATATTTATATTCCATGCATTTTTTATATTTATATTCTATGCATTTTTTATATTTATATTTTATACATTTTTTATATTTATATTCTATACATTTTTTATATTTATATTCTATACATTTTTTATATTTATATTCTATGCATTTTTTATATTTTTATTCTATGCATTTTTTATATTTATATTCTATGCATTTTTTTATATTTATATTCTATGCATTTTTTTATATTTATATTCTATACATTTTTTATATTTATATTCTATGCATTTTTTATATTTATATTCTATACATTTTTTATATTTTTATTCTATGCATTCTTTATATATTTATTCTATGCATTTTTTATATTTATATTCTATACATTTTTTATATTTATATTCTATGCATTCTTTATATTTTTATTCTATGCATTCTTTATATATTTATTCTATGCATTTTTTATATTTATATTCTATGCATTTTTTATATTTATATTCTATACATTTTTTATATTTATATTCCATGCATTTTTTATATTTATATTCCATGCATTTTTTATATTTTTATTCTATGCATTTTTTATATTTATATTCTATGCATTTTTTTATATTTATATTCTATACATTTTTTATATTTATATTCTATGCATTTTTTATATTTATATTCTATACATTTTTTATATTTTTATTCTATGCATTCTTTATATTTTTATTCTATGCATTTTTTATATTTATATTCTATACATTTTTTATATTTATATTCTATACATTTTTTATATTTATATTCTATGCATTCTTTATATTTTTATTCTATGCATTCTTTATATATTTATTCTATGCATTTTTTATATTTATATTCTATGCATTTTATATATTTATATTCTATACATTTTTTATATTTATATTCTATGCATTTTTTATATTTATATTCTATGCATTTTTTATATTTATATTCTATACATTTTTTATATTTATATTCTATACATTTTTTATATTTATATTCTATACATTTTTTATATTTATATTCCATGCATTTTTTATATTTATATTCTATGCATTTTTTATATTTATATTCTATACATTTTTTATATTTATATTCTATGCATTTTTTATATTTATATTCTATGCATTTTTTATATTTATATTCTATACATTTTTTATATTTATATTCTATACATTTTTTATATTTATATTCCATGCATTTTTTATATTTATATTCTATGCATTTTTTATATTTATATTCTATGCATTTTTTATATTTATATTCTATGCATTTTTTATATTTATATTCTATACATTTTTTATATTTATATTCTATACATTTTTTATATTTATATTCTATACATTTTTTATATTTATATTCTATGCATTCTTTATATTTTTATTCTATGCATTTTTTATATTTATATTCCATGCATTTTTTATATTTATATTCTATGCATTTTTTATATTTATATTCTATACATATTTTATATTTATATTCTATACATTTTTTATATTTATATTTTATACATTTTTTATATTTATATTCCATGCATTTTTTATATTTATATTCTATGCATTTTTTATATTTATATTCTATGCATTTTTTATATTTATATTCTATGCATTTTTTATATTTATATTCTATGCATACTTTATATTTTTATTCTATGCATTTTTTATCTTTATATTCTATACATTTTTTATATTTATATTCTATGCATTTTTTATATTTATATTCTATGCATTCTTTATATTTTTATTCTATGCATTTTTTATATTTATATTCCATGCATTTTTTATATTTATATTCTATGCATTTTTTATATTTATATTCTATGCATTTTTTATATTTATATTCTATACATTTTTTATATTTATATTCTATGCATTTTTTATATTTATATTCTATGCATTCTTTATATTTTTATTCTATGCATTTTTTATATTTATATTCTATACATTTTTTATATTTATATTCTATGCATTTTTTATATTTATATTCTATGCATTCTTTATATTTTTATTCTATGCATTTTTTATATTTATATTCCATGCATTTTTTATATTTATATTCTATGCATTTTTTATATTTTTATTCTATGCAGTTTTTATATTTATATTCTATACATATTTTATATTTATATTCTATACATTTTTTATATTTATATTTTATACATTTTTTATATTTATATTCCATGCATTTTTTATATTTATATTCCATGCATTTTTTATATTTATATTCTATGCATTTTTTATATTTATATTCTATGCATTTTTTATATTTATATTCTATGCATTTTTTATATTTATATTCTATACATTTTTTATATTTATATTCCATACATTTTTTATATTTATATTCTATGCATTTTTTATATTTATATTCTATGCATTTTTTATATTCGTATTCTATACATTTTTTCTATTTATACTCTATGCATTTTTTATATTCTATACATTTTTTATATTTATATTCTATGCATTTTTTATATTTATATTCTATACATTTTTTATATTTATATTCCATGCATTTTTTATATTTATATTCCATGCATTTTTTATATTTATATTCTATACATTTTTTATATTTATATTCTATACATTTTTTATATTTATATTCTATGCATTTTTTATATTTATATTCTATACATTTTTTATATTTATATTCTATGCATTTTTTATATTTATATTCTATACATTTTTTATATTTATATTCTATGCATTTTTTATATTTATATTCTATACATTTTTTATATTTATATTCTATACATTTTTTATATTTATATTCTATACATTTTTTATATTTATATTCTATGCATTTTTTATATTTATATTCTATACATTTTTTATATTTATATTCTATACATTTTTTATATTTATATCTTATACATGTTTTTATATTTATATTCTATGCATTTTTTATATTTATATTCCATGCATTTTTTATATTTATATTCTATACATTTTTTATATTTATATTCTATGCATTTTTTATATTTATATTCTATACATTTTTTATATTTATATTTTATACATGTTTTATATTTATATTCTATGCATTTTTTATATTTATATTCTATGCATTTTTTATATTTATATTTTATACATTTTTTATATTTATATTCTATGCATTTTTTATATTTATATTTTATACATTTTTTATATTTATATTTTATACATTTTTTATATTTATATTCTATACATTTTTTATATTTATATTCCATGCATTTTTTATATTTATATTCTATACATTTTTTATATTTATATTCTATACATTTTTTATATTTATATTCCATGCATTTTTTATATTTATATTCTATGCATTTTTTATATTTATATTCTATGCATTTTTTATATTTATATTCTATACATTTTTTATATTTATATTCTATACATTTTTTATATTTATATTCCATGCATTTTTTATATTTATATTCTATGCATTTTTTATATTTATATTCTATACATTTTTTATATTTATATTCTATGCATTTTTTATATTTATATTCTATGCATTTTTTATATTTATATTCTATACATTTTTTATATTTATATTCTATACATTTTTTATATTTATATTCCATGCATTTTTTATATTTATATTCTATGCATTTTTTATATTTATATTCTACACATTTTTTATATTTATATTCTATGCATTTTTTATATTTATATTCTATACATTTTTTATATTTATATTCTATACATTTTTTATATTTATATTCCATGCATTTTTTATATTTATATTCTATGCATTTTTTATATTTATATTCTATACATTTTTTATATTTATATTCTATGCATTTTTTATATTTATATTCTATGCATTTTTTATATTTATATTCCATGCATTTTTTATATTTATATTCTATACATTTTTTATATTTATATTCTATACATTTTTTATATTTATATTCCATGCATTTTTTATATTTATATTCTATGCATTTTTTATATTTATATTCTATACATTTTTTATATTTATATTCTATGCATTTTTTATATTTATATTCTATGCATTTTTTATATTTATATTCTATACATTTTTTATATTTATATTCTATACATTTTTTATATTTATATTCCATGCATTTTTTATATTTATATTCTATGCATTTTTTATATTTATATTCTACACATTTTTTATATTTATATTCTATGCATTTTTTATATTTATATTCTATACATTTTTTATATTTATATTCTATACATTTTTTATATTTATATTCCATGCATTTTTTATATTTATATTCTATGCATTTTTTATATTTATATTCTATGCATTTTTTATATTTTTATTCTATGCATTTTTTATATTTATATTCTATGCATTTTTTATATTTATATTCTATGCATTTTTTATATTTATATTCTATGCATTCTTTATATTTTTATTCTATGCATTTTTTATATTTATATTCTATACATATTTTATATTTATATTCTATACATTTTTTATATTTATATTTTATACATTTTTTATATTTATATTCTATGCATTTTTTATATTTATATTCCATGCATTTTTTATATTTATATTCTATGCATTTTTTATATTTATATTCTATGCATTTTTTATATTTATATTCTATGCATTTTTCATATTTATAGTCTATGCATTTTTTATATTTATATTCTATGCATTTTTTAGATTTATATTCTATGCATTTTTTATATTTATATTCTATGCATTTTTTATATTTATATTCTATGCATTTTTTATATTTATATTCTATGCATTTTTTATATTTATATTCTATGCATTTTTTATATTTATATTCTATGCATTTTTCATATTTATATTCTATGCATTTTTTATATTTATATTCTATACATTTTTTATATTTATATTCTATGCATTTTTTATATTCTATGCATTTTTTATATTTATATTCTATGCATTTTTTATATTTATATTCTATGCATTTTTTATATTTATATTCTATGCATTTTTTATATTTATATTCTGTGCATTTTTTATATTTATATTCTATGCATTTTTTATATTTATATTCTATACATTTACGTGTTCATTTCATTTGTTTACACCATATATTAGTGTGTGTGTATACATACATATACACTATCCACAGTAGTTGGTATAAGTCAAATTATACATCATCTCAAGAAAGATTCGAAAACATAAAATAAATCCTTCTTAAAAAAAATTGCACTATCACACAACAGTACAAATAAATGTTTACATTTTGTTTTTACTCTTTTCACCAATTAAATATTTTTTCATGTGAAAGATCTCAATAAATTTCTGATTATATGGAGAAAAATATCAAATTTCTGATTATATATATATATGTATGTAAAAAAAATATTTTACTCATAAGTATTAAATTAATCATGTAATAAAATTAAAATTTTGCATTTTTTTTTTTAATTTAAAAATGAGAAAAACAACTGTATGAAAAAGTTTGAAAACGGTAATCTTATTTTATGATTCCATCAAATAATGTTAGTAAATATAAAAGAAAATGTCACAATTCATAAAATTAACACGGCTAATCAACTTTGCCTGGAGACATGGACAACAATTTCTGTTAACATTAGATATGTTTTTTTAATTTTGGATTTTAATTTGGGCACACTACTTTCCTTTATATAATAGATGGCTGTGTAAGCTATTTTCCTTTTCTGAAGAAATTCCAATAGCATGAAAAACACACAGAAAATAAGTTTTGGAAAAATTTTGTGACACCATTTCTGCACAAAGTTTTTTTATTGAAATAATTTTGTAAATAAAAAAATTGTTTTACTTTTTAAATTTAAGTTGTGACTTATTTGTAAAAAAAACTTTTGGATTTTTATTTTTTCTTTTAACTTGCATTTGTAAGTTTATTATTTTTATTAATGTAAACATTGTAAGTAAAATGAAAAAAACTAAAAAAAAACTAACCATTGAAGTTTCTGTTTTGGAAAGTTTGAGCAATCTGGGCACAATAAGGTTGACGTGTTGAGCAAGAAGGAGAGGACTTTCATCCATTACAGTTTTTAAGGTTGTCATTGTCGACAGCTGCAACTTGCACTCATCAGACATCAGAGCCAGCACTAACATTGGAATTAACTGAAATATATAACAGACATTTTTGCACAAGAAATTTCTATTTTCAAAGCAAATACGAATAAGGATATTAAAATATGCAAACAATTAACTTTTGAAGTATGTTACTGGTACTGTAACCAGTCAGGATAGTAGGGGTGATGCATGGTGGGTGACCGGTGGACCAGCTGATCTCACTTGGTGCAGTTGTGGTCAAGTTTTTTTGTTTGTTTTATTTACAATACCATTATTTATATCTTTGAAACGAAAAAAAAAAAAAAAAAAATAGCTTTGCTGTTTTTTTTTTTTACAATACCATTATTTCTTCGAAAAAAAAGAAAAAAAAAGAAACAACAAAAAAATAACTTTGCTGTTTTTGATGGAACATGTACTTCTAATCTACTTACTACAAAACACAAATAGAAACGTGTGTTTAGTTGACAAAACAGGCAGAGTACACATTATAAGGCAGTAAATTTTGTCAACAGAGTTAGATACTCTTAAATTTTGTCAACAGAGTTAGATACTCTTAAATTTTGTCAACAAAGTTAGATACTCTTAAATTTTGTCAACAAAGTTAGATACTCTTAAATTTTGTCAACAGAGTTAGATACTCACAGCTGAAGTATTTTTTAACTGGATGCACATTAAATCTAAAGAAATTTACATAAGAAAAATATTTTTTAAACTAAGCCTTTGTTAATCTACACAAAAAAAAGATAAAAGTTTATTTGATTTTAGTTCAAGACTATTTTTGCTTAAAAACATAATTTCTAATATTTTTACCAATAAAAACAATTTGTAAATACATTCATTATAGTTACTCTCTAATGCAAATATTAAGTAGCATATTTTCTTTCTCTGAAATATCGCAAATATTTTTCTTGCACTTGGCTATATCGTGTAAAAGCGGTAGACACTATGTAAAAATGAAAATTGACATGCACAATACCGCTTATGGAGCAGATATAAACTAGTTGATATATTTCGAAAGAAACTAATTAAAAATTTCTAATTAATTTTTCTTTTGAATTTGGCGTTAGGAGAAAGTGAAAAATAAAATAGTGCAATTTATTTTTCAATCTTTTTTTTCTGAATGAGAAAAAAATATTTTAATTGATACTTACAGGTGGTAATTCTGACACAAGAACTTGTCGTGGTAAGAAGGTAAGTAAATGTGATACAGCAATCAAGTAATTCTTCTTCAATTCTGAAATTTTAAAGAATCATATTTTATGGCAGAATACTTAAAATTGAATTTGTGCTCTACTTTAACAGTAGTCCAGTCAGTCAATCTAGCTGTTTTTTTAGCTGAACGACAAATGTCTAACAAAGTTTTTTAACTTGGATATTAGGCATGAACAACCTCTCTTTCAGATAAAAAAAATTTACCATACTTGACCTTGCCTAAAGAGGTCAACAGCAGTCATTTTGTAAAGATTGGCAATAATTCTAGCCCCACTCTCTCTCAACTTTGTAAATTCATCTACAAAATAGAAAATGTAGCAATGTGAAATTGGATAAAACCAACAGTTTTCATGAAGTTCAATATAATTATAACTTCTTTTTTTGTCTCTTTTGATGTTTTACTGCAGGAGGTTAATATGACTAATTTGGATCAAGGTTCTTAATTGACATTCTGAATAAGCATGACTCCTCTTTATCCTACTCGGAAGTCCAGAATTTTGAAAGAAGTGCTGCTCTTATTCATGGTGCTGAAACTCTCTCCTATGTTGAAACTGAATTTGTGCAGTTCGTAGCTGATAATGTGGACCATCATGCAAGGAGTATTGATGGATTCAACACATTCTACGGTATGGGCATCATAACATCTTATGCCTGGGAAAGAAAGTTAAAGCAAAACCAGTTCCAAGGATTCAGGTCCTTTCAGAAGATATAATAAGGGTTGGAAGGATCAACATCAAGTCGATAGATTCACAGCACACCAACAAACCACCAGTGACATTTAAAGAGGTCCAGGCTAAGAAAGTTGTTGATTCCACTGCTAATGTTGACATCCTTTGGGAGGTTTCACTAATTTTACATCTATCCAAACCCACATGATCAGGCCTTATGCAGTCAGTACACAAAATCCGAGAAAATCAGCCATAGTTTTTTTTGCTAATGATTGACATGGACCCTGAAATCATTTGTCTTGTGACTTGGTGGACACAGATGAGCTTGCTGGGGTCAATTGGTTATTTGATTATAGGTTCTGCATAGCAAAAACTTTTTGAACTTGTATATGCTGAAAACACAGTCAAGCACATGTTAAGTGGAAAAGCAATTGCAAGAACCATTCGTGCTCACTTCTTAGTTGATGCTGCTCTGAATGATATTTTTTTAGCGAAAGCCTATGATTTGCCAGTTTCACATGTCACTGAGGATTATCAAACTAACACTGATGCAGAAAAATCATTTCCTCAAAATGAAGTCCTGAAGTAAGCTCAAGGGCTATTGAAAGGTCTCCTTGATGGATAATGTTCTGTCATCAGAATTGCTCATGTGAAGGATGCAATGGTTGACCAGCAAACAGCAAAATTGTGGATTCAATACCTTGATATGATGAAGATCCTGCAATTGTTTATCAAGGCAGAGGTGCACAGGGAACTGAGAATTGCACCTTGATGCTGGAAGGAAAATGCTGCTAATATTCGCTGCAGCAGAATACGTCCTATATGCAGAATATGCAACCTACTTGCACTTGCAAAGCCATCCTGAAGTGTACCAGAAATTTTCTGAATGATTCCATGTGATTAGATAGACTGATCGCTACAGGGCTGGCTTGTTGAGCAGGTGCTAATGAGAAGCATGAAGACATTTGGAGGTCTTTCTCATGGCAGATGATTGATTTGGATGCTATCACTGCCAGCGTGTGCTGAAATCAAGTTTACAATGCAAGAACTAGCAGGCATTCGTTATGGCACTAGTGACCAGTACCAGGAGGCTACTTTAGCAAGAAAAGAGCGAGATGTGAGGGATACATGGATGCTCCTTGCGTTTCTCCAGACATATGGCCATTTCATAGAAAATCCGTCCATTCATAGCATTTCAAGTGGAGTAACTGGAGACAAAAAAGCGAATGTGGACAGAGCAAACTCTATAGAAGAGGCAATCGTAGCTTCAATGGTTGAAGAACATGTCCACAAGTACACTTTAAAAAAAAAAAGGATTAGGCAATTACACTTGGGTCAAAAGTTTCGCTCAGCAAAAATAAAGCAGTTAAGACTGATCCATAACTCCTATTCCAAAAGCTGTGTGTGCTATTTACAAATGAATCCTCAACTCAGCAGCAGCAAGAACATTTCCAGTATTTTAGACTTTTTAATTATTTCAGACTACTACAAGAGACAAAAAAAAAAAAAAAAAAATGGCTTTGGCAGATGCAATATGGGAACTGACTTCCCCTGTACAATCAGGTCCAGTCTTCAGATCCACAGTATCTCTTAGATGGTGGAGCACTACTTCAACACCTCCCATGGCAAAAAGGTCACACATTTGATGAGATCTGTGCCCAATACCGCGAATATATCAAAACGAGATATGGAAAAACATTTAAAAAAAAATTTTTTTTTTACAAGGAAGTCACCACTTATCAAGGCCAGGAGACCACTCGGGGATAAGGGTTATTGCGTGTACAGTAATCAATGGAATAATATCGTAGTAATCGCTAGTAATGGAGATTTGATAAAGTGTCTTAAGGGGGACGTTTCATCAGGAACTTGTTTATGTTGGACTTGAAGAAATCCAAGTTGTAGTCAGGTGGGAAACAGGCAAACGGAAAAGAGTTCCACAGGCGTGCACTTCTAAGAAAGAAGCTTTGTTCATGGAATCTACGATTTTCATTAAGCACAGATAAAGAGTGGGGAAAATTACTGACAATGGTTTCAGCTAGATGGGTATTTTTCGTGAAAGATTTGCAGGGGGGGGGACCAGAGATTGGAGCTCAGACAAGCACTTGCCATGGAAATAACGATATGGCAGCAGTACTCCATTCTTGGACATTAAAATATCTCCCTCATTCCTTTTGATTTTCACATTGTCTTCTCAAATTTAATTTTAATATACATTTTATTGATGAAAATTTAATTTTAATATACATTTTATTGATGAAAATTTAATTTTAATATACATTTTATTGATGAAAATTTAATTTTAATATACATTTTATTGATGAAAATTTAATTTTAATATACATTTTATTGATGAAAATTTAATTTTAAAATACATTTTATTGATGAAAATTTAATTTTAATATACATTTTATTGATGAAAATTTAATTTTAAAATCAAGATTTTAATCATTGGCAGTCGTTTATTTTTCTCACGCAAAAAAAATAATACTTCTAAAATTTCATTACATTAAAAAAAAAACCCTAAAAAATATTAAACAGTTTACAACAGAATTTAATAAATTCAAAATGTAAAATAAAGTTCAGACAGGACAGACAATTTAAAAATAACAAATTATTAAAAAAAAAGATGTTTGTGACTAGCAAAAAAAAATGGAATAAAGTTCAATTTTGAATGGTATTTGAGACAAATTTAACACTTTTTGGAAAGGAAAAGAAAATGTCATTTTGACCAATGATTGATGGATTTTCAAAAAGTGCATCTCTTTAAATGATCTTTTGCTGAATATAGCTCACTCAAAGAATATGCCCTCAACCATTACTAAAATCTCCAGGCAGGATCTTGCAGCATTGATTGTGTCTTTTGAGAGATTTTGGAATATCAGTTTGATCCTGGCACTCAGTTTGTCCTTGGTAAGGTGAGTTGGGGTAGAGAGACTATTGTGACTGGTGAAGTTATGGAAGTTTTCTCAAATACTTCTGAATTTTCCTGGAGGTGTGACACAGAGCACAGTCACACACGTATGACTTTATCCTCTCCATCCAGCACTTAATAGTGCACAGCAACTCAATATAGACATCTGAATTGGGTCAGAGTCTTTTTACAGAGGTATGGAGTGGCATCGTGTGATTTTCGCTAGAAATAGATTTATGGACCATCACAGTTGAGAGAACTTGGACTTCATGATGCTAAGAACTTTCTGTGATCTGTTGTTCTGTTGTACAACTGCTCTAGCTCGGCTAGGTGTTTAACCTTGTTGAGGAGTTGATTTTTGTAGGGCAGTTCTCCTGTTCCTTAGCAGTAAGTAATTAGTACTCACTACTCTTATATGAAGAGTTGTAAGAATTCTCATTCAGTATTTTCTTCATAGTCGCCACTTCCTCTCTCTCTCACCAAAGTCGAGATGCATTGATCATGCCATACCTTTGATTTTGCAGCTCCAATGATTTTTTTTGTGCAGACATAGAACACCTGCTTTGATCCCTTTCTATTAGTCATTGCTTCCCTATTTCTATCAAAATTTTCTAGCTCAAGAAACAGTAAGCTGCACTTAAAATTCATGGCACAAATCATCATGATGTAAGTCACTCTCTCAAATTATTCTGGCGTTTTCCAGACGTCCATGGTGTGAAAGTTATGTTGACACAAGAAACATTTACACTTGAAGTTGTCTCATAATTTTATTAATATCGAGATTTTTTTGCTGATACTGAGATGAGCGTGAAAGTATCACACATTCAGCATCTACGAACTACGAAAGAATCAGAGAGTACATCATCAGACAGAAATTGATTCTTAGATAATGTCCTCTCTGATTAATTGATTAAAAGTGATGCAATCGTCAAGAATCTGCAATTTCAAGTGAGAAATCTTTGAAAAGGATGCTGATACTCACCAGGTTTTGCATGATGGAATGATTCAGATAGATGTTGGACATGTTCAACAAAAAACCTCTGTCGATACATAAGACGTATTTTGGCATGTTGCGGTCGACTCAAAACATCTTTGTATTCATTTAAGATGAGATAAATTCCGTTGGCCGCACTTTCGCCAAACTCACATTCTTCAAACAAATCAAGAATCTAAAAAAAAAAAAAGTTAGAAATAAAAACAAAGTGCAAACAGTTTTCTATGAAAATAAGAATATTAAATAACATTTAAATATTTTGTTTCTCTGGAGTTACAATGATTACTCCACCCCATTAATAAACATGCATAGAGGTAACATTACATCTGTTTCTGACTGAGGAATAAAACAAAGTATCATCAGTTCTGAACAATTGCCATGTTGTTAGCATGACTACAACACAACTAAATAATAATCACATGTTTAACGATTTGCATAAAAGTAGAAATTTGTGATGAGAGTTCAAATTCAGATTTGTTTCACCACCAATTTATTTCACAACCCAAATTCCCAGTTTTCTTCAATAATAATTTCTCCTCAGCAAAATGTAGCATTCTTGTTTTAAATGGAGAGAAAAGTACAGTTTCCTTGCGTTATGAATAAATTTATTTTTTGTGACCAACATTATACATATTTACATGTAAAACATTTGATCATTAAACCAAGTTTTTAGTTTAATTTACTTATTCCACTGCAGACTTTTGAAATCAAATTAGCAATAGTTTGTGGAAAGGGAGAAAAGGATAGAAGCCATTTTTATGGTACTTGTAATGTGTCTGCAAGAAATGCAGTGAAATTGCCGATGATAATGACAATGGAGATGGATGAGAACTCAGATATGAAGTGTATTTAGATGGCAAAGCTATTGAGGTTGCTTACAAGTTTTATTACCTGAGTAATAGCATTTGAGCACAGGAGGAGTTGATGCCAAGGTTATTGCAGAAGGTGGGAGTGGATGTCATGACTAACCAGCAGAGTGTTAACACTATCAACAATATGTATGCAGTTTTCCAGACGTCCATGGATTCAAAGTTATATACAAAACATGTACACTCGAAGTTGTCTCACAATTTTATTAATATTGAGATTCTTGTGCTGATGCAGAGAGGAGTGTGAAGGCATCACAAATTTAGCGTCTACAAACTATGAAAGATGTATAGAACTGAAACTTGGCCAGCGAGGGTTGACGTGTGACTTTCGTAGGCCTCCACTAAAAATTATGTGATCTAATTGTTACATGTGAAGTCCTACGATCATAGACCTAAAAACTATTATGAAAGATGGTTATTTTCTTTATTTTCTCACACTGTCAATATCTATAACAGAGAAATGAAATGAATGCATGAGTTCAATCATCATACCACTGCAATTTTTAATTCCCTCGGATTCATTCAGCCGGAATAAAAAAGAAATAGGAGACATTACTTTTGAAACATCCCTCTGTATATCACATACATTATTATTTAGAAACCATTTTTAACTAAATTATCCAACAGATTTTTCTATAAATCTGATTTAAAAAGATATTTCTGTACTAGTAACTTTGCTTTTAAATTATTTCTTTGAATTTAAATCCTTTCATTTTAAAAATTTATTCGATTTTAATTTATTCATTTATTCCCTGAATTCATAATATGATGAGATCCCTGGCGACACCAGATGATCTTGCTTTTCAAATAGAGGAAGAGAAGATGGGAGAGGATAAAGTATGGTTAGGGGGGTGGCATGCTGACACTTGGTCAAGGAAAAACAGATGTTTATGAGATTCCTGTCCACCAGAGAAGAAATAGTAAATATTTCAATGAGAAAAAAAAATATAAATAAATATGATAATAGATAATAGTTGTTCTTAAGCGGTTTTAATTTCCATTTTGTACTTATGTAGCGATAGGAAGAGGCAAAAATGTCTAGAAGAAATAAAATATTTCAATGGGAAATAAATAGTTATCGCTTATCACATCAGTGCCGGGGTGGGGTTTTTAAGAGAAAGACAAACGAGAATTGTTCCTATATCACGGCTGTTATACATCTATCAACAACGGAAAGGTTTGTTTTTTAAAATCTCTGTTGAGCGAGATGAAGAATGGGGGTCAAGAGTAGGGGTCACGGTCAGGCATTGTTCGACCTGGGGTGATTAATCATGCCTAATTGGTAATAAGTAAAAACCTCAGTGCAGGTGGGGGTTGAGCTCTGGTAGAGATAAGCTCTAAGAGAAAAGAAAGAATAACTCCAGAAAGGTGGAAGGGGAATTTCTGATTTGATAAAAACGATTGGCTTTTTAGAGTTAGAGTCGTTTTTGACTGGCTGGCATCGAGGCATCCACATCGCTCTCACCCCGCCTGGGGGGTGCGAAACCTTCATAGGAGCTAAGTTGAAAGGCTCTTGTTCTTAGCTGGGAAATTAATTAGATGAACTTAAGTTATACAACCTGCTTGGATCAGGGAGCTCGACTTTAAACAAGTGTAGAACGATTTATGAATAATTATTTTGTTGGTTTTTACGAAAATGAACCAGAGTTTTTCTTTCTTTCTCGATTGCCGGCCTGAATGAAGATGCAGTTTATTTCAGGTATGCCCTGACGCCAGGTGATGAAAGAGATAGCCTGGATCCAGCACGAAGCCAGAGTGACAACCGAAATTGACAATGTTGCCACACGGACTTAGGGTCATCCACATTTCACGTGCCCTGAGCAGCAGAAAGATATTTTCCAGTGACCAGTGAGAGTCTGGTCACCCTTGAGAGGTCCATCACTAGACAAGTAAGAATGTAGCCCTGCTGGGTTGCATCTATGGTCCTGTGAGCTGGGAGCGACGAACACGGCCAAGAGTACATCACAAGTATGCTCCCGTGAACCAGGATAGCGACGGATGCGGCCCAGCCCTCAGACAAGGGAGGGTGTTAGGTATAATAATTCAGTTTGTACTGAATTTGATTGTTTCTTGCTTCAAAATACATAACTTAAAAAGCAAAAACAAGAATTATCTTGTTTTTGCTTTTTAAGTTATCTATATATCTATAAAAGTGAAAGTGTTTGTACATTTTCCTACACAATAACTTTGTCAATTTTAAGTCTACAGACTCAAAATTTGATATACAGAGTATTGAGATTTGGGAAAATCTTTGTAACTCATTTTCAGCCAGAAATTTGGCTGGTAAGGCGTCAAAGTTCAACGATTTGACCTTTGAGAACTCTACCAAACTCTTCCGCCAATTTTAGGTATAAACAATTGAAATTTTAGATACCGGTTCCTGGACATGGATCTAACTTAACATTGTTTTGGGCTCAAATCAAATTATTAAGGGGTCATAATAAGGGTCAAAGTTAAAAAAAAATGTGACCTCTGGTCTCTACCAAATTACTCAGACAAGTTCTGGTCTAATGATTGATTGATTGGTTTTATGGCATGTGGTCATTTAATGCCAGAGTCTTTTATATACATTAATAGTTATAGGTTTTATGTATGTATCTGGTGTTCAGTGTCTATGTTTATATAGTTAGATAAGGTATTGTTTTTTTAATTTTGTTGAGTAACCCTGTTATCTTCAGATATTTGAGAAGAGTAGTTGGGTCTACATGAGTGAATATGTCTTTTAAAGTTTTTTCATTATATAGATTCAGTCGGTTTGTTTTCAAGTCTTCGCATCTTGTTAATATGTGATTTACTGTGTATGGTTCCTGGCAGGGTATGCAAAGTGGGGCTTCTTTTTTTTTTGAGTAGGTAGGAGTGTGTTATAGAGGTATGACCTATTCGGAGTCTTGTTATTATAACTTCCTCCTTTCTGGTCATTCTTTTGCTTGGTTTCTGTTTTCCTATGGTTTCCTGGATTTGGTATAGCTTGTTTTTAGTGCAGGAATTCCACGACTCTTGCCATGTGTTTCTAATATATTTGTTAATGATTTGTTTTAGATCGGTATGAGGCATCTTATCATTGGTTATGGTCAAATTTAGTGCTTTTGCTGCTTTGTCACCTCTGTCGTGACCCTTTATGTTGATATGACTGTGTATCCAACAAAAGAGAATGTTTTTATCATTAGGAATATCATCGAATCTATTTAGGGTTTTGGTGATTATTGGGTTCGTTGGTTTCCTGTTTTCCAGTGTTTCGAGTACTAATTTGGCATCTGAGCAGATAATGAATTGTTTATCTTTAGAAGATTCTATAAGATCGAATGCCATACCAATGGCTGATACTTCAGCACTGTAGATTGATGCTTTGTCTGGTAATCTTTTGATTAGGATTGTTTTATTGTGTATGGCTGCACATCCAACATTATCTCCATCTTTTGAACTGTCTGTATAAATTGTTGAGTGTTTGGAATACTTATCTTTAATTATTTGGAATTTTTCTTGATAGATGATTGGATTGGTTTTTGTTTTAGGGTATTTAATTAGGTCTGATATTATTTTTTGGTTGTTTTGTCAGCCAGGGGGGATATTTAGGTTTTACAGATTTGTGTATTGTTGCAATATCTATCTGGGCTTTATTTATGGATTCTTCCATACGTAGGCTAAATGGTTTTATAAAATTTTCTTTTCTATCAAAGAGGCTTTTGTATTGGGGGTGGAAGACACATTTGTAGGCAGGATTAGTTGGACATGAAGCCAATTTTGTATAATATTGTAGTCCTAGTTTTTCTCTTCTAAGTGATAATGAGGGTTCATCTGTTTCTACATATAAACTTTCCACTGGGGAGGTGGGGAAGGCTCCTAGAGCCAATCTTAGTCCTTGGTGATGTATTGTGTCTAATTCCTTTATGTAGGACTTTCTTGCGGATCCATAGATATAGCACCCATAATCCAACTTGGATCTGACAAGGGATCTGTATAATTTAATTATTGAGTCTTTGTCTGCACCCCAGTATGTATGAGTTACTACTTTTAAGAGTTGGATGGCTTTGTTGCATTTTTGTTTGAGGTATTTAATACGAGTAATGAATGTTAGCTTTTTATTGAAGATGATGCCCAGATATTTATACTGATCAACTATAGGTATAATTTCATTATCCAGTTTCAGTATTGGGTCATGGTGCATTTTCCGGGTTTGGCAGAAATGAATGGCTTTTGTTTTTTCTTTTGAAAATTTAAAACCATTTTTTGTTGTCCATTCATTTATTTTGTTTAAACACAGTTGTAAATGGCGTTCATCCACATAGAGGGCACATTCTGTTCCTACATTTATATTTTTGACGATGTTATTTATTTTTATGCTAAAAAGTGTGACAGACAGGATATTTCCTTGTGCCCCCCCCCCCCCGTTTCTTGTTTTTTACTGATGGATAGGGTATCACCTAATTGTACATTAAATTGTCTCTTATTTATAAAATTTGTAATGAAAATGGGCATTCTGCCTTTTAATCCAAGCTCTTGTAGATCTTTTATAATGACATGCCTCCATGCAGAGGAGTATGCTTTTTCAATATCGAAAAAGACTGCCGTAAGATGTTCTTTCTTGATAAAGGCTTCTCTGATGAAGGTTTCTAGCCGGATCAAGTGGTCCATGGGGCTTCTTTCATTCCTAAATCCTGACTGATAATCTGTAATCAAATTATTTGTCTCAAGGTACCATATTAATCTGCTGTTAATCATTCTTTCCATTATTTTGGAAATACAGCTAGTGAGTGCTAGAGGTCGGTAATTCATGGGATTTGTAGAGTCCTTTGATGATTTAGGTATAGGGATTACTATGGCCTGCCTCCATATTTCAGGGAGGTTGCCACTTTCTCAAATATCATTGAATATTTGTAGTAGGTAATCTGTAGACATATCAGGAAGTTTTATAAATTGATAATGGATTTGATCAGGGCCAACAGCTGAGTCATGAGCTTTGCCTAGGGATACTTTTAATTCATTTTTAGAGAATGGCTGGTTGTATTTTTCTGTATTATTTGTCTAAAACTGGAGTTTTTCCTTTTCTGCTTTTCCTTAATAATTTAGAATTTTTGGTTAGAGTTTTTGGAGGAGGAGTTTTTTGCAAAAGTTTCAGCAAGACAATTTACCATTTCTTTCTTGCTAGTAATTTTTTGGTCATTATAGATCAGGTGTTTAGTAGGGTTGCTGTTACTTTTCCCTGAGATTTTACGGATCATGTCCTAGACTTTTTTCCTTTTTGTATTTGTATTTATTTTTGATACATAGTTTTTCCATGACGTTCGCTTTGATTCCTTAATGGTTTTACGAGCTTTAACTCTACTGTTTTTATATTTATCGAAATTTTCTTTAGTTGGTTCTTTTTTGAATTTCCTTAGCATAGCTCGACAAGTTCTGATGGGTACTTTGCATTTTTCGTCAAACCAGGGTTTATTATGTTTTGGGGAGGTAGAGCTTTTTGGAATGCATTCCTCCACAATATTATACAGTGTATTGGTAAAATGTGTGATATTATTTTGGTTTGGGTTATTATCCAATGTTAATTTAGTCCGGCATAAATTTTGGAATTTTTCCAATCAGCCTTCTGTAAGTTCCATTGGGGTATTTTGTTTTCTGGCATTGAATCATTGTTTTCAAGTGTAATGGGAAAGTGGTCACTTCCATATGGCTCTTCTAGTACATTCCATTTGTAATCCAAGGCAAGTGTTGGATCACACAATGTTAAATCAATTGATGTGAATGTACCAGTTCCTGGCTGTAAAGAAGTGTGTTTTATCACTAAAGAGGTATAGATTTTTGTTATTATATTTTCTATAATTTTTCCCCTTTTGCTTGTTTTTTCACTTAAGTCTCCCATAATGAGGTATGGCTTTTGGAAGTTGCTGTATTAGTTTGCTCAGATCTGTTTCTGAGATGCTTTCATTGGGGGGTATGTATAGTGAGCAAATGTTGATGGTTTTGTGGAGTGTTACTTTTATTGCAGTCTGTAGCCTGTTTTTATATTTATCGAGATTTTAGACCATGACAATTCCACTGGATTATATTATTGGTTTCATTTCTATCCGGTATGATTGTGTGTGTCATGTTTTGTCTTTTAGTTTGTCATTTGGGTGTTTTGGGTTTAGCTATCTTTATGTTTGCCATAGGTCCTTGGCAGTCCCATTGAATGATAGTTTGAGTTTTTTTTTTTATTGTGGTCTGTCATTTTATTTGTCTGGGGGTGTTTTGTCTTCTACCTCCATCTCCTCCAGTGTTCCTATTTTGTTTCCTCCTCTTGAAGTTGATTGGGATCTAGATCTCGGTTTGTTAATTGTTTTTTCTTTAGTTTTCGTTTTATTGGGTGATCGTGTTGTTTCATTTGGTTTGTTTATAAGGGTTGTTTTCATTTGGTGAGTTTTTTCTTTTTCTTTATTTGATTTGAGTTTTTTGGTTTGTTGGTTCTGTTTTTTTTTTTTGTTGTACTCTCTTTTGTAGACTGATTATTTCCAGAGTTCAGGATTAGTGTTTTAATTTCTTTCATTAGGTCTTTCATCTCTTTTATCAATTGAGATAGTTCTTCAGTTTTTATTTCTGGAGGATTTTTTGTATAGCTTTGACAACTTTGATTTGTGTTTATTTTACCATTCTTGGTTACTTCTGAGTATCTTGCGTTCATAATTTTCCTGGCTTCCGAGAAGGTTATATTTTTTGTGTACTTTATTGTTGTTATTTCTTTTAGCCATGTTTTGCATCCTTTGAAGTCAGCTGAATGGTTTTCCTTACAGTTTGAGCATTTGGCATCTTTTTTGCAGTCACTATGTTTTGAGTTTTCACCACATCTTATACATATTGGTGATTTGGTGCATTTGGATAGGTGATGTCCAAATTGTTGACAATTGTAGCACCTTAGAGGGTTTGGAATGTATTTTTCAACGTTCACTTTTAGGTATCCAATTTTAATCTCATTGGGGGGATTTGTGGAGTAAAAGGAGAGTATATATGTATTTGTCAATATAGTTTCTCCATTTTGTTTTATTCTTATTCTTTTTACTTCTGTAACACTTTGGGATGATAGATTAGATACAATTTCCTCAGTTGAGCAATTTGATAGTTCACTGCATCTAATGACTCCTTTTGAGGAGTTTAGGTATGGGTGGGGATAAGTTTTAATTTTGATATTGTTAAAAGGTTTGCCATTTGAGAATTTCTTTAGCTTGTGTTTTTTGTTTCAATTCAATAAAGTATGGTGTTATTTTAGTCGTTTTATCATTTTGGGTTTATTTTTTGAGAGAAAATTTTTTCCATTGTAAAAGGTGAAATTTTATTTATTTCATTTTTTTCAAGTGTTTCCATTACTAAAAATATTGAGTTTTATTTGAACATTTCTGTTCATCCTCTGAACTTGAAATGTCGGAAACATCTGAAAAGCTTCTTTTTTGGGGGGGTTTTGGGGGTAATAAAAGCCATAATCAAAATAAGATTGTTTTTTCATCATCTTTGCCCCCCCCCAGGCTCAACAAGGATACAAAGATGATATACTCGATTTACGTAATATCATTCATGAGCACCTGTTTTCCTTTGATGTTACTCTGGGATATGTAGTAATTTAAAGGGTTTTCAGCCATGTCATAGATATTTCACTTCGTTGATTGATCCTCAGAAACCGCTTTCCACCATATATTAGGAAATAGTTATTTGTGGGGAAGGGATAGGCATATTGTGTTAATGATATGTTTATGGGGTGGGCAATATATGGTGGGGCTTGGCATGACCAGCTGACTGATCGGATCGGGCCCCTCCGACCGCCCGTCTAGCCCAGTAAGGGCCAAAGTGGTGTGTTGGGAAGTGAGGGTACTAAAACCTGACCTCCAAGTCTCAACCACCAGGATCCTGCCCTAAAAGTGTTACGGGTCGCTACCTACGGCCAACAGGTAGCCCCATTAAGGAACTCCTACTCTCTGCAGGGGGTAGTCGGCATATTCTAATGCCCTGCCGACAGGGTAAAGTGGAATCTGATCAGATTTTGAAGACTAAATTTTTTATAGAATGTATTTTTTTTTTTTTCTATTTAACTCATAGTTGGGACCCTAACAGGTACTACCACTCCGGGTCAGAGTGGACCTGGGAGCAATGGCAATTAAAGGGTGGCTCTACGCTCCCCAAAGCCCGCAAACTGGGGCCTCACCATCAGATATAGTTTAAGGTCATATCCAGGACCGGGAAGTAGGGAAGGAAAAAGAAAGGGGGGGGGGCTGTTGATTTTGTTTTATTTTTGTAGAACATAATTAAGTTTTACAAAAGAGAATAGAAAACAAAAACAGAAATCGATGTAGGTGCATTTTGTCTCGGAAAGCCAATAGACAGCCTGATCTGGTAGCACCAGAGTTCTGGTCTAAACATTTGAAATTTTACATGATGTGTATTCAGAGATAGGGCAAGCTTTTTAATCGGTTTAGGTCGAAAATTTGAGTACCAATATATAAATGTATGTATGTATGTTTGCATGTCTGCCTAAAACTTTTGACAGAGGTGACGGATTTTCACAAGATCAGTATCATTTTGAAGGTCGACCTTTCAGACGACAAATACCGAAAAATTGGCTAAAATCATTAATTTCTTCACCCTCAACTAGGCACATTTCTACAGGGAGGGGGGGTCGCCTTTTTTTGCCGATATTTTCGATTGTCTAGCCTTAATTTAAACTTACGTCACTTTCGGTTTGGTGGTGGTCATAACAGCAAAGACGTCACATTTTTTTCCCCGTTCTTGTCCTCTTTTGCGGTACGGATTCGAGCTTGCCTCCTACTACCACTTTTTTTTTCTCAACACATACTTCCAAACACCCGGTCAATGCCAGGCACCCATGCTAGTATTAAATAAAGTTCAGTTTCAGTATAAATCGGATAGTGTTCCTTTATTTTTTTAATGCAATTTTTAAGTAAAAAATAAACAAATTATAGTCTTAAATCCACGAAACAACAAAATGTTTACAGGATGTTGTTTCGCAGAAGAAACTTTTCTCTTTTAAATTCAAATTTATTTTTAATATTGAATAAATTCAGTTACAGTATGAATCGTTTTATTTTTCTCTTTTTCAACACAAGTTTTAGTTTTCTAATGTTTTTTTAAGAAGCTCTCATGACTGTTCGGTAGATCTTGTTTGCTAGGACCTCAGGCGTGACATAATTTTTTTTCAGTGATAAGGCCTATTATTACGAAGGTCACGGTTGAGAAATAAATGTTGCATAGAAAAATGAAACTGAAATGAAAATGATATAAAAATGAAAATGATATAAAAATGAAAATGATATAAAAATGAAAATGATATAAAAATGAAAATGATATTTGTGAGTCTTAAATATGTCCTCAGGCATCTCCAAAATCATCAAGCAGGATCTTGCAACCTCCATTGTATCTTTCGAGGGATGACTGAATATCAGTTTGATCCAGCACTCAGTTCATCCTTGGTGTTGCAGGCAGTACAGTTGGGTTTTTTATGGGGTTGACATGAGGTGAGTTGAGGAAAATGTGGTAGTGTGAGTGGGGAAGCCACGAAAGTTTTCTCAGACAAACACTTCAGAATTTTCCTGGAGGTGTGATACAGAGTTGTGTTGCACACGTATGGCCTTCTCACTTACCCTCTCCATCCAGCACTTAACCGTGCACAGCAAATCAATATAGACATCTGAATTGGGTCAGTCTCTTTACAAAGATATGGGGCAGCATAGTGTGGGCTTTGTTGGAAACAGATTCTTGGACAATCACAATTTGAGAGAACTTGGACTTTATGATTCTCGGAATTTTGTGCAGACTGTAGCCTAGTGACCTGTTGTTTTGTGATACAACTGCTCCAAAAAGAACTAGAGTATCTCTGGTTTGACTAGGCGTTTAACCTTATTGAGGATTTCTTGATTTTTGTGGGGCAATTCTCCTGTTCCTTAGCAACGAGCACCAATTACTCGCTGCTCTTGTATGAAGAGCTGCAAGGATTCTCATTCAGCATTTTCTTCATAGTCACCACCTCGATACCCATCTCTCTCTCGCTCACCGAAGTCGGGATGCATTGATCATGCCATATCTTATGTCAGCTTAGGTCAGAGGAATATTAAATCTGGACAGAATAGGAAGATGTGTATTTGGTCATATTAATAAAAAAAAAAAAAAACCGAATGAGAGTTCTTGAATTAGTAGATGAACAACAGTTCAGGTATTAGGGTGAGTTGTTAGAGGAATATATGGGAGAAAGTGATAAGAATGAAGATCTGGCCAAATATTGATTAGTTTTAAGTCAATATTTAAAAGTTGTACAACGCGATGTAAAATAAACATAAACCATATATGATAATGAAACAATAAAAACAAAAACTGTCAACAATAAATTTGCATAAACTTACAAGATCTACAAATTGATTTGCTTGTTGATGAGCGTTCATCACCAACGCTTTTGTTAACCAAAGCCACAAATTTAGAGCCTGAAACTGAAGATTCTCTGTTGGTTTTTCTAAATTGGTTAGTTTAGATTTCAGTTTCTCTCGAAGATTTTCCAGACATTCTTTGGCAGGGGAGGCTGTAAATAAAAAAAACAAAAATAATTTGATGCTTAGAAAAACACAATAGCAAAAAAAAAAAATGTAGTTTTCTAAAAGAAATACTTAGTGGGGGAGTTTGATTAAAGAAAAACATTTGTCAACCTTTAAATATTGCTGATCACATAATTATCCCTATCCATGCTGTAGAGAATAGGAACGACCATTAAGACGGGACACACAAAAGAGTGACACCGTCGTCTGATTAGTAGTATATATATAGAGCACGCACGCACGGGTAGAAGAACGACGACTACTACGACGATAGTCGACTCGGAAACTTTACATGGCGCTACGAACAGGATTTATTTTTCAACATAATTTCTTTTGCACGATTTTTGGAGTATAATGGCGTCAGGACAACACGAGGACGGCCAATACATGCAGTTGATTCAACAACTAATAAATCTGCAAAGAGAAAACAATGAGCTTCGCGGAGGGAGTGCCTCGAGTCGGTCTAACACCAAGAAACCAGACCGGCCACGTATCGAACATGGATTCACCGACGCGGACTGGGCGCTTTTCATCGACTCGTGGGCCCGATACAAACAAATGTGCCGCCTTACCGACCCCATGGAAATCCGCAATGAACTAAGGACAGCCTGCTCAAATAAGGTAAATAAACTTTTATTTGACTTAGTTGGGCCTGAAACCCTCAATTCTGTCACAGAGGAACAACTCTTAAGGCATATACAGTTCATTGCGGTGAAAGGTCTACACCCGGAGGTGCATAGACATAAATTTCATAACATCAGACAACAGACGGGGGAGGGACCCGCACAGTTCTTGGCAAAGCTTCGGTCCCAGGCACAGTTTTGCAATTTCACGGTTCTGTGCCCCAACGAGAACTGCCGGCAAGCTGTAAACTATTCGGAGGACATGGTAGCTGGCCAACTCGTAGCCGGTCTAGCAAATGCGGAGTACCAGTGTAAATTGCTGGCCGAAGCAAATATTCTAACCACTGTGGAGCAGAAGCTTCACAGGCTGGTTTGTTTAGAAACTACAGAGACGTCTGCTCCTTAGTTGCAACGAGGCTCAGAGGGACACTCGACTTTTGGCCTACTAACAACCGAAAAAAAACCATCTCGGAAGGAGCAGCCGCCCAAAACCCCTCAGAATAGTCCTTGTGAAGAGTGTAGGAGGACCTCACACCCGAGTGAGTTAAAAGGGCGGAAGAACTGCCCGGCGAGGGGGCTGAAATGTTTTAATTGTGGCGTCACAGGCCACTTACAAAGAGTGTGCCGGAAACAGGAGAGGTCGACGGCGGAGTCAACAAACGATACCACACGTCAATCGAATATTTTCGGCAGCAGAATGGAGGGGGCACCGGCATGTTACAATCAAAAAGGTAGAATAGCAGCAGTGCCACACCTTGCATGGAGCAGTGGTGGGTTCAGGAGAAGTCCCCCTGAGCCACCACCCTCATTAATGGTCGATGTGTCCCTGATACCAGAGTCCCAGGCTAAATTCGGGTGCGCTTTGGATAAGGGAGTAAGCCATCGAAAACACCGCATCCAGGCCATCGCAGATACCGGTGCCCAGACGTGTTCGAGTGGCCCAGAAATATTGAAAATATTAGGGTGCACCAGAAGGATCCTGATACCTACCACCCACAGGATATGGGGAATCACAGACGAGCCCCTAGATATCAAGGGGGTGGTCCTGATTCAGATTAAGCTCGGTCAGAAGGAAACGCGACAAGTGGTCTACGTTTCAGAAAACACGTCAGGATTCTACTTGTCAGAATCGGCCCTCAAAGACCTAGGAGTAATCAATCGCGACTTCCCGCATCGAGTATCAAAGGCCGATTTATCGGCTTCAGAAAGTGGGACAGCACCGTGTGGATGTCCGAAAAGAGAATCCGTCCCGGACAAGCCAGCGAGGATCCCGTTTACCCCCACTGAAGATAATAGGGAACGGTTAGAGAAGTGGTTACGTGAACACTTTAAGTCCAGCGCATTCAACACCTGCCCCCATCAACCGTTACAAGTCATGTTAGGGAGGCCACTGGATATAACTTTTACCCCGGGGGCGAAACCATCGACCGTACACACACCCATTCCAGTCCCTCATCACTGGAAGAAAAGGGTAAAGGATGATTTGGATCGAGATGTTGCGTTGGGTATTATCGAACCGGTACCAGCAGGCACACCTACGATCTGGTGTTCGAGGATGGTAGTCGCTCCAAAGAAAGACGGGTCACCAAGAAGGACGGTAGACCTACAAAAATTGAATGCAGCAACGATGAGAGAGACTCATCACACACCGTCCCCTTTTAATCAAGTGTCCGTGGTGCCTGCCCAAACCAAAAAGACTGCCTTGGACGTATGGAATGGGTACCATAGTCTGCCACTCTCCCCAAAAGCCTGGGACGCGACCACGTTCATAACGGAATGGGGTCGTTATCGGTATCTCAGGGCTCCCCAGGGTTTTCACGCATCCGGGGACGGGTACACGCGCCGGTTCGATGACATCACAGTTGACATGCCTCGAAAGACCCGATGTATAGACGACACACTCCTATGGGACAGGTCCTTAGAATTGGCTTTCTGGCATACTGTGGACTATATTACCCATTGTGGTAAAAGTGGGATAGTCTTTAACCCTGACAAATTTCAATTTGCTGACGATGAAGTTGAATTTGCCGGCTTTGTGATAACCTCGGACGGCGTGAAGCCAACTAAAAAAATGATGGAGGCTATTCTCAATTTCCCGACCCCAACGAGCATTACTGGTATCAGGTCCTGGTTTGGTTTAGTTAACCAGGTGTCGTATACATTTGCACAGGCCGATATAATGGCCCCTTTTTGAGAGTTGCTGCGGACAAAGAACCGTAAATTTTACTGGGATGACACATTGAATAGACTTTTCGAAGAGTCGAAGAGGAATATCGTTCAGAAAATCGAAGAAGGGGTGAAAACCTTCGATATGAACAGAGCGACCTGCCTTTCAAGCGACTTCAGTAAGGTTGGCATTGGGTATTTTCTGTTCCAGAAGAATTGCCAATGCCTAACGGAATTAGGTCCCAACTGTGGTAAGGACCACTGGAAGATGATTTTGGCCGGGTCTCGCTTCACGAAAGATGCAGAATCTCGTTATTCCCCTATAGAGGGGGAGGCTCTAGCGCTGATTTATGGCTTGGAGTCTTGTAGGATGTTCATCCTGGGATCCCCAGACCTATTGGTCACCGTGGACCACCAGCCCCTAGTGAAAATTTTCTCGGATCAGATCCTTGAGAATATAAAAAATCCCCGCCTGTTCTCATTCAAGGAGCGGTCGTTGATGTACAGGTTCCAGATTAGGCATGTTCCTGGGAAACTCAACGCAGCACCGGATTGCACATCCCGATACCCGGCGCCGTCAAGACACAGCAGACTAAAGGGCACTGACACATCCCAGCAAATCGAGGGGAGTATACAAGCATCCATCATAGCTGCATACGCACATGACCCCAAGTTCAGAGCGATCACCTGGAATAGGATAGCCGCAGCTGCAGCCACCGATGAGGAGTGCCGAACGTTGGCGTCATACATTCAAGACGGGTTCCCAAGGTCACGCCACGAACTACCACCAGAAATCCGGCAATTCTGGCCGATGGCAGACCAACTATATTATCTGGAAGGGGTACCCATAAAAGGGGACAAAATTTTGATACCAAAACGGCTTAGAGCCGAGGTGTTAGAGGCATTACACTCCGCCCATCAAGGGGCGAATGGTATGTTGGCTAACGCCAGACAACGGTTATTTTGGCCTGGTTTAGACGCCAGCATCCGACAAACAAGGGCGCAATGTCGGAATTGCAATTCGATCGTCCCATCCCAGCCTAGGGAACCACTAATGCCACCCATAAACCCGGAATTCCCATTTCAAAAGACAGTCACTGACTTGCTAGATATGCACGGGAAAAGTTACATGGTATACGTGGACCGATATACCGGTTGGATTGAGGTCGCACCACTACCATCAGGAAGGGCTGCAGCGGTGTGTAACGCCCTGAGGGTTTGGTTTTGCACGTATGGTGCGCCGGAGGAAATATCATCCGATGGAGGGCCACCATTCGATTCACTAGAATACAAATCGTTCCTAGAAGACTGGGGCGTAAAAAGGTGCATATCATCTGCATATTACCCCCAGAGTAATGGCCGAGCTGAACTGGCCGTAAAAACGGCCAAAAGAATGCTGATGGACTGCGTTGATGGCTACGGACACCTACATCATGATCGGGCAGCACGGGCGATGATGACTCATAGGAATACGCCCAGTCAGGACCTGTATCCTGTACTGCCTGTTACCCATTGTCTCGACGACTCTCCGCAGCACGGGCGATGATGACTCATAGGAATACGCCCAGTCAGGACCTTGGATTGTCGCCGGCGGAAATGCTATATGGTCGAACAGTAAGAGACCATCTCCCCGCACTTCGCAAAAAATACTGCATCCACAAGCGTTGGACGGAGACCAGAGATTTGAGAGAGAGGGCGATGGCGAAAAGGCACGTACTTAACAAAGAACAGTACGACATACACAGCCGCTCCCTCCAACAGCTCCGAGTCGGCGAGTCTGTGCAGGTGCAGAATCAGGAGGGACCAAATCCACGACGATGGGCGAAAACTGGGAGAGTCGTCGAGACAATGGGTAACAGGCAGTACAGGATACGGTTGGATGGTAGCGGCAGGATCACATTACGCAATCGCCGTTTCCTCAGGAAAATCAAACCGGTCATGGATACGCCGGAGTATCCACCCACTCAACAACCCCATCAACCACCTCCCCAAACACCAAGAAGGGAGGACAGCAAACCACCGTGCAACATGCATGAGATGATGGAGGTGGAAGAAGCTGATTGTGACACATCAGAAACAGATATGGAGGTGGACCAAGATCCGATCAACCACAAGCCAATGCAGACGAGTCCGGTCCCACGACGCAGCATGAGGGTAACACGAGCACCAAGGCCACTTTCCCCTCAAATGCAAGGACCAACTCACTACTACACGGAATTCTCCAGTCACATGACCACAAAACGACGGTAGTGTGGTCACATGGTGGGGGGAGGGCATGTAGAGAATAGGAACGACCATTAAGACGGGACACACAAAAGAGTGACACCGTCGTCTGATTAGTAGTATATATAGAGCACGCACGCACGCACGCACCGGTAGAAGAACGACGACTACGACAATAGTCGACTCGGAAACTTTACACATGCCAGATTTAACTAGAAAATGTTTTCCCTTTTTGACTATTCTCATAGCAAACATCAACAAAAAAAAAAAAAAAAATTGTGCTGTTATTCAGATAACTTCTATCCATGTTAAGATTTAAGTGGAAAACATTTTTTTCCCCTTACTACATTTATACAAGAAATGAAACTGACAAGCACAGCAACATATAACCTTGATAAGTGGCCCTGGTGGCCTGATTAAAAAATACTAATATCAATTTTAACAACTCTGATCACACATCATTGATAGTTTAAAGAGAATGGATCCTAAAACTTTCCTACAGATTATCTGAAGACAAAGGAAAAAAAAAAAAAAAAAAAAAAAGAAATTTAGTTTACTTCTAAAACCATAACACAAAATAAAAACTCAGCATAAGTCACGTGCTTGTTTTAATTTTTTTTTTTTTTTCACCCACATGTGCTTATGATTTTCCATTGATTACACCTAGTCTATTTATATATATATTAGGGATTATTTGAGTCATTAACCAAAATCCTTCCTGATTCTGTATGAGAGAAAGAACTACTGTCATATTTTCTCCATGAGTTTATAACACAGTTAATTTATTGATTATCAATAGATTTTTGAAAATGAATGGCATAACTTTTTGCTGTGCATGTTTCTGAGACATGACTTTATTTTGGTTTAAATTTAGATTTTTATAAAGATTCCTCATCTGCTTATTTTGGGTTTCAAGAAAGAAAAAAAAAAGTCCTAACAAGGATATACTTAAAAAAAAGTCCTAAGTAAAATTTTGCATTTACAAAATTTTTAAGTATATCCTTCAGAATACAATAAAAAAAAAAAAAATCACCTCATTTCTCCCATCTCAAAAACGGATTGGCTTTAAATCCAATATATTATTCAATCAATGTTTTCTTAGCATAGTTTTGAAAACATCTTGACAAAATTTGTTATTTCAACAAAGAAATAAATGAGATTTAAACGATTATTGTTGTTGTTACACAGTTCTAAACATCAAAATAATTTTTTTGTCTTATGAAGTGATTATTTGTGAAGTAAAAATCATGACAATCAAGAATTCTTATCTTGATAGATTTATGTAAAAGTACTTTAGGGACTATTTGTTTTTACTGGTTGAATGGTTCACAACAGCGCAGGATCCTGTAAAGAATATTTTAAAATGTATTTTTGTGTGATAAAAATATAGGAAAAGGCCGGGGGGGGGGGATAAATATTGACAAATTTACATGGATTACAATATGTATAATGACCAAAACGCTCTTATATGAATTAGGTTTTATTTCATTTATTTAATACTTAGGATGTTCTGCTATGATTAATATCTTGTTTAGATATTTAAAATGCCATCCCCCCACCAAAAGAGATTATTTATAAATAAAGAAATATAAAAAGTATTTATATGACTATTATGCAACACAAATATTTTCAATTATCATTCTTCATTTTAAAAATAAAAAAAAATGTAGAATTACTGTGTGAATATTTGTTGAAGAGTCCAGCACAGCATTTGGCTGCATGTGTCTGTGTTATCTCGTCTTCTTTACTAAGGATGGCCAGATTTGAAAGTTGCTCTAACAATTTCTCAAGTTCAAAAATTGAAACCTGAAAAAATAAAAAAATAATTAAACATAAATGATTTATAAGCTGTCAAGTTCAAAGATTGAAACATGAAAAAAAAACAAAAAACACTAAAAATAGTTTGTATCGATATTAACTTGGTGATTCTATGAAAGTCTTGGAAAGTTGCATGGAATAATTGACATAAGATTGTGGTTAGTTTTCGTGAGATCCAAGCTTTGAATTTTACATAAATTTCAATTGGAAAAACACATTATTTTAGTAAAAAAAACTATATTTTTGTAAAAATACATAGAACAACTAAAAACGAAGCTCATTTGTAATATGATGGTCTATGTTAAAACTATAAAATAACTTCAAAAAGACTGAAAATAAATATTAAAAAAATTGTTTATTAAATTACATTCTCATACTTCTAATAGTTTTCATTTTTACTACTTCATTTTATTTTTCAGCTTTTGTACAGGGTGTCCAAAAACGCACAGAAGGGCCCAAAATCTTATTTTATCATTAATGATTTTTTTTTTTTTTTCTCTATTTCAGATATTTTTCAGATAATATTTTGGAATTAATTATAAGTATATCATTGAACAATGTACACAAGTTGTGAAATTGTTTTAGCAAAATCAAACAATTGTTTTGACTCAAAGAGCTTACTGACGGCATTTTCATGTAAGAGATGGCACAATGTTAACAAACCCCAAACCCGCAAGAATTGAAGGAAAACATCGGGAACGAAATAATGGGAGTTAAATCGCAATCTAGAGATTCTGCAATCTGTCATGAATAATGTTTTGGAAAGAGCACAAATATGCAAAGCTGAAAATGGGCAACATTTAAAAGCCATTATTTTTCATAAATAAAGATTGTTTGAATTTTGCATTATTTTTTTTTCCGAATGTAATGTGACCGTCCCAGCGGGCAATTGGGCTCCCCACAGAGGGAGATCAAGACTCCCGAAATGCTGGAGAAGCCAGACATATATGATTTTCTTATTTTTTAATTATCATTTGTGTGCCCAGGAGACACTAACCAATTTAGAAAAACCAACAGAGAATCTTCAGTTTCAGGCTCTAAATTTGTGGCTTTGGTTAACAAAAGCGTTGGTGATGAACGCTCATCAACAAGCAAATCAATTTGTAGATCTTGTAAGTTTATGCAAATTTATTGTTGACAGTTTTTGTTTTTATTGTTTCATTATCATATATGGTTCATGTTTATTTTACATCGCGTTGTACAATTTTTAAATATTGACTTAAAACTAATCAATATTTGGCCAGATCTTATCACTTTCTCCCATATATTCCTCTAACAACTCACCCTAATACCTGAACTGTTGTTCATCTACTAATTCAAGAACTCTCATTCGTTCTTTTTGTTTTTTTTATTAATATGACCAAACACACATCTTCCTATTCTGTCCAGATTTAATATTCCTCTGACCTAAGCTGACAATGATCAATGCATCCCGACTTTGGTAAGCGAGAGAGAGATGGGTATCAAGGTGGTGACTATGAAGAAAATGCTGAATGAGAATCCTTGCAGCTCTTCATACAAGAGCAGCGAGTAATTGGTGCTCGTTGCTAAGGAATAGGAGAATTGCCCCACAAAAATCAAGAAATCCTCAATAAGGTTAAACGCCTAGTCAAACCAGAGATACTCTAGTTCTTTTTGGAGCAGTTGTATCACAAAACAACAGGTCACTAGGCTACAGTCTGCACAAAGTTCCGAGAATCATAAAGTCCAAGTTCTCTCAAATTGTGATTGTTCAAATTGATTCCAACAAAGCCCACACTATGCTGCCCCATATCTTTGTAAAGAGACTGACCCAATTCAGATGTCTATATTGATTTGCTGTGCACGGTTAAGTGCTGGATGGAGAGGGTAAGTGAGAAGGCCATACGTGTGCAACACAACTCTGTATCACACCTCCAGGAAAATTCTGAAGTGTTTGTCTGAGAAAAACTTTCATGGCTTCCCCAGTCACACTACCACATTTTCCTCAGCTCACCTCATGTCAACTCCATAAAAACTCACTATATGAACAGGTCCCAGCATTGAAACCACAGATTGAGTTAGAGAATCAAGCCGAGTTTGGAGAGAATCAAGCACAATCGAAGAGTCGCCACACCCCCTCTTCTCGCATCATTCCACCGCAATACGGAGAGTAATTAATCTATTTTGTTTTTCTGATTCAGTCAAAATCAACATTGAACTACAAACAATTGTATATAACAATATATATTTGTATATCATATCTGAAATTTAATCAGTAGAGAAGAGAGTTGAGTTCGTTCTTTTCTGTGCATGAGATTGCTTCCCTTCCAGCACAACAGATCGACGAAGAAGTGACATATCAACCGATCGCGGAGTTGCAACCAACCAAATCGATTGACGAGTCCTGCCACAGTGATATACCTTGCAGAGGACAAAGCACAGGTCACATTTGGTCAGTGATCGAAGATTGACTCTTATGTGACAAAGGGATTCTCTGTGAAGGGATTGCTTCACGGCTTAGTCAGATTGTGTTAAAATTACAGAAAGATATCACCAAAAATAAAGAAGCTATTTAAGTTCAAAACACTTCAGTGACCTTTTAGACACTCTGTACTTGTTGGTGAATTTTTATATTAGTTGACTTATAGAGGTTTCTTTGTCAATTATTTAATGATGACTTTGGATTCTTAAATATAGTTGTGTCGCATAAGTTGATACTTCAACCTATATTATTTGTGATATTCATAAACAACATCCCAATGAGTGTATTTGCTGATGAAACCACTCTGTCTGGCATCAACTGTCACACATACGAGGCAATGTCTGAATCCTTAGAAAATGATCTCCAGTCGTGTGTTAAATGGCTAGCACATAAAAACAACCTTTTCCCTAAACAAATCCAATCAGTTTCAATTAAAAAAATTTAAATTAGAGAAAAACACTAAGTGCACATGTGGAGGGAATGAGACAGGAAGGCATTCTTTGATAAAATAAAAGTGTCTAACTTCCTTTTATGAATCACTAGCTGAACACCCGGCATTGCCCGGTCATACAATACGCTTAAATATATTTTAATTCATGCAGCTTGCGTATGTATTATTATAGAATCAATCCTCTATTGAATATTATATATTATGAGGAATAATTTGCCCGGTGGATTAATTTGCAATAAAAATAATAAATTAATAATGATAATGTCGTTCATCAAATTCCATGTTTGTTTACAATGTCATGTCAGCAGATATTTGGGCTTCATGACGAATGCCCTGGATAAATAACTTCTGATTAATGTTTAGTTTCAGATATGCAAAAGATGAAATGATTTACAGCGATTTTAAATGGTACCTTTTCTTTTATCATAAATGGAACTCGTTAATGTAAAAAAAATTTAAATAAAATAACAAGATACACCCGGGCTTGAACAGGGGATCATTCGATCTGTAGTTAAATACTCTATCACTTATATTTCCAAATGGCAATAATTCTGTATTTTTTAAGAAGAAATGATTTGCTGAGATTTTATTTATCTATAAGAAAGAAAAGACTATTTTTAGGGTCAGATTTTTTTGATTTTCGATACTTTCAGATGAATTTCTGTACAAAATATATCTAAGAACACTGCCAGACATAAATTAGCTTTGTGCGAAATTCGCAAAAGATAGGCTAGCCGTTTCTGAACCTATAAGGAAAGGACTCATACACACACAAAGTGATTTTTATATAAAAGTAGATTTGAAGTTTTAGCTTTCATGGCAAAAAATAACATTTTCAGTTTTCAGAGAAAATCTTCATAAAAGGGAAAAGGAAAGCAAGGAGAGAGAAAAAGAGAGAGAGAGAGAGAGAGTGGTGAGAGGAATAGAAAATCTGGGTAAATAGCGATGAAAAATAAGGCTCTAGCAATTTGGTTATTTTTTTTTCCTCAAAAATTCGATAATTTGCATTCATAGCGATTTAACTGGAATTCTGTTTTCCTATAAGGAAAAAAAAACAACAACCCCAGAATTGTGGTGAAAAGTGGATAACTCATGTCCATGCGATGTAAAGAAAATAAAACATTAGACAATTCTGTCTTACCGATGGCAAAGTGCTGCATACAACCGCTGTCAGGAAAGCTACGAGTCGAGTCTGTTGAACAGGTGAATCAGACTGAAAAATGGAAAACAATTTCAAGATATATTAAAAAAAAAAAAAAAAAAAAAAAAAAAAAAAATGGGTGTTGGATTTTACAGCATTTCAAACCTTTTTATATGCTGAAACGGCACAATAAGTCTGTAAATGCAAAATTCTATTTGACTCATTGATAAAACCATTAATGTTAGCAACTGAGAATTGCTGCTGATCTATTTAATCTATATAACATTTTCAAGCCATTACATTTGCTGTTAATTGTTACATCTGATTCACTTTAAAACTTTTTAAAAAAAAATTAAAAATAAAATTTAAAAAAATTCTAAACTTTTGTCATTACTAACCAGCAGTGTAAAAAATTTCAACCAAGAGAAAAAGCTATCAGGCATGTGTATGCAGGTATGAAAGTGAAACTTGGTCCATGAAAATGATGTAATGCAAGTTTCATCCAAGTATTTTTTTTTTTTTTTTTTTGAACTTTAAAAATCCTCTGGTTTTATGCTTTTTTTTTTTGTTTTTTGCAACATTTTGAAAAAATTTTTTTGTTTGCAACATTTTGAAAAAAATTTTTTGTTTGCAACATTTTGAAAAAATTTTTTTTGTTTGCAACATTTTGAAAAAAATTTTTTGTTTGCAACATTTTGAAAAAAATTTTTTGTTTGCAACATTTTGAAAAAAATTTTTTGTTTGCAACATTTTGAAAAAATTTTTTTGTTTGCAACATTTTGAAAATTTAAAAAAAAAAAAAAAACTGAATTTCACTTTTTGCTGCTCAATTTTTGTATTTAATTATTTTTTTTTTTTTTTACTTATGTTAACCCCAACAAGGCACCACTTAAAGATAAGATGTGACAGATGTGCAAACAATATTCCATGCATGGCCAAATGGTGGTCTTTTTGAACTACAGGATTCTCTCCAGTATAAGTAATCTTCTAGCATGATAGCGGGAATCTACGTTCCTTGCAGCAGCCTTCATAATGTCCAAAATGTATTTGTTCCAGTTCATATTGCCTATAAATATTAAGCCGAAAAGTTTGAAGGAAGAATTCTCAGGCAGGATGTCATGGATATTTGGATACTCAGCTTAGTTTTACTAGCATTAAATGCTAGTAAAATTAAATTTATGGCTCCACTCCGCTACGGTTTAGAGGTCATTTCCTAACTATTCTGCCATTGTCTTAGATTAGTGTACATCCATTCTTCACTAGTGCATGCTATAGAGCATTGTATCATCAGCCATACCCATCTTGGACACAATATTATCAGGGAGGTCATTAATGAATATTAAGAATAATAGTGGTCCAAGGATCGACCCCTGAGGCACTCCTGCATTTATGTTATGCTGCTTGGATGTTTGTCCATCAGTGACAACCTGGATGGTTCTATTGTCTAAGAAGGGTTTGATTATATTGAGTCTACGTCCAGTTCTACTGTATGATTTAATTTTCATTAGCAGCCCTTCGTGACAGACTTGGTCAAAGGCCTTGGATATATCGCCCGCCTTATCAAGTGTATGGCATATGTGTTCAGAGATGACTGTTAAATATCAACAGTTGTACAACATTTGCCTAAATCCATACAGTTTATCAGAGAAAAATTAACTTTTGTGAGGTGGTGGACTAGTGCTTGATTAATGATTTGGACTGATCATTCACTAAATATTTTTCTCCTGGGTTGCTTTTACAGGGTTTGTACAGATTTTCAATATCATTTCCAAAATTTTTCAAGGTCTTCTCCAGACAAAATCTAAGTTTTAAAAACAAAATTTAATATGTAAACATTGATATAATAAACAAAAACACTTAATTGACAACAAGAAAAGCCTTTTTCATTTATCTCTTTATTTCATGAAATAATTTTAAAGGTCACACAGTCATTTGCATAAAGTTCTTGTTAGTCAACTATTTACAGCTTTCATTTTTGTGTTTAATGGCAGCCATGCGCGATTTCAAAGCACTTTCACTCATTTTGCTCAAAACAACTGCCTTTTTACATACACAACAATATGCCTGTCGACAATCATATTTAAATTCCCTAACTCACTTTGGCCAACCAAGCACGATTAAATGTTATTTTCCCCACCGTAGACTGGTCTATGCTGTGTTCATTTTACTTTTAAATTTTGAATTTCCAGTATTGTGGATACAAGAGTTACGTCCCTTTATCATGAAACTACCCTACTTATGTTATTATATGGAAAACATCAGATAGACGTAACTTTTGTATCCACAAAACATCAGATGGACATAACTTTTGTATCCACAATAATATGATGCAATTTCAAAACAATGTATTTCGATTTTATTTTCAACTAGTTGGGGGCGTCCAGCATTGCCTGGTCATAAAATATGGTTAAATAATTGAGGGGGGGGGGACCCCACGAAAACAGGACTTGGGTGCCATTGGGTGTTGTTAAAAGAAAAAAATGCCACATGATAGACATGCACAAGTTAAGAATTTTAAAAGATAGGAAAGAGAAAAAAGAAAATTCTACATGGTGGGCACGAACTTGCATAACTTAAGTTTGTAAGCAAACGTTATCAATAATGCTACGATAACACAGATGTAATGATATCACAAATTTAGCTTTTTAAAATAAAATCACGAATCGACTGTTTGTGCATGTGTGATTAAGAAACAGCGTCGAAACCAAGGTTTTACCTGACTCCCTCCCCTTACTTCAAACAAAACAACATTTCTACATGAAATAATTGACAAATTTTTTCTAATTTTTCGATATTATGTGTCTGAGAGATCACTCTAATGACACCATGTTCATGCTGCTTCGATGCAGATGACAAAAGTTTTTAGCAGACATACAAACGGCTGAGATTTATGTAATAGATATTTAAAAAATACTTTAATATTTTTATTAATACTCAAATAATTCAATAGTATTTATTTCGATTTTATTTTTAATATTTCGTCACAGATTTTTACTGGACATAAAGAATACGATTTTCAAGAATTTTTCAAGGTAATAATAGAAATAAGGCCTTTTTAAGGCAAAAGTAAAAATTTAAGGACTTTTTCTTGCAAACTGTTTTAAATTTGTCATGTCTATATCTTATACTGATGAAGTAGGAGTTGGTTATAACAAATGGATTACTTTTGATTGCCTCTGACTCTTCACAACAGAATTCTACCTCTCACTGTAAAGGTTTCCAGATTTCAAAAGGCTTTTTAATCTAATAGCTTTTTTCCTCAACTACTAGCTTTTCAACACTTTAACATCATGCAGAAATTTAAATGTAATGTAAACAAACATCTTACTGCACAACTCCCCACTTTAGATGCCTGCCCCATAAATCTGACCCATAATTCACATTTGCCTTGTTGGGGGTGAATCAAAGTCAAAAAAATAGAAAGAAACGCATTTACCTTCAACGGCTGGAATTTACAATCTGACGGCAATGTAATACCAAATGCATTTTTATCCTCATGAAGAAAAAGGCAAACAATCTGCTGACACAATACTTCGGTTTTCCTGAAAAAAGTTTTTCATTAAGATTATCAAATGAAGGATTAGTTTCAATTGAAAGGATTTTTTTAGAATCACATATAAAAAAGAAAAAGAAACCTTGTTTTATTAAAGATCAAATTTTTTTTTGTGGCAAAATAAAGTCTTTTACTAATGTATCACGTGTTAAATTGAAAAAAATTTTTGCAAATACATTTGATGCTCTTCATTGAATACAAGTTCAAGACAATCACAAGTGGCATCATCATATAGTAGAATGGTATCTGCTTGACACCTGCATCACACCATCTCACTATTCTCTATCACAGCATGTATGTCTTCATAAAAAGTGCATTGTGAGTCTTATGTTAGTCATTTGGTGTAGGTTCTGTGCAATCTCCCTACTGAACTACATCACTATAGTGGCATCCACAAAAGAACAATGATAATTTCAGCCTTCAGTGACCAGCAGTGGAGTTGGCCGATAGAGATCCAAAATTTAGCTTCACCTTATAACAAAGATAAAAAACTGGCAATCAAAATGGCTACTGTAAACAAAATTTCAAAAATCTTCAAATTTAATTGGATTATTTGGACTTGGATGTTATTTTTGCAATGTAATTTGCTGTAATTGTCAACCTTCAATAAATTTGTGAATTATTGTTGAGCTCTAGAATTTATACAGAATTTTGAACAAAACACTTTATTTAATCCACGGAGGTAAATTTTTCTTCTCCCATTAGTCACATAAATTTGTAGTGCAATCGATAAATGTGTTGAGTTCAATCAGTTTTAAATGATTATCTTCTGAAGGTTGATTCAATATCTACAAAATAAAATTGAAAATTAATTCATTCTATTAAGATATGGTTGCCAGAACAAGAACAATCTACTTCCATGGATTAAATAAAGCATTCAGTTTGAAATTCCATATAAATTACATAGTTAGACAAAGATAAGCAATTCTGAAAAGAAGCACTTGAAGGTCAGAAGTTATATTGACTAAAATGTTGTGAAAATAACATTGAAAAATAATAGTAGCCCGAATAATACAAATTAATAAAAAAAATGTTGAAACAAATTATTGGTTTATTTTTCACTCAAATTGAAAATCGTTAATTGAAGGTGACTTCACTGTATTTGTGGAAAAGTGGGAAAATCAAAATTAAAAAATGGTGATCAAAATCTAAAAAAATTTTAAATAAAAAATAAATTTAAAAATTTTAATTGGAACTTTTAAGAAGTCAATACAATACTTTCTTTTTAAATAAATATTTATTTAAAATCAACTTAGTTTTTATGATATAATTCTTCATCAGGCATGAAAACAGTTTGCGCTTCTTTTTCTTTCCTTGTGACCTGGTGTTACTGCTTGATGAAGATGTATATTGTCAACATAAAGTTGGTTTAAAATTTTCTAATACAAATTTTATTTTAAAAAAAAATTCTGCATTTTATTGGTTTCTTAACTTACAAATCAATTACATAATATTGAGAAAAAAATCTGATTTAAAAACCTTGTTTAATTTAAAAAATTCAATAAAATAGATAAAAACACTAAAAAATATTTAAAAAATATACTAAAAAGAAGAAATTTAAAAAAGTAAATTTTAAAATAAATAAAAGTTTTTAAATTCACTTGTACTGAGGAAAAGTATTTTTTTTTTATAATGTTCTCTGCTAAACAAATATAAGATGAAGACACTGAAAATGACAACGAAGAATAAAACAAACTCACTTTTGATCCAGTTTAGTTGTAATCTCTCTCAGAATGGTGGCTGCACATTCTATAATGGCAGTTGTTGTCGTCGAACAATTGCTATCCAACAGATGTGGAATGATCAGTTGCAACAAACGAGGCACAAGCCACGTATTGAGATAATCGATGTACGAGACATATTCTTTCTCACAGATAGACGATACAATTTTAACGATTGATTTTAGGACCTCATGGCATAATTCAGTTACCTCTGATCTTTGGTTGATATCATCTGAAAATGAAGAGAAAAGAAATGAATCATTCCTATTATACGAACTAGCAGGTCTACCTGGTATTATTCAGGATATGAACAGCACAAGAGTTCATAAAAAGGGTGTCAAATAAAACATTGATATATTTAACAGATAATACGAAAAAATTCTCACTAATGTTGAATAGATTTTTGTATTTTTTTTGTTATGACTCTAGCAAATGACGCAAGCAAAAGGGGTAGAAAAAATATTTTGTACAAGAAAGTGAATACAAAAAAAGCTGTCAGTATTTACCGACTGTTAAGTTAGTCTTGTATTAAGTCGCAATATTTTTCCACAAGAGTATTAACTCTTGAGGATTTTATAATGATCAGAAGAGTCCATTAAGAGTGAATAGGTAAGTCTCCATAATACCCTGCTCTCAAGCATTTACTCCACAAGGGGAGCTAGTTACTTTTCCTTTTTTGTAATGTTTTTGGTATGACGACCCTATCATTGTATAGTGGGACATCATCATACATAGAAAACTGTTCTGTATTTGTTCGTCTTTATGGTTTTCTCTTTTGTAGCACTAACAAATTTGTCTTTTTTAATATAGTGAGATTGTTAAGCATTAACGCATTTGTTTTTTAATGTTGTGAGTTGAATAAGACAAGATAATAATTTGCTTTTTTTATGTTGTTATTTGATTCTTTTTTGTAATGTCCTTTTTTATTTTCTCTGGAGAATAAAGTTTGGACATTTTATGTATCTTTCTTGCGTATGCGACGCCGGATTTTTCAATCTCCTTTGAACCTCTTTTTAACACTAATCACTTGTTTGTGATCTTTTGCCAACTTTTGTATTGTCAGGTTTTATTTGCTTTTTAATTTAGTTAAAACTCTGCAAGGAATTTCAGAGACTTTTGCAGATACTAATCCTTGTATGAATATCAAGCGTTTGAAATTGTCAGAACTTAGTTCAGCTATTCATATTATTTGGATTCTTTGGACTACTGTTCTTATCTTGAGTGCCATTTTCACAACGTTTCTATCGATGCAACCTTCGACCTTCTTCAGGTGTATCTTGTCAAACTCAGGAAAGTTTTTGTTGAACTTAGAAATGGACAAATTTCAAATGGAACGCTTTATTTACGTCAGCGTTCCATAGCTTTAAGGCTCCCAAAATTTGTACTATAACTGTCCGCAAGGATCTGTGGAGGAGTGGTTAGAATACTTGGAAAAATCAATTGTAAAAGTGATATTCTCTTGAAGGTTTAATTCTCAGTGTGGTCGACTAAAAAATACAATTGAGAATTACTTAGGACTTCTATCCAGTCATGGCTGATGAAACAAGAGCATGCTACCCTTATGAAGTAAATAAAGGGTAATATTCGAAATTCCATCCAAATTCCTGAGTTCAACAAGATACACCTGAAAAAAGAAGGTTACATCAACTGAAACGTTGGGAAAATGACACTCATGATGAGAACGGTAGTCCAATGAATCCAAATAATACGAATAACCAATCCTTATCTAAAAAATTCAGAAATGTTAGTTCAGCTAGTTTAAAATTGCCGCAATGTTTGTTGACTATTTTTGTTAAAATATTTTTTCTCATGTTCTCATCATCTTGGTTAAATTCAGGCATTACCACATTTTATGCAATAACATTTTCGAGCTGGACAATCCTTTTAAGAGTTTTATGGTTCCAGAAAAAGTTAAGTCAAATATATTTTGTGGTAAAATGTAACCCACAAATTTATTGTGTTCTATGGATCCTAGTTTTCAAAGCAATATATGGCCTTTTTTGGAGTTCACTTAATTGGGACAATCAATGTTATAGGCCTTATAAAGAGTAAAGTCTTGTCTTCTGTCCAGAGTGTAAATAAAATAGTCAATGACGTTCCAGACGGCATTTTCTGAGAAAACTGTTACTTTTTTCATTTGTTAAAGTTTTTAGTAATCATTCAATTTTCTCTTGTTGCTCCAGTGACAGACTTTTTTTTTGTTGTTGTTCCAATAGCAGGTTTTGAAATCTTTCTCCCATTTCCTATTGTTATTCCTGAAATCTTTCATTTTTTTTGCTATAAATTCATTTGATATTTCCATGGCTGATTTGAAGTCTTCCATGGTTTCTTATTTTTATTTTTTAAAATGAGGAGGAGAAATAAATATGGCTTTGAACATGTAAAAAATAATTTAAATAAAGTTCTTTTTGTCACAACAAATCTTCTCTTTGGAAGAAAAAAAAAGTAAAACAAACAAAAAAAACTAAGTTTAGTTCAACATCAAACAAAATTAACTTACAGATTTTTCATTTATAAAGTTTTACTCATTGAACCCCTTTTTTTATTTTTATTAAATTGGGGAGATGAATTGAAAGTTCAGTGCAACTTTCAGAGTTGCTTCTTGGTCCTTAAAATGTTTAGTTGTCTGGTTCTATGGTACCAATTCTCTGAATGATCCATTGTTAGTGTTTTTGGAACACTGTCCTGCGTGTTCGAATACTTTGTTGCAAATCGATCTTGTTTGAAGTAGATCGTTTTGAATACCATGTTGTAGCAGTTGCGGAACACTGAGGTATTTCAAATTCGACTTTTCAATGTTTGTTCTCAAATCCTTGTTGCAAGTTGTTGTGGCCCTAGGAAAGGGTCATAAAAGAAGGCGCAAACAACAGAGTTAAGTATAAAAGAATATATTGTACAACAAAGTGAATACAAAGAAATCTTGTCTGTATTTACGGAGTCTCATGTTAAGTCGCAATATGTCCCCAAATGAGCATTAACTGGGTTTTTATAATGGCTAGAAAAGTTCATTATGAGTGAATGGGTAAGTCCTCATAAAAATGCTCGATAATTTTATTACAAATAAAAGCTACATGACTCACCTCTTAATAAATTTTCCAGCCATGTCAAGATTTCAGGTAAAACTAGTTTTGTCATGGAAGGATTTTTACAAACTGATGATAATGTCTCCAACGTTGTAACAACGGATCGCCAACAGCTTTCATTAGTTTTATTTATTATTTCATCTGGGGGGAAAAAAAAAGGAATTTAAATGTTAAAACTGATATTGAATTTGTTTTTTTATCATAAACTTTTACTGAAAAATGAATAACACAAATGAATATTTCACACAAAATGAATAACACAAATGAATATTTCACACAAAATGAATAACACAAATGAATATTTCACACAAAATGAATAACACAAATGAATATTTCACGCAAAATGAATAACACAAATGAATATTTCACACAAAATGAATAACACAAGTGATATTTCACACAAAATGAATAACACAAGTGATATTTCACACAAAATGAATAACACAAATGAATATTTCACACAAAATGAATAACACAAGTGATATTTCACACAAAATGAATAACACAAATGAATATTTCACACAAAATGAATAACACAAATGAATATTTCACACAAAATGAATAACACAAATGAATATTTCACACAAAATGAATAACACAAGTGATATTTCACACAAAATGAATAACACAAGTGATATTTAACACAAAATAAATAACACAAATGAATATTTCACACAAAATGAATAACACAAGTGATATTTCACACAAAATGAATAACACAAGTGATATTTCACACAAAATGAATAACACAAATGAATATTTCACACAAAATGAATAACAAGTGATATTTCACACAAAATGAATAACACAAATGAATATTTCACACAAAATGAATAACACAAATGAATATTTCACACAAAATGAATAACACAAATGAATATTTCACACAAAATGAATAAAACAAGTGATATTTCACACAAAATGAATAACACAAGTGATATTTCACACAAAATGAATAACACAAATGAATATTTCACACAAAATGAATAACACAAGTGATATTTCACACAAAATGAATAACACAAATGAATATTTCACACAAAATGAATAACACAAATGAATATTTCACACAAAATGAATAACACAAATGAATATTTCACACAAAATGAATAACACAAGTGATATTTCACACAAAATGAATAACACAAGTGATATTTAACACAAAATGAATAACACAAATGAATATTTCACACAAAATGAATAACACAAATGAATATTTCACACAAAATGAATAACACAAATGATATTTCACACAAAATGAATAACACAAGTGATATTTAACACAAAATAAATAACACAAATGAATATTTCACACAAAATGAATAACACAAGTGATATTTCACACAAAATGAATAACACAAGTGATATTTCACACAAAATGAATAACACAAATGAATATTTCACACAAAATGAATAACACAAGTGATATTTCACATAAAATGAATAACACAAATGAATATTTCACACAAAATGAATAACACAAATGAATATTTCACACAAAATGAATAACACAAATGAATATTTCACACAAAATGAATAACACAAGTGATATTTCACACAAAATGAATAACACAAGTGATATTTAACACAAAATGAATAACACAAATGAATATTTCACACAAAATGAATAACACAAATGAATATTTCACACAAAATGAATAACACAAATGATATTTCACACAAAATGAATAACACAAGTGATATTTAACACAAAATAAATAACACAAATGAATATTTCACACAAAATGAATAACACAAGTGATATTTCACACAAAATGAATAACACAAGTGATATTTCACACAAAATGAATAACACAAATGAATATTTCACACAAAATGAATAACAAGTGATATTTCACACAAAATGAATAACACAAATGAATATTTCACACAAAATGAATAACACAAATGAATATTTCACACAAAATGAATAACACAAATGAATATTTCACACAAAATGAATAACACAAATGAATATTTCACACAAAATGAATAACACAAATGAATATTTCACACAAAATGAATAAAACAAGTGATATTTCACACAAAATGAATAACACAAGTGATATTTCACACAAAATGAATAACACAAATGAATATTTCACACAAAATGAATAACACAAATGAATATTTCACACAAAATGAATAACACAAATGAATATTTCACACAAAATGAATAACAAGTGATATTTCACACAAAATGAATAACACAAATGAATATTTCACACAAAATGAATAACACAAATGAATATTTCACACAAAATCAATAACACAAATGAATATTTCACCCAAAATGAATAACACAAGTGATATTTCACACAAAATGAATAACACAAATGAATATTTCATACAAAATGAATAAGACAAATGAATATTTCACACAAAATGAATAACACAAATGAATATTTCACACAAAATGAATAACACAAATGAATATTTCACACAAAATGAATAACAAGTGATATTTCACACAAAATGAATAACACAAATGAATATTTCACACAAAATGAATAACACAAGTGATATTTCACACAAAATGAATAACACAAGTGATATTTCACACAAAATGAATAACACAAGTGATATTTCACACAAAATGAATAACAAGTGATATTTCACACAAAATGAATAACAAGTGATATTTCACACAAAATGAATAACAAGTGATATTTCACACAAAATGAATAACAAGTGATATTTCACACAAAATGAATAACAAGTGATATTTCACACAAAATGAATAACAAGTGATATTTCACACAAAATGAATAACAAGTGATATTTCACACAAAATGAATAACAAGTGATATTTCACACAAAATGAATAACACAAATGAATATTTCACACAAAATGAGATTCAACGTATGTGTTTTGTTGTTGTTACAATAGAGTTGACCCATGCATGATGGTCCTGAGCAAAATTACATGAAATGGCAAACCAATTGTAATTCCATTGTCAAAGGTCGACCATGTGTAGTTTTGAGAGGTTAATTAAGTTCTCCTTGATAGTTGTTGTCCATGTCCTTAGCGGTTTACTGACATTTGTGACATTAAGGTAGAGAGGATTAGCTCTCTCTTGGATCAGAGATTTGACGTGTTGGTAGAGATCAGCAATTGCAACATAGATGACATGCAATACAAAATATGCAAGAGAGTCATTATCAATAATTTCCAACGATCAACCTCATAGGTCAGCATTCGTTCAGGATTGAACAAACAACAGACTGGTAGATTCACCTGGTAGATATTGAGATTTCTTGATGTCGCAATAAGGACTGCTGAAAATGCATAAAGCCAGATCTAGCAGTTTCAACTCGATGATTGACTTCAACTGTGTCGTGCTATCTTGATGGAAGCATGGCAACTCAGTAAAAACAGAATATTGAGAAAAACTAAATGGAAAATAGAAAACCACAAGAGAAAATAAAAAACATTTTTGTTTGATTTCCTTTTTTCTTCATTGCAACATTATCAAAATAATTAGAATTTATATTTTTGATACACACAATAGCATTTATACATAAAAGAGATGGAGAAGGAGAGGTGATATTAAGAAAGAAGGGAGGATGACAAGAGTTAGAGTTAAGTGGATGTGGGGAAGGTAAAGTTATGGGAAGGAGAACAGTCATTTTGCAGGTTGTTCTTGACGACTTGCCCAGATATGGGAAAATAGGAGGACAATGAAAGGATATAGAGAATTTGAAATTGTGGCAAGAGTGGGAAAAATAGGACAAATCTCGTTTATTTAAATTGTGGAAAAGAGGAAAGGAAAATCTAAGAAAATTCTCACATTTGGTTTAAAAATGTGCATATGGGCCAAAAGTAACGTCGGATTTAGTTGATATTATAGAAGAAAAATTCTAATGGGCTTCTTTAATTTTCTAATAATCAAAAATGAAATAAACAATGTTGATACAGTGGTTTTGGCACTATCACCAAAATTAAGCTGGTCAGTACCAGACAAGAATACCAATTGTTGTTTGTGGGAGGAAGGCAACACCTCCTTGCAAAAAATAATGTTATTATTTCCATTAGTCAGTATATTGATAAGACTTGGGACTTGTGAATTTAATATTCAAGAAACTCACACTGTAAAGTCAGCTAAACATGCCTATGACGAATGCCATTCCAGGTATCAAGCATTATTATATTAATCTATATATATAAAAGCGAAAATGTGTGTATGTATGTTCGCTTTTTGTGTATGTCTACAAAAGGCTTCTTTTAGAGAAGCGATCGCTCGGTTCACAACTTCTTAAAACTTTTTTTTTTATATCATCTATAAATTGTAATATCTCAGAGTTAACTACGGAGCTTGCCTGTCTATTTAATTTTATTGATTTTCAAACATTAATTATTCGACATGTTCCGATCGGCACGCGTTACATTCGGTTTTCGGTATAAAAAAAACGAAACTCAACTAATTACTGGCCGAAAGCCAGTGGTCTCTAGAGAGCTAAGTAACGTTTGGTCAATGTCGACTTCGTCATGTCAGACGGTAGCTTTCATTTTGAGACGAGACACTCCCCCTAATAAACAGGGAGCGGGTTTTTAAAAACAAACAAACCAATTTATTGACCTCATTAAAAACTGTCCCGCAGAAAATGCTAACTGCTGAATAGCTATCGCCGTCACATCAATAACTCGTCAAAAACGCGCACCTGTTTTTTTTTCACATTTTACTATGCGCGTCAAGGCTTCGTTTTTTTTTCACACACACACCTACAAACACCCGGGCAACACCGGGTACTCCTCGCTAGTCTGTGTCTAAAATGCTGTTGTTTTCTTTAGCAATCTTTTTTGTTAGAATTGGCATAATTTTAAAAACATTATACAAGCATTTATTTTTTTTTAAAAATGTACAATCTCATTTGAACAGTTAAATTTTTTTTTTTTAATTTAGATAAAAAATTTGTTTCATTACATTTGATTTCTTTGATTGGCATTACTTTGGACATCAAATATAAGTATCAGTTGGTGACCAGTGAGAAAAGTGTTTCACTACGCTAACTTAGCCACACTTTATTAGGTCTGTGCCATAGTGACATGAGATTAGGATTCTTGAGTGTTGGTGAGGCTTGTCAGAAAATATTTCATTTATATTATCAAGAAATCAGAATTTCCCTCCTAAATAAATAAATAATAATAAATTTGCAAAATCAATGAGAAATAAAATCCAATAACATCATAGGAGATCAAAGTAATTATGGATGAGTAAAATCTGGAAATTTCATGATAGACGTTAAATTTATCAATTCATCATGTATATTGTTTTCTTGTTATTTTTAATTCTTTAAAACACTATTAATTTAATCTTAACCGATTCAGTAATAGATGCCACGTTTTAAACTAAATAAAATGAATGAGAAGTAAAAGGTGGCTTTCAAGCACAAATTGATGTTTATTGTTGCACTCTTCAAGAGAAATGAATGACCACCTAAATTCAAAGATTGACTAAACTGTTGTGAGACCTGTTACTTTGTTCAGCTCTAAGTGCTTAACGGACACAAAAAAGATTGAATAAAGCATTCCCTTTATGAGAACCAAAATGCTCTCCTAGATGTCTGAAATTACACTGCTGGACCACATCTACAATGATATCTGCATTACACTGATGGCAAGCTGAGAGAATGGCAGCCCAGATGGTTTGCACATGTGCCGAGGGTCAACTTCAACACAATCATTAAACTTTAAATTAGAAGCCACATGGAAACAATTGAGAGGAAAGGTGCACAAAATCACTATAAACCCAGCTTTCATCCGGATCAAGCTGTCCATCATTGCGGACTCCATTAATACAATAGAACTAAAACTCTTTTTCACCCTTGAATACTCGTGAATTACTTTTCTCCATATGTATAACTATCATGTGTATTTCAACTCTCTATGCTATGTCTGCTGCTGAATTACAATGATTGTATAAAGTGTGAATATATATATACATATATAATAGATAATATTGTGTTCGGAATTTTTGAGATGAGGATTGATAATTTGAATTATTTAGATTACTAATCTGTTCTTGATTGCTATATTAAATTTATTCATGGATATCTTTTTGATCTTGTTAATCTTCACTTGATATTGTTTAGAAGTGTTGGATCACTACTAATATATATTGCTGGTGTGCTATTATATATTTTAATAATTGTATTTAATTTTATACTAATTTATGTGGCTAAAAAGATTCAGAGTTGAAGAAGGTAGTTATATCAAAACATAATTTTAACAATGAAGATGAGAATAGTAATCCGATTCGAAATATTTTAGATTTCCAATTTTAAAGTATTCTTTTATATCCATTGCTTTGTTGCAAAATGGTGAGATTCCTGCTTTTGAAAAGTGTACCTTCTCATATAATCCAATATCCTGACTTTAAAATTTGTCTTTTTAAAAAAAATCTAACTTACCTTTTTTCAATGATTTGTATAATTGAGGTAAAACATTTTCTTTCACAATCTCAGGCGAAGTAGAAGACATATTCGAGAGGACAGTTATACATTGGTATCTGAAAAGTGACAAGAATTAGAAAACATTACTTTTGTAATTTTGAGGATTTTTATTTGTATTTGTTCCTCTCATCTAGGATATTATTAACATTAATATTATGAATCCGATACATTTTGGATGCAGATGTGAATCCGATGGTGCAATGGATAAACTGCAAAGAAATAATTACTTTTAAGTGGTGATGTGAGGGATAAGTGGTAACAACTAGCATTTACAACTTATGATTTAAAATTTTCGTTTCAAGTACAAACTTCGTAAAGTGATAGTGAGCTGATAAAATCAAAGTGTGTGGGTGTATGTATGTATTTGTATGTATGTGTATACATATGTGTGTGTGTGTGTGTGTAAATATAGTAAGTTATGAAAATATGGCAATTGCCATATATTTTCATAACTAGCTCTACCTATGTATTGAGCAGTGTTGAAGTAAATACTTAAAATTAATGCATAAAATTATAGCTTTGTATATTAATTTGTGATTAAATGTAGTAATTTATATGACATTATATATATGCCATACACATATAGTACTGTTTCGCTGTTTCACAGCTCATCAGTGCGGCTAGACAAGCAACTACCTCAAGCCAGGATCGAAACCTGATCGCCCTAACGACAGTCGGAGTTTCTAACCGTTGCATTATATGACTGCTGCTTAGCAGGCAGTGAATTAACAATGTTTTGACATTGTCCAAATATCTAAGCTCAATTTGTTTACACAAACAGCGTTGCTTCATACGCTAATGCTAAGTTGTATATCACTTATGTGTATGTGTAAGATAAAAACTCTACTTCTCAGCATCCAGAGCCAATATAAGACACAAATCTTGCACACACAAAGGGCTCAATATCTTTTCAAACAGAACTTCATAACAATAATAAATAATTACAAGACATGTTATTGCAGTTTCATGGTAAATCTGATGGTCAGAAGTTTATCCTTATCCAATGTCTGTATATATTTTAATGCAAAATATAGAACATTTAACATTTTAACAATTGGATCTACCATGAAACTGCAGTAAAATGTTAGTGTAAGCCTCATGTAGCTATCTATTATTGTTATAGATAAACCATCATGTTAATTCATATATTATATTCATATGTTTGAGCAAAGTTTTATTTAAGAAAATCTATAATTTTGAATAGTAGCTTTACGGACAAAAAAGGGGTAGAGAAGTTCCAAAAAATTGAGTTTTGTGTTTACCTGAGTGTTTCATCTTTGCTTTCAAGGAGAACAAGGATATGTTCAGTTATTAGAAGTATGTTGGCATTGCTAAGGACGTTGTGATAGTCAAGGAGAGAATCAAGACATCTGACGACAGTTTGGCAAAGAGGGACACTGGTGTTACTCAATGAAGAGATGAGCATCGTTAAGATTTCCTCATGATGTTTAAATAATGGAGAGTACACTGAGGAAGAAAATGAATTTCAATAATCATTTGAGAAAAGGAGAAATAGAGACACACATGTTCATGCAAATTTTCAATATCCATTATTAACGTTCATTTTTAAGGACTTCTGCAGACAAAATTCAAGTTTTAAAAACAAAATTTGACATATAAAGAATGATATAATAAACCAAAAAACTAATATTTTAATTAAAGAATATTTTAATAATATTTATTTCGATTTTGAATTTCAGTTCAGCTACAAGTATATAGACAACATTGGGTAGTTTTATGATAAATCAGAAATAATATGATGCAATTTCAGAAGAATGTATTTATTTCTATTTTATTTTTAATAGTTAAAAATATTTTACTAGGATTTTAATTTTAAAAATGTTTAATAATATTTTGATTTTATTTAATACTCCAACACAAATTTTTACTGAATAAATACCATTTTTAAGCCCTTTTCAAGACATTTTCCATATTTTCAAGGCTTTTTTAAGGTAATAATAGAAATAAGGTCTGTTCAAACTTTGACAATGTTATCATTAATAAATAAAAAGCATTAAAAGCTTTTCATGGAAATTGGAACATTATTTTTTTAAATAGATAATGTAGATCATTGTGAGTTAGGTATAATTTGAACTATGTAGTGAGATCATAAAATTAAAGAAAGTGACTGATGTATTTGCGTACTTTAACATAAAAAACCAACTATGGACAATTTACAGGAGAGAGAAAGAGAGAAAAGATATATAGAGAGAATAATACTTACTGGGTTTTGCAATTGAGGCAGATTTTGTGGCAAGAATGAAACCATGGAAACAACTGAGAATAAGTCCTTTTTGATTTGTCTGAAATTAAAATTTTTTTTTATTTTGTGTTAAAAAAAAAATTTTTTTTTAAATACATTAAAAATGTTCCCAGCACTTAATTAAATGACATTGTAAAATGCTGATTGGCAATATTAAATTGGGATCCTTTGTAGTGTCATCCCTTCTTCAAGTCATAGTATTGACCTTTTTGATTTATAACTCCAGTTGCTGCTTGGAGCCACCTGCATACTGGCAGATGTCCAATCAGTTTCCTACACAGGGAAAAAATAGTATGACATGTCACAACCTTTGAGACTATGTTTCCATTGCAAAGTGCCACGCTCCCCCTAGACTTCCAATCCCAGCATGCCATCTACAGTCTGGATCCTTTCTTTCTAGTATAAACCAAAGAAAATGCTGCTTTACTCGCTCCGCTGATGCCACATTGTTGTTGATGTATACATCATCTATGTAATCTGTCCCGACCTACATCACCCCAAATCCCATCCTAGTCAGCATCTCTGTCCTTTCACCACCATGGATTGGAACAGCCATAAATAGTGCACATGCACCTGAAGATAGGTTTTTCTCAAGTCCAACACAGACACATTGGCCCCCTTCCTACATCAATCTCAGTTTTTTATGAGCACACATTAGCATGTGTTGTTTAATTCATGGTAATATCCATAACAAAGTGACACTTTTTTTGTTATGCTGAACAATTGCCATTAGCAGAATAAATCTCATAGGAGACTGAGCTCTTTTTCTGTGTATGGTTATCAGCCATCAGTTGCAAATCCAAGTTTGCAATTCACAATTATAGTCGATTTGAATGTGTTCAGGCACAGTGTATGCAGGTATCTGATTGATCAGCTGCTTTGGCGGCCACTCATCTGACTACTTCCATGTCGAAATACAATGTTTCTTAGTCAAATACGACACCAAAGTTGGATTGTTCTATTTTCATTTTGACAGCAATACCGACACTATAAATTTTGTTCATGAAATTGTCTCACCATGCTCATCTATATGAACCCCGCTCAACAGGTGGAAGAGATCAAACCCCAATAGATCTCCATCCATGGTCAGCGTCTTTGTCACCACAATGATCCTCTTCTCCACCTGCAGATTAAACTTGGTTGCTCCCCTGCTCATTATGCTCTTTCTGTGAATGATCAGCACCTCTGTCTTGCATCCATTCAGTGGACCATAAACCAAACTTCTTACAACAGACTATGTGCGCTGAGTCACTCAATGCGTCACACATCACTTTGTTGATACATGTTGACGTATCACTAACAGGTTGGTTTTCATTTTATTTAGAGTGAGAGTAGCATTTACATCTCATCAGTCTCCATTTTCCGGACATTTTGAAGTGATGTGGCTCTCCATCTGGCATCTGTAACATCAGATGGTTGGCTTATGGCGCTATTTCCGTCATTTAGACCGGCAGTGTTTAGTCAGATGACTAGGCCCTGAGAAATTAAAACAATGCAACAAGTTCTCTGAATAGAAGATTTGGTGGAGACATTGTTTCTGAGACTTATAAATCGATGGTGGATTGCCTGCATATACTCTGGCTGGGGACTCCTCCAAACAGACTGGAGAGTTTTGTCAATGCAACATAGAACTCATCTACCGACTTATTCGAGTGAAAGTGTGTCTCAAAAACTGCTTGTATGCCTCGCACGGGTCAATTAGCAATACACATGAAAAAATTTAAAATGGTTTAAAATATCTTAATAATGGCATACATAGAAAGAGTTTGATGATCTAAGAAAGAATATTTTCAAATTTTTTAAATCTGACCAAAAATAAGATATGACTATTTTGTGCCTTGCACATTTGGATATTTATCTTTAAGACGATATGCGTTTTGTTAGATTTTTTTACGCTGCTTTTACAGAAAAAATGCTATATCTTTGTTAAAGCAAGATTAAGCAATGAAATTTGTCATATAGGTGTACTTTTGTGCAAGGAATCCAAATATGACACTGAAAATCTCCAGAAATTAATGGTTTCCAAGTAAATGTTGTAATACCATAAAAATTCAATATATGCATAAAAAAAAGTTAGAACTCGACATTGAATTGTAATGCATTCTATGTACAAGAAATTGAAACCAAATACTAGGACTGTCAGAAATGAATATATTGCAAGATTTCTTTGGCATTATTGTAGACTATGTATGCCTGCTAAATCGCCCCCATTTGCCTCTCCAAAATGTGATTCGCTTCTTTATTAGACTTGTGTCTATAACTCCACCTAATACTTCTATAGTTTTCTTCCTAAATGTCAGCGATTTGGTTTCAGACAAAGAAAAAAAAACAGACAAATTTATTTAAAACCTCGATAAGTGAGATTGATGTTTTTTCTAATTGTTTCCAAATTTCATGACAAAATTCCTCATAGGGGAGTGGTACAAAGCTTATAAAAACTGCAGAGGTCGAAAGAAAAATCTGACGCAAAATAGCTGTCTCATAGAGATAACATTTTTATATTACTTTCCTAAAATCTCTTTGAATATACATAGATTATTATTTATTAAAACATGTGAAAGGATAGTTATTTCCAAATAAAATAGTGGTATTTTGAAGATGTAAAGTGCTTTAGTGTCTGAAATATGATCATTTTAGTAAAACTACCTTAAAATCTTGAAATATCCCAACCATTTTGATGGTCAGTGGGCATTACTAGGTCAAGCGCAAAGGCCCTGCATAGTGTACCTTTTATCCAAATCACATTGGTCTTATCTGCATCCGATAGTTGCTGGTAGATATTGAAGGCCCCTCCGAGTAGTTGCAAAGGGATTACTTGTTCGACCCCTGTCAACTCCTGAGAGTTTGCAAATAAAATCCACTCTCTCCAACCAGTGTACAATAGATGTTGCTCTGTCATATTCCACTACGAGTTTTAGATTGAACCTTCCTTCAGTCATAATGCCAAAATAACTTATGTTTGAATTTTTATCTTCCACTTCTTCACCCTCTCCTTTTGAAATGAATGATGCGCAAAAATCAGTCTGATTCTGAAACAAATAATGGCCACACAAGAAAATTCGTTTTTTTAATGCCGCTGAGGCCCACACTTATGCAAATGAGTACAGGTTTCGCTTTCAGTCTAGTCGTGTACATGCAGTGCCATTTCTGCATAGTCATAGTCTCAAATGCAGAACAGAGGATTTCCATGTTATGGCCATTTGAAAGAATTGGAGGGCTTAAAGTTAGATATAGAACATTTGAGATAACAAGTAGGTGGGGAAATGTCAAGGAAAACATGGGAAAAAATGGTAAAGAAGAATTTGTGAGAAATAAATGAAAAAAAGAACAAAGGTGAGTTTAGAAATCAATTTTCTAAAATTGTAAAAAAAAATGTACTTAAAAAAAATATTTTTCATGACAAATTCATTGCAAAAAAGCATAAAAAATTTGAGAATGACAATATAAAAATAAGAATATAAAGATGAGAATATAAAAATGAATAAAAAGAGTTTAAGTTTCACCTGTGTAGTTTCTTTGTACATTTGAAGAAGTTTAGGAAGAGTCGATTCAAGTACATAAGATCCAGCTGGTGTGGAGGCAGATGCCGTACAATGCAAAAGTTGACAGTGGCCTGTAAATTGGTTTTCATATTCGTAATTAAGTGGGCAAGCTGCAAGAAAAAATGATTTTTATTTTGACAAAAAGTTTTGGCTAAAAAAAAAAAATAAATAAAGTAAAAAAGTTTGTAGTCTCATATTTTGCATGGTCTCCTAAGCATTGCATTGCATTGCTGATTATTTATTTTACAAGTACATTCCACAGAATTGCTGCTGATGAACTTATTGCACTTGTACCCCTCAATAAAAATCCACAACAGCAAAATCTCATTGTCTCTTATTTCCGCAAATCTTTGGTATTCTTGTGATCATACAAGATTTAAATGTAATGCGAACAAACATCATGCTCTCCATCCAGCTTGCCTCTTTCTATATAAATCTGGCTCCTATCACAGCAGTAACATTTATGCTTCAGTAGCAATATGCCTTGTTTGGAACAAACAAGAGACAGGGAAGTAGATGTTTTTTTTTGTTTTGAGTGGCCAAAAGTTTTTAATTTTATGATATTTTAAAAAACAACAGCAAGTTGAAATTTTACTCCTTTTTGAGGACAAGGAAGTATATATATTTCGGCTTTGAGCAGCTGAAAAATCATTGATTTTGTGAAACAAAAATAAAAATGTGATTGAAATTTTATTCCCCTTTAAAAACAAGGAAGTAAATATCTAATATATGCGGTTCTGGGTAGGATCTTTGGTCATTGGCAGCTGCATTCATTCATGGGTGGCCAAACGCATCTGATAAGTTATGCCTTTAATCTTTTATGTGTAACACCAAGCATCATATTCCAGTATACTGCCACAGTTAGCAGACCAAACTTTGTGAGAGGATAATGTTTATACAGTATCACTAAGGACACAAGTCTAATGATGAAAACAGTGACTGAAACCTACGTTCCAGATCTTAATCTGTGGTGATTTGTCACTCCACCCAATACTTCTACAGTTTTCTTCCTAAATGTCAGTGATTTGGTTTTAGACTAACGAGGTGTTGTTTAAAACATTTTATAATATAATAACAGTCAAATTCAAGCAATGAGCAACTGCGGATCTGGCAATGGATTACTTTGATTCATGCTTTGCAGGATTTCTTCGATGCCAACGACAACACAAGAAAACAGTTTTTTTCTTGTTAATTTTCCCTACTATGTTTCACTATTTAAATGAATATATTTTGATTCATTTCTTTCCTGACATTATTTACTCTGGCAAAAAAAGGTGGTAGAGTAAAGACAGGCCTTTGAATCGCGAGTGAACATAAACACAACCGAAACCATAATATTTTAAATAATATTTGAAAATTGATAGTTTACTAAATAAAAAACTTAAAATACTTTACAAATTATCCTTTTTGAAAAGTACTATAGCTTTCCAATCAAATGAGTAAAATCCATTTTTCTGTAGATCTGCTTCCACTTATTTCAGTCTGCTCCATTAAAGTTATTCAAATAATAAGCTCCATTATAACTGATACACCATTCCACACTAAGATGTACAAAAACATTCTCATCCATTATTTTGTCACCAAAAATGACAAGAAAAGGTAATTTTTTTAAGTGAAAAAAAAAAAAAAAAAAAAAAAAGAAACCTGTTTTGTAATCTTACTGTTTTTAGTTCATCAAAGGAGTGGTATTGTTAGTAAAGATAAGATAAATTATTTTATAAATGAGTGAGTGTGTTTGCTTAATGGCATTTCAACCTCTAGGGGTCATTTAATGCCAAGAAAAGGTTTATTGGCATAGAAAATGCTTTAAATTTTCCAAAATATTTGTTTTCAAATGTAAAGAGTTTTTTATTTTTTTTTTATTTTTAGAGTAAAATGTTACTAGATTAGTTTACAGGAGTTTAAATAAATTTGTTTCTTTTAAATATTGTAAAATTTGTTGAGGCTCCACTTCTTGGAATACTTTTTCAATACTTGCTGTTTCGAAATATTTCTTCCGGATGTGTTTGTGTCTTTTACACTGTCAGTAAATGTTTGATGATTATTCATTGGTTATTATTGTTTGATGGTTATTCATTGGTTATTATTGTTTGATGGTTATTCATTAGTTATTATTGCTATTTATTGTTTATTATTGTTTGGTTGTTATTTGTTGTTCATTATTGTTTGTTATTTGTTGTTCATTATTGGGTGTTTATTTTATAAATGAGAGATTTTTTTTCTGTATTAGTTGTGTTAGAAAAACGATTAAAAATTATTTTTAAAGATAAGTATATAAGTAAATACCTTTTAAAATGCAGTCTATGAATGGTATCAAAGATGGGTAAGAACCGTCCTGAAAATAGAAAAATAAATTATGGTTTAAATTTTAAAAAAAGACAGATTAAATAAAAATGTAAAAACATAATACAAGTGCATGTTTTCCCAATTTTAATAAATGAAAAATAATAAAAATTATGTTATGTAGCAGTATGTCAAAAATTTAGACATTACTCATTTGAAAATGAATTGTTCACAAATTGAATATTAAATCAAACAGATCTCAGAAGATTATATTTGGGCAGCATAATGAGAGGTGTGCAGAATGGGAGTGTTAGTATGGTCACATTATAAAGATGGATGAAATTTCCGTCAGGTTACTAGATGTAGACTAATTGAAACTGGAGGATCAGTTGTAAGGAGAAGGCCAGGAAAAACCTGTGATAATGGACTTGAGAGATTAGCTTGAAAATAATTGTAAAAACAATTGAAATTGCTTTCACAATAATTTCAGAAAGAGCTTGATGATCTATGAAAATATCTTTTTAAATCTTTTAAATCTAAAAATAAAGATGTTATGACTATTTTTATGCCTCACAAAAGGTTGGACATATTTTCCCTCTTAAATGTTACACCTTTTTTAAATCACAAGATGAAGCAATAAAATTTGCATACGAGTGTATTTTTATGCAAGAAATCAGAATATGCCACAGAAAATCTCCAGAAAGTAATGGTTTTGAAATAATCTGCAGTAAATGCACATAAATATGTTGCAATTCCTTAAAAATTCCATGTATCCATTAAAATGATTTCTCCACGTAACAAAACCAATGATTATTAAATTATTCTCTTGAAGATACCGAGAACATTTACTAAAATATCTGTATTAATAAAATTGTCACCACTTCTTGTATAGCTGTGTTTCTTGCAATTATGTGACTTGCATTTTTTAATATGGATTTATTAGTTATGAAAATATAAAATCCCAATAGCATAATGTACTCTTTTAGTACAACTTTAAAAGTCATATTTAAAAAAAAATTATCGTAATGCAATGAAGTTTGCTATTATATAAAATAAAGAGAGTTTAGTATTCAGTGTCTTCTCACTTTTACTCCAAAAATAATTATGTGCTCGGTTTACACCTCTCTGCATTTGTCATGTAATTAGCACTCACACTATATTAATTCAATACCTGTGACTCTTAGCTTCATTATTTATAAATTTAAGAGTTTCAAACAAAAAAATTATTTATGTGATTTAAATGTCAACATCTCATAACACTTATGATCAATTATAATACAAAAATTTTTTCTTTTAAAATGAAATATCTCTTCATCGATAATTATCTTTCGTAAATCTTTTCTTACAAAAATTTAAGAGAAAAGACAAAGGAAGAGAGAGGAGCAAAAAATAAAAAATAAAGAATAAAAAACTGAGCAAGTAATAAACAGATGAAATGCAATAATTTTTTCTTACTTCTTCCACTTGCAAAGAAAATGCAGAGACTATTCCAGTTAAAGCTTCTAAAGATGACTCTTGCAGCTCTGACACACCAGACATGTACTAGAAATAACAATGAAAATAGATTTTTCAGGGTTTGGAATCAAAAAAGAACATGAAATTTCTCGGATCAAAAGAATATGAAATTTGATTTTATATAACATAGAAATATTACAAAAGAAAAAAATCATACAAAATTAACCTTTCTGCTGGCAACATTCTTGCATAGAGGACATTTGGATCAAGTACCAACTCAAGATCGTTCCTGTCTTTCCTTCAAACCACCTAAGAAGGTTCAAGCATGCAGCTCATTGTTTAGAGGGAGAGCTTATTTATGAGATTCTTCTTTCCCTATTTTATTTAATTAGTGCAAACATGCTGGTAGGTAGCTGAATATCAATCAGGACTGCAAGTAGTTTGTATTTGACCATAAAATCAGGATTGGCTGGCCAAATCATGTAATCTAACTCAGGATCAGTGAAAGTGAGCTGCGATGGTCAGAGACCCTGTACTTCTTTAGAGAAAGCTGGTTCAACCCAACTAGAGTGATAGCTATTACAAATACAACCAAATGAAAATAATTCAAGTTTTTTTGAAATCTTAGATTAAAAAAATATATTTATGAACAAAAAATTCAGTCATCATGCTATATGTTACAATTTGCTTTGAAACATTTTAAAAGACATTTCTAAGAATTCAATTAATTAAAAACGAGTTTATAATTGTGAAAATAAACTCACAAAGACATGCAGGCAGAAACAAAAATACAAAGAACAAAAATATTGATATTATGTTCTTAATTTTTTCAACAATGTTCCCATATGAGAACATACATTTCCAGAATGTGAGTATGGTAGAAGTATTAAAATTATTTTTATTTGAGCATATACATATTACATAGAAAAATGCAAGCATGAAAAGTAATATTGTTAAAAGTAAACTTAGAAAAGTAAAAGGACTAGTTGTTAAAACTGGAAAAAGACAAGAAATTCTAGTAAAAAAATATAATAAATTTATAACTTAAAATATTGCAGCATTAAGAATGTTTTAAAAAATTCAATTTAGCATTATATATAAATTCTTAATGCTGCAATATTGTAAGTTATAAATTTATTATATTTTTTTTACTAGAATATCTTGTCTCTTTCTTTTCCAGTTTTACCAACTAGTTTTTTTTTTTTTTACACAGGCATCACCACATTATCAAGGCCAAGAGGCCATGCAAGGATAAGGGTTAAAGAGTGTACAGTAGAAATTGGAAAATATAGTAATCATTAGTAATGAAAATTCTGTAAATTTGTTAACTCATATGGAACGGCTCATCAAGAACTTATTTACGTTAGACTTGAAGACAACCATATTGTACTCAGCCAGAAAGCAGGAAAACGGAAGACAATTCCACAGGCGTGCAGTTCTAAGAAAGAAGCTTTGTTCATGGAATCTACGTTTAGGTTTAGGCACTGATAAAGAGTGGGGGGAATTATTGATAGTGCTTTCAGCTAGACGAGTGTTTCTTGTGAAAGTTTGGCGAGGGGGGACCATAGATTGGAGCTCAGCCGAGCACTTGCCATGAAAATAACAATAAAACAGAGACAAACTTGCAACATTTCTTCTGTGAGATAGAGGTTGCAGAGAAGAGAAAAAGACATCCCCTACGAGGCTACAAAGTCTATTTTGAACTCTATCAAGGCAGGATAAGTCCTTTCTAGCAGCTCCTGTCCAGATGTGGCAACAGTACTCCATCCTTGGATGTACCTGGCTCTTATATAGATAGAGAATTGCATCGTGCTCAAGATCAGAGGAGAGAGAATCAGAGAGAACTTGGTCGTTTACTGTCTTAGATGTGCTATCATAAATGGTAGTGTCATCAGCATAAATGTCTACAAATGATGTAAGGATGTGATTTGGAAGATCATTAATGTAGATCAGGAAAAGAGTTGGGCCCAGGATGGACCCCTGAGGGACACCAGCATTAATACTGTGAGCTTCTGATTTTTGCCCCTCTTATGAACCTACCAGAAAGAAATGATTTAATAATTGAGAAGACATTTCCAGCTATACCATAGCTAGAGATCTTGTGAAGTAAACCTTTATGCCGTACCCTATCAAAGGCCTTAGATATGTCAAGAGCAATTGTCCTAGAAAGGTTGCCTCCACCGAGAGATTTGCTAATCCTATGAGATATAACTGTAAGCACATCTGCTGTAGATCTAGCATAACGGAAACCATATTGAGTGTCACTAAGAAGGTTATTTTTGTTGAGATGGTTGATTACTTCTGTATTTAACACAGATTCCAGCAACTTACTCATGACGCACAGGAGTCTTATTGGCCTGTACTGAGAGGGGATGACCTGAATTTTTAATTACAGGGCATATTGATGAGATTTTCCAGGGTGATGGGAAGATATTCTCCTAAGACAATGTTTAAACAGTTTTGTAAGTATGTGCACTAGTTCTGGTTGAAGTTTTTTGAGTAATTGGAATACTGTCAGGGCCAGTTGCTTTACTGGAATCAAGGTTTTTGATTAGCTTGGCAACATCATGTACAGATATATGTATATCACATAGCATGTTTTCTGATACAGGAGGAAATATTGGGGGTTGGCGGCCTTGGTCGCAAAGGGTAGAATTAGCTGCAAAGTTCTTGACAAAGAGTTTGGCTTTGTCTGATGCTGACGAGACTACCTTGGGTCCATTGATGATAGTTGGGACACGCCTCTGTTCAGGATTCTGTTTGCTATCTGCCAAAACTGGTGAGAACCAAGCCACTGCTCAGCTACTTTAGACTTGACGGATTGAGCATACAACTCTCTCGCGTTCTTTATTACTTTCTTAGAATGGTTGCTGGCAGTCCTGAAAGCGGCTTTAGTTTCCATACATCTATTAAGTTGGAAGCAGTGGAAAAAGTGATTTCTGTGCGCAATGGTAGCAGCACATTCTGGAGAGAAACATGGCTGGCTGTTAGGTTTTTGCTGGAACTTTTTCGAGGGTATGAAACGGTCTATACCTACAATTATCCATTCCGTCAGGTCTGATACCATAGAGGACACATCCTTTTTAAACATGGAACGCAGAGGTAGATCCAATATAAATGAAGCTATCCCAGTCAGCCTTAGTGTATCGATATACTGTACGATGGAGAGGTACGTCTGGGGACTTATTATATTTCATTTTTATCTTAATTGATACAACAGAGTGGTCAGAAGATCCAAGAGGAGACAGAACAGAAATTGAACATAGTTCAGGGCAAGTTGTGAGAAAAAGGTCTAGTAGGCTCGCATACTGGCCGTCATTGTCAGGCACACGGGTGGGTTCCTGAACAATCTGAGTGAGGTCATAGGCAATGGAGAAATCATGACAGAACCTCCCCTCATCATCGGTCTTGTTTGAGTGGGTCAACCATTCGACGTTGTGAACATTGAAGTCTCCACATACGTGAATGTTAGCTGAAGGATAAGCAGATAGGACTTGGTCAATTTTCTCAGATATGCTTTTAAAGATAGTAACTCCGCTGTTGTGTGTGGGGGGGCGATAGAGAGTAAATATAAATGCAGTAGTGTGAGCTAATGCAACCCGGAAGGACATATAGGGTAAGTTAGGATCTTCTCTGGAGATGTCCCAACCACATGGAAAGCCACCTTTAATATAGGCACATATTCCATGCCCATGGCGATCTTGGGGTCAAATGATTTAGAAGTTAGAGTAACCTTTAATTGCAAACTCTTCTAGGGAAATAGCCTGTCCAATGCCAGTTTCGCTTAAAAATAAAAGGTCTAGTTTAGTCTTCTGTAATTGAGTTTCAACCTCTGGAAGGTTAGAACGTAGACCCCTGATGTTGGAGAAGGAGACATGGTAGTAGGGGTCTACGTTGGAAGTTGGAGAACCGGGTTTAATCGTGTATTTTTTTCTTGAAACTTATGATGGAATTTTGGAATTTTGGAATTTGTGGACTAGGTCGTCAGATTTACTTAGAGCAGGACAGAGAGGGGAAACTAAGAGAGAAAAAGAAACGTAGAATTTTTTTTTTTTTTGTAGAATATAATAAGGTAAAGCCGTAACAATTACCCACTAATATGGCATCGAGAGGCCCCACCAGAAGCTACTGCATGGTCCAGAATCCATTCATCAAATGGCAATACAGCAGCCCCAGTACTTTGCACCTGCTGATAGGACAGCCTCCTTAGTGGTTAATCCAAGGTTGCGGATAACGTCAGCCCAGATAAAATGTTTACCTCCAGCACCTTACTAGTGACATGGCTACAAGGATAGACATAGAAACAGAAAATTTCCGCCATCTCTGCCAACTGTTCGCGCAAAATACTGCCAATCTAGAAAACAGCTTTTTCTTCTCCCTAAGGGACAAATAAGAGTAACGGGAGCTGCCGATAACGCATCCACAATGCGTTTTCTACTCTCCATTAAAAAATAAAATAAAAAAAAACTATTAAGTATTATACTTAATAAAAGTCCAACGGACATGTTTAAGGGAAAGTATGGTGATAGATTCCCTTCTCACGAACTAAAAATGAATAGAATTACGTAATCTATTTTTGCAATAAACTTGGTAGATAAATAAACATTTATGGACGAGAAAAAAGCTAGCATTTAATAAAACAGAAATACATAAATCAAATACTGAAATAAAATGTAGTTATTAATATTTGAATCTAAAAATAAAAAGTATGATTAATATAGAAGTCACTTATCTTGAAAAAACACTTCCATCTCCAAAATGCAAACTTTAGAAAAGAATTTAAGTTTTAATAACAACAGCGTTCAAAAGACTTTTTTTTGTTTTAAATTAACCGTTAAAAGAAAAGCGTGATCTTATTCTGGACTTTTGCTAGTTACGTTTTAAGAAACTTGCAATATAAAAGAAAAGCGGGGGAGGGGGGGGGGTCCTTCCGAATCGGTTGGAAGCTCTTCTGGCTGAATGTCTATCGGAAGACGAGTCGGGGCTTAAAATAAGAAACTCCTACGGTTGAATGTTCATCGGAAAACAAATCGAGGCTTAAAACACAAGCTCCTCAGACTGAATGTTCACAGGAAGACTAGTTGGAACTTGAAACACAAGAGGTTCCTCTGGTTGAATGTTGGAGAAGTTGCTATGATAACTAACAGCCAATCAAAAGAAACCGTCTCTCCATTCCTTAGATTCTGAGAACTTTTAAACACCAGTAATTTTATTATTATTTAAAAAATTTTTTTCCAAAATATAGCTGAGAATGTGACCTATGTAACTGTAAAAATTGTTTGAAATTTGGTTGCAAAATGAGCGAGCGGTGAAGCTTTAAAGCAGTTCTAAATGAGTAAAACTAACACTTAACCATATATTCAAACAGTGTATTGTTTGAATGATAAACAGTTTAAAATATTAACTTTTAAATAAAATAAAATTTAATGATAGTTCAAATCATTGAAATATTAAATGCATTGACGTGTTACTACATGTCTAATGAAGTACATATCTACACTATTAAAAAGTTATGGTGCTTGGGGAGTTTGTCTCTTTATGCAAATCAAAATATAATCAGTTCACAAAAAAAAAAGTACACATTACTAAGGTGAAAGTTTTTACAATGTCAATATTTGCGTTTGAATCTCACAAGTTTTAAGGATTGTTTTTAACTCAATGTTTTTTATAAATTTATAGAAATTAACAAAAAACAATACATAAATATATTTTTAATAAAATGACCTTTCCACAAAAAAAAAAAAAAAAAAAAAAAAAATCAGACAAAAGATACACACAATTTGTTCAAAGGAAATTATTTTTTGTTTAAAACAATTTCTAATGTATTTTGTCAATGGAAAGAATACATTCATCATAGTTACTTACTCTCTCATGAAAACTATTATCTGATTGCCAAAATACCTGATGTCACAACATATCAAAAAATGACATTACTTAAAATGAATTGTTACAAAATTTAATGACTATAATTATTTTTATGGAGAAAGAAAGAGTAAATTTTAATAAAAATCTAACAAACATTTATTTTAAGAGAAATACAGGATGAAACAATAAAAATGTCGCCCTAAAGAAAACAACACTAAAAGTTTTATTTTAAAATTTTCATTGAAAAAATCAATTCCAGTAATTTGATTATGTAGTAGAGCTGACGTCTATTCACTGTAGCCACCTTCAGCCTCAATCACTGCTTTGATGTTGAGCTGAAACTGGGAGCATGCCTTTTCCACAAACGTCAGTGGGAGCTTGGCTAATACTTGATGGATGGCACTGATCACGCTGGCTTTGTTGTTGTGGGAGGTCATGTTCATGAGGTTCTCAGCGTATGACCTAACGAAGTAGTCCAGCAGGTTCAGTTCGGGAGATGAGGTCGAGCCAATGAGAAAAGGATACAAAGTCGTAGCACCCCTTCTAAAGCCAAGCCTGGGTCTCTTTTGACTTGTGGGCCAGTACTGAGTCCTGCTGTCACACCCAGGGTCTGCCAGCAGCAACCTAATTGCACCAGGGGATCACCACACTCTTCAGCACATCCAGGTACACTTTGGTGTTGACTTTGAAGCCGGCTTCAAAGAAGTGAGGTAGCATGATGTGGCCCTCACTTGAAAGCACATTACAATAACTGTGGCTGGAAACTTTGTTTTCATCATTCTGGGAACATCTGTTATTTGTGGCAACCCGTCGATGCATTTTGACAGTGCTGGCAATGGTCATTGTCATAACTTGGATCGGTAGAGAACATGAGTTGTATAGCAGTGCATCTCCAATCTTGCTCTTTCAACATTGTGTCACTTTTAGACATGATAGAAAGCTTCTATTGCTCTTAGGATTTGTACACAATTGGCCAACTAATAGATGGTCTGCAACAAAAAAGAAAACTGATTTTCATCAAATGAAAATGGAATAATGTTGTCTTTTCTAGGGCGGCAATTTTATCGTTCCACCCTGTATCATTAAGAGTAAAGTATACAAATGAAGAAAGCAACCAGAAAATTATACAAATGAAGAAAGCAACCAGAAAATTATACAAATGAAGAAAGCAACCGGAAAATTTCTACGGGTCACACTAAAATAATATTAGATTAAATACAGATAAAGTTAAATATTAAAATATACATATTATATATAGAATGCAATCTTTACATACAAATTTCATGAAATTATAAGAAGATAATGCAACAGAAGTGATAATTTTTAACTTAAATAAAAACAAATCTCACCTCCTTTTTTAACATGGAAAAAATAATTTCTGTTGATAAATGTTTAGTGAGTGCTTCTGCTCCATAAACCTTGGACACACTGGCCTGAATTTCATAAAAATAGAAAAATAATTTCCATTATAAACGAAATAAACCATAAACATTACTATGCGGAAATATAGTGAAATTCCATTGATAAAATTTTAAAGTAAACAATATCTAAATTTTTTTTTCCTTATAAATAAATGTAGTTCTTTTTCTTGGCTTATTAATAGTTTTTTCTTTTCAAGTTATGTTAATATTTTTTGTGACAGTGATTTATTTTTTTACATGTAAAATATTGGTGCTCTTTAAATTTGGTGTGTGTAATATTGTGTATCACTATGCATATATAGTCCTATAGTAAAGAAAAAAGGCCTATATACCAATATGGTGAACTAAATAAAGTTTCAAGTTGTCTATAAAAGTTCTCTGATTCTCTCTCCTCTGATCAAGTGGTACAATGGGGAAAGGAGTGGCTGGTTACTTTTAATGCATCTAAAACCAAGCTTTTATCTTTACATCATCAACATTCTGATCCACATTTGGCATCAATTGAAATGAATGGCTCTCGTCTTGGGGAGGCCTCATGTTTTGACAAGCTTCTGGGCTTGACCTTTACTCCTGATCTTAAATGGAACACATACATTAAATTTGTTGCCAAGGCCGCTGGAAAAATGGTGGTATCCTTCTATCGAGCTAGTAGATATCTCACTGCTGATGCAATTCTCTATCTATATAAGAGCCAGGTACATCCAAGGATGGAGTACTGTTGCCACATCTGGGCAGGAGCTGCTAGAAAGGATTTATCCTGCCTTAATAGAGTTCAAAATAGACTTTGTAGCCTTGTAGGGGATGTCCTTCTCTCTTCCCTGCAATCTCTTTCTCACAAAAGAGATGTTGCGAGTTTGTCTCTGCTTTATCCTTATTTTCATAGCAAGTGCTCGGCTGAGCTCCATTCTATGGTCCCCCCATCGCCAAACGTTCACAAGAAACACTCGTCTAGCAGAAAACACTATCACTAATTTCCCCCACTCTTTATCTGTGTCTAAACCTAAACATAGATTCCATGAGGAAAGCTTCTTTCTTAGAACTGCACGCCTATGGAATTGACTTCCGTTTTTCTGCTTTCCAGCTGACTACAATTCTAACGTAAACAAATTTTTGATGAGCCGTTCTATATATAAGTTTACAAATTTACCGAATTTCCATTACTAACAGTTACTATATTGTCCAATTTCTACTGTACACTATTTAACCCTTATCCTTGAGTGGCCTCTGTGGGCCTTGATAAGTGGTGATGCTTATGTAAAAAAAAAATCCAAGTGAAAAATGGCCAAATGGAAAGAAAGTAAGTTTATTACTTCGAAAGCTTAGTACCAGTGAACATTGCAAATTTGTTGATTTCATATTGCCAAGAAGAATGAATCAGTTAGATTTCGCTGAGACCGTAACGCTTCTTAAGGAGTTATTCAGACCGAACATGTCTCTTTTCCACAAGAGATGGTCATGTATGAATCTTAAGAAAACTGATGAGCAGGACTACCTGACATACGCGTCAGTAGTAAATAAAAACTGTGACAACTTCAAATTATCGGAACTCACGGTGGACGATTTCAAATGCTTAATCTTTGCACAGGGTCTAGTATCCACAAAAAATTCAGAGATCCAAAGACGCGTTCTCTCAAAATTAGAGACAGAACAAGGCCTGACATTGCAGAAATTAGAAGAACATTGCCAAAGGGCAGTATCACTAAAAAAAAGATTCCAGGGATATAGAAAAAGCAGGAGTGGTGTACATTAGGAAGATTAAAAAACCTGTCAGAAACTCAGGACAAAGAAATTTTAAGACTAGTCAAAATTAAAAAAAATACCCAAATTATAAATACTCAAACTATAATAACTACAGAAAACGAAATTACGATAATAGTCAATATAATAAGTACAGAAAACGAAATTATGATAATAATCAAAGGAATTATAAAAAGACAGTATCAGGTAATAATTGTAGAAGATGTGATGAAAAACATTTGGAAAAGGATTGTCCTTACAAAAATATCAGGTGCTACAATTGCAATAAAGTTGGACATAAGAGTGTTTGCTGCAGAACAAAAAATAGAGTACACCAAATGAGAACAAACGACAAAGGGAAAAAGAATTTACGAAAATATGTATCAGTAAATATTTTCGACAAACAAGTGAAATTTCAGCTTGACTCTGGATCGGATTTGTCGTTAATAAACGCCAACACTTGGAAAAAGTTGGGTAAACCGACTCTTCAAAAGTCAAGTAAAGGTGCACGAACAGTGACAGGAGACGGAATAAAATTCGAAGGAGGGGTCATCCTGCCCATTAATTTAAATGGCACGACGAAGGAATTGAAAATCTTTGTAATTAAAGAAAGAGAGAACTTACTGGGAATTGACTGGATTGAAAAATTCAATCTTTGGAATAAACCAAGGAACGCTTTTTGTAGAAAAATAACCAGTTGCACCCCAACATCAGGAAATATTAAAAACGATCAAAAAAAGAAATTCCCAGAAATATTTACTACTGGACTGCGAAGATGCAATAAATTTAAGGCTTCATTAGAGCTAAAAAAGGATGCAACACCGGTGTTTAAGAAAAAAAACGGAACCTACCGTTCGCCGGTTTAGACAAAATAAATAGCGAGCTAGATAGATTCGAAAAAACAGGTAGCTTATCAAAAATCGAAACTAGCATCTGGGCAGCCCCTACGGTGTACGTAAAAAAAAAGTCGGAACAAATTCAGGACACTACTTCCGGCAGAAAAGGCTCACTCTCAAATAGAAAAAGAGGGGTTAAGCATCATTTTCGCGGTAACGAAATTCCATCGTTACCTGTACGGGAGACACTTTATACTGGAAACAGATCACAAGCCCCTAGTGACAATCTTCGGCTCACAAAAAAAAAAGGGGCTTGCCAGTATATACGGCAAATCACCTACTCCGTTGGGGTATGATTTTACTAAATTATGACTTTCAAATAAAACATCTGGATTCGAAAAAAATAGGTCATGCGGATGGCCTGTCAAGGCTTATACCGAAAATGGAGGAAACCCTTGAAGAGTCAGTAATTGCAGCTATACGTTCCAATTATGAGGAAAAAAACATGGTGGCGAATATAATACAAGAATGACCAGTCACGTTAACCGATATAAAAAGAGAGGCTGAAAATGACGATGTCATCACAGACATAAAGAAAAAAATAAGGGAAAATGATGAAAAAACGCAAAGCATATTTTCCGTATGCAATGATGTTTTATTATATAGTGAAAGAGTTGTTATCCCGAAAACTTTGCAGAAAAAGATCTTACGTGATTTTCATACAGAACACCCGGGTATAAATAGGATGAAAGCACTTATGCAGAATTACGTTTACTGGCGTAACATGGATGTGGATATTGCACTAGCAGTAAACAAGTGTAAAGGTTGTGCGTTAGCCACTAAGGCACCACCGATAGTCCATAAACCTTGGAAAAAAACTGACCATCCATGGTCACGCATTCATATAGACTTTGCTGGACTGACCAAAGGACAATACTACCTAGTAGATAGTTTTTCCAGATGGCCTGAAGTAAAGTGTTTCAAGAACCTGACAATAAATACCACAATGAGTTTTCTGCATTAAATATTTGCACGGTTTGGTGTGCCAGACATTATAGTCACAGATAACGGAACACAATTTACATCAAGTGATTTCAAGGACTTTTGTGACACATTTCAGGTAAGACATAACTACACCACCGTTCCACCCTAGATCAAATGGATTAGCGGAAAGGTTCGTAGACATGATAAAATGTGCACTTAGAAAATCAATAGGGACCCCGACGGATAAAGCATTACAACAATTCCTGCAAATATACAGGATAACTAAGAACCCAAATACACCGTCGAAATTATCGCCAGCAGAATTAATGTTAGCTAGAAAAATAAAATCACCATTTGATAAATTAATACCAAAGCAAGCAATCGTCCGTCAAACTACGCACACATCACGTAAAAGGTTTAAACCTGGTGATCGTGTATATTTTAAATGTATGAAAACTAATATTTCATATTGGGAGTTTGGTATGGTAGATAAACGTATCGGCGACTTAGTCTACATGATAAAAGGTCCAAAAGGGATACACAAAAGACATCAAAATCAATTGAGAAAACATCATATAAAAGACAACGAACATGACAAACCTGATGAAAAGGAAGATCCAATTGATATACTATACGAAGCGTTTGATATCGAACCACCACAAACCATGCCCGAACCGAGAAGATCGGGAAGGAAAAAAAAGCTTACAGAACCAATTATAATGAACCCCAAGAGGAAAAGATATTGAAATTTACACGACTTCAAATCATGGGAGGGGAGTGTTGTGTAGACGCCTACTAATTAACATAGGTGGGTAAGTGAGATATATAAAAGTATCAATCACCAATACTGGAAAAGTCCGGCAACGACTGTCAAATAGGCAAGATGCTTATGCTGCCTCCAGTAAGACATGCAACACGCCACCTGCCGGAATATCTCCAACTAAAGTATATCTGAAGACATGTAAATATGTATATAACTCTTCTTCCTAATATATTATCGTATACCTTTACTTTCGTGTTCTTGTTAATTATTTGTGCAGACACAACAGAAACCAATGTTCATGGTTTGCAATGATCTATGCATCCACACTAAACATTTTTTTTTAGCTATAATGAAAATAAAATTTTGTTTTAGCATATCTTGTTAAAAACAATTATATCACAATTCAAAAATAGAGGTATCAAACAATTTATATTAGAATAAAAATATATATATATATACATTGTAGTAGTTTCAATTTCAAAAAAATATTTCCAGATAATATTCATTTTAAAATTGGCAGTTGAAAGAGATTTATTTAGACAGCAAAAAGTTAATGTAAATAATTACATTAATTTGTGAATAAAATTTCACTTTTAATGAACAATTGTTGTACACTAATAACTATTTTTTTTTAAATAATAGACCATACTCATAATGAACTGATTTTATTTACTGGTTTAATAATTTTAAAAATTTTGCTTTTTTATAATTTCAATATTTCAATAATCCTGTAAATAATAAAAACTGATGTGCAAGAAAAACAGGTGAAGTTGTTTCAATTTTATTGAAATATAAATAAACAGGTTGTATATAATGTTTTATTTATGGTTGAGTCAAACAGTATTCTATTATTGGTATTAAATTTTTAGATTTCACATCAAACATTTTTGTTTTTATTATATATTATTATTATTATTATATCACATTCTTTTAATATGTGATCCAAATGGGCCAGCAAATATCCTTGTATATAAAAATGTCAACTTCGAAAGTTGATAAAAATATATAACTCTTACCAATGTCTGTAAGGCATCAATTCGTGCATCTTGAATGTCTGAGGACATCTTGTCACTCAACAAGGGAAGGACAAAGGGAGCAAAAAGAGGAGATCCTGACAAACAATTGCGAAGTCCCATCACTAATTCTTCTTTCTGTACACCAAATGGATTATTAGGAGGCTAAGATTTAAAAAGAAAAAAATTTAAGAAAGTAAAAGTAAAAATCAAGGATGTAAATAATTAATGACAAAAAAACTGAAATTAAGATGAGTTTCCAGACCTACTATATGTGGCATGTGTGTGAAAGAGAGAAGATGGCAGTGCAAAAAACAAATTAAGAGAAATACACTAAGTATGTAAGAGGAAGGAGAGGAAGTCATTCTTTAATGACATCAAAGTCATGTAACTCACTTTTGCCTCTTATGACAGGTTTTCTTCTGAAAACTGAAAATGTTGTCAGAGTTTTGGCAAAATTAACATTTTCAGAGAGACTTTTCATAAGAAAGATGAAGAGAAAGAGTGAAAAATAAAAGATAAAATGAGAAAGATGAAGGAAAATAAACACCAAGAATCTCTAATTACAATGCTTGAACAACTATTCAATCTGTATTTATCATTAAAATTGAGTATCTTACATACATATTTAAAAAAAAAAAAAAAAAAAAAAGATTTTTATCATATATTTTGCATACACTTTAGTGAAACACAAAAAAAATGGAGAAAAATGACATTAAAATGTGTTGAATACTAGATTGGAAACTGCAAAAGAAATGCAGAATGCAGTTTTTCCATCTTGCTATAAATTAAGCTTTTTGATAACATTCTAATGGCAAATAGTCCACAATGAAAAAAAAAACATCAGAAATGTGTACTTACAGGTTGAAAGTCTATTGGAAAATAACAGGCTGTAATTTCAAACATTTCTTCAATATAAACACCTTTCAAAAAAAAAAAAAAAACTTTTTAAAATGAGGCAACATGAAAACGTAATAAGTGAAATTGATTGGAAATAATATAAAGGATTTAAAGTGAAATTAAATATTTATAAACTTTTAAGAAAAAATCCAATATTCAGTTGAATCTGAAAATGAAAAACAATTTACTCAAATTTTGGAAAAAAAAACCAAAAAAAAAAAAACCCTTCATTTCTCATTGAGACTCAAATTTTAAACATTATTTAATTTAGTATTACTTTTCTTTTTCTTCATATTTTAACAATCTCTTTCACATGTTGATTTAAAATTTTCTTTTTTAAATTAACAAAATTTTTAAAAAGTTTCATTGGTGCACAAGAATGAAATGACGGGTCAAGAGATGACAATCAGTTTGGGTTCAAGAAATATAAAACAATAGATATGTGATAATATAAAGTGGCCCTGGGGTGGATTTGAGCCACTAAGTGCTTAGAGGGGGGAGGGGTACACAAAGAAATCGGAAATATCCTACAATAGACAAAGAGATAGGAAATAGATTAGAATAAACAAAGATATCGGAAATATCCTACAATAGACAAAGAGATAGGAAATAGCTTAGAATAAACAAAGAAATCGGAAATATCCTACAATCAACCATAACAATAGGTATCCCAAACTGGCCTAGTTTAGGTGCGAAAACTAGTAAATAAAGTAAAATTTCCCTTAACTTCAACTTGCGATATCTCGTTTGTTTTTTGGGTTATTTTGATATGGTTTTGATTTAAATAAAATTTAATCTTTTGTCTTTATAGATATATAATTCTTTTTCTTGTGTCTTTGATAGTTTTTTCTTCAGGATTTTTCAAGTTATGCCTCTAATTTTGGTAAATGTCGATTTATTTTTTACACAAAAAAAATGTTGATGTTTTTCAAATTTGTTGCGCTTCATATTGTGAGTCTCTAAGTATATAAAAATGGTATCGTTTTAAAGAAAAAAGGTTACTTAATAACATGCTGAGGTTATTAAAAGGTTATAAGTGGTTTTTCTAAAAAAAAATCCAACTTGAAAACTTCAGTGAAAGAAACATGAAAGAAATTTTATAGTAAGAATTCCGAAAAAAGCATCGTTTTGTAGAGGAATATCTCCTCTTTAATAATCTGTTGGTGTCATGGTTATGGCCCCATAAATCAAGGAGCGCACACTAATAAAAGTTGGGGTACCTACAGAGATTTTCAACTTAATGCCAGAGAGACCAATTATCAACTGTCAGCTAGCCAGTAGCCACACAGCAGCACAACGTGCTGACTGACTGAACGGAAAAACATAAACAAACAACTCGGTTCACTATGGACTTACCAATTACCTTACTTATTATTTAAAAGTTATAGAAAGATATTTTTTTAATTAATATTTTTAGAACGTCATTAAAAAAAATGAAAATTTACAATTTAAAAAATAATGCCAGTTTATTTTCTATAGCTTTTTTCAAACTTTCATATGTTCTTTCATCACTTTCTCCTTCGGTTACGGTTGGATAAACTTCAGCATTGTTAGATTATTTTAATTAAATTAATTAATAAAACCGTGTACAAAACATTTTTAGTTGTGTGGGACTGACGGAAACTTTTATTTTTTTTCGGTTGGATAAACTTTAGCATTGTTAAATTATTTTAATTAAATTCCATAAACAAAACGTTCGGCTAGTGACTTATGATGATAAAGTATATGTTTTTGTTATTGTTCAGAAACATAAGTTTTTTTAATTATGAAAAAAAAAAAAGAGAATTAAAAAAAAAATTATTTAAAATAAATTACTTAAAATAAGCATTATTTATTTACTAATTTTTTGTTTCTTTGTTTTGGATTCGTAAAACATGTCAACATTTACGCTTTGTAGAAAAAAAATTGACTAAATATAAAAACTCAGTTCCAAGGCTATATATTAGCAAATATATTAAATTATTTTGTCCTAAAATTTGAAAATAATTACATAAAAACTTTTTATGTCAGCATTAACAGAAATTGTGACAACGCATTTTAATTTTTTTTTTTTTTTGTCGTCACCCGTACATACACTCATAAACAATAAAAGTGGTTGCAGGACAGAATGGCTGGCATTCTGCAGCAAAGAAGGGTACCAATCTCAAATCACAAGTTATCGGGCAAATAGGTTTAATTCTCTATTTGAAAATGTCCTGGCACTATATCACCATAAAGAGCACATAAAATTATTTTTATCTGTGTTTGCAATATTTTTATCTGTATCTTGCAATATGAAATTACAGTGTTTTGGCCGACATTTCTGATGAGAGACTACATTCCCTACTTGCTGCAGTTGGTTTGCAGAACATTAATTTGACCAAACCTTTCTGAAAACTTGTTAACAGCACTGTTCAGTATGTTGACTTCCATCACTATATCAAGAAAATGGCTCTAAGTTTAGAATGCTGGATCAACAATCCCCAGTTGTTATTAAAATCTGACTGTAAAGGTGTATTTAATGGGGAATTCTTTGAGGAAGGCAATGTGTCTCTCTGTATTAGTCTCACAGCCCCTGAACTTGTTTTAGAATATTTGCGCAAGATACTCAGTTCCTCATTGTCACTAAGCACCAGTTGCATGACATTTTAGAAGGAGGTGCTTTTGGAAAAGATGTAGATCAGGAGACGAGAGATGCCTTGAAGAGCTGCCCTTTAACAAATCTGTCAGGTGAGCATGCCTTTGGAGATTTAGATTTTAGCATGCAAACAAAACGACATGCATCACTACATAATCGATCATCTTCAAATATGAAGCGCAATCGGACAACAGCTTGGTTGGAAGTAATACCATCAACAAAGAGGCAATCCATTCTGAGCATCTCCAGAAAACATTTGCGACAAAAACATGCACAACAAGAAGCCCTTGTGAAACTTCGTGTCCAAGAAAAAATTGCACAAAATGAAAGATTAAAGAAGGAAAAAGAACGTCAAGCGGCTGCTGAGAAAGAGAGAATTATTAACTCTGTTATTAAGCATGGTGGTCCAGTGAAGTCTGATAAACAGATAAAAAAAAATTTCAGAAAGTGGTTTGGAAGCACTCAAAGACCAATTGAGATACCTCAAGGTTGTTTTAGGTGTCAAAATCAACACCAGTGGAAATAAAGTTCAACTGGAAGCTGCTCTCTCTGACTACTTGAAAAGAAATCCAATTGATTCATCTCCACCTCCACCAAAGCAACAAAAAATGTCTTCCCTAAGTGAATCTGCTGAACATTCAGATAACTCCTGCAGTTGTGATGAAGATCCATCTCAGGATATCTTCAGTTATGAACATCAAGGACAATGGGTAGCTGTCTACTATGACACCAACTTTTACATTGGCCAAGTCATTGGTATTATATCTGCAGTAGAAAAGATTATTTTCGATGGCCTTTATCAAATGACATTGCACAAGTAGAGTCAGCATTTGTCTACAGATGGGATTTTGAGGTAATGCCAGTTTCAAGTGATGGTAGGATTTGGAGGGTTCCTGAGATATCTACCATAGCAGAAGCCTATGAAAGAATTCTGAGAGAAGATCGATAAGAAAGGAATTGTAGTAAGACCTAAAATATCTTTCTTACTTGTTTTTTAAGTTGAAAGTTTTTCAATGTTTAAAAAAAATGATTTGTGCCTTTTTTTTGTATAAAAAATTTCTAAATATTATTGTCGTCGGTGCTTTTTTGGCGAGTTTAAATTTCCCAAAGTAAAAGTATTTCTGTGGCAAAAAGTTTTGTTATTAGAAACAAGGCAACCATTTTTTTGAATTCCTCACTCCAAAATTAGTAAAGTTGCAAAGTTTCAAGCTTCTACCACCAATGGTTACAGTTTTATAGCAATTTCAGTAACGTATACTTTTGACTCATTTTTTTTTTTTTTACCTTTTTTGCCCTTTTTACAAAATTGCCTGTTTGACTGCTTTTACATGGTCCACAATTGAGTGGTTTTATCAATTTATAATTAAAAGAAAGAATTATCTTGATCTCTAATGTGTTTTGAATCATACTAAGAAGATTCAATACATTAGCTATTAAAATGAAATTGATATGAACAGTTAAAGTTGCATTTCCGTGTCGTATTTTCACTGTTTTCGCGTTGATAGAGGGATTTTGCCTAGTGTTTAAGTTGGTTTCATCTAATATTTATTGCCTAAATTTGTATTAATTTTCATCTACTACAAGATGACATTACATTTATAAGGATTTTTCACTTGTTAGTAGCTTACATTTTTAGTTATAGACTATGAAATTTGGCTTCTCGGCCACGATAGCAAATTTCAACTTTCCGACAAACTTTGAATGATCATAACTTGATGGCTAATTGACCTACCAAAATAAATTTGGTATTTTTGTAAATGGTTTACAAAAATCTACATGCCCACATTACTTTTTTTTAGATATGATAAAAATAAAATTTTGGTTTGGGATACCTAATAACAATAGAAACCTACTGATAAAACAGAGAAAGGCAGCTTCCGGTAGCCAGGGTGGGGTGAGCGACCTGTTATACCAATGTAGAGGGGACAGGAACAGTTGACATCTAGATGCGCTAGGCAGTGGATGGAAGTTGGACAGTGACAGTTGAGATCTAGATGCGCTAGGCAGTGGATGGAAGTTGGACAGTGACAGTTGAACAGTTATAGAGTTGACTGTGAAAGAGAGACGTGGACAATTTTGGAGTTGACTGAAACAGAGACAAATGTAACATCGATAGAACGGGAGGGGGGGAAGACACACACACTCACAAGTCCAACAGTCAATTTATATGTGAACATTGGCGTTTGTGTTTTTCCTTTCTTTGTTCATATTTCTAATTTGTGAACCGCGTGTGTTCTCATCGACAGTCGCCAATGGGAAAAGGACGATCTGGCCGTAAGAAGAACAGTCGAACGAAAAATCCATTGTACACGACGTTGGGGGTCTGCGTTTTGTCGAGGGAGACGCACGTGGGGTTACAGATAGAGATGAAGCTGAAATGTTGGAAAAGCATATTTGGATGGCAAAACTATTGAAGTTTTCACAAGTTTTTGCTACTTTGTGATAGCATTGAAATACAGGGAGGAGAAGGAATAATTTTAGAAAACATCTACCATTACTAACTAGCAAAGCATTACTATTGTTGACCAAGAGGAGGCATGTTGTGCGCAGTGTGATGATGTATGGAAGAGTTACACAATCACTAGCAAATCTCATTTAAAATTATAACATTTTAACGAATAGATAAAACCTGATTGAGTGAACAATTACAGCAGAGGCAGAAAAAAAAAAACAAACAAAAAAAAAGATTTCTGTAAAATGCTGAATTTTGTTTAAATTTTCATTGGTTATCAAGATTCTTTCAACCAATCAGAAACAGTTGCTCTGAGAGCAGAGAATCTATTGAATCAAGAATACAAGCACAAAGAGAAGTAGCATAGCTTAACAAATAGACTTTTGTTACCCAGATTGTTAAATGAACCCTTGTCAGTCACATGTCTACTCAAACATTGTGCACACAAAGTAACATTGGGCCATGAGTTCACAATAATCAAAGATAAACCACAATATATAGACAAGCCCACTATGGATAAGACTATACATAATGAAATATTTCTTCTGCACTCACTCATCAAGAATCGGCTATCATCAACAGGATAATTTACAAATACTGTTATCATAATCAACAAAATGAATGGATAACACCAACCTATTAAGAAATATTTCATTTCTCTTAGATGAGAACTGCTTATTTGTGATGAAGGCCCACACAATATTATCAAAGATACAAACAACTGAAGAAAACCAAAAACACCATTATTACTGCAATTGCTTTGGCAAAAAAAGCAACAAGACTAAACAAAATCTTCCCTCTATATGAGTAAAAGACAATCTCTTCAATATTTCTTTCAAAAACATCAAGGTGTCACTACTACTACTATGAGCATGGAGAGCATTGAAGCCTACTATCATGGCTATGAGTTGTTAACCAAAACTGAACTTCATTATCAGACATTTTCTTCTACTATATTTAGAAATGATCGAATATTACAATCAGTTAAAAGTTCATCCTGTGTTTATCTGTATCTGCCTCGTTATCATAAACTTGTTAGTAAAATAACAGAAGTGAAACTTGATCAGTGAGAGTTGAGAACATGCATTGCATGGAGAGAATATAAGAATCATAAGATGAATATGTAATACGAATGTTAAAGACTTATATTTGATAAGTTCAGAGGAAGATTAAATCTAAACAGTATAGAGTAACGAGTGCAGATTTGGGCACATTGAAAGAATGGATGACAGTGATTGGATTAATAACAGATGTACAACAGTTGAGGTAGCAGGGTGAGTTCATAGAAGAAAAACATTGTAAGTGATAAAAATGGGTGTGCAAGAAAGTCGGATAAATAAAGATCTGGCCAAAGATCAGTTAGTTTGGAAGTCAGTTTCTAAAAATAGCAATACACACGAAAAATTGAAATGGCTTAACATATTCAATAATGGCATACATAGAAAGAGCTTGATAAGCTAAGAAAGAATCTTTTTAAATTCTTATTTTTGTGCCTTGCACGTTTGGATATTTTTCCCTTTTTAAGATGTTTTGTCACATTTTTTACACTACTTTTTCAGTAAAAATGTTATTTTTATTCGAACAGAAGATTAAGCAATGAAATTTACCATATAAATATATTTTGTGCTAGAAATTAGAATATGTTGCCGAAAATCTCCAGAAGTTAATGGTTTCCTAATAATCTGCAGTAAATGCATATAAATATGCTGCAATTCCTTAAAAAATACCATGTAGAGAATTAGAGAACTCAAATTGTAATGCAAATAAATATAAATAATTGAAATCTAAATTTAGGACTGATTAAAAATGAATATACTGCAATATTTCTTTGGTATTATTGCAGATTAATACCTTCTGTTACCCCTTCTCATCTGATCACCTCTACAAAATATGTGATTCTACCATTGTAGACAATTACGTGTGAATACCTTGAAAAACTTTAATGAAAGATAAACTAAAATTATTTTAGAATTTAATGTAAAATGATTCTCCATTTTGAGCCATTCCAGCGTTTTAGGGCAGTTAACCCATTTTTTTTTTTTCTATGAGAGATAAATCCTGTGCACCTTTTTTTTTCCTCTAAAAGGCGATTTTGTGTGCTTTTAAAAGGGTCTTTGTGCAATTATAACAAGGTGGAGATGTTGCCACTCTGACTTTGGGTTAATGATAGGACTAAGAGAAATTATGTGTGAACATCTTGATAGAAACAAAATAAAAAACAATTTTAGAATTTAGATTGTAGGTTGGTTTCACATAAATTTAGTGTGAAATAATTCACCATTTTGAGACAATTCTAGCGTTTTAGGACAGTTCATCAATTTATTTTTTATGGGAGATAAATCATGTGCACTTTTCTTTTTTTTTTTTTTGACACTTATATGTAGCTTATCGAGGAATTTTGTTTGGTAGGGAGCTTGCCACTCGGACTTAGCTTAATTGTTGGGGCAAAAGAAGGCTTTAGGAGGTTTGCCACTCATACCTACACTTAGCGGTAGGATTAACGGAGTTTTTTTTTTGTTAAGAGAAAATTTGACATCCATTGTGAAACTTCACAAGAATTATGACAAACAGACAAAAGTAAATGTTATTTAAAATAAGTGACGTCATTCTAACAGAAAATGTGACGTTTGGAAAAGTATCAAGTATTTTTTGCCCACCTAAATGTAAAAAAAACTTTTTGCTAAAGCGGACAAATTGTTCACAAATTTTGAATGAATTTGATTTTTAATTACAATAATATAATTACAATAATAATACAATAATTTTCTACTGTTTTTATTTCTTAACTTCACTAGAAACTGAGCACATCCTACAAATGTTTAAATATCGATTTTGATTTTTTATTTTATTTTGATAATCAGTTGATTAGTTATCATTCGATAATAATCTGCTGAAAACATTGTAAAAAGGACAGAAAGTAAAAAAAAATTGAGAGAGAGTGTACTGCTCGTACACATGAACCAAAATAAATGATATTTCACATTTTCGGTTGTTCAAAGCAAAACACAAATTTCTAAAATTTGATCACTGATCAAATTTTAGAAATATTTATATGAGTGATAAAATAATTCTAACAAAACATGTAAGAAAATTTTTTTATAATCAGATGTTCAATTAAAAATAAAATTTAATCTGAAATAAAAATCAACAACAAAAAAAAAAAATGTCTGTTTACAGCCGTGCTATTGCTGCTGCTATTACTAATATTACAAGATTAGTCTACACTCAAATTGAAAATGATTTTTTTCCAGGTATCATGATTTTAAATTGCTAGCTACCACAAGAGAAAACAACATACAATTACACTTTTAATGGATAAACATAGTAAAAAGATTGTTTTATTCAACGGTGAGTGCTTGAAGAAATTTTTTTCAAAATTTTCTATACTCATCATGTTGAAATATTTTTTTAACCCAACAAAAAAATGAGTGGTCAGAAAGTATTTCAGACACCCAAAATTATTAAAAGTGACATCTCTTCTTGTTAGTTTCCAAATTTCATGACAAAATTCTTAATACAAATGCAGTACAAGCATTTACAAATTCTGTGGGTTGGTTGGTTGTTTTTGTTTTATGGCATATCAACCCTTTTCGGGTTATTTAATGCCGAATCCAAAGATTTTGAAGAAAAAATTTTTAATAGAATATATTTGCTGTTTTCAAGTCGGTTTCTATTTAACCCATAGTTGGAACCCTAACAGGTACTACCACTCCGGGTCAGAGTGGACCTGGGAGCAATGGTAATTAAAGGGTGGCTCCACACTCCCCAAAGCCCACAAGTTGGGACCCCACCACTGGATATAGTTTAAGGTCATATCCAGGACCTCCATTTAGGGACTTTTACCTTCTTCAGGGGTGCAGTCGCTGTATTCTAATTCTGTGGGGGTGGAGGTCATTACAAAACCTTACCAAAAATACTGTTTTATGATGTTCACATTTTTATCACTTTATTTGCTTAAAACTTTGAAAATATATAATGTACTTTATTATTGATTAATTCATTATTAAAACAAAATGGTGGTATTTTGAAGACTTTGGTTTGTAAAATATGACGATTTTAGCAGAAATCCCTTGAAATCTGTGATTATCCAAAGCGTTTTATCGTCCATGTGTATTACTACCAAAAGCTGTAAAACACATGACAGTACATTAAAATGTTAAACTGAATTATGATGTTCCATCAATGGACTTTATTGTCAGGACAATATTTTTGCTTTGTCATTTCTATTTTGGATTTTATTGATCAAAATTACTCAGAACAAAATGTTGCCATTTGATAGGTCCGTCTCTACAATTTAACTGCCATGAAAATAAACAGCTTTTGCTTTTGAATAGGAAAATGCCTTAAACTCCTAGAATCTATGCGTTTCGATATCAAATTTTGTATTATTAATATTTTACTTATTACACTATGTGATTATAGAGGCTGTTATGTTGTCTGCCTTTGTATTAAACTACAGCAGCACAGAACGTTTGTTATTTTCACATTCAGGAAATGCATAGTTACAAACATACATCTTTAGACAACCAACAAGCATAACAAAAATTCATTAAAACTATGTAAACAAAAACATGCCCATATATAACACCCATGTGTATATGCCTACAGGTGTGTAAATTAAAAGTTAATAAATGAGAAAATAAAAGAGGCCAAAAAAGGTTTAACAAAAAAGAATTTTTAAATAAAAGACATTTTTTGATGATGTAAAGAATTAATGTCATTTAAAAATATTCATTTATAAATGAAAGTGGTAAATTTGTTTAAAACTCGTGAAAATATATTTTGCATTATGTGAAACTTTGCTAGAAAAGCTTCATACTATTCTTTTTCATCTTTTCTGCTGACGAACTGTTACTTTAGTTGAATTTGTGGAGATCTTTAAGTGTTCTGTTTTCTTCGGCTTTTCTTTTTCAATTTATGGTCCTCAATTATAATCCTACATGTTAAAATCTAAAGCCCTCGAACACTTTCATTACTGAAAGAGATTTATGCTTTGAACGATAAATTAATAACTTACCAAGGGGAAGAGTTTTAATAATTAAATGGGCGCATTGGAATGCAAATCTTAAATTTTGAGGATCCTTCTCGCCGTCCATTGCTTGAATGAAGCCACAAACAAAATCACTTTCCATTTTACGCAAATCTACAAAAAGAAAAAAAAATAAAGATAATCATTACACAACAGAAAATATAAACATTGTATTTCTGTAGAAAAGATAAAAGTAATCGAAAAGAATGTTAAAAGTTATCAATAATTAAAAATTGGTCATTTAAAACACCATGCACTTATTACTGGATATATAAGTGAGGCGTTTCGTGGCATATCGATTAATGCTGAATATCGACAGTTCAATTTCTTAGTATTTGCAAATATTTATCTTCAAATGACAGAGTATGCAGCCTAGTGTCAAAGTATCAGTCATGATTTAACTTTGCACAGATTTAATTTTAAGATATCTAATGTACACAATATTTTCAGTGACTAAACCAGGCAATAACACTATCCCTAAATATTTTAGCTTGAATTAACATTGGGACTGTAATTTCTTTATTGAACAAAAACACAAATCAGTAACTATTCAACTTGATTAAGAATACAAAGACATGCATTCACAAAAGAAAAAAAAACAGTACTTGTACAGTTTAATCAAGACATTCAAAAATGAAAATATAAAAAAAAAAAAAAAAAAAAAGTTATATTGTACGTATTCGTTATGGAATGAAGCCCCCCCCCCCCCCCGAAAAAAATTCACTTAATTTCATCAAGTAGTTTTTATTTTACAGCAAAAAATCAATTTTTTATGATACCGAGCAAAAGGTTCGATTTTTAGGAAGAAAAGCTAGTAATAAAGCTGGGGAGGGAGTGTTGGCGCTTTGACTGGAGTTATCTCCTCGTGGCGTGTTCAACAAATTTCATAACGCACTCTCATAAAAACGTGTTTTTCTGCTGTAAAATAAAAACTACTCGATCAAATTAAATGAAATTTTTTTTCCCCCGGAGATCTTTGGTCCAAAACGGATACGTACAATATAACCATTTTTTCCGATATTTTCATTTTTGAATGTCTTGATTAAACTGTACAAGTACCAAAAAAACTTGAATATGACATGCAATATTCTAGTTGAACAACAAAAATAGAGAATCATTCCCGTGTGGGGACACACACACATTCTTTTTTACAATTTGCAGTGGGGGTTTTGCACACACCTTTGATATAACATGTTGCAGGTTTTATTTTAAAATATCTTTTTTATTTACAAAGTATTTCATGAAACAAATATATAAATAATAGCTAGAAAACTTGATTTTATAAACACTAGAATGAAGATAGTTGCTTAAGATTGGATGAGGATCAATGTAGATTCTAACATTTTCTTCAATAGAAAACACACACATACATACGTTAAGTGATTATATATGATTAACAATACCCGTAGTTTTATGTTAAGGCATGAAAATTCTTGATTAAATATACTTTCCAGAACGATGGGTTCTGCTAATTCTAAATATTTCTCTTTAATAATTTTATTTAAAAATATTTGTGTTTTTAATTTTTATTTACAAGGTAAAAATATATATTTTTTTTTTACATGGAAAAAATATCAAGAGAAAAATCGAATTTTGAAGTGTTATGCTAAATCTATTTCTTTCAATTGCTAACATCATTGGCGCACTTTGTGCCATAACTGACTTTATTAAATGTTAAAGAATCAGTTTAAGAATTGGAAATTATTAGAAATTTCTTTCAATTACTAAAAGATTTTTAATACCAATCATGATGGCCTCAAAATGAAGTTTCCTCCTGTTCAACAACAAAAGAATAAACAAAAATATCAAATACGAAAAACAAAAAAAGCTAACCTTCAAGTTTCGTTGTAAGAAAATTGTACATAATTGTATAAACAGAAAATCTATCTTTTTGTGCCAAAGATTGGTTCTGGATTTCACGAAATATCCTCCGACATACTTGTTCCGGTACCAAGGAGGGAATGTTACAACAACTACTCTGCAAAAAGAAAAAAAAGAAACATCAGACAATAATGTCACAGGCTTAGACATCTATTTTAAGTGTTTGTTGAGTGTCTGTATGTGTGTGTGTTGGATGTTGGGTTAGTCACAAAACCCTAACAACTGTCATTTTTAAAATAAATGAAAGGAATATTTCAAGAGATAAAAACCAATAAATTCATCTAAAACAAAAAATTTAAATATATTTAGTAACAAATGTACATCCATTAAACTGACATAATTTTTTTTTTTAATTATGCTTTGCCAATGTTTGCATTCATATAAAACATTAACTAAGTCGGTGAAGTAAAAAAAAAAAAAAAAAAGAAAGAAATAAGAAAACAAAGTTAAATAAAGAGAAAAAAGAAAATGTCTCGTTATAGAGTAAAGTATTCTTTCTAAATGCATTTAAGAGGTGAGGGCGGGATGTTGATTTGCTTTTTCTCCTAAACACTTGAAATAGCTGTCAATCTTTCTTAAACCTGTTTAATAACTCTCTTTAATGATGAAAATCACATTAATGGTTTCATGAGGAAGTTTTCTTTTTCAATAACTTTTCTGTGACGAGACGTATGTATTTATTGAAATGCATATATATACATATTTATCTAAAAATAAATACACATTAGTCTTTCTTATTGAGTGAAGGTTATTTAAGCGCAGGAAGCTATGATGCTCATGTGATTGTAATAGTTAGGAGTGGATGGGATAATTATAAGCCAGCAGAGTGCTACCACCATTCATCAAAGGAAGAATCTATTGGGCATGTGTGTGCAGTGTGATGATGGATGAAAGTAAAAACTGACCTGTTAGGATTGAGGACATGCGTTGCATGGCAAGAAATGATATAATAATAATATTAGGGAGGTGTATTGCAACTTTTAAAAACACTGTTTCTTCTCTGTATTAATGATCTTCCAGAGAATATTATTCAGCATTGATGCTGATCATACCATTTTCTACTTTAGTGTAGATTCTCTCGGGTCACATGAACTATGCGGCTGATCTAGAAGTGGGATTGGGTCCAGTTATGGATTGAGGTATGACATGGCTTGTTTAATCCTGTTAACACTCAGCTCATGTTTTTCAATCATATGTGTGTATCTTTTCTTCCTGAGATTCTCATAGATGGCTCTGCTTTTGAGGAAAAATTTGACTCTAAAACTTCTTTACTTTCATTCCTATTAAATCTTTCTTGGAGTTCATATATTGCTTTCTGATTCTTTTAAAGTCAGTTTTCTCTTGTTCTAAACACTTTCTCACACTTGAGACTTTTCTCTTTTTCTACAAATCTAATATCAGACCATACATGCAGTATTGTCACATTTGAGCTGGTGAAACTGTTCCAGTAGAGGGTTCTTGATAAGATGCAGAAATGTATATGCAATTCAGTTAGTTCCACCTTTTCTGCACTCCCTCATAGCAATAGTGTTACTAATCTGTTTTTTCTATAGATACTATTATGACATGCGTTCTTCAAAATTGTTTTCTCTGCTTTCTTTGTTGCTCATTTGACTGTTGGTATAGTGGTCTTCATAAATTCATTGATAACTCATTCTAATAAAGCTTTCTATTCCAGTAGCTTTTTTCAAGAACTGCAATCTTGTAACTTTATTCCTGCTGATTGTTTTCCTCCTACCTATAACTTTGGTCTTTCCAAGATCAAAGTCTTGAGACATCTCCTGTCTTTGCGATAATCATCTTTCAATCTTGTTAACTCCTTACATTAAGTGGCATCAAGCCTTAAGTGAAGTGATTTCCATTAAAAAAGTAATAAAATAATTTTTTGTTTTTTTAAAATTAAAAATCTCAGCCTGATCAGACAGATTTTGAATCGTCAATATTTTGCATTACGTAACTTTCGGAATACAATATAGAAACGAAGGCCCATCATTATATTGGCAATCTCATGACTGCTTTATGTTTTTCTTAACTTTAATATTGATATACCTATCAGTCTAAGTTAGTGAATAAAACAAAACTGTCCAGTGTGCTACAGTTGCATCAATAACAATAAAAGTCAACCTGGACAGAATAAGTGACCCCCATATCTACCGTCTTTGACAGTTAAATTATGAGTGATCAGAGATTGCCAGTATCAGATATTGAAAATTGCATGGTATTTCAAGATATTGTTCGAATCAGAGAAGCAGACTCAACTTTTCCTGGAGAATAGTCAACGCAAGTTCATACAAGTAAAATATAAAACTAAAAAGTGTTATGATTCATAATCTCCAGTTATAAACGTTTGATACAAAAAAAAAAAAAGAAAAAAGAAGATTACTTACCAGAGCAGCAAGTCCACGAAGAGCTGGAGGCTGAAGTGAATTATGGTCACAGAGACGGTCACTTAAAAATGAACTGAGAAGCTCCACTGAAGAAAGGAATCAATAAATAAATATATAATTTGGAGTTGGAATACAAAAAGTCAGGATAAAAAGTCCTCAAATGTTTAACAACAACAAACAATATATTTAACAAGTAACCATAAGCAAACTGAAATTTTTAAATTCTGACATGAGCAAAAGTTATTGAAATATTGAAATCAAAATATTTGTTCTTGCAACAGAGAACATGAGAATTCTTTAACAGACTGATCAACTAACACTTGATTACATTCAGAAAACCAACAGAAAGCGGGGGGAGGGGGGCGTACCAAAAATCCTCCTGGCCTTCAGTCTAAGATCAAAGTGCAGCATCTGTGCTATCCTTGATTGGAGTAGAAATTCTCGACTGGGACAATTTTTAGTTTTGTCCCATTCAGAATGCGCTTTTTTTTAAGGAGCTGGATATCCACTACATAAAAAACATGCATATAAATTTAGCCTTGTAGGAAAGCAAGTGAAGGAATAATGATATACTGAAATATTAGTCACGTTAATATTTTCAACAAAATTATGTAAAGGGAGATAACTCACCTCTTAAAAATATGTAGAACAAATTTTGAATGCATGTCAGTAAACTAAGAAATTATCTCGAGATATATATCATAGCCTTTCTCAGATGGCATACAAACTGATAATTGAGGACCAGTGGCCAAGAGAACAGCCACAATAGTGGTGGCTTGACATGTTTCATCAGGACCAACCGAAAAGAAATGGCATGACAAATAAATATTTGCTTACCCTGCAATATAGATTCGGATCATACAAGGAAGAAGATGAAAAAAAAAAGAAACAAATATGTAGTTCAAATTGTTTCTCAAACAGCTGATAATACTGACATAACATTGGGAGAAGGATCCAGAAAGTTTGTTTTTGAAATTCTATAATAGTGATAGAGTGGCATGCAGATGAAGGTAAAAGTTAGTCATACATTCATGAAAATAAACGTTTGAAAATAATTTAGCAAAACTCAAGATGTCAGAGAAACGTACTTGATGACAGTATTTCAACAATATCAAAGGATCTGAAGAAAACCTTGATAAATGGATCCCTCATGAGGTAATAAATATTTTTTTTTTAAATATGTCATTATTTCTCAAACTAATAAATAAAAAGTAATTACCATAATTTCTATAATGAATTAATTTTTGTTAAACTTACCTTCAGCAAAAGTTAACAAATCCTGTGGTATTTGGTGAAGAGCATCAGCTAACAAGGCCGTTCCTTCGACTCTGCGATTTGTATCGGAAGCAGTAAAAGATGATCTGAATTTTAAAAATAACATATATCCTAATTTCAGTTATAAAAATTTTTCTTATTAAAAAACAAAATGTCTCTTTTCAGTCTGGTGAGACAATGGATACCCTCTGTAAAGAGGTCTGTAAGTGTGTGTGTGTATGTGTGAATCTATTATGAAGCAAAGTTTGCACAATCTCAATCTCTCCTGAATTGGCAATGCTTGAGATTTGAAAGTCTAGTCTATCATACTATTTAATCCATGGCTGAAGGGGGTGGATGGATTCAAATCTTTCTCAAGGGTAGTGGTGAAATGAATACAGTAGCCCTGGCAGAATTAACCAGAAAGTACACACCCAATCTGCATCTGTAACCAATTTATGTAATATGAAGAAAATATTTTACAGAAGGAAACAAAATTCTTCATGAAATTATGTTTGTGTCTAAATAAAATATTAAAATTATAATTACATAACTTCATGATTTAATGACATTTTTAGAAGAAAACTTTTACACATTTTATCCTTCTTGCACAATCATTTTAAATATATTAATTGTATTAGTTTATTAGGAAATCTTTAGTTTCTATGATTTCCAAAATGTAAGTAAAAATCTGATTTTTCAATGTTTATGGTTTTTTTATGTGAATTTTGAATTCCTTTGCTTTCACATGCCTTACATATTTGTGAAATATTCTGACCAACACTATTTTGTTTAAACAGATTTCACTTATTTTGTTACGAATGATCTCTGACACCCACTTATTGGATCATCTCTGGGTTTGTTGCTTATCTTTTTAATGAAGTGGGTTTTTGGTTATGTGATAATATGGACCCCCACCCCTACCTTGTCTAGAGTCAAGAACACCAACAATGGGAGGAAATCGTTTCTTAGCAAAAGTTTAGAAAGTGAGATCAGGAAAAAAAAAGACGATGGGTGACAAGATTTTTTAAACTCTCAAAACAGAAAGACACCTCACAGTCAATGGTCAGTTTCCAAATAATCAGTCACTTCCAGCTAACAGGGCAAGCACGAAAGTAGTCAGTTTCTATTTATCAGGTGTGATGATGACTAAGACAAAAGACTAGATATAGCATTTTCGATTTTCAGTCAATAAATTTAATAGACATACAAACACACATAGCCTTCTATATATTAGATTATTATTTTATTCAATATTCTGATTGTGTCATGTTAGGAGTTCTGCATTCAACTTTCTTAACCAGCACGGTATATTTCTTATGGTAGTAAATTTCAATATTTGACTCAATTTCTTTTAATTTATCTTGATGACAAATTTCTTAGATTCTGTTTTGCCAATCAATGTTATATGAGATGAACCAATTTTCATTGCCTCTTGTAAATTTTGTGTTTTTAACTGCCAATGTAACAAAAACAAGACCATTTTGGGTGGTTAAAAAAAACAACTACAAAATGTTTCAAATGATAAATAAATATTAGTTTTAAATAGATTGAAATCTATTCTTTTGTTTCTCTCACTCGATTGAGGTCCTTCACCTTGTCTTGATCCAAATTATTTAAATATAATTTGATATAAAATTGTACTTTAAATGTAAACAAATTGTTTTCTGTAAATAATTGTATCTTTGAATTTTAAATCAGTTTTTCATTAATTAAATGAGTATTATATATATATATATATATATATATATATATATATATATATATATATATATATATTGCAATTAGAAAGGGAAGACTTTTATGATTCATGATTAAAAGTAAATTTGAATATATATAAATATAGATATATATATATTCCTTTAATCTTCTCTCCAAAAAGGGGAAAAAAGAGGAACAGGAGAGGAAAGAAAGAGAAATGAGGAGCCAGCTGACCAGTTTTGACCCCCGCTTCTCAAAGGTGCATTGAGGGAATTTTTAAAACAAAGAATGAAAAAGCGATTAAAATTGTGTTTTATTCAATTTACGGGGGAGAAAAAAAAAAAAAAATTGGGAAAACGATTAAAATAAAACAGCGTTATGGTCGAATACCCTAGAGATTAATCATGTTCAAACCCAGGAGGCATTCCTTTTGCAAGTAAAGGGAAGGTTTTCTAAGTCGAACGTGAATAGTCTCCAAGATCTTAAGGTGAGATAGTGAATGAGCACGACTCAGAATAGAAAAAGAGTCTGTGCTAAAGTTCGCTGCACAAAACGGGTTTTTAAGTAAATGATCAGTAATTAAAGACCCTGTTTTGGAAACTATAGATATCTGTGCAGATTTTTTATATCGGAGCTGGATATCACCACCTCCTATTCCTGAAAACATCTTTATTGAACTTATGAAATTTGCCACAACATCTGTGGAATTTAGTTTCAACAATATTATATATTGGCAAAAAGATGGTGTGGCCATGGGCTCAGTACTTGGACCAACCATGGCGAATATTTCTGTGGGGTTCTATGAAGAGTGCTTACTATCTGGACCCATAAAACCATTAGTGTACTTCCGATATGTTGACGACACATTCTGTTTATTTAATAACCAAACGAAAGCAAACACCTTTTTCTCCTTACTCAATGGAATGCATCCCGCGTTAATGTACACCTATGAGGGAGAGTGCAATTCATCCATAGCTTTCCTTGATGTATTGGTAACAAAAAACACCATCTAGTTACCATACATCTATATACCGTAAACCAACATTTACAGGATTGTACACTCGTTGGGATTCATTTTGCCCTAAAAAACGTAAGATAAATCTAATTTGGACCCTAACACATTGTGCCCTTATGATTTTTTCCAAGTTAAAATTAGATGAGGAATTGGAAACAATTACGGATACTTTATACAAAAACGAGTACCCACTAGATGTGATTAGGTCAGTTATTCAAAGGAAATTGGCTGAATTCTGTCGAATTAAAAAGAATATAGTAGCCAAATGTCCAATTTATCTTCATTTGCCTTGGTTGGGTACAGTAAGTGAGAAATTTGCCAAACAAATAAGTTCAGCAGTTCATGGATGTTATTTTGCTGCCAATGTACGTGTTGTGCTCTCTACAAGAACTTTATTACCATCTTCTCGAAAAGACGTTCTACCCCCCACCCCCAACCATATTAGTAACGTTATTTACAATTTTGAATGTGGTTGCGGTGCCAACTACTTGGGTCGAACGACATTAAGAGTAGATGGAAGAATCCAACAACATGTACCCAGTAAAATTAGAAATGGAACCTACCGGGCAACGGACGTTGTTACTAACACGTACGGGTCTTCATTTACTGATCATTTACTTAAAAACCCGTTTTGTGCAGCGAACTTTAGCACGGACTCTTTTTCTATTCTGAGTCGTGCTCATTCACTATATCACTTTAAGATCTTGGAGACTATTCACGTTCGACTTAGAAAACCTTCCCTTTACTTGCAAAAGGAATGCCTCCTGGGTTTGAACATGATTAATCTCTAGGGTATTCGACCATAACGCTGTTTTATTTTAATCGTTTTCCCAATTTTTTTTTTTTTTTTCTCCCCCGTAAATTGAATAAAACCTAATTTTAATCGCTTTTTCATTCTTTGTTTTAAAAATTCCCTCAATACAGCTTTGAGAAGCGAGGGTCGAAACCGGTCAGCTGGCTCCCCATTTCTTTCTTTCCTCTCCTGTTCCCCTTTTTTCCCTTTTTTGGAGAGAAGATTAAAGAAATATATATACATCTATATTTATATATATACAAATTTACTTTTAATCATGAATCATAAAAGTCTTCCCTTCCTAATTGTAATATTTAAATTTTGTATCCCTAAAAACATGAAATATATATATATATATATAATATGTGAATTCTGACCAGTTTTACATATTTACTGATTTTAATAATAATACTACATATATAATAATAATACTACATATATAATAATAATAATAATACTACATATATAATAATAATAATAATACTACATATATAATAATAATAATAATACTACATATATAATAATAATAATAATAATACATATATAATAATAATAATAATAATACATATATAATAATAATAATAATACTACATATATAATAATAATAATAATACTACATATATAATAATAATAATAATAATACATATATAATAATAATAATAATAATACATATATAATAATAATAATACATATATAATAATAATAATAATAATACATATATAATAATAATAATAATAATAATACATATATAATAATAATAATAATACATATATAATAATAATAATAATAATGATAATAATAATGGGTTATTCCAGCCCAATTCATCCAGCCCCGACACACCCCCTCTTGGATTTTTTTCATATTTACACCATACAAACTTTGGGTTAAAACTAAGAGAAATCTGCAATTTCAGCCCAGTTGGATTTCAGGAACATATTTTTTTTCACAGTTGGTTTCGGCCTGGAAATCAAAAATTGCTATCTCATGACGTAGAATTTTCGACTCCCGGCGTTTTACAAAATTTGCATTTTTGTTGCAAAAAATAAAGCTCTGGAGCTAAATATTCACACATATAAGGTTTTGAGGGCAAGGAATCCAAAAATCATGGTTAGAAAGATGGCAAATGAGAGGAAGTACCTTATTTTTACCATTTTAGGTGGTGCCGCAGCACTTTTTTAGAGCTTGTTTGGGGCGATATTTTATTGAGAAAAAAACATAACTGTGGTGCTTTGCCAGACTTCTCCTTTGGATTTTTAAAGTGACAATGGGTTGGAAATTACAAAAATCAAATAAAACCTTTCGGCATATTTGACATTTCCAGACACTAAAGCCTCAAAATTGGCATTTTTATAAAAATTTAAGGATTTTTTGGTGAATTTGGCAACAATCTAATCTTAAGTTATGATCAATATCTAGAGCTGAAAAAAGACTTGGATCGGCTCATTATAGCCCATTTTCATAATATAATGTCAAATTACATCATATAAAAGGATATGGACCCCTACTTCACAGTCAAAATGGACAAAAAAATAGTCGAAAATAAAAGACTGATGCATAATCTAGTTTATCATAAGAAAAACTGTCAAACAAATATAAAACAGACATTTGTTATAACTCCAACTATCGACTTAATCTGTCAAAATAGTTCTGAGTCTTATTTTTCTCCTCCTTGGTGATGAAATATGTTCTACCATTCACTGAAATACTTGGGGTCTGCACTCTCATAACGACCTTGCTTAGTGGAATATAGCCTCTATCCCTATTAGTTGGCCAGTGGAATTGATGTGATGGTCCATGTGGATGCAGGAATTTGCAAGTAAGATCTTTCTCTTCCCTGTTGACACTCTCAATCAATGCTAACCACCAATACCCATCAAAAATGCAAGTAATGTAGTCATTGCATTTGAGCAACTCCAGAGTTTCATCTAGCGGCGTAGGCATGTCCAGGAAAGAATGGTCGATAAAGATCGTTGTGTCAGCACTCAGTTGCTTGCCCTGAATAGTAAACTGAGAAGTTGGTTTGAAATAGTGACAGCTCCTTGTACCAGGCACAGTATCTCCCAGTTTATATCTCATTTGAAGTTTCTCTCGAACTGAAACCATGTCTTCTTTGTCGATCTTTAGAAACATGATACCAGTGATCGATGATCTGCAAAAGTCTGCAACAGCATGAAAAGTGAGTATTTGGTCTTTTATTGGCCTTTGCAAGCTGGCACGGAGAACTTTGCGTTTGACAGCCCCACCAATTCCATCACAGGGTGATTTGCCATGGCTAGTTGCAAAAAATGCCCAAGTTGCATCAATTCCAAAATCTGATGAGTGATGGCAAAGGTTAATAAATGCTTTGAAGTTTTTATATTGGGCAGCACAGCCATCGCTGAAGTACTCTACACTCTTGATCCAGGGAAATTTCTCTTTGATGTACAACATCACCATTCTTTGCAGTTCATGCACAAAACAGGTGTCATGCTCAAGGTCATCTGAAATGATGCATAATGAGATCTGTTGAAGTTTACCATTGTTATCTTTGTAATAAATTACCACTGGATGTATGGTACACTGGTCTTTGTTCCAGTGATATCCCTGGATCTCATCTTGCACCACGTAGTGATAATTTTCCGCAAAGTCCAAGAGAAGTATACATTCGGTCTCAGTTATTTCTTCTCTTCTCTTTTTTAGATACTGCGCTTGGCTCTTTGCTGTGAAGGAATGGGTCGTTAGATTATCAACATTGTATACCAATATCTCTATGAAGTAATCTACATCAGTCATCTGTGTCCGTAGCATTGTCCTATCCACACTCTCCCACTGACTATATGACATCTCACTGTCAATTTCCAATTCAGTAAATTTATCTCTGATATACTTCTCTAGAGCAGGGAAACCTGGGCATTTAGGACAACGGTGGACCATACATTCAAGACTATTGGTGTCGCAAACTACCAAGGCCATCAAATCTTTGTAAGTGATATTAAAATTGGGATTTTCAGTTGGTACATTAGCAGCACTCTCATCTCTGGATTCTTCAGCTTTCCTTCTGAGCTGAGTCTTGACAGTTGAAACAAAGCAGTCAACAAGCAATTTGGTATTTTGATGGTGGGTGCAAACACAAACTGAATGAGAACCTGATGTCAAGACGGTGACGCACCATTTTGGACGGAGCTCACAGAACTTTGAAAGACCTATTTTGTGTTCAGGATAGCTTTCTTTGTAAGCTACATAAAGCTCCTTAAGATTGCATAATAGGAGCCGTTTCTGGACATGAACTTTATTACCAATGCTCACAAAATCTTTCCCTCCAGGCATTAACCGTGAAAATTCATTGTCCTCATAGAAAGCCAAGACAGAATTGATAACCTCTTTTGAGAGACCTCTCCCCTTCTTTTTCTGTGGCAATGAAAGAATACCTCGATCCTTTTTCAGTTGCCGTGCTTCACGTACTATATATTCAGAGACATTGAAATATTCAGACACCTCTTTTCGAGACCAACTTTCCGGAGCTAAAGTCATCAACTGGATCCTCTCACTGGTTTTCATTTCTTTATTCTCAAGTTTGTCCTTCATTGCATCCAACAAACAATCATAATCTTTTGCCTTTGCCACTAAATCCGTTTGACTCGTTTGGCTGCTAATAGGGCTTCCTAATTCAGGGCTAGAGATGTTAAGGACTTTGGCAGCTGCCTCTACTTGCATTTCATAGTTTCTTTCTAATTTCTCTCTGACAATATTGATTTTTGTGTGCTTCTGCATTCTACCGGTTTTTATAGGGGATATATCAAACATCATTAGACTGTCATTCAGTTTCTCTCTCTTTTGTTCAATTTGCGACTCATTTTCAAGGTCTTGGTTGTCACTTCCTTCTGTTTCACTTGTATCTTCTAACTTCTTGGCAGCTACTTCACAGTGACGGCAAAGCTTCCAGCCAGGAACAACATGGTAGCCCTTCTGCTTTAGCATCTCAGCCATGTCTAACTTGATAGCACGATCACCCTTTACCTTTCTTTTGTGCTTCAAAAAGATGTTGCAGCACTTTGTATATTTTTTCTCAAAGTAATGCCCCAAATGAAATTCGTGATACCTGCAAATGTTAGCAACGGTTTCATCAGTGAGTGTGACACCAGCTCTTAATTTGAGCACAGTTCTTACATCATGCTCTAATGCAGTTATTGGTGTTGAAGATGGCTTCAGATTGCGGTGACATGCACTCTTCATTAGTAATCCAAAAGAACATTGAGGAGCACTTGTCATCAATGATGTATCTCCTCCCTCTCGTTTCCTTGGTTCAGAAGACATTCTTAATTTATTGCTCTGGAAGAAAGATGTGAAATAATAATTCACAATGAGCAGAATATGCAATACTCAACTGAATCAGAACTTTTTGAGATATTGGAATCAGAAAAATTTTAACCTAATTTCTGATTCCAAAAACAATTCTTTTAATATCATTTTAAACTTAATTTTCCACTGCTGGTACTGATAAATATTTATTGTTTTTAAACTATTAGTAAAAATAAACTTTAGATCATAATAACATCAAAATAAGGTGTAAATTTAATTTACTTGCATAAAATAAACAAAACAGAAATTGAAACTTCATGAAAATTCGTTCTTAACCTTTAGAAAATGCAGTTTATTTACAAGTTTATAAAAAAAATGGTTTTCAAGAAAAATAATATCAACTTTATTGTCAATTAAATCAAACGTAGAATATAAAACGTGCCTTTTTTATAATTTATTTATTTTATGCTTTTGTCCTCTATGACAAGGCAAAAGATGTGAAAAAGAACATCTTACCAAGTTTGTTTAATCTTGGCCATGTTAATGTTACTGATAAAACTTCATAAAATCAGTAAAACCACGTCCCTTTCCTCCTAACCTTAAGTCCTGATGGTAATACGAATAATGAAATTTAATAAAATTAACAAAAGATAAAAAGTATATGCGATGTGGATGTAACAGGGTTTTTAATAGTTAATTTAGTGAATATAATTCTGGCATTTTTATTGTGTTCGCTTATCTTTCGCGGAAAGACAAAACAAACGGCAAAGTTGACAAAATGCGTCCTAGCCGCTAAAAACTGATGGGGTGCAGTTATGACAGCCGGCTTATCATAATTTCTTTTATAAGCCTCCGAGTAGTTTTTGATTGTGTTCGAAAGATTAAAGTCTAAAATAATCTTCAAAAGAAAAAAAAATGTATTTTCACACATGAAAAAAAAGTTATGAAGAAAGATATGAAAAATCAAAAATATAGCTAAATTTCAAAGTTTTAGAATTTTCGTAAACATTTTCATTATAACTTTTTTTTTTGTAAAAATACATGTGTTTTGGAGAATAACTTTAGGCTTTAATCACCATCAAAATCAAAAACTAATGGGAAACTTATAAAAAATTATAATAACCTGACCTTCATAACCAAAACAATAATTATTTTAGCATGCAGATTGAGAGATGAGTTTTGCATTTAAATTTAACATAAAATTGATTTCCCATACCATGACCATTCTTACTTTTAAAGCAATTAACAATTTTTTTTCCAGATATTATTACAAATTAATATGCTCACGGTCACTTATATTTCTATAGTAGCAGATGAATGGATGCAATGTAGCTTGATTTTTATTCCAGTGGAATCTTTAAGCCACATCTTGCAAAATAAATGAATAATTCTCAAAAATGCCCAGAATTTATTTCCGATAACAAATTTATTGGTGCTCATGCAGAATGCGGACCATGATATTTTTTGATAAGATCAAGTTTAATTTACAACATTTTTGTTTATTTAATTGTTAGGTGGAAGAAGAAAAGTTATAAAATGTCATCTCCTCCTCATTTAAAAAAAAAAAATGAATTTCTAAATAACATTATTTCAGCACGGCTTATATTCTGCATACATACCAAATTTATTTTATTAACTATCCGAAAATACTTAAATAACTAAGAAATACAGGGCTTATTTTAAATTAAATTTACATGTGAATAAATTCTAAAAGAATTGATATATTTCTTTGTCAAGTTTTTTCAGTGTGTTCATGTGTAATCTTTTAAAATAAAATGTTAGAATACCACTCTTGTTTATGAGAGAGAATTTTACTGAAAACTTATTTTAAAATAAATTATTAATAATAATAATAATAATAATAATAATAATAATAATATAAATAGTAGTTTTATATAGTAAAAAATATCTACTTAAATTCTACATTTAGATTAAAATATAACTTACATTTTTATGGTGACTGACGAAATTTCAATCTTCTAGTCTGTATTTGTGGGTCTTGTCAGTTCCAAGACAAACTCAACTGGCAAAACGGTTTCAGTAAAATTAATTTTTATTGCTTTTTATCTTCACCCATCCCCCTGTTATATATTGAGAATTTGGTTTTACAAACCAGTAAACAGGGAGCAGCCTCAACCAATAAATAGCCAGCAGCTTAAAAACCAAAGTTAAGACCTTTTAGCACCTTCTTGTTAGATTTGTCAATGCTGAAGGACTGGATAGAAATCAAAAGGTCATGTTTTATGGTTGTTGTTTTTTCCTACACAGCTAAAATAAATCCACATCATATATCTGTTATTAGGTTTTATTTGTACTGGTAGCTTAAAAATAAATATTCCTCATTTTATCTTTTAGTACCAGCTATGGAAAAGTTTAACATTTTTTTTCAGAATCGTTTTTGAAATTGGAAATTAGGCTAATAATTTAGATCATTTCATTTAGATCAGGTCACTTTTATTATTTTGGAATTTCTTAAGAATTTTATAGGGGTTACTCTCAAGGACATCCCTGAAAAAAATTATTTTGTAAATTTATGATTTTTTGACACTATATGATAGGTTAAAAATATTCAGGAAGCTGGAAGATCTGAGCAAAAAATCGCATTTTCAGAAAGATATAGACGAAAGTTTTAAAAGTTGGATCAAAATACTGTGGTATTTTGAGGGTTAAAATGTTTCTGAAGAAGTTTTCTAATAAAAATTGTTGGATTGAGATAGTACTAAAAGTTTAAGATTTTTACCATCCTATTACTAGTTTCTTATTAAAAAAATAGCATACTTTTATCATAACTTGGTGTTTTCAACCCTTATCAATTAATTTTGAAGACTGTAGGCCTGTGAAATTGTTGAAATTGTTATCAGAACTTTTTAGTATCTGGCTTACTTGCAAATTTATTCCAAAATTAAGGTATGATGTCAGTTTAGCAAATGTCTAAATTAATTATCACATCTAATAGGGAAGGGAATATTTTTCATTATCATCGAAAATAGACCTGACTTTCAACAGAAACTGTGAGTGAACGGAACAAGAACTTTTTAACATTTTTGGTCCAGCGGTAATTTATTGTGTCTAGAAAAAATATATGAAAAAAAAAATGCATTACCATATCAGCCACACCCTTTTTTATTGGATTTTGGGGCATGTGGGTAAAAAATCCAAAAACCCTTAATATCTCTATAAGGATTCACTTTTTAGCAAATCTGATGCCATTTTTGGATTCCTTGGGTCAAAATACTTACCTGTGCAAATTTTCAGAGCCATAGGATCTTTCAATCAGAAAATATTCAAAGAAATGACATCACAAAATTTATCCCGGGCGCCACATTATGCAGCAAAAACGAAAACAAAAAATGCTCTAAATCGGAAACCGCTTGGAATTAGATGCTCAAATTTTCAGGATTTCTTAGTTTCTATATTGTCTATCTGCACAGCAAATTACAGCCAAATCTGAGGGTATGGGTATTTTTTGTCCATTTTGACTGTGAAGTAGGGGTCCATATCCTTTTATATGATGTAATTTGACATTATATTATGAAAATGGGCTATAATGGGTCGATCCAAGTCTTTTTTCAGCTCTAGATATTGATCATAACTTAAGATTAGATTGTTGCCAAATTCACCAAAAAATCCTTAAATTTTTATAAAAATGCCAATTTTGAGGCTTTAGTGTCTGGAAATGTCAAATATGCCGAAAGGTTTTATTTGATTTTTGTAATTTCCAACCCATTGTCACTTTAAAAATCCAAAGGAGAAGTCTGGCAAAGCACCACAGTTATGTTTTTTTCTCAATAAAATATCGCCCCAAACAAGCTCTAAAAAAGTGCTGCGGCACCACCTAAAATGGTAAAAATAAGGTACTTCCTCTCATTTGCCATCTTTCTAACCATGATTTTTGGATTCCTTGCCCTCAAAACCTTATATGTGTGAATATTTAGCTCCAGAGCTTTATTTTTTGCAACAAAAATGCAAATTTTGTAAAACGCCGGGGGTCGAAAATTCTACGTCATGAGATAGCAATTTTTGATTTCCAGGCCGAAACCAACTGTGAAAAAAAATATGTTCCTGAAATCCAACTGGGCTGAAATTGCAGATTTCTCTTAGTTTTAACCCAAAGTTTGTATGGTGTAAATATGAAAAAAATCCAAGAGGGGGTGTGTCGGGGCTGGATGAATTGGGCTGGAATAACCCTAATACATATATAATAATAATAATAATACATATATAATAATAATAATCATTGAGGAAACTCTTTTTAAACACCATTCAAAATAATTGTGAAAAGTGACACTTTCACAAACTTTCAGATTTCTACCACAGAATGAAATCAACTTTTCCAAATTTTAATATTACTTGATTTAAGCAAAAATTTTTCTAAAAATTATTCACTCATGAACTAGCAGCCAATCAGCCAATCAAAATTCAAGAATCTACTAAGTATAATGGGACATTTTTATTCTTTTCAGTTTATTTGTTTGTAGCGCGACTGGTTAGATAGTTGAGCACTGGCTACTACATTCAATAGCAACTATTAGCAAATGTACCTGGCAAAACAAGTACACTTGCTGATAGATAAGAAAGGGCAAAATAATAAGTTATTTTTCAACAAAACTGTTTAACATAAAAAAACAAAACAAAAAATAAACTCACCCAAGACATCGTATGATTGCTAAGAGACTGACCTCTTTGTTTGTTAAACCTGAAAAAGAAATAAACATATCATTATTAAAAATTCTAATCTCTCAAAAGACATTTTTTAGTAAATAGTAGGTTGTCTGGAGCATGGGAGTATGATATGGGAGGCTATCCAAAGAGTGAAAACTAACAAGACTACCTGGATGCAATATAGCTCGATTTGGCTGATGCATATGGATCATCAAATGATTCCATTATCCCTTCATCCCAGAAGGAATACGCAAGATGCTTGCAATGTGTTTCATATGCAGTTTACGACAAATGATTACATAGCAAACTGGATGAGGCTCAAGATGGGAATTGCAATGGGATGTAGAGTATCACCTATATGTTCCGTTTTAGCGATGCAGATAATTCTCAAAGCAGCAGGAAACAACGCAAACTCTACTACATTAGGCGAGGAATGTGAAATGTCAACATTGAAGGCTTTCATGAATGATACAACAATCCTCACATCAAAAGAAACCGAGACCCGCAAGTTACTCAGTATAATAGATGAACTGATGGCTATGTCTAGAATTACCTTCAAGCCTAAGAAGTCCAGAAGCCTCTCTCTTAGAGAGGAAAAAGTACATCCCGATATCTGCTTTGCAGTAGGTGGTCAGAAAATCCTCACAGTCACAGAACCGATAAAAAGCTTGGGAAAATTGTATGATAACACCTTGAAAGACTCTAAACAGGTTGGTTGTTGTGGTGTTCACCCTGGATCAGTTGGGCCGGCTCCATCCAATAAATTCACCGCATCCTATATAACAGCCGATCAGGTGCAGCGGTCAGAGGCTGTTTCCACTACAAGCGTAAGCCATTCGTGGTTCCATCGGCGGAGCCCATTGAGACGGGGGTCAAGAATCATTTCAGTATCCTGTTTCACCGTTCTAAGCCAGGTATTAAGTTGGTCACCGTGATGTTTCTTCCAGTCTGGTGATGGTGCTGGGTTGATGGCTTCACGAATGAGGTCACTTGGGTTTTGGAAACAGCGCATGGCTGAACAACAATCCCTCATGCTAGACGCCTTCACTCTAAACACGTTAAAGTGACAATCAAAACAGTCAATGAGAGTTTAAAGATGATCGAGCACTGTCCACTGTAAGGTAAATATCATTCTAATTAAATACAAGAAGGGAAGTATTAGAAGTATTAAAACTACCGGCCGATTATTCAAAGCACACATTTGGCTCTTGAGGCAGACCCTTCCTTTTACTGCTCTCAAATAGATAGTAATCTTTGCACCTTAATTCATTCCACGTGGAGACACTGGTCTTTTAGCTAGACCAACATGGGTTGCTCGAAGGACACCAAGTTAAGTACATCTATCTATCATGTTATATGTAACATCTATATGTAAATCAAATCCCACCATTTCTTTTGTTTCTTTGCTTTGTATTTTCTTAAATATCCTGGTTTTTATTATTAATATCCTATTTATTTTAAAACAAATTAATTACTAAAACACTTAATAGATGCACAATTTCTTCTTAATGTTTGAGGGAAATCTATCTCCAATCTTACACTTATTTATTTAGAACTAGCAGGACCCATCCGATTGCAGTTCTAAATAAATAAGCATAGGATTAAGAAAAAATTGTGTATCTATTAAGTATTGTCAGAGAACAAATTTGTTTTAGTAATTAATTTGTTTTAAAAAAAAGTGAATAAAATATCAATAAGTAACTACCTGGATATTTAAGAAAATATAAAGCAAAGAAACGAAAGAAATTTGCCCAAATGCAACTTTGAATATCGCAAATACTAGGAATCAACAACAAAGAACTAAGAGGAAAAGGAGGTGTAAAAAGAGGAAATGCTTTAGTAAACTGGCCTGCAGCGAACTTTTGACATAATGGGCCTTTGACATTATGCCTTTAAAACATACGTATCGTGAGGAGTGTATGACTTTGCAAAAATTTCAACGCATAAACTGACCCTCCTTGCAAAGAATGGTGTAAGAAAATGATAGCGATTTTGTCAGTTTTTGTTGAGTGTGTCGAAAGCTTTTATGAATCAAACATTTTAGACAGTTTAAAGGCTTCCAAATCACACCAAATTCAGGTATTGACTGTATTAATCGCGTTATCGGTTATTTTAATTTTTTTATTTAGCATATAAAAGGAAGAATTTCAGTCAATCGTATTTTATAAAAAAAAAAAAATGGCTATCAGCATGTGACGATGTGCTGGGAAACAGTATGTACAATGTAGGTAAACACAAAAGATGTAGAACAGTAGCGTAGCTGTATAAGAAAAGTTAACACGTAGGTTATATTTAATGTAAAAATAAAAGCAGTCTTGGCTTATGAACATGTTTTCATAATACACTGAGTACATTGCAAAGAAGGTGGGTTCCCTCTATTGAGCTAGAAAACTACTCACACTTGAGAGTATCCTGGACCTCTACAAAGCCACCATTTGCCCATGCATGGAGTATTGTTGCCACATCTGGGCTGGTGCATCTACCATGAGCCTCTCCCTCTTGGATCGGGTCCAAAAAAGTTTCCAATCTAATAGGTCCCACTTTGTCAACTAAGCTCCAACCCCTGTCTCATCGCCGCAATGTTGCATCTCTGTGCCTGTTTTGCAGATATTTTAATGGAATGTGTTGCAATGAACTTGTTACACTTGTGCCCCCTCAACGTATATATCCCCGATAAACCCGCTTAGCAAGAAAATCTCACCTCTTTATTGTTGAGGTCCCTAAATGCCAGAAAGCTTTTTATTCTAATAGTTTCTTCTCTTGAACAGCTAGACTTTGAAATTCCCTTCCTGCTACCCTAACTGTACTAATATGCAGAAGTTTAAATATAATGTAAACCAACATCTTGTTAAGCTTTCCTCAGCAGGGTCTCAAATAGTAGCCCCTTACACATAAGTGGCGTTATGCCTTGTTAGGGGTGAACGCAAGTTTAAAAAAAAAAAAAGGGCATGCTCATCCGAATTCTGTTATGGCCTCGCCTCTTCTCATATACAAATTAAATGACTATGAGCACAGTTGAGGCAGCAGAAGCAAAAAGGACTGGGTTTGCCTCCAGGATTATTAAATGTAGCATATGTATAGCACACAAGCTAAACTAAAATTATCACTTAAGTCTACTGCAGAGAAGTTCAAAGTTGGGAAAATCAGGTTCCAAATGATGCTGGACAATTCCAAGGATAGAGTGGTAAAGACAATACAACTCTAACCTCTCTTAAAATGGAGGAAATGGGAAGTTTGAGACACAATGAGGCGAAAGAAAACTTAACTTTCAAAAAAGTCATCAGGCTCACTCAAACAGGAACATCTGGGCTGGGAATGACCAGCATTCAAAGATCGCCTGGATCTGGTCATTTAGGGAGCAAGGAGGAAAACAAAAGATTCATAAAAAGGTGTTCAACAGTCACAACAGAGACAATAAACTGGGAAGAAGCTATGCAAAAATGCATTATGTGGAATAACATTTGGCATATGGTGCCACCAAGGTTGAGCTTCATAATACACCCAACTTACAATATGCTTGCATCAATGACAACCTCACCAAATGAAGGAGAAGGACGATTCAGCTTGTTCCTTATGCAAAGAAAAACCACAGACTATGGAACATGTTCTTAGTTCCTGCAGAGTGGCTCCTGTTAATAGCTGATATGCGTGGTGAAGAACAGCATATTAGAGGAACCGACCACAACAATGAGAAATCCCATGATGCTCAAAGCAGCTAACATAAGCCAGAAGATTTTGCTGAGGGAGGAAAAAATGTGGATCAGATGAAAACGTATTACTAGTACCTGGCCAAAGTATTCTTAAAAATGATGACGATTGGATAGTCGCTGCAGATATCCCTGACTGACATAGTAATTACTCAAAAATTATAAGAGAAAGGGAGGAATGGCCAGATATTGTTCTGTCATCAAGAACAAGGAAAACACTCATCTTGATTGAATTGACAGTACCTTGCCGGGTAGAACATCAATACAAGATAGAAAAATATGAAGATCTTAAAAGAGAACTGACCTGTAGTTATATTTGTGAGTAGATTTATTTATTATTTTATTTTATTTTATTTATTTCTACTCATTGTTTTTTGTTTTTTTTTCTTCTTTCTTTTCGATATGAGTATGTCTTAACTCAGCAAATATGTTAGACGCAACCTTTGAACAGTTAAACAACACACGCAAAGCTGTTGCTCGTAACAGGAAATGCTAAATTATTAAATGCCAATTTTTTATTATATTTTGCAGTTCATTTAAATGCAATGCAGATAATGGGGCTTCACATCAGTGAGGGAGGGGAGCCAATACATGAAAAAGCTGCAAAGAGGAAGGCCCCGAAATAATGCGTACTCTCCCCTGAGGATTTGAAATTATCTGCAGGAAGAAATGAAATAACTTACAAGTGAAAAAAAAAAAAGAAACGAAAAACACAAATATATACAATTCTGCAAGTGAATAAATTAAGAGGAAGGCCCTGAAACGGCCCATATTCTCTCCTGATAATCTAACAGTCAAAATGGAATACTTCACAAGTGAAAACAGCTGAAAAACATATATATATATATATATATATAAGCCTACAAGATAAGCTGTTTCTTTCAAAACAATATCTTCTCTTGCTCGTTTGCTACTAGAAGCAATGCTATTCTGTTTTAAGTATTTTGTCAATGCATATCCCAAAAAGGTGGTAAATTGTTGATAACACTTGGAAATAATGTGATAGTTTTATGGTGATACTGTGTCATGCTGAACTGATTCATTTCAACTGGAGTGCTAAAAATAAGGTCAAATATTTTTTATTCAAACTATTAGATTTTTTTTAATTATCAGAAACAAACTATTATCTTTATAACACTCTAAAGCATTTTATGGTTCAAACATGTGTTATCACCTTTCACATTAACAAAATAAAAAATGAGATCGTCCAATCAGCCGGGATGAAATAACACATCTTGACTTGACTTTAAAACGTTTTAAAATCAAATTCTGTTTCCCAGTCAACAAAAACAATTTTAAATACATTTAAAAGTGTCATTCATTTTATTAATTATAAGAATTTTTAGCTAATAATTTTTCATACAGTAAGAAAATGGAGAATATTAAACGTTATATAAAAAAAAAAAAAAAAAAAATGGCAAATTCACTTAAGTTTGAATAATTTCTTTGTAGTTTTAATTTGTTCATGACAGTAGATAAAAAAATATCATCCGTCCTCCATAGGGAGAAAGTCAATTCATATCTTGTCGCTCCATCTCTTCAACCAGCGGCGTGCGGTTTCATTACCAACACTGAGGTCTTCGTCTGTGCAGTTGGGCCCCAGTGGGCAAGATGTTAAAATGTGCTCGATGGTCTGAACTTGGGCACCACAGGGGCATTCACCAGTTGTAGAGTAACCCCACATGAGGAGGTTGTCGCCAGTTTTTGCAACTTTTGCCCTTGCCCTATTCAGAGTGACCCACTCCGAACGGGACAGGTGTGTGTCAGGTGGTAAAGTTTCACTGGGCTCTGGCAGTGCTATATTTGTAGACTGAGGATCTACCTCTCTCCACATCTGCAGCCGGTAAGAGGATGTAGGAGTGTCCGGTAGTTCCTCCACTGTGGCAAAGCTTCGCCGGGACACAAGTCGTCTAGCCACCTCCGAGTAGCCATAGAGAGGGTGTCTGGGGTCTTCGAGTTGTTTTGTAGTTTCCACCTTAACAACCACATAGCCAACAGGAAGCTGAAGATCCAATGGGAAGGTAAGGAGCTAGTAAATGAACCATATCCAGTCTACCTTGGCATCACACTGGACCGAACTCTCTCCTTCAAGACACACATAGACAAGCTCCGAAAGAAGATCGCGCCTCGAATTAACTTAGTCAACATACTGGCTAACTCGAGTTGAGGAGCAGACCCACACATGCTAAGGACAACATCATTAGCCCTATGTTACTCCACAGCTGAATATGGCGCTGCAGTATGGTCTCGCTCAGCCCATGCTCACCACATTGACGCTGATCTCCACAAAGCTTGCCGGATCATAACCGGAAACTTAAAAAGCACACCTCTACCAGCCCTATACCAATTAAGTGGCATACCACCACCTAAAGTCTGCCGGGATATAAGTGCGAGAGTTGAGCGTGCAGATTCAATGAAAAAGTACTTCTTTGCACATTAGTCACGTCAGTAACTGCTGAGACAAGTAAATCTTATTAATAGAAAATTCCACTCCACTTAATTTACCATTCTGACCCTATTTTTACACACCCAAATCTAAACAATGCTACAAGATCAACTTGCATGATTTTCAAGGTCACTACTAAAAGGCAAACTTTAGGGAAACAAAGTGACCCTTCCTCTGATGAACAGAGCCAGTTTTAGAGATGCAACATCTGCATCCAAAAGATGTAAATATTTTTTGTTAATGTGTAAACTCCATATTATCAAAAGCTAAAGATTCAATAGAGTTATGTCCAACTTGGTAAAAGTTTATTATGCCACTGTGAAACCAGGTGTGAAACCAGTACAATTGGCGCTCTTCATTAGTTCAACCATTAACATTGAACGAGCAGCGCTAAGTATTTGAAAACAATTGCTAGCATAGGTAAATGAACCACTTGAATTATCTATTAACTGTTACAATTATAGAGTCACCTTGAAGAGAAAAATAAGAATAAGTTTGTGTTGTCTTACATTTCATGGTTTATGTTGTTTCATTCTGTTTATGAAAAGCATTGAGATAAAACTGTAAAGATAGATGTTACATTCAATCAACTGAAGTGAAATTGACAAACTATTGAAACTGAGTAAAAACACAAAACAATCGAACATTTGTGCATAATCAGGTTACATAAGAAATAAGCTCTTTTCAGTTTTTCAAAACCAGTGATTCAGGTTCGGTAGAAATACTTTGCTTTTAAAGTCGATTATCAAGTTCTTATGAAGTCTGATTTTTACTACAATCCAATAAGAAAAAAATATATTTTCATAAAACATCTAAATAAATTTGTTTTATTTGTTAGATTTTGCTTATATAAATATAGACATTTTTTTTAATAAATCTCCAAAATTTACAAAACAAAATGTGATTGCCAACAAAACGATTTCTTTCGGCTACAAATCAAACATTTTTATAAACTTTTAATAAAAAATCTGTGGAGTTACAAATGTGAATGCATAATGCACCATGTTGTGATCACAATTCAATCCAAATTAAATTTAAAAAATCAAATCAGTATTAAAACAAAAATGTGTAGTTTTGATTGTTGCTTATTTTGAAGTGCTTCAAATCAGTTTGATGCATTTTATTTTTATTAAAATAAAATGTATTGTAGGAAAACGCGTGACTCACCTAACTAGCACGTGTGCATAATTCAACAGTCGTGAAACAAAATGAATGAAGAAGAAAGAGACAAAAATGGCTGTATTATCTCTTTATATGCCTGCAATGTTACCACCTGATATGCAGATGAGATGCTTCTGGTTGGAGATAAATGAGGGTTGATTTTTCAGAGGACGTTCATTTTGAAGTTGGATTTTGAAGAAGTAAGTTTGATCAGGAGAAGTGCATTTGCAGTTGAGAGAAGGTGTGTTATTTATACAGAAGTTTGGACAACAGTGTCAAACTTAACCAAGAAATTGTTGATGTGAAGGACAGAAGAAATAACATGCGGGTTATTTAATTATAAGCTATTTCGGCCCTTGGTGTGCGGTGACTCAAAAAGCAGGGTATATGAAAAAAAAAAAAAAAAAAAAGGACAGATTCGACTTTTGCTTGATATCTGAGTTTGACGGATCTACCACTGGACCGTCTGTTGTCGAAAGGCTGAGAAAATCTATAAACTGTGCAAAATTAAAGAACCAGTCACAGTTATTCCTCTGAGGTTAACTGGAGGGGCCTATGCAGTCTACCAGAAACTTGGGGATGAACCAGACTGGGATGAAATCAAGCAAAGCCTGTATATAGCGTTTGCTGCAGATCCGTTTGTTGCATGGTAACAGTTCACAAGCTGGCGACTTCACCCCAAGGAAACGGTTGACATGTACCTAGCCGACCTACGAAAGTTATCTGTACTGTCTAGTGGGGTCAACGACAAGATATTAAGCCGTGCCTTTTTAGTAGGCTTACCTGAGGAGATAAGTAAACTGTTGCAGGCATCGTCACAAATTGATGAAATGACAACAGATGAGTTATTGGCCCGAGCTCGAAACATCTGTAAGGAACAGGAAGCAATTGCAGCAGCAGCAGCTAGTATTCGACATGCAGCATTCGAACCACATGCAGGCAATGTGGATTCTCTTCTAGGTGCAAGTCCAGTGTGCTATAAATGTGGGGAGGCCAATCACTTTGCTAAGGAGTGCCGGAGTGATAGGAGGGGTGTATATCCACGAGCACAGAGAACAGTACAATGCTACCGCTGCAATAAGTTTGGGCACATATCTCACCACCCTTGCCCCCTTCCAACCAATAAATACAGGATTGCCAGTCATTGGCATTCAGCACTCGTAGACACGGGGTGTTCCCAGTCTATAGTTAGTGCACATCGCTATCAGATGTGACGGAAGCAACCAGTCGGCATTATGACCATCAATGGCGTATCCCGAGCATGTTGTGGTGAAGGGACAGTTACGATCTGTACTGAGAAGGGTGACACAACCAAAGTTGATGTTCTGGTGATGCAAGAAAAACCCCTTGGCTACGACATGTTGATTGGAATTGACGCAATACAAGCACTAGGAGACGTCATAATCACAGTGACTGGAGATGTAATGATTGGAAAAGGGAAAGAAGTCTGTGCAGCCATGAAGAGAAGGACTTCTATGCTACATTTGATGACAACGAAAGGCCGTGGACTGCAAAGTGGAAATGGACCATGAGCCTGGCACCAAATCGGCTGTGCAACACCATTCCAGAGTATGCAGTTTCTACCAAGAATAGGGCCACATATGAAGAACTTCAGACATAGATTGATAAGGATTGGTTAATACCGTACCCACAGGAATGTCTGGGACCACCCAAAGGATTAATTCTGCTCATGGCTGTTGAACAACCTACTAAAGACAAAATTCGTAATGGATTACTGAGAACTGAATCAACATATTGATGCTTTTACAGGAAACACAGATGTGTGCGTTGCTAAACTAAGAGCGTGGCGTCAGAAATGGAGTAATGTAGCACTGCTGAATTTGAAGAGAGCCTACCTGCAGATACGTGTCCAGGAGTCATTATGGCCATTTCAGACAGTGATAATCAAGGGAGAACGATATTGTTTTACACGTTTATGTTTTGGCCTAAACATAGCACCCTTAATAATGACAACTATTATTAAAACTGTTTTGATGCAGGATGAGACCACAGCAAAAGCTGCTTCAGCTTACATTGACAACATCTACGTTAATGAGGATATAATGTCTGCAGATGTGATTTTAATAAAACTGGAATTGTTTGGGTTAATAAGCAAAGACCCTAAGCGCCTAAAGGATGGGGTGCCCGTGTTAGGCCTAGAGGTCTGGGAGGAGGGCAATACTTTGCGATGGAAACGAGGGAGCCCGATTCCAGAGTTACCCAGTGTATTGACAAGGCGCATTGTGTTTTAATTAATTTTAATTTAATTGTAAATTAGTAGGAAATCTACCTGTCTGTGGATGGCTCCGATCAGCAACAGAAGTATTAAAAAGATGAGTAACTGCAGTAACCAAAGGATGGGATGACATGGTGGATGATGATTCTCTCTAGGAAATGACGGCTGACACGTTGTCCAGAGTACATAGGAACGACCCTGCCCGATGTGAGTGGCAAGTATCTGGAAACGAATTGAATGCATAGGTGGATGCAAGTTCATTGGATACAGGTGTTGTGTTGGAACAATTAGGTGCTGTTGGGGAAGATGTGTGCTGGCTTCGTTCGAAAAATGATGCCCAGCTTATAAATTTGGTAGAACTTGATGTCACGTTAAAAGTCCTTAATCTTGCATTGCAAAGACAGGCTAAAGTTGTGCATCTCCACACTGACTCATTGTGTGTTTACCACTGGTTGACTGACACCTTGACTGGAAAGGCTCGAGTTAAGACTAGAGCTGCAAGTGAGATGTTAGTACGAAGGAGACTGGCAATAATAATGCGTCTAGTTGATGAATACAGCTTGCAGGTAGACATTACCTAAGTTTTGTCAATGAGAATTTGGCTGATAGCTTGACTAGAGTACCAAAGAGATGGATTGATGTAATGAGGCAGGGACCTGATCCTCCACAACAGACATGCGCGGCCATAACAGATCAATTAACACCTAACCAGATCCGTATGATACATCAGCAGAGTGGACATCCCGGAATTCGGAGGACCACATTTTGTCCGAAGAGTGTGTCTAGCAACTACAAGGGCATCAATCAAGGCAGCCATACGCTCGTGCGAAGAGTGTCAGCGAATTGATCAAGCACCGTCCCAATGGCAAAAAGGGAAGCTTGAGGTGGAGGACAACTGGTATCGAGCAGGGATAGATATAACACATTATGAGGGCAAGTATTTTTTGACCTTGACAGATCGTCTAAATTTAATCTTCCTCCGAGGTCATCAGATCTAATCCTGTCTGCACGACTCACATTACACCTTCATCATATCATTCTCATATTTCTCACTATGCAATGCATGTTCTCTGACTTCACTTGTCAGATTCCACTTGTGTACATAATCACAACACATGATAGGTTTTTCTCTTAGTTGACAGCGGTAATGCTCTGCTGGTTAGTAATGGCAGACGTTCCCCATGAACTTATTCTATCCGCTCTTCACTCCCACCCCATCTTTTTTTCTAAAGACCCATAATAGTTTTATCTTTGCATGATGGCCATAAACCATGAAAAAATATCAACAATGAACACAAAAACATTTTAACAAGCAACCCTGGTCATGCACCTCCTCGTAGCAGCCATGCCAACCTTGACTATTCAAGTCAGCATGATTTTATAAACTGGTAAATGGTTTTGTTTCTACTGATTATATTTTTGTTATTGTGTACAAAAATAATTAAAACAAAACAATGATGATGAAAAAAAATTTCCATCACCTTCCTCTATGAAATCTCGCTGCTTAATCATAATCCAATATAAGCTGATTAAATTGATCTCCAAGCAGAAATCTGATTTTAAAAAATACAAAATTAGGTGTCAAAAAAAAAAAAAGAAAAAAAAAAAAAAAGGACATTTGTATATAAAAGAGATATTATTTACCTCCTTGCCAGGTTAGACACAAGGTTAGATGTCATTTTGAGAAGCCAGTACATTAGGATATGCGCATTTAAACCTACAAAAAATGCCCAAGTAGTTTTGTTGGCATTCCCCAATAGGGGTGCTTTAGGCAATTATCAATAAATTAGTCCCTTCTCAGAAGATAAAGTTTGGAAGGGTGGGCCTTCAAGGACTGAAGAGAACCATGCCTCAGCAACATGTTGGATTACTATTATAATTCAATGAGAAAAGATATCCATATAACAGAAGAAAGACACGCATTTGGGATTAAGTGAAAGTATATCAGAGTAAATATAAATAGAACAGATAAGAGAGTGGCTGAACATTAATCTTTCAAGTATTAAACTGAGGTGGGCTTAAAACAGAGGCAGGTGCCCCCGGTGTTTATAGTGAAGAGAAAGAATTCATGTACTTTGTAAAGAACCAAAATAAACATGTAGTTCATAGTATCCGATGATGTAATGATAGGAGTTGGGAGAAACTTAGTTCTGGTGAAGTCCTCTGTACAGAATCCGCAATTCTATGACACTAGCAGTATTCTCACAACATATTAATTAAAAAAAAAAAAAATCTCATGCGTTATCTTGGTATGCGCATGAAATAACCAATGAAGCACATGAACAGCAAAAATGACAGAACACAATGACCAAGGGTTTACGTATACTTTTATTATATAACAGGGTTCGCTCTACTGAAAAGAATCTTTATACAATACTCAATGGGTCAAGAGGCGGTGAACACAAGAAATAAGCTAAGAAATATCTTTTTTTTTTTTTCCGTTTATGAGATTTTAAAAGTTTGACTTAAATAGCATTTAAGTTGCCATATTAAGTTTTGATTCTGAATAAGCCAGTGCTTTTGGTACTTTCAATGGTGGACTTTGGTATATTTTATTGATTTTTTTATGTCATCTTGCCCAAACAACTGGTAATAGGGAAACATTTTTCGGTTATGACCAGATAAAAAAATGAAATAAATAAGACAAATAACTCATATATTTTTAATTGAAGAATATAAAAGAGTTGTCTCCCTTCCAACTAAAATTTTATTTCTTTTTTTGTATAAGTTCAAAAAATATGTAATTAAAAATTACAAACTACAGGAACTTCAATGCATACCTATTTATCTCCTCTCCAAAAGGTTAAACACAAAACCAAGTGAGGTCCTACAAAAAAATGTCTGAGCAGACCTGTTGGCATTCTCTGATAACTTCAGAGAAAGTAAAGCTTTGGAAAATAGATCTCCTAGGACTGAACAAAACCATACCTCAGCCCAACAAAAGCAAGTGTTGAACTGATTGTCAGGAAAGTATCTTTGATCGATTATGAACAAACCTACCATGTACTAGGTAGATATGGCTTGGGTAGTACACAAAATAACTTAAATAGCAATACACATGGACGATAAAATGCTTTGGCTAATCAGTTTTCAAGGAGTTTCTGTTAAATCATAATTTTTACAAAGCACTTCAAGTGTTCAAGATACCACCATTTTGTTCGGAAATGAATATCCTTTCAAATTAATTAATAAATAATAACGTACATATCTTTTTTTTTAGAGTTTTAAGCAAATGAAGTGATAAAAATGTGAACATCATAAAACGTCGTTTTTGGTAAGATTTTGTAATTCATTTGTAAATGCTCGTACCGTGCTTGTATTAAGAATTTTTTCATGAAATTTGGAAACTAGTCAAAAGAGATGTCACTTTTAATAGTTTTGGGTGTTCTAAATACATTTGACCACTCGTTTTTTTTGTTGTGTTAAAAGATTTCAACATAACGAGTATTGAAAATTTTGAAAAACATTTTCTTTGAACACCCACTGTTAAATAAAACAATCTTTTACTATTTTTATCCGTTAAAAGAATAATTGTATATTGTTGGTCCCCCGATTTACTGGGAAGGGACCTATGTTTTCAGTGGCCTCCGTTAGTCCAGACGATTGCCAGATAGCGGTCCATTAGATTTTACTGAAATTTTGCCACAAACTGTATTTCATTAAATAGATGAGCACAAAAAAATTTTTTTTTTTACAAAAATTCCTGTTGCGCCCCCAGGGGTTCAAAAGAGGTAAAAAATGCCCCAACATGGCCCAAAATGGTACATTTTGCCCCATAACTTTTGATCCATCCATTAGATGTTTTTGAAACTTAGACAAAATGTGGAGCCCATTGTTCAATAAATCCAGTATAGGTGACCCTGGCAAAATTCCAGTTCACATCCCCAGGGGACTTTTAGTGCTAAAAACGTTTCTTTTTGTGGCTCTTTTTTCATATTTCTTAAAGACTTGATATGCCTGACTATATAGGGGTTTTTCACGGTGGTCAACTCAAATATACATGTGCTAAGGTCTGAAACTGCCCCGTTATCCATTTACACTGGGATTCAGCATCTCCAGAGGCTCAAAAAAGGTTAAAAAAATGCCGCAAAATGGCAAAAAATGACACTTTTTGCCCCATAGTGTTTGATCCATCCATTAGATTTTCCTGAAACTTGGCTAAAATATGGAGGCCATTGTTCTTAATGTAGGGGTGACCCTGCCAAAATTTTGGTTCGCATCCCTCTGGGACTTTTAGGGCTAAAAAAAAAAAAAAAAAAAAAAAAAAACATGCTTTTTGGAGTTTTTTTTTATATTACTCAGGAACTTGATATGTGTTTGTCTATATAGTGGTTTTGCATGGTGCTGAATTCAAATATACGTGTCTTAAGGCGTGTCCATTTTCATTGGGATTCGGCATTCCCAGCTCAAAAGGGGTCACAAATGCCCCAAAATTGCAAAAAATGACACTTTTTACCCCATAACTTTTGCCCCATCCATTAAATTTTTCTGAAACTTGGCGAAAATGTGAAGGCAAAGTTGGCCCTTCACACTTCTCACATTCATCATTTGTTCACTATTTTTTGTGGCGCCATCTCACCTGCAGCACAAGAGGGGGACCACACATGTGTGGCTTGTTTTGTCTTGTAGTAGCTAGCAATTTAAAAACATGATATCTGGAAAAAAATCGTTTTGAGTTTGAGTGTAGACTGTAGTATTAGTAATAGAATTATCAGCAGCAGCCGTTTTTTCTTTGTTGTTGATTTTTTATTTCAGATCAAATTTTTATTTAAATTGAAAATCTGATAAAAAATTTTCTTACATGTTTAGTTAGAGCTATTTTGTTATAAACCATATAAATATTTTTTAAATTTAACCAGCAGTCAAATTTTTTAAATATTGTGTTTTGCTTTGAACAACTGAAAATGTGCACTGAAATATGATTTTTTGGTATAATTTTTTTTAATTTATGTCCTTTTTACAATGTTTTCATTGGGTTATTATTGAATGGAAACTAATCTATTTGATAAAAGAGAAAAAATGCAAAATCGATATTTAAATATTTGTAAGTGGTGCTCAATTAAGAAATAAAAACAGTAGAAAAAGACATGAAATATAATTAAAAATATAAATCAAATTCATTCAAATTTTTTTACCAATTTGTCAGCTTTAGCAAAAAGTTGGGGTTTTTTTCATATTTAAATAGGTGGAACAAAAAATATTTGAGACTTTTTCAAACATCACATTTTCTGTTTGAGTGACATCACTTTTTTTTAAATAACATTTATTTTCGTCTGTTTGTCATAATTCTTGCAAAGTTTCACAATGAGTGTCAAACACTGTCTTAATAAAAAACAAAAAAACTCCCTTAATCCTATGTATAACCCTAGGTACGAATGGCAAGCCTTCTAAGTGTAAAAAAAAAAAGAAGATCTTTTCTTTAAACAAAAGTGCACATGATTTATCTCCTATAAAAAAATAAATTGGTAAACTGTCCTAGAAAACTAGAATGGTCTCAAAATGGTCAATTATTTTACATTATATTCTAAAATTATTTTTGTTTTGTTTCTATCAAGTCTTCAGGATGTTCACACATAATCTCCCTTAGCCTTATCATTAACCCAAAGTCAGAGTGACAACCTTCCCACCTTCTCATAACTCATTAAAACCTTCTTAAAGACCCTCTGAAAACCACACATAATCGCCTTCAAAAAAGAAAAAGAAAAAAAAAGAAAAATGCCCAGGATTTATCTACCATAGAAAATATTGGTTAACTGCCCTAAAATGCTGGACTGGCTCAAAATGGGAAATCATTTTACATTAAATTTTAAAACAATTTCTGTTTATCTTTCATTAGAGTTTTTCAAGGTGCTCATACATTATCTATATATCTCTACAAGTGAAAATGCCTCTGAGTGTGTGTGTGTGTGTGTGTGTACAAAATAACTGTCAATTTTCGGTCTAGAGACTTGATATTTGACATAAGGAGTAATGAGATTTGGGAAAATCTTTTTAATCTATTTTCGGCCAGAAATTTGGCTGTCAAGGGATCAAAGTTCAACGATTTGACCTTTGAAAACTCTACCAAACTCTTCTGCCAATTTTGGGTCTAAACACTTGAAATTTTAAATGTGGGTTACTTGAACATGGATTAAACTTTTTAATTTGATTTGAGCCTCCCAAAAAATCTTATGGGGTAAATATTGGGATCAAAGTTAACAGAATTTGACCCCTGCGGGCTCTACCAAATTACTCAGCCAATTTTTGGTCTAAACATTTGAAATTTTACATAAAGTATATTCAGAGATAGGGCAAGCTTTTTAATCGGTTTGGGTCGAAAATTTGAGCTGCCAAGTTTAAAAGATTTTACCTTTGCGGTGTCTAGCAAACTACTCAGCCAATTTTGGGTCTAAACATTTGAAATTTATACCTAACGGGGATCCAGACATGCGGCAAGCATTTTAATCAGTTTTGGGGCGAAAATTTGACTACCAAAAGTTCAAAGTTGCAGATTCTACCAAATCCCTCAGCTAATTTTGGGTCTAAAGACTTGAAATTTTAGATGTAGGTAATTTGGACATGCGTAAAACTTTGTATTTTGATTTGAGACCAAAATAATAAATGTTAAGGGGTCAAAGTTAAAAAAAAATTGACCTCTGCAGTTTCTACGAAGTTAATCAGACAAATTTTGGTCTAAACATTTGAAATCTTACAAAAAGCGTATTCATACGTAAGGCAAGTTATGAAAAGTACATACGGTCCAAGCAAAGCCGGGCGGAACTAGTAGTATATCTATAAAAGTGAAATTGTCTGTGTATATGTGTGTACATTTTCCTGCGAAACTGTAAATTTTCAGTCTATAGATTTGACATAAGAGCAATTGAGATTTGGGAAAATCTTTTTTCTGCCAGAAATTTGGCTGTAAAGGGGGTCAAAGTTCAAGAATTTGACCTTTGAAAACTCTACCAAACTCCTCCGTCACTTTTGGGTCTAAATACTTGAAATTTTAGATGTAGGTTACTTGGACATGGAGCAAACTTTTTAATAAAATTAAATAAATGTTAAGGGGTCAAAATTGGGGTCAATGTTAAAAAAAACATTGATCTCTGGGGTCTCTTACCAAATTACTCGGCCAATTTTTGGTCTAAACATGTGAAATTTTATATAAAGTGTATTCAGAGATAGAGCAAGCTTTTTAATCCGTTTTTGGCAGAAAATTTGGCTGCCAAAGGGGTCAAAGTTCAAAATTTGCAGTCTCTAGCAAACTGTTCAGCTAATTTTGGGTCTAAACATTTTAAACTTTACATAAAGTGTATTCAGACATGCAGCAAGCATTTTTAATCGGTTTTGAGGTGAAAATTTGGCTGCCAAGAGGTCAAAGTTGAAAGAGTTGATTTTTGCAGACTCTACCAAACTCCTTCACCAATTTTGAGTCTAAACACTTGAAATTTTAGATGTAGATTACCTGGACAGAAGTCAAACTTTTTAATATATATATATATATATATATATATGCACATGAAGTTATGAACAGTACATAGGCCCCAAGCAAAGCGAGGCTGGACTGCTAGTTATATATAAAGATAAAATCACATATTTTGGAAAAGTGGTCAGATAGGGCTGGGTAGCAGAAGGTATTAATCTACAATAATACCAAAGAAATATTGCAATATATTCATTTTTAAACAGTCCTAGATTTCGATTTAAGTTTGTTGTACATAAAATGCATTACAATTCAACTTTGAGTTCTCCAACTTTTCTTTTAATGGATACATGGCATCTTTAAGGAATTACAGCATATTTATATACATTTACTGTGTAGAATAATCAAAAGAACTGTAGTAGTCAATAACACACAACAATAATAATAATAATTGTATTTATGTACAAGCATATCCAATCAGGTGATTCAGCCAATCACAATCCAAAGAATAGACTGGCCCATGTGTGCACAATGGAATCTCCCATTGTGCTATAAATAGTTCTCTTCTTTCATGAGAGGTAACTTTAGTCTTGGTCAAGTTATCCACAACTTGAACGCTGACCAAAAGTCCACTACACAATCCAACATGGCGCTACGAACAGGATTCGAGACAGAAGATTGGGAAGACTATTTCCTCAAAGCAGGCATTGCTGCCGATTCCGCCAAGAGCTACGCTGCAACTTTTTTGAAGGAAAAACTGAGGAAAGAAAATCTTCAAGTAATGGATCGAGCCATGCTAAGAGAATTGGGAATCACAACAATGGGAGAAGCTCTGTCTATCCTTCGACAAGCCAAAGAGCCCGCTACCCAGACCACCTATGCTAAGGCACCAGCTGCCAGGCCTCCCCAACTTCATCTCGAAATGACCCCTCAACAATTCAGAAAATTTCGGATTGATTGGGAAGTATTCACCAGAATAACGGATATGCCAACTTCTCAGGCCAATATCCAGTTATACAGTTGCGCTGATGAATCCGTTCAAAACGCAATCATAAATACGTACCCTAAGTTCTTCACCACCAAACCAGACAAGCTGCTAGAGATGACAGAAGCATTGGTAACTCAAAAATCAAATCCCATGGTCCATCGGATGACATTTGCATCTATATCACAGCATGAAGATGAACCCATCCAACAATACCTTGTTCGTCTTAGGTCCACGGCCATAGACTGTAATTTCTCATGCCCCAACTGCAATCACGACCTGTCCGACATTTACATCAAGGACCAATTTATCAAAGGGATATCGAATGATATGCTTCAGACCGATCTACTGGCAAAAGCCGGGTTGCTAAGAACTCTCAACCAAAATATTTGTCATGCTGAGGCATTTGAGTCTGCACTACGGGACCAAACCGCAATGACTGATGCCTCAGACATAGCTACAGTCCGGATGTCAATATATCGCAGGCAAAAAAAAAAAAACACAGTGCTGTACGGACTAGCAGAGGCAATATTCGCACTAGCTCTACTGCTACTCACAACGATAACATTGCTGATAAAGAACCCCGTCAAACCTGCATAGGTTGCGGTAGTCACCAACACGGTACTCCAAGGACAAGTGCCCGCCATTTAACATGTCCGGCATGGAATCAAATGTGCAACACTTGTGGGAAACTTAACCATTTCTCTGCAGTGTGCCGGACAAAGAAATATCGCCCGGCAGTGATAAAAAGTTTTGAAGACCAAGAAGCTCCCATGAATACACTCATGGCCCATATCTTCGATCAAATGAGGGGCACCATTATGACTACAGAAGGTGATCTGTTAACTGAAATAAATGCATCAGTAATCCCATTCTCACCAAAACCAGATCCCAGACACGCTGTCAATATCCCTAGGAGTCGTCGTACAACGCTAAAGGTTTTTCCCGACAATGGTGCCGCCATTTGTCTTGGGGGACCAAAGCATTTAATCAAAATGGGCCTCACAGAGATTAGTCTTGTTCAATCAAGAAAGATCATACGAACAGTTGGAGGTTTCACACTCATGTGTCAGGATTGGCTACCAGTTGAGTTTGTGGTCAGAGGGAAAACAACTAAACAAGCCCTCTACATATGCAAGGGCATACAACGGCTTTATCTCAGCAGAGCAGCCTACATCGATGTGGGAATATTGCACAAACATTTTCCAAACCCTTTAGCAGACGAACATGAAGAGGTAGACACCAAGTCTAAAAAGTGTGTAGATCAATTGCCAAATCGCCCCAAAAACCTCCCTTTTCCCGCAACAGAAGATAACATAGGCAAACTTAAGAGCTGGCTCCTAGAAAAGTTTGCCAAAACGACATTCAACAAAGATGGGATATTTCCAGCCATGTCCGGCCCAGCTGCCCACATTCACCTCAAAGAGGGAGCAATCCCTAAAGCCAGGCATAACCCAATTCCTGTACCTTTCCACTTCAAGGAACCAGTAAGACAAGCCCTTTGGAAGGATGTAGAAAAAGGTATCATAGCTCCAGTACCCGTGGGTATGCCTACTGATTGGTGCAGTACTATGGTAATAACTGCCAAAAAGAATGGTAATCCACGGAGAACAATAGATTACCAACACCTTAACTCTCAATGCAAGCGAGAAACCCACCATACTGGGTCGCCATTCCAGTTGGCACTGCAAGTGCCACCTAGAACAAAGAAAACAGTCCTAGACGCTGTTAATGGATACCACTCGATTCTCTTAGACAAAGAATCTCAACCATTAACCACCTTCATAACTGAGTGGGGAAGATACATGTATCTTAGGATGCCTCAAGGATATGTCGCATCTGGGGATGCTTACACTCGCAGATACGATGAGATAATAAAAGATATCCCACGCAAGGTGAAGATAGTAGATGATACCCTGCTATATGACTCTAGCATTGAGGGAGCCTTTTATCATACCTTCGATTTCCTGCTCCAATGTGCTAAGAATGGAATTGTGCTCAACACCGACAAATTCCAATTCTGTCAGGATGTCGTACAATTTGGAGGCCTCCAGATAACTTCTTCAGGAGTGACCCCTTCTGAGTCCATGATACAAGCGATACAGGATTTTCCAGTCCCAAGGACAATTACTGACGCCAGATCATGGTTTGGGCTTGTCAACCAAGTAGCCTGGGCATATTCACTGGGTCCAGTTATGGTGCCTTTTCGGGACCTCGTCAAACAAAACTCCAAATTTGCTTGGAATCAAAACCTTGAAGACGCATTCAAAGATTCCAAGCGAGTTATAATTCACCTAATCCAGAAGGGGGTAGCAACCTTTGACAAAGACAGAGCAACTTGCCTTGCTCCAGATTGGAGCAAAGAAGGAATGGGCTTCCTACTCCTACAAAAACATTGCCAATGTACCATGGAAAAAGCCCCAATCTGCTGTTCCGAAGGTTGGCATCTGATATATGCCGGCAGCAGATTTTGCACGGATGCTGAACGCAGATATGCACCAATAGAGGGTGAGGCAGCAGCAATAGCATGGGCATTGGAGAAATGCCGTATGTTCGTCATGGGTTCTCCAAACATCATAGTGGTCACAGACCATGAACCTCTGAAGGGGATATTTGGCGATCGTGATCTGAGCAAGATCCAAAACCCCCGGCTCTTTAGACTAAAGGAAAAGACCCTGAGGTATAGATTTACCATACAGCATTGCCCCGGGAAGTGGCACAGAGGCCCTGATGCAGTCTCCCGCCACCTAGTGGCGATGGTGCAAGCCCTCCTTAATGTATTTCCAACAAAACCCTCTCAAATGGACATACTGGAGTCGAACAACATAAGCAACATAACAGAGTCAACAGCCTTAATAGCAACATTTGCAGACAGCAGTAATATAGCCATGATATCACCAAACCTAATTTGTTCAGCAGGTCGTGGTGATCAACAATATAATAAATTAATAGACACAATACAGCAAGGCTTCCCAAAAACACGTAATCTCACTACGCCCGAAGTCCGTGAGTATTGGGAGGTGAGGCACTGCCTTAGCACTGACAATGGTCTAGTATTGTTGGATCGAAGGATCGTCATCCCCAAAACACAACGAAAAAAGGTCCTACACTGCCTGCACTCTGCACATCAAGGAGTAGTCGGCATGAAAGCACGTGCCAACGAATCGGTGTACTGGCCAGGGATGGATGCATCAATCCGCAGTATTAGGGCGAATTGCATGGTATGCTCAACCATCGCACCTAGTCAACCAAGGGAGCCTATCATTCTAACACGATCCCCAGAGTGGCCATTCCAGCAAATCGTCATGGATATTTTTTATATTGGAGATCACACATACCTTGCCTACGCAGATAGGCTAACTGGTTGGCTAATTTTATACCGCCTAGAATCAGGTCACACTACTACAACCAAATTGATGTCCATATGCCGACAACTGTTCCAAACATATGGTGCCCCAGAAGAACTCAGCACCGATGGCGGCCCACCTTTCACTTCCAGCACGTTTCAAGAATTTCTGAAAACATGGTGTGTTAGGCACAGATTATCTTCTGTTGCGTATCCCCAATCCAATGGCAGGGCAGAGCTCGCAGTAAAAACTGCAAAGAGGATTGTGAAAGGAAACACAGGCCCCCAGGGTTCCTTGGACAATGACAGTGTTGCCCGGGCCATCTTGCAGTATCGGAATACCCCAATTCAAAGCATTGGCCTATCACCGGCTCAATTATTACTTCACCGTCGACTACGTGACTCCATCCCTTCACAGCCAATCCTCTACAAGCCTCATCCTGAATGGGTGTCAGCGGCACAACACCGCGAGGAAATGCTCCACCACTGCAATGCAAAAATAGTAGAAAGATACAATAAATATACCCACAACCTTCCACCGTTATAAGCTGGTGACACCGTAGCCATCCAAAATCCAGTCAATCGCAGATGGAACACAACAGGCAAAATTATCAGTTCTCTACCAGATCGACAATACCGAATCAGGGTTAACGGATCCAGAAGGATCACACTTAGGAACCGCCGTTTCCTCAGAAGATGCGAACTCAAGCCTGCACCAACCCCAATACCAAGTGCAGCACTAGGACCAACAATTCCCTCAAGCAATACTACATTCTTGCATCTCCCACTGTCTCCCTGTAATAGCACATACACAGCAACCAAACCCCAACAACAAACCACACATACATCCCCACGCTTTCAATCAAGGATTCCCCGAGCTCTTTCTAGGTTACTACCACACAACAAACTAGGCCTGAAAGAGAGATACACCTCTCATACAACCCAGCCTACTCGTGGGGGGGGGGAAGAGGGGAGATGTAGAATAATCAAAAGAACTGTAGTAGTCAATAACACACAACAACAATAATAATAATAATAATAGCAGCAACACTTACCAAGGGTCCAGCTTATGCACAAGACAGACACCAGATTGAGCTGGACTGAGGGCTTGTATTTATGTACAAGCATATCCAATCAGGTGATTCAGCCAATCACAATCCAAAGAATAGACTGGCCCATGTGTGCACAATGGAATCTCCCATTGTGCCATAAATAGTTCTCTTTCATGAGAGGTAACTTTAGTCTTGGTCAAATTATCCTTAACTTGAATGCTGACCAAAAGTCCACTACACAATCCAACAGATTATTCGGAAACAATCAATTCTTTTGGAGATTTTCAGTAGCATATTCTGATTCCATTGAACAAAAATACACTTATATAGCAAATTTCATTGCTTAATCTTATGTTTTAACAAAGATATAGCATTTTTACTGAAAAAGTAGTGTAAATATCCATATGTGCAAGGCACAAAAATAGTCATAACTTCCTTAATTTTAAATTGGATTTTAAAAATTTAAAAAGATTCTTTCTTAGCTTATTAAGCTCTTTCTATGCCTTCCATTATTGAAATATGTTAAGCTATTTCTTTTTTATGTGTATTGCTAATTTAAATCACATAGTTGCAAAAACAGTTACAATTTTGTCAAAGAGATTAAAAAAAAAAATTTCTTTCATATTTATGATACTATGCTTCCCTTACACAAAACAATCTACTGGTATAGCCATACTGTCGGAATTAAATTATGACAGCACAAAATGCTTACTATATTTGACATTTAGATGCACAAAACATTTAAAACAAGTTTCACAAAGTAAAATGTCAAAATAGTTGAGCATCTTGTGTTGCCATAGTTTAAAAGACGGATGGAACTTGTGAAAATTGAAAATGTTAACAACCAAAATTGAAATTTTTAAATGCCATAAAAAAAGTATTTTTCAATCAATCAGTAAAAATAGAAAAAAAATAAAAAGACTTAAGTTTAATGCTTCAATTTTAACAGCATAGAACAAAAACATAAAAATTAAATTTTATACATGTTAAAATATTAACGTAAAATTTTTTTTTGCCATCCTATTCTAAATAATCGGTTTCAACTGATAAATTAAAAAGCCTTTTTGAATAGAATGGCAGAGAACAGACTCTAAGCATTAATGGCGATGGGAAAGTGTGTGCAGAGCCAAGACAACTCATGCTGGATATATCAGGTTGTGCACATTAGTAAATTCTATCAATTAAAGAAATCCTATGTGGTAAGACCAATCGCTCCAAGGTGATCAGCAGAAACTTGATGATCCTCCTGCATGATAAGGTATGGGATCCATAAGACAACCGATGATAGCAGAGTTGTTAACTACACACTATTGTGTGATGAAAATATTTTCTAAATTTTCACAATTACAGAATCTGCGTTTCTTTTGCCCAACACTTTTTAAGAAGAATCATTAAAAGATTTCACTTTCATTTTGATACAACCATAAATACAATGTGGATGTTTGTTATTTTCATCAAGATTAGAAATATTTTCAAATTTTCACCAGTTATGGGAAAATAGCTCCATCGTCTTGTAGATGACTTGGGAAAGGCAAAGGCTAAAGGAGTAAACCCCGACAAAAAATCAGGTTTGGATCCTGATAGGCAAATGCTGAAACACTGCAACACCTTTCCTGCAACTGCGCTGGCTCTGACCGTATAGGCTTACCTTTCTGTTAAACTTTGCAACGCTGAGAGGGGGACCTTGATAATTAGGCAAACCTTATCATCTTCCCAGGCCTGCATTCGGAAAGCCAACTCCAGCTTCGAACTGTATAACCACATCAGACGAAAGCAGAATGCCATTTTCATATTAAACAGAACGTTGCCATCGTGTAATGAGCTTGCAGCTTGAAAGCACACCAAACGGCATTATTTGCTTGACATAAGAGATTTCATTCTCATTGTCTCAGTTTTTCAGTTTCGCATTCTGCTTTAGAATGATGAAGCCAGCTCTTCTCTAATTGGTGGACAGTTATGGATCGTGTGATTTAGAGAAAATTCAAACGTTTTATGTAGTGATGGGACGATTCCAAAATTTTTCCCTGATTCCGATCCAATTACTGATTCTGTTCTAAATTTCCGATTCTGATTCTTTTAATATTTATAAATATTTAATTAGAGATTTTTTTTTTTTTTGTTTTCTGTAATTTTTCAATTTATTACATAAATCCCCGGGTAATTTTCGGGTATATTTTTTCTCAAATGTTTTCCTTGTAATTGATTGGAAGTTACGTCACATACAGATTTATATTTCTTTTAAAACAAAGCTGGTTTACAAGGTTTGTTCTCAATGTTATTTGAATTTTTTCATAATTGAAAATAGTTGACAATTTGTATGCACAATTAGAATACGGTGTAAAAAGAGAATAGTTTACAACATCCTTCTTCCCCTATTAAAATAATTTCCTGAAAAAACAATCTTAACATGAGAATTTCGTGGGGGGGGGGGGCGAGGGGGGGAGGCTATTTTGTGATTCCCTCTGTCAAAAAAATGTTTATATTCCTTATCCTAATTATTAAATTTAATCGGTTATTAGATTTTTTTTTTTTACATAGAGGTCACCACTTATCAAGGCCCAGAAGCCACTCGATGATAAGGGTTATTGTGTGTACAGTAATCAATGGGATAGTATCGTAGTAATAGTTAGTATTGTTTTATGGTAAAAAGAAAAACATAATGTAGAACAACTACTACTACTACTGCTAATAATAATAATAATAGCAACAGCAGCAGCAAATGTGTAGATTAAGATCTTTAGTTACCATTAGCTCACCCCCCCCCCCCCAAAAAAAAAAAAATAAGATACTACTTTTTCAGGCGATTACGGTGAAATTATTTTCAGGTGATCACTTTGGAAACTTTAAACAAATTATCGTGACTTGTTTTCTTTTTTCACCAGTTCGCAATTATAACTTTTTGTTGCAAAAGAAATAAAGTTCTCATGTGCATAAAACCATTATAAAAGTATTAAAAAAAAAAAAATTATATTTTGACTGATAGTACAGTTATATATAGCCACACTGGGGAGTCTTTAGCCAAATTTTGAACATATAAAGCCACAAAGATTCAGTTGGCGTTATTTATGACTATCTCACTTGGTAACTTGCATACTAATTAGCATATTCCAGTTTCCTTTTAACAGCTTTAAGTAGAAACATCATAGAAACAGCTAAGAAAAATGGTAAGTAAGGCTTCATCATCATAGGAAGTATTATTTTGAAGGACAGTATCATTTGCTATTATAACATCATTAAAAATCCAAGATGGCGACCAGGAAATCCAAAATGGCCACCATAACGCAATTCAAACAAATTATTAACAAAATATGGCTTGTAGCATATTAAATTAAAGGAAATTTTGTATAGATTAGAATTATGTTTTCAACTAATTAGCATACTAATTAGCATAGTTTTCATTTGAATGGCTTTAAGCAGAAGCATCATAAAAAACAGTTAAAAAAAATAGGAGGTAAGACTTTATCACCATGCGAAATATTATTCATTTGTCATCATTACACCGTGAAAAATCCAAAATGGTAACCAGGAACCCAAGATAGCTACCATGGCACAATTCAAAGAATTAACAAAATACGGCTTGTAGTATATTAAATGAAAGGAAATTTTGTACAGATTACAATTATACCATTATCAAGTATATTAAACTAATTAGTATAATTAACTTTCATTTTAACGGCTTCAAGTTATCGAAAATTATTGGGTGAGTTTCTACCACTATTTTGTATAACTTTATTTTTAAAGTCATTGTCGAGACTTCAAGAAACATCATGGCCATTTTTTCTTGTTCTCATGTAACGCTCAACACTACTTATTTTTTGAACAGAATAAACATTTAGAACACCAAAAATTTATCAAGGTAGGTAGAAGAGTAAGTTGCCTTTGGTAACATTTATTTGTTAACTATTTGTTTTTTGACCACATACCTTTGTGGATTGTAAAACAAATCCAATAAAAGTTATTAACTGGATATGCTGGCATGTTTCATTGTTAATAGTCGGATTTAAATAGTGATTACTTTGAATATACAAATCACAACAAAAATATTAAAATACCATTTCAAAGTAAATTTTATTGTGAATCCAGTTAGATAAGTTTTATTTTGATGGAGGTAGGAGAAATGTACTTATTACTGATTGAAAGATTATGAGTGTCAAATTAAGTAACAGTGTGTGACTTGTCCAGCACTGAACGTTATGGTGTCTGGTATTGCTAGTCCAAGATAGTGATCCATAATTGATTGTACATGCAGCATGATCGTTGATATATTGATTCTCATTATATCACTAAAGTTAGGCAATACTGTACCTGGTCAGTATCAAATGGATGACTATTTGGGAATATCAGATGCTGTATGTGGGAGGGTGATGATACCTTGCTGCAAAAACTGTCAAAATTCTCTCCCTTGATCAGCATATATATTTTTCCCCCAAAACCTCTGGCCTTAATGAAGGGGAGATTATAATTTGCTGATATGGTTTCAAATGATCTAAAATAACAGCAAGGGGAGACTTGATTCCAAATATTTCTCATATTTTATATCTCCCCTCTTTTGGAAATAAGGTACGATTATGAATATCTCTAGTATCAAATAATTCTTATACACTGTGAAATTTACTTTATGTATGAAAACCAAAGAGGGGAGATATAACATATGAGAAATATTTGGAATCAAGTCTCCTCTGGCTGTTATTTCAAATCATTTGAAAGCATAGCAGCAAGTTTTAGTCTCAAGGCCAGAGGTTTTGGGGAAATATCAGATATTTTGTAATTCATATGCAAAAATTAGAAAACAAATTATTATTGAAACATTTTATGGCTGTAAAGAATAGTGGCAAAAATAGGCTCTGGATGATAGATTATCCTCTTAATGTGCAACATTAAGGAAAAATGTCACATAGCCCACTACACAATTCAGGTCATTACCTTTCCAACAAGCCCTCATTTGTTAAATTCTGATCAGTAGTCGCTGAGATTTGGAATTTATAAAATTACCAAAAAAGGTGGTGTGTGTGTGTGTGTGTGTATATATATATATATATATATATATATATATATATATATATATATACTTCTTCGAAACTCGGCGGATTAAGGACTATCCACTTATCAAGTATTTCCTTTTCAGATTAAATATGTTTTTAACTCTTTTTCAAAGTGCTTTTTAACATGTTTTATTAACTGTTTGCTCTTTATATATATATATATATATATATATAAGAGCAAAGCTTTAATAAAACATGTTATATATATACATATATATACTAGCTGTAGCCGGCCACGTGTTGCTGTGGCTCAGTTTGTTAAAATGGAACACATTCCTCAAGAAAAATTGCATTTTATTTACTTTTATTTTTTGCAATTTTTTTTTATCAATAAAAGTTGTTTTTTTTCCCCCAAAAAAATTAATTTTTTACCATAAATTGTTAGGTGAAAGTTTGTTTTTTTTTTTCAGGAAAACTTGCACCTTTTTTTTTTTAAAGAAATTTGGCAGTAAACGTTACTTTTTGAAAACGGAATTTTTATTATAAAAAGAACAGATGAATGCTTTATATGAACATTGTAAATAGTTAGGTGAACGTAGAGAAAAGTTTGTTTGTTTTTTTTCAAAAGACTGTACAAATTATTTTTTTTCAACAGATGTTAAAAACAGAAAACATATTCCATCATTAATTATGCAAAAAAATAAATAAAGTGAGAAACTTTCTATTATTAATGTTTGCTAAAAAATAAATACAGTAAACTTCACTGAAGTGTTAGCATATGCTGCATCTTAAAAAGTTGGTTCATGCTGACAATTAAATAAAATAAACGTGTAAAAATAAGTAAAATCATGAATGACGGCCCTTGGGGGGTGGCAAGTAAGTAGGAACAACACAATCATTTGTGTAAAATAATTAATATTCGAGAAATTGTAAACAATAACAAAAATACCTGATACCAAATGCAGTAAAATTCAAGTATCTTTTATACGTTCTGAAACTGTGTTTAAGTTATTTTTATTTCATTTCTTTTATTAAAAGTTGTCTTTCCAACAATTAACTGGTTGCTTGTCGTTTAACCATTGGGGACTTCACTCTTGGAAAATTGTATAAAAAAATCTATGACTATCACTAACTCTAAATTTGGGAGTGCAACTCGAACTTAGGGTTAGTGGTAGATAAGTCATTTGTTAGGTGTGTCAGAAATTTCGTGAAAAATATTGAATAATTCCACCCCGTTTTCCAAGCTTATAACTACTCGAAAATGTAATTAAAGCCCTAATTTTCTTTTCAATTAAAGGAGCAAGGACCAAGGTTTCATTTTAAAAAAATAAATAAATAAATAAAAAACAAACAACGTGGTTTAAAAAAAAAAAAAAAGGTTTTAAACTTCTGACTTTACAGGTAAATTTCTAAAAAACACTACTTTTTTTTGTTTTAAATTTGAATATATTATTTATTGATCTTTTATCTTCAATTTGTGATATATAAAACTTTGGTGAGTAAAAATGGGGGGGGGGGGGCTTGAATTAAAAAAAAAAAAAACGTTTGTCTAAAATATTATATTCGGTTTATTGGAAAGAGCATAAAACTTCACATTGACCCTGAAAATATCGTAAAAATTAAATAAATAGAAAAATTTTGATAAATTTTTAAAGTTTAAAAATTTTAAATACTGAGCTCGTAAAATTCAATTAATTTTATTACTGTTTTTTAAAAAATAAAAAAATAATATTTCTATTACTTTTTATACAACTTTAATAGTTTATTTTGGAAGTATAATCCATAAAGAAAATAAACAACCCACTTTTAAAGGAGAAATTACGAGTTTTTTTTTGATATTTTATTCAGTTTCGTGTTAGAGGTGTCAAAAATTCTGATACACTTAGTCATTTGTTTACAACTTTTGAGAAATTAAGCCTCCTTACTCCTTAAGCATAAGCGGACATTTGTTTATTATTTTTTTTATTATTCGGTGTGTAAAATCCACTTTGAACAACATATTTGGAAATTAGAAAAAAAAAAAAAAAAAAACTTTGTTTTAGCATGTTAAAAGTATTTAGGTTGGTAGATAATTAAATTCTACTGTGTTTGGTATAAGTTGTTTTTTTTTTCTGTTGTTTCTTGCTTTTTAGAATTTTTGACTAAGGGGGGTTGCTTAGATCGTATTTTAAACAAAACTACGGAGGTTGGAATGCACCCCCCCCCTAAAATGTACTTGGAAAAATCGATTTCATAGCGAGATTTAAGAATGGTTAGCTGAAAAAAAAAAAAGGTGAAAAACAAAACAAATAATCAATAAATAATTGTTACCAAAGTCAATAAATGCTACTTTTTTTACTTACATGAATGAGTTTATTTTATGTTTTAAAGTATTTTCAAGCGCTTTTCTTTATTTTTTAATCTAAAATTGCAGGTATGTGGGTGCGAAATATCTCCAGATTGTCTAGAATTCCCCGCTAGATTGCAAACAAAATCTCCAGATCTAGCGGGAAAGCCGCTAAATTGGAAACACTGGTCACATAACAGCAAGCGGTGATAAATAATTGTCTATAAATAAAAAAAAAAAAAAATGGCCTATCGGTACAAAGAAAACCACCTATTTATTATAGAAAAATTAAGTATAATATTATAATTAAAAAGAGATATATAAAAACACGCATGGGTACAGCAAACATATTATACCAAAATTTCGAAGCAATCATTTATTTAGACTATTAATTACGAATGAACCAAGAGTTACATTTTTAATATTATATATACACACACACACACACACACTCATAGCTAAACTGAATATTGAAATGCTCACATCTTTGGTTCTATGGGACGAAACTACAGGAAAATTTGCAAGCTTTTTGAATATTATAATACTATATTCTGTGGTTAAAATTTTATGACAATTGTAAAAAAGAACCTATACGAACCAATAAAATCTGCCCAAATCTGCCTACATTTGTAGTGTCTTGGCAGGCTAGCTTTTATTTTGCTGCTTTGGGATGAATTTTGTTTAGAGTTTTTTTTTTTTTTTGCTTTGTTGTCTCCCCTGTGGCCTTGCCAGACCACCAATATGAATGACTAAGGATCATTTGTGAATTTAATACTCCCTAGATACTTCCTCCTTAAAAGGAGGAAACTGGTTCGATCTGCTGAGAGTAAATGGTGCACCAGGATGTAAAGTGGAATAATATTAAGAGACAATAGTTTTTTTTATCATCCGTAAAAATAATTTTCATTATAAGCTAAATATTTGTTTAAATGTCATTTTATTTAAATTTTTAATGATTATATGTGAATTAACTGACTACAATATAGTTGCCTTCAAGTCCAATGTTAACAAACTCTTGATGAGCCGTTCCCCTTAAGTAATCCAATTTACCAAATTTCCACTACTAACAATGACTACGACATGTTCCCTCTGACCACTATACACTCATTAACCCCCCCCTTTTTTTTTTACATGGGGGTCACCACTTATCAAGGCCCGGAGGCCACTCATGGATAAGGGTTATTGCATGTGCAGTAATCAATGAGATAGTATTGTAGTAATAATTAGTATTGGAGATTTGATAGAGTGTCTTACTGTAGCAGAATTAGCAGTAACCAAAATGAGAAATAGAGAGCGTTCTGCAGATTGTGTGTATGTGTGTGTATGTGTGTGTGTGTGTGTGTGTGTGTGTGTGTGTGTATATATTTAGAAAAAATACGCTTGGCAGGGTAGTAAACTGTGGACACTTAAGAAAAAAAATTTTTTTTCTTATTTTAAATTTCTAGTTGTTAGTCTCTAATGATGATGATGATGAATTTTGTAATGGATTTGTTGTGAGGTTTAAAAAAAAAAATTTTTTTTTCTTTTCAAGTGTCCGCAGTTTACTACCCTGCCAAGCATATTTTTTCTAAATTAAATATATATATATATATATACACACACACACACACACACACACACATACACACAATCTGCAGAACGCCCCCTCTCCTTTCCAGTGTCCTGCCTTTATAGCGTCCGGGAACGACGTATTTGCATAATCGCGCGAGAGCAGACGTGATTCAACGATAATTACATAGGGTAAACGCTAATAAAAACCCATGGACGCCATCTTGGAACTCTCTCTTCTGCTCAGCCCAAAACAGACGTATCCGATGTAAGCTCTCTATTTCTCATTTTGGTTACTGCTAATTCTGCTAATTTAGATGACATTTTTGTCAACGAGGACGTGGTGCCCGCGACCCATGTAAGAGAACACCTAGCGCAGTTCGGGCTGGAGTGCAAGAACCCGGAGTGGTTGAAGGACGGTGCACGGGTGCTGGGATTGGCGGTCTGGCTGGAACACAGTGAACTACGGTGGAAGTGAGGAAATGCAATTCCAGAGGCTCCCAGCATTGTTACGCGACAAACAATGTTTTCCCTGTGTGGTCGACTTGTCCGGCACTTTCCGGTGTGTGGTTGGCTTCGTGTGGCTTGTGAAATACTTAGAAGGAGAGTAAGTTCGGTAACGAAGGGCTGGGATGATGAAGCAAGTGACGCCATCTTGGAACTCTCTCTTCCGCTCAGCCCAAAACAGACGTATCCGAGGTAAGCTCTCTATTTCTCATTTTGGTTACTGCTAATTCTGCTAAACTTACTTAAGGGGGTGGTTTGTCAGGAATTCGCTTATGTTGGACTTGAAGACATCCAAGTTGCAGTCAGGTGGGAAACAGGCGAACGGAAGAGAGTTCCACAAGCGTGCACTTCTGAGAAAGCTCTGCTCATGGAATCTACGTTTGGATTTAGGCACAAATAAAGAGTGGGGAAAATTATTGACAGTAGTTTCAGCCAGATGGGTGTTTCTCGTGAAAGATTGGTGAGGGGGGGGACCAGAGATTGGAGTTCAGATGAGCACTTCTTGCCATGGAAATAACGATAAAACAACGACAGGCTCGCAACGTCTCTTCTGTGGGAGAGAGGCTGCAGGGAAGAGAAAAGGGCATCCCCCACTAAACCACAAAGTCTATTTTATACTATGTCAAGGCAGGATAGACTGTTTTTAGCAGCTCCTGCTCAGATGTGGCAGCAGTACTCCATCTTTGAATGTACTTGGCTTTTATACAGATAGAGAATTGCATCAGTAGTGAGACATCTTCTGGAGCGGTAGAAGGATCCCACCATTTTCCCAGCATCCTCGGCAATAGACCTGATGTACTTGTTCCATTTCAGATCAGGAGTAAAGGTCAAACCCAGAAGCTTGTCAAAACATGGAGCCTCCCCAAGATGAGAGCCATCCATTTCAATTGATGCCAGATGGGGATCAGAGCGTTGATGATGTAAAGATAGAAGCTTGGTTTTGGATGCATTAAAAGTGACCAGTCACAGTATTCCAATTATAATACTCAAAAAACTTCAACCTGAAATAGCGCCCATACTTACAAAACTGTTTAAACGTTGTCTTAAGGAGAATAGTTTCCCATCTCCCAGGAAAATCTCATCAGTATGACCTGTATTTAAGAATTCAGGTGATCGCTCATCCCCCTCTCAGTACAGGCCAATAAGTCTCCTGTGCGTCATGAGTAAGTTGCTAGAATCTGTGTTAAATACAGAAGTAATCAACCATCTCAACAAAAATAACCTTCTTAGTGACACTCAATATGGTTTCCGTTCTGCTAGATCTACAGCAGATGCGCTTACAGTTATATCGCATAGGATTAGCAAATCTCTCGACGGTGGCAATCTTTCTAGGGCAATTGCTCTTGACATATCTAAAGCCTTTGATAGGGTATGGCATAAAGGTTTACTTCATAAGATCGCTAGCTATGGCATAGCTGGAAAAGTCTTCTCAATTATTAAATCATTTCTTTCTGATAGGTTCATAAGAGTAGTAGTTGAGGGGCAAAAATCAGAAGCTCACAGTATTAATGCCGGTGTCCCTCAGGGGTCCATCCTGGGCCCAACTCTTTTCCTGATCTACATTAATGATCTTCCAAATCACATCCTTACATCATTTGTAGACATTTATGCTGACGACACTACCATTTATGGTACCACATCTAAGACAGTAAACGACCAAGTTCTCTCCAATTCTCTCTCCTCTGATCTTGAGCACGTAGTACAATGGGGAAAGGAGTGGCTGGTTACTTTTAATACATCTAAAACCAAGCTTCTCTCTTTACATCATCAACATTCTAATCCACATTTGGCATCAATTGAAATGAATGGCTCTCGTCTTCAGGAGGCCTCAAGTTTTGACAAGCTTCTGGGCTTGACCATTACTCATGATCTTAAATGGAACACGTACATCAAATCTGTTGCCAAGGCCGCTGGAAAAATGGTGGGATCTTTCTATCGATCCGGTAAATATCTCACTGCTGATGCTATTCTCTATCTATACAAGAGCCAGGTACGTCCAAGGATGGAATACTGTTGCCACATCTGGGCAGGAGCTGCTAGAAAGGACTTGTCCTGCCTTGATAGAGTTCAAAATAGACTTCGTAGCCTCGTAGGAGATGTCCTTTTCTCCTCCTTGCAACCTCTATCTCACAGAAGAGATGTTGCGAGTTTGTCTCTGATGTATCGTTATTTTCATGGAAAGTGTTCGACTGAGCTTCAATCTATGGTCCCCCCTCGCCAAACTTTCACAAGAAACACTCGTCTAGCTGTAAACACTATCAATAATTCCCCTCACTCTTTATCTGTGCCTAAACCTAAACGTAGATTCCATGAACAAAGCTTCTTTCTTAGAACTGCACGCCTGTGGAATTGTCTTCCGTTTTCCTGCTTTCCGGCTGACTACAATATGGTTATGTTCAAGTCTAAAGTAAATAAGTTGTTGATGAGCCATTCCATATAAGTTATCAAATTTACCAAATTTTCATTACTAATGATCACTATATTGTCCAATTTCTACTGTACACTCTTTAACCCTTATCCTTGAGTGGCCTCTGGGCCTTGATAATGTGGTGATGCCTATGTAAAAAAAAAAAAAAAAAAAAAAAAAAACTCTTCCCCCACTGTACCATGCGCTCAATATCAGAGGAGAGAGAATCAAAGAGAACTTTGTCATTTACGGCCTTTGATGTGTTGCCATAGATGGTCGTGTCATCAGCATAGATGTCAAGGAATGATTTAAGTATGTGTTTTGGGAGATCATTGATGTAGATCAGGAAGAGAGTTGGGCCCAGGATGGACCCCTGAGAGACTCCAGCATTAATACAGTGGGCTTCTGATTTCTGCCCATCAACCACTACTCTTATGAACCTATCGGATAGAAATGATTTAATGATTGAGTAAACATTTCTAGTGATACCGTAGCTGAAAATCTTGTGAAGTAGGCCCTTATGCCATACCTTATCGAAGGTCTTCGATATGTCAAGAGTAATTGCCCTGGAAAGGAAGCCTTTGTCAAGAGATTCACTAATCCTATGTGATATAATCGTTAGCACATCTGCTGTATATCTTGCAGAGCGGAAACCATATTGCATGTCACTAAGAAGGTTGTTTCTGTTGAGGTGGTTGACTACTTCTTTATTTAATATGGATTCCAACAACTTACTCATGACACACAGGAGACTTATGGGTCTGTACTGAGAGGGAGATGACTTTTCACCTGAATTCTTAAATACAGGTCATACTGATGAGGTTTTCCAGGGTGTTAGAAAGCACTTCTCCTTAAGGCAATGCTTAAACAGTTTTGTAAGTATGGGGGAAAGTTCTGGTTGAAGCTTTTTCAGCACTATAACTGGAATGTCGTCAGGGCCTGTTGCTTTACTGGAATCAAGGTTCTTGATTAGCTTGGCGACCTCACACAATCTCCCTCATCCTCGAGTGGCCTCGAGGCCTTGATAAATAATGACTCTTTTGTAAGAAAAAAAAAGGGATATTTTGCATTCTTTTTATTCTAATGCAAGTTTTTCAAACATGTCAATAAAATTGTATTTTGAAACCATTTTAAAAATCGGTAAAGAACTTTTTTTTCTTTTTTTTATACCTTAGTGACAAGATCTCATTTTTTAATAGGTGTAGAAGACAATAACATATACACAAATATGAATAAACATATTGATTTGTTGAAAAACTTACTATTAGATTATTAGAGAGGGATATTTTGAAGGCTATAAATCAAATAAGAATAACAGAAAACATAAAAGTTCAAAATTGAAAAAGTAATTTTTTTAAAGAATTTATTATAATTTGAAAATTGTGCTTTATTGCTATTATACAGAAAAATAAGGGACGGATCGTATTGGGAACTGTGATATATTTTGTACTAGCAAATCAGTTGAGGGATGATAATCAGTTTTTTCCCAAGAAGATGTGGAGAAAATATACCTGAATGGCAAAACTATTAAGGTTGTTCAGATTGGTTAGGTTTGGTTTTGTTTTACGGCATATCAACTCTTCAGGTTATTTAATGATGAATTCAGTTATTTTAGAAACAGTTTTTATGCTTCAAGTTCTTTATATCTTTTAAATATTCATTGTAGAGTTTAATTTTTTTTTTTATGGCATATCAACCCTTTTTGGGTTATTTAATCCTGAATCGTTATTTTGGAAATACGAGGGGCGTTCAATAAGTAATGCCCCTGACCCACTTCCAGTTCTCTGATCTAGCTGAAATTTTGCATGTGCAATGGTTTATATCTCTACAGGTTATGTGGCAAATTACAGCTCTGAACTAATTATGGTTTCTGTTTTACAGCTGTTTGAACGGAGTCAGGTGTGAAATGGAGACTGTTGAATGTCGAGCAGTGATCCAGTTTTTGTATTTGAAAGGACGCACACCACAGGAGACTTTTGATGAAATGAAAGAAACTTATGGTGATAATGCCCCATCATATAACCTTGTAAAACGCTGGCATCGTGAATTCAAACATGGCTGGAAGTTTGTGGAAACAGCTCCCAGACCTGGTCGCCTACCCCCCTTCTGCCATTGAGGAGGCATCTGTCCGTCAAGTTGAGGCTGCCATTTTAGAAGATCGGCGCATTACTATTCGCCAAATAGCCCAAGATGTCAAGATTAGTACAGGGTCTGTGGAAACTATCATTCATGACCATTTGCATATGCATAAGGTGTCTGCCAGATGGATTCCCAGATTGCTCACACCATTCCAGAAGCGATAGCGCGTCGAGTGCTCGAGGATGAATTTGGAGATGTGCCAAGAAGATGAGTCAAAGTTTTTCAAAAGATTGATTACATAGGATGAAACCTGGGTCCATCATTATGATCCAGAGACCAAAGCCCAGTCAATGCAGTGGAAGCACTTGGACTCACCACTTCTAAAGAAGGCAAGGATGCAGCCCTCCACTGGCAAGGTCATGCTCACAGTCTTCTAGGACCAGGACGGAGTAGTGATGACAAAGGGTACCACAATTACAGGAGCCTATTATGCTTCACTTTTGAGGAAATTAAGGGAAGCTATCAAAATCAAGAGTTGGGGCAAGATCAGCAGGACAACGCTCCGGACCACAACTCGCATGTTGCCAGATCAGAATGACATGGAAATCCTCCCCCATCCTCCATACTCTCCTGACCTTGCACCCTCTGACTTTCACCTTTTCCCAGCCATGAAGTTGTTTTTGAAAGGAAAGCGTTTCCCAGATGATGCAGCCTTGATTTCTGAAGTCACGTCGTGGTTGGAGGACCAACCTGGTGTGTTCTACAAAAACGGTCTCCAGAGTTGCATCAAACAATGGAAGAAATGCATAACTCTGAGTGGTTCTTATGTAGAGAAAGACTAATAACTGTGCTAAGTTTCGTTCCTCTACTGCTATGGGAAGTGGGTCAGGGGCATTACTTATTGCACGCGCCTCGTAGTATTCATGTTGCATCCATTTATTTTGTAGAAGGTTTTTATTCTTCAAGCTCTTTGTATCTTCAATCACTAGTTTGTTGTGTTTGGCTTGGTTGTTTTATAGTGGATTTTATTGTTTTTATTACCTGCTCTATAGAACATGAATGAATTTTACAATGGGAGAGAGAAATGGGTTATATTATTAATGCTTGGTATATTTTAATTAGTCAAGAAGTAGGGGAGATAGAAAGAGAAAGGAGGAAATGGGAAGAATGAAAAAGAGGAAAAGATGGGTTGTTTTTGGCTTTGCAGAACATAATTAAGTTTTGCAAAAGGAAGTAGAAAAACAAAAAGCATCAATGTTAGGTGCATTTCGTCTCAGGAAGCCAATATCTTCAGACAGCCTGATCTGGTAGCATCAGAGATTGTTCAGAAGTTATATTGGCAATACCAATGAATGGATCAGGGGGTAGTGTGATTGCAAGGGTTGGGAAGTCCAGGGAACTTCTGTGGAGCAATACCACTGTTTACAAAGAGTCTATTAGGCATGTGTATGCAGCATGATAATGTATGGAAGTAAAACCTGGCCAATGAGAGTTGAGGACATATGTTGCATGGAGAGAAATAATAAGAATATGTGTAATGTAAGTCTTACAGACAAGCTTAGATCTAGTGACCTCAGAGAAAGATTAAACCTAGACAGTATAGAAAAATGTATGCAAAACAAAAGATTTTAATGATATAGCCACGTTGAAAGAATTGATGTGAATTCTTGGGTTAGTAGACACAGAACAGTTGATGTAGCAGAGTTAATTCACAGAGGAAAGTTAAGTAACACACAAGAACAGTTGATGTAGCAGAGTTAATTCACAGAGGAAAGTTAAGTAACACACAAGAACAGTTGATGTAGCAGAGTTAATTCACAGAGGAAAGTAACACACAAGAATAAATAATAAGAATGAACTTTAGAGAAATACAAGAAATAAATGCCTGGCCAGAAATAGATTTCTTTGGAAGCCAATTTCTAAAAGTGGTCCAACACATGTCAGCATGTAAAACAGATGATGATGATGATGATGATGATGATAAACTAGCCTTTTTGATATGTTTAGTCCATCTGTAGTAAGTTGCTATGATGTTCAGTTAGTTATAAGTGCAAGCTTTTGATCTAATGTCATGAAAAAGAACATATAAAATTATCTCGGTATTATGGAATTTTTACAAGGTCATATCTTCATTACGTCTAACACAATGACCCAGCATTATTGCTTAGCTGGCAAATATAAAAAAAAAAATTAAATGTAGACAAAAACCCTTAAGACTTTCTTTGCTTGAGAACTAGATATATAATATCAAAATATAGTGTACAATTAAATATTCCAAACCAAAATTTTATATTAAAAAAATTTTAATGTGCGTAAAACATCAAATTATGACCATTTAAAGTTTGTTAGAAATTAGAAAATTTACTCTTAAAAATTTACCATGAGTTTAGACTCATGGTAAATTTTTAAGACAGTAAATTTTCTAATTTCTAATAAACTACTCGGCCAAATTTTACAGTGTATGACTAAAAATTCAGGTTTTGAACAAATGAAAAATCCTTACAAATGTATCATATCATTTTGTGATGAATAAAAATTGGAATGAAAAATGGAAGCAAGAATTATTAGATTAAGCCAACCCAAATTTCAGCAGCAAAATTCTATTACCTCTAGAAAAAATTAAACATGGCACAGAAGTAAAACTGTTTATTATATTAATTTCAACAGCTAACACATAGATTAATTTATATTTTCTTTTACTAATTTCTAAAAGTGGTAAAAAAAAAAGTAAGATAGTAAAAACAGACAAAAACAATTTAATAAATAGGGTTAAAATTTCATTCGCTACAGTTTGACTTTAGTTTTTTTGTGAAAGATAACTTAAAACCCAAACTGTACGTCCATCATATTGATGATTAATCGTCTTTAAGATGCAATTACTTTTATATGCATGGAGAAGCACATTATGTTAAAAACATCAGCATTAAAAATTAAATCATCTGTCACTAAAAATAAAGTAACCTGGAAAAAAAACAAAAAACTTTACACCAAAGAAATAATTGTACATTAATGAAGAGAAAATATGAAATTTTGTTTACATGTCTGAATGTTAACAGGAAAAACAATTTTATTATTTTTAATTAATATTTTAAATGTGACTGTAAAGAAAAGAAATTTGTCTTTTCACTTACAATTTAGAAATATATCACAACTTGTTGAAAATCATGTTAATCCTGAAATTTTACAGTTCAGTTTCGATTTTTTTAGTACTAAATTTTGCAAAGAGCACTACTTGGAAAAATCAAATGGTGAAGGTAGAAAGCAAATTGCTAGTCATTCAAAATGCCTCTAAGTACCCCATATTAACGTCAATGATCCAAAGCTATGTGGTAGGCATCTCAAGACATGGAGGAGATTAGTTGGTGACAATGTGATGAAGGTAAGCGATACAAAATGGCAATAGGTAGGAAACGTTTCTTTATACAAAACGTCCAACCTCAAACATGAGACAAAAAATGAAAATGATAAATATATTTTTTAATTTCACATTTTCAAAGTGCTATTTTTATTTTGTACATTTCTACTAAGTGGTTTTAATACAATATAATGTAATTTTAGTGATAAGTTCTGCTATCAATAATGCACTTGAGTTTTGTAAAAATATTTTTATAATTTATACATATTAATATATAAATATATATTAATATGTACAAATCATAAAATTTTATATCACCAACGCATTTGTTTCATAAAAAAAAAAAAAAAATTAATTTAAACAAATCTTTTCATCATTTTGAAGAATCAACGCTAAAGAAAATTTCTAACTTAGCTACAACAATCAAATAGATTCTACTTCCAATTGAGGAGGCAACCTGAATAAGACCGAGACGCAAGAAAGTGAACTAAGATGGAAGATGATACAAGCACTAGAGAAATCAAACACATCAAAAATCTCTGAAAAGAAAGTCACTACGAAACGAAACATAAGATTATATTAGTGATGGATAGAGATAAGTATGCTAATAAATTGGCAAGTCTAACAGGATTTGTTGGCGATATAAAGAATCAAACGGTGAAGATCGAAAGCAAATTGTTACAGATCTTTAGTAAGAAAGTTTTACACCATCAGTAAAATTACACATGTTACTCAAGGTTACCCACACTCTCAAAGAACAGATCTCCAGACTCAGGGTCAAAATGACTAAATTTGAAAATCACCTAAATGAAAGGTCAGACTATGTGTTGACCTCATCAAACTGAACAAAAGTGTAAACGTGAGTTACACATGTGACTCAAGGTTACCCACGGTTGGCTCAACTGGGCAAAGTAAAATAATGAACAAATTGGAGGCTAACAGTGGGTACTGGCAAATTCTACTTACAAAAGATTCTTGTACACTGACTACCTTCATCAGACTGCTTGGGAGATACCGATTTAATCGCTGCCCCTCTCTCTTCAAGATCTCATCAGTCAGTGAGGTCTATCAAAAACGCATGTAACAGATATGAGCCAACATGGACAGCATCATATGCATGCAGAAGGACATACTTGTGTACGGCAGGAACCAATGTGGGCATGATACTCGACTGAGAGCAAGACTCAAAAGAATGAAAACAGCAGGCATCACACTTAACCCTAAAAAACGTGAGATATCAAAATCATCACTGAAATTCCTGGGACACACATCCAGAAAAAATTAATGGTGTTGCAAACTTCCCAAAATGAACAGACACATCTGAAAAGTGTTGATTTCAACCAAATGGGCAAATTCATTGCAAATTTGGCAGAGATGATAAAACCTCCATGTGATCTAAGTAAGCAAATCAAAAATTAAATAAAACAAAACACCTTCATCTGTGAAGCAACACAAAGCAATGCATTCAGTGCAATCAAGTCAGCACCGTGCACAGCTCCCGTGCTGTCATTATATAGCTCAAAGAGAAGAACCACAGTATCAGTGGATACATCCTTTCATATTCTGGGAGCTATATCATTTCAAATGCAGGATGACGACAAAATGCCTCACACTGCATATGCATCACGGGCCATGGCAGATTTCGAAAAATGCTATGCACAGATTGAAAGAGAAACCATGGCAATAACGTGGGCATGTGATAGATTCACAGACTACCTCATTGGCATAAACTTCCAGGTTGAAACAGACAAGCCACTCATACCTCTACTGGGAGGCGAAGACATTAGTGAACTACCAGTAAGAATACAGTGATTCCGCATACGCCTAATGCATTATTTGCCAGGTCCCAAGCAAAGAACTATACATACGATGCGCTGTTAAGAGGTACTTTAGACAAAGATCAAACCAAACAGGATAGAAATGTAGAAAAAGTCTCCGCAGAATTTGTCCACATCATAATGAGCTTGCTACCCGCCACCAATAAATGCCTAAAGTAACTGAGCATTGCCACCTAAGTATGCAAATATATCTCTAACTGCATCAGGAATGGATGGCCTCCCAAAACCAATATCCCTAATTTAGTAGAACTATACCGAATCAACTGTGGTAGCATTACTGTGGAAAACGAACTGTTCATGTATGGCATCCATATTCTGATCAAACTGCCATGAAGACCAAACATAATAAAAAATTCCATGCTGGTCATAAAAGAGCTCGCCAATCAATATTTTGACCAACTCATCCTCTGAAGAAGGCAAGAGAATGAATTGGCCAAAACGTGGTGAAACAACAGCTATGAAGATGAGGACAAATTCCACAAAAAAATGAATACAAAAATTGTTTATATTTTCTTGATTTGTTTTAATTACTAGGTTAATGGTTGTTGTTTATAAATGTTATTTTTATATAATATTCTTTGTCTTTATTGCAAAAGGCAATTGCCACTGAGAATAATATGAATAGGAGGAGAGACTGTACTTATTCTCAAACTTCTGTTACATGGGTTCATTTGGGTATAATTTCTGCTGATGCTCGAACGTGGAGAGCAAATACATTGCCAGCACATGTACATTCAGAGAATAAATGTTTTCTTATAATTTTTTGGGGGGTGGGGTGAGGGGGAACTGTAAATGGAGGTGGAGGACAACTTCTGTCAAGTTTGAAATTTTTTGTCAAAACTAGAATTTCAGTTAAATTCATGGTGCACTATTCTACATAAGAACCCGGAAAAGTAACATATTTTAGTGAAAAAGAAGTGTTTATTATTATTCAAGATTTTCAAAAATTCACGGACTTTCGGAAAAATATTTGTAAATATTATTTTGAATATTTACTGAGGCAAATCATAAGTAGTTGTAAGAGGAAAGAAAAATGTCACCATTTGTAAGGCAGGAGAACCAATTGTAATAAAAAAGTCATACTAAGTAGATATCCCTTCTCTTTGGTAAGAAACAGACTTATAATTATTTTGATTATAAGGACAAACTATGTTAAATCAATTTTATTCATAGTTTCACCAACAAACAACAAGGAAAGAATTAGGTAGCCATATTAAGTTGGAGGATATTCATACGTCTGTATTATTAGTTAGGTCTTAAATTCATTTGTTTTGCGTATGTTAAACCTTTGTTTTGAAGTGAGAATGGAATGTAGCCATCTCTTAAGCTGGATATTTAAAATTCCAACTCAAGAAAAAATGCTTAAAAACAAGATACAATAGTTCAGTGGAAATACCACTGATGCAAAGTATTCTGATCGAAGAATGATAATCTTTTAATGAGTGATTGATACATTTCTGCAAAAGAAAATGGATGATAATCAAATAACTGCTACATTGTAATTGGTATAAAAGAAGAAAAAAATGAAGGACATCTTCAAAATGGTTCTCAAACTCTTTCAATATGTAAGTTAACATTTGAAATCTAAAATAAACTAAATTACTTATATCTATTTTCACTAAAATTTGAAATACTATATTTCTAAGCAATAAAAGGTTTTGAATAACCAAATTAGAATCATATTACAAATGAGTGTTATTAAACAAACAATACTTTGAATGGTTTCATTTTAAACTAGTTTTATCCAACGTTTTCCAGGAATTTTTTTACTTTTATTTTTTTACTTTTATTTATTTTTTTTTTTTTCTTCATTTTAACTATGTCATTTACTACATTTTATGGGATTTAAAAAGTGAAATTATTACGGTTTGATCATGAAATTAATTGAAGCAAATTGTAATAAAACTAATTTTGTTATGGTATTATAATGATAGTGATAATTTGCTAAAAATTTTAAAGCCAGAAATGACTCAACAACAAATGCTTCCAAATTCATTTAAAATTTCAAAGAGTCACAAAGTAATACAAATTTTTTATCAACTATTAATAATAGACTAAAATAATCGACTTGTATATGAAATATTACATATTCTTGTAAATTTTACTTCTTTATTAAATTACTGTCAGTGAGATACAACGTTGAAATCGTCCATTTTCTTAATCAAGTCGATTGATTATATGCTCTAGTTGGGAACCCATCATGGTGCACCGGAAGGAAGCTTCACATGCCTCCCCGCAGCGACTTAGTTACAATACTGTTGATTTCATAAAATTATTTTTTATATATAATGGCTTGAATTTAAGTTTTCATTTTAAACTTAAATTCAAGCCATTCATTTTGAATGCGCCCCTATCATATAAAAGAACCTACTGTTGATTTTATATGTTGGGCCTTTTGGCTTGTGATAATAAAACTTCTCAAATGCACTTGTGATGTTAGACTGTGTAAGGTGTTAACTTTAGTCAAAATTGCCTGTTCCTGCTTTCATCTGATCGATATTTATCGAAGGCATTCTGATGCAAAACCTATCTAAGAACACTACCAGGCATATGAAGCACCTTTGTGTGAAATTTCATAAAAATCAGCCCAGCTGTTTTCAACAAACACAAAGTTCCTTTTATAGAGTAGATAAACAGATGTTTCTTAAATAGGGGCCATAAAATTTTGGGGCATTTTCCAGAATAGCCAACAAAACAAAAAAAAAAAAAAAGGTGAAAATATAAATAAATATACAATAAATAAATGTTACCAAAGGCAAGTTACTCTTCTACCTATTTGGATCATTTTTTGTGTGTTTTAACTTATTTTAAAACATCTCTCAAAGACAGTGTAAAGCCTGTTGAGTTAGATCTAAAAACAAAATAGTGATTATCGAGGCTCGACTATGGCTCTAACGAGTTAGAGCCATAGTCGAGCCTCGATAATCACTCAAAAATCGAAAACACTGGTAAAACATTAGATTTCCACACAATTGATGACATTTATTTACACTACCTTTATTTTTAAAGTAAAAAACATTTTAAAATAAGTTAAAACAAAAACTTATACAGGTAGTTAGAAGAATAACTTAGCTTGCCTTTATTAACATTTGTTTATCGTATATGTACTTTTTTCACGCATCACACTTTCTTTTTTTTACTTTGTTGGCTATTTTGGAAAATGCCTAAATTTCCTTATTGCATTTTTGATTTCTAATAAAAGGCACATAAGAAACTTCCATTCTTCATTGTTAAGAATTTATCCATATTTATATTTTATATTCCATGTCCTTTTTAAATAAAATACTTTTTTATGCAAGTATTAAAAAATCTCGCGACTTCAGCTCATAACAATTGGAAAACAGGGGAGATAACCGTCTCCCTTTCTTAGTGTTATGAACTATGGTACCTATAAGCGACAGAATTAATGTCTCTTTCTATTGCTGTCTGTAAACAAAAGTTAGTAAATATGGGCCACCTTAGATGAAAAATAGTCCATTTCACTTATCAGTTTTTGCCGATAAAAACAAAAAACAGTCACCAAAATTGTGATTTTTTTTTTATTCTCTTAAAGAAATAAATGAGTTTTTGATTTAATATATTTTATTTCTTCTTTATGGAGTGAATTTTTTTTTTTTTTTTTTTTACATATCTAAAAAAAAAAAAAAAAAAAAAAAAAAAAAAATTTAATGAAGTAGAAATAATTGTCATAATTAAACGAAACTTTCTGTGCAATATAACAAGATTATAAGGTTTCACTTAAAATAAAAATAAAAAATCAACGTGGTTTAAAAAAAAAAAGGGTTTTAAACTTTGGACTTTACAGGTAAATTTGCAAATAACTGTTCTTTTTTTGTTTAAATTAGCTTATTTTATTTATTGATCTTTTATCTTCAATTTGTGATATATAAATTTGAGGTGGGAAAATTAATTATTTTTATTTTAATACACAATTAAAAACCCTTGTCTAGAATATTATATTCGGTTTAGAGCATAAAATTCACATTGAACCTGAAAATATCGTAAAAATTGAACCAATAGAAAAATTTTGATAGATTTTTAAAGTGACAAAATTGAAAAAAATTTAACTCATAAAATTCAATTGATTTCATTACGTAAACAAAATGGCTGCATGAACGCGTGCAGCACTTTGTAAATACTGTTTTTTAAAAAATAAAAAATAATATTTCTATTATTTTTAAAACAACTTTAATAGTTTATTTTGGAAGTATGTTCCATAAAGAAAATAAACAACCCACTTTAAAAAGAGAAATTACGAGTTTTTTTATATTTTATTCGCAGTTTTCTGTTAGGGTTGTCAAAAATTCCCCAAAAATTCTGACACACCTAGACATGCATTAGGTGTATCAGAATTTTTGTGGGATTTTTTTTACACCTGTGTGCGTTCATACAGCCATGTTTTTTTATATAATGAAATCAACTGAATTTTACGAGTTAATTTTTTTTTCAATTTTTAAACTTTAAAAATCTATCAAAATTTTTCTATTCATTAAATTTTTACAATATTTTCAGGACCAATGTGAAATTTTATGCTCTTTCCAATAAACAGAATATAATATTTTAGACAAACGTTTTTTTTGTAAATTCACCCCCCCCATTTTGAAATGCCTATTAAAAAGTAAATAATTCACGTACCAAAGTTTTATATATCACAAATTGAAGATAAAAGTCAATAAATAAAATATTCCAATTTAAAACAAAAAAAAGTTTTTTGGAAATTTACCTGTAAAGTCCAAAGTGTAAAACCTTTTCTTTTTTTTTTTTTTTTTTTTTTTTTAAAGCGAAAACTCACATGATGCTTACATAGTAAAGTAAATATCGGATGCGGATGACAATTTTTTCTATTTCACTCAATGTTTTCTTTTTTTAGATATTAAAAAAAAAAAAAAATAGAAATAAAATATAATATTTAAAAACTCAAGAGAAAAAAAAAAAAAAAAAAAAAAAATCGGTAAGATGGGTTTGTTTTTAAATGGCAAAAACTATTAAGTTAATGTGTTCGGTTTTCATCTACGGTGGCCCAAAAATACTAATTTTGGTTTACAGCACGCAATAGAAAGAGACATTAATTGTGATGCTTAAAGCCATCGGTGATTTCAACTAGAAGAAAAGCAGATATTTGTCTCCCTTTATTTCAACTGTGAAAAACATCGGATCACACATTTTTTTAAATACTTGCTTAAAAAAGTATTTTATTTAAAAAAGACATGGAATATAAAATATAAATATGGATAAATTCTTAACAATGAAGAATGGAAATATTCATAGCATAGTATTTTTTTTATAGGTAAGTGATTTTTTGGAATTTATATATATTTTTATAATCGAAGTAAGTAAAATTTCGTTGGTTTTCTTTAAATCTTTTTTTAAAGAAAACCGATTTTAAAAAAACAAATATTGCATAATTTGCTATTAAACCTGCAATTTTTTTTAATTTTGGTCTTTGCTCTTTTAATTGAAAGAAAAACGGGTTTGAATTACATTTTTCAAGTAGTTATAAGCTTCGAAAGATAGTAATTTGAATTATTAAAGTTCTTATCATGCATTTTTAATGGCCGCTTCTGATACACCTAGACGTACATTACACAAGCACAAGAAAAAATGGCTACGTGGTATCTCATATCTTTGAACTTTCCACAAGGAGTTTTTTTTTTTTTTTTTTTTTTTTTACATAGGCATCACCACATTATCAAGGCCAAGAGGCCACTCAAGGATAAGGGTTAAAGAGTGTACAGTAGAAATTGGACATTATAGTAATCATTAGTAATGAAAATTTGGTAAAGTTGATAACTTATATGGAATGGCTCATCAAGAACTTATTTACGTTAGACTTGAACATAACCATATTGTAGTCAGCCGGAAAGCAGGAAAACGGAAGACAATTCCACAGGCGTGCAGTTCTAAGAAAAAAGCTTTGTTCATGGAATCTACGTTTAGGTTTAGGCACAGATAAAGAGTGGGGGGAATTATTGATAGTGTTTACAGCTAGACGAGTGTTTCTTGTGAAAGTTTGGCGAGGGGGGACCATAGATTGAAGCTCATTCGAACACTTTCCATGAAAATAACGATACATCAGAGACAAACTCGCAACATCTCTTCTGTGAGATAAAGGTTGTAAGGAAGAGAAAAGGACATCTCCTACGAGGCTACGAAGTCTATTTTGAACTCTATCAAGGCAGGACAAGTCCTTTCTAGCAGCTCCTGCCCAGATGTGGCAACAGTATTCCATCCTTGGACGTACCTGGCTCTTATATAGATAGAGAATAGCATCAGCAGTGAGATATCTACCGGATCGATAGAAAGATCCCACCATTTTTCCAGCGGCCTTGGCAACAAGTTTGATGTACGTGTTCCATTTAAGATCAGGAGTAATGGTCAAGCCAAGAAGTTTGTCAAAACTTGAGGCCTCCTGAAGACGAGAGCCATTCATTTCAATTGATGTCAGATGTGGATCAGAATGTTGAATGAGAGAAGCTTGGTTTTAGATGCATTAAAAGTAACCAGCCATTCTTTACCCCATTGTACTACGTGCTCAAGATCAGAGGAGAGAGAATTGGAGAGAACTTGGTCGTTTACTGTCTTAGATGTGCTACCATAAATGGTAGTGTCGTCAGCATAGATGTCTACAAATGATGTAAGGATGTGATTTGGAAGATCATTAATGTAGATCAGGAAAAGAGTTGGGCCCAGGATGGACCCCTGAGGGACACCGGAGTTAAAAATTTGTGAGACTAACCGTAGCCCTCGGCGCAAGAGGGTCCGTGTGTGCCTGGCGTGCGGGGTGGTGGCTGATCCTGTGGTCAGGGCAGCGGAAGAAAGAGTTCCAAGATGCCGCCTGCCTGCTTTTATTAGAGACGGAATCTCGCGAGATCTCGCGGGGATGCAAATTAGCTAGGCCATCTTGAGGAATAAAAATCGGTCCATTGGAGGTGCGAGGCAGTCAGGTTCTGACGTTTGTGGCGATCAGTACAGTGACCGTTGGGTTCCGTTAGTGACCGTTGGGTTCCGTTTCTATTCGTGCAGTCAGCTGAGCTTTGTTAATTACCTCCGCGCCGTGGCTGTCATTGTTTGTTGGTTCGCTGTGTGTTGCCGTGGTTCTTCAGTGAAACGCTTCATCGCCCACGACGAGACTCCCCGTCTCCTACACGTCGGAAACTACACAAGATACTCTTACAAGCTATTTCGGCCACCCCCCACTCCGAACTTGGTTTTCTTTTCTTCAATGGCGGATAGGTTCGATCTAAAGTTGATACCGGAATTCAACGGATCCGACCCGGTACTCAGCTGGGTTGAGAAGGTCGAGTTACATTGTCAGTTGTCCGGCGTGAAAAATATCGAGCGCGTGATTACTCTACGGCTGACCGGCGGGGCCTTCGCTGTATATCAGCAACTCAGCGCTGAGGAGAAGTGTGACTACTCGAGTATCAAGGCGGTCGACGGCTGTTCGCTGCTACCGCTGTAACAAGACTGGGCACTTGGCCCGAGACTGTGCGGGAAACGGGGATGGGGACAAGGTGCCAGTGCCGACCTCTTCCCCGAACAGAAAATAAACAAGGCGCTCCCTGTCATTCAGGTCCGAGTTAATGACACGTTATGTTCAGCCCTCCTTGATTACGGTTGCTCCTGCACCATAGTGTGTGCGGACTTCTGTCGGGCGTGGAAAAAGAAGAACGTCAGGATAACTACCATTACTGGAAAAATACGAATGTGTTACGGCGTGGGTGTGGTACACATTCGCACAAGAACTGGAAACTCGGCCAACGTCGAAGCGCTGGTGACACGCAAAAAGCCGCTGAGTTTCGACCTGTTGCTAGGCTACGACGCCATCAAAGCCCTGGGCGGCGTGCGCATAACGCGCGCTGGCATTGTAGAGTTTCAGGATAGGCCCCCGGTGTGCGCAGCACTAAGAGTCGACCAGCCGGACTTCAGTGCGGAGTTCGACGACCAACAGAAGGCGTGGACCGCCACTTGGAGGTGATCAGAAGACAAGGAACCGACCAAACTACAAAACAAAGTGGCAGAGTACCGTATGCCCGACCAGATAAGGCCTGCATACGAAAGCGAGCTCCGTGAATGGATTAAGAACGGTTGGCTGATTCCATACCCCTACGACAAACTTGGACCCCCCAAGGGCCTGATACCGCTGATGGCAGTTGCCCAACCTAACAAGTCAAAGGTGAGGCTGGTAATGGACTACCGCGAGTTGAATGCGCACGTTGATGCGTTCACAGTGGACGCCGATGTCTGTGCCAGCAAGCTGCGAGAGTGGCGCCGGCAGGGGTCCAATGTGTCCCTACTGGACTTGAGAAAAGCATACTTGCAGGTCCGGATCGGCGAGGCGATGTGGCCTTTCCAGACAGTGATGTTTTCCGGGAAGAGATACTGTCTTACGCGACTCGGATTTGGGCTAAACGTAGCACCCCAGATAATGAAGGCTATCGTCAATGCTGTGTTGTCACAAGAAGAATGGATCAGAAAGGGAACATCGGCGTACATTGACGATATATACGTGAACGAAGATATTGTGTCATCTTCGCGCGTAAGATCCAAACTTGCCGAGTTTGGTCTAAACTGCAAGGACTCTGAGCGGCTTGAGGATGGCGCCCGCATATTGGGCTTGAGCGTTCAAGAGGAGCGAGGGATCCTGAAGTGGAGGCGTGGAACCGCAGTTCCCGACGTTTACACAAGACGTACCGTGTTCTCCCTGTGCGGGAAACTTGTGGGGCACCTTCCAGTATGCGGATGGGTTCGTGCGGCGACAGGCGTCATAAAAAGGAGGGCAAATGCGGTCACCAAAGGCTAGGACGATGAGATAACCGACGAACTATTGGTTCGAATGTTAAAGGAGGCCGTCGCTAGTGTGAAAAAGAATGACCCCGCCACAGGGGACTGGTGCGTGCAGGGAGATGAACTGAGCGTGTGGGTGGACGCAAGTTCTCTAGCGATCAGTGTAGTTTTGGAGAAAGATGGGGCCGTAGTTGAGGATGCCTGCTGGCTGCGACCGGCGAATGATACTGCCCATATCAACCTGGCAGAACTCAACGCTGTAATAAAGGGCATTAACCTGGCACTTCAATGGGAAGTGAAGAAACTGCGTGTGCACACTGACTCACTGGGTGTCGGACACACTCACGAGCAAGGCCAGGGCACGCACCAAGGCAACCAGCGAAATGCTGATAAGACGGAGGCTGGAGACTGTGAAAAAACTGGTGACGGAGTACAACCTGTCCGTAGACGTAGTGCTCGTCACCTCGGACTACAACCTCGCCGACAAGCTCACTCGGGTACCACGGAGATGGTATGAGGCTATGAAGAAAGAAGCTAAGCCATTGCCTCTGTGTGCTGCCTCCGTCGAGGAGGACGAAATCAGGAAGATACATCACGACAGTGGGCACCCCGGAGTACAACGGACCTACTACTTTGTGAAGTTGGCTAGACCATCAATACCAAAAAGCGCAGTAAGAGCAGTGGTCAGGGAGTGCCAAACGTGCCAGTCCATCGACCCCGCCCAAACCAGATGGCGGAAAGGACAGCTGGGAGTGGACGCGACCTGGAGTCGGTTGGGTATGGATATAACCCACTACGGCAGCCAACACTTCCTCACGCTGATAGACTGCGGGCCAACGAGGTTCGCGATTCTGCGCCAATTAGCGAGGCAGGATTCCACCATTGTCATCCACGAATTGGAATCCATATTCTACGAAAGGGGGCCGCCTGAGGAGATCCTCACGGATAACGACACGGCGTTCTGCAGCAGGGAATTTAGGCATTTTATGGACAACTGGGGGATCCGCCTTCGACACCGATACGCGTATGTGCCAAGCGGCAACGGCATAGCAGAGCGGTGCTACCGAACCGTGAAGAGGATCGCGGCCAGGAAGAAGTGTACGATCGCGGAAGCGGTTTACAGATACAACACAACGCCTAAGGACGCCGTGACTGGTGGTAGTGCGCCTGCTGATGCGATTCATCACTACCACGTGCGCGTCAAGGACATTGAAGTGTTTCTACCCGACCAACGAGAACCCCAGGGGACATACCAAGTGGGAGACACCGTTTGGGTGAAGCCACCCGGCGGCCGGTGCACCAGCAGCTTTTGGAGGGAGCGGGTCACCGGCGTCATCAGTGAACAGGCCATACTAGTTGATGATACTCCGCGCCACGTAAGGGATGTCCGGCCCGCTCTAAGCGCTGACCAATCGGCGAGCAGTGGAAGTAGCGAGTCATCCGACGATGAGCGATGGATCCAACCCGTGCCCCACGAACCTGATGACTCAACTGAGAGCTCTGATGCTGATGCTTCCGATGCCACTTCTGAGAGCTCCGATGAGGAAGTCCCGGCAATACCCCTCCGCAGGAGTGCTCGAATCAAACGGCTACGTCCGCAGTGTCACGTATGTGATCTGGAGACCAGGGAGAAGTGTGACACTAACCGTAGCCCTCGGCGCAAGAGGGTACGTGTGTGCCTGGCGTGCGGGGTGGTGGCTGATCCTGTGGTCGGGGCAGCGGAAGAAAGAGTTCCAAGATGGCGCCTGCCTGCTTTTATTAGAGACGGAATCTCGCGAGATCTCGCGGGGATGCAAATTAGCTAGGCCATCTTGAGGAATAAAAATCGGTCCATTGGAGGTGCGAGGCAGTCGGGTTCTGACGTTCGTGACGTTCCGTTAGTGATCGTTGGGTTCCGTTTCTATTCGTGCAGTCAGCTGAGCTTTGTTAATTACCTTCGCGCCGATGCTGTCATTGTTTGTTGGTTCGCTGTGTGTTGCCATGGTTCTTCAGTGAAACGCTTCGTTGCCCACGACGAGACTCCCCGTCTCCTACACGTCAGAAACTACACAAGATACTCTTACAAAATTATACAAAATATTGTTAGAAAACCAGCCAATAAATGTCACAGTAACAGTTATTGGCTGGGTTTCAAACAGTACTTTGTATATTTCTTTAACTCGTCAAGACTTCAAAGATATAAGATACCACGCTGCCATTTTTCCTTGTAATAGTGTAACGGTTGACACTTTGTCATTCAAACTGCATAAACATTTATAAGTAAATAAAAACACTAAAAACGCATTCAGCTAGGTAGAAAACTTATCTTGCCTTTGGTAACATTTGTTTCATATTTGTTTAGGGTTTTTTTTTTTTGGTCACTTTTTTTAATCTCTATGGATTGTAAACCAAACCAGATTTTAGTTCTTACGGAGTAGTTCAAAAGTATGGCACTTCTGCAGGACAGTGAGTGATATGAGACGAATGTGTGTATTTTAGTTTCAAGAACCGCCATCCAATGTCACTTGTCAGCCAAAGAACAGGGGTCGATAATTCTTCCTTTTCTAAAAGTGCGTGCAAGCTAAAATATTTTGCTACATTTTTATACAATCTTTCTGTACAAAAAACAAAAATTATTTTTAAACCTCTATAAATGTTTCATATTTTTAAAATTCTATTTTGCTACATTGACAAATAAATATTATATTTTGATATATGTTTATTGTTTATACAATCTTACTGTGTAAAAAAAAAAAAACTATCGTTGTGTAAAAAACAAACAAATTATTCTTAAACTGCTATAAATGTTTTTAAATTGATATATGTTTATACAATCTTACTGTGAAAAAAAAACAATCTTTCTGTAAAAAAAAAAATTATTAAATCTCTATAAACATTTCATGTTTTTAAAATTTTATTTTGCAACATTGACAAACTAAAATTATATTTTGATACTCATTGAAAAGAAATTATATCAATACATTAAAATTATATTTTGGTACTTTTTTTTTTTTTTTTTTTGGTGCTAATGCACTTACCGATCCGCGCTATTTTTTAAATCGTATTTCCCAGCTTAATTTATATGTTTTATATGTTTTTTTAATTATTCAATTGTAAGGTTAAAGTACAGAATAGGTACAAAACACCCTCCCCTCTCCAAGTTAAGAATGGCTTTTTAAATAATAACGTTATCATTTTAGCACGGATCAATAAGCTTTTTTCAAGGTTTCGATTTTCATATATTTTTGTGTTATTTATTTCGGGATATATTTTTGCGTCATCGTAAGCACTTGTTTATATTTGAGGTTCATATAATCGCCGGTAGATGTCATTTCTCTTTCGAAGACCAGGGGAGATAACTCGTCTCTTTTGCTAATATGTCACTGTCATGCAGAAGTGCCAAAAGTACTTACGGAGAACCCAAAGTCAGTCCTTGAAATGAACAAAGCAGTTTATGATTTGAACGTCACCTTTTCTTTTAAAGTTTTTTTGGGGGGAAATTTTATTTTATTTTTTTTTTGAGGGGTTATATTTTTGAATCCGAACTCTTCGCATGCCTGCCATTTTACATTTTTTGTGGATTTCAAATCAAACTACTTCGGTCATTTCTGGGACTGACTACGTAAATACCGAAATCGTCAACTATTCCCAAAACATAATATTTGACTTTTTCCCCCCTGTACATACAAACTTCAAAATTCCTAGGTGTCACGAGTGAAGTAATTTTTCTATTCATTAAATTTTTACAAAGTAGTACACGCCAGCCATTGTAATCATTAAAAGATTGCAGAAACAGGGGGTATAAGTTATACCCCCTGTTTCTGCAATCTTTTACCGGTATAACTCCAATTTTAGAAAGCATATTTCAGATTACTTTCAAGTTTTACGTATTGTTAGTTATATAATTAAATTACTTTATTTTAAAAAATATTTTAGATATAAATTTACGAAAACAGAACTGGAAATCATCCAAATTTTATTTAGTTTAAATTTAATATAAGTGCTATTTGTTGTTTAACTAAATTGGTACTTACCGCGCTGAAATAACATTTAGGAAGCCATTCTTAACATGGGGAGGATGTTTTATAACTATTCTGTAGTTTCACTGAACAATTTAATAAAAAGTTTCCCTTGTTTCACGATTTATTTCCCTTATTTGATATGTCGCCTTTCTTTGTACAAGCATAGCTTTTAAACTGACTAGAAATTAATTTCTGACTTGAAATTTATATGCAAAAAAAAAAAAAAAATAATAAAAATTAAAATTCATTTAAATGAATTCTAATTTTTTTTTTTTTTTTTTTTTTTTTTTTACACGCGCTATTTAATTATTTCGTCGAGAATAGCGGCGCTATCCTCGTCGAAATAATTTCAATAAATTAAATTTCTCTAAAATTTTATTTTGTTTACAAAAAGTTGTGAAATCAGAGAAAGTACATTTCAAAAGTTGTTTTTGTTCTAAAAAGTTGGTTTTCTTACAATTCTTGTGACTAAGAAAAAGTCGAGTGGAGGTTGGGGGTTTCGAAAACTCCGAAAATCTAGGTTAATTCTAATTAAATTACGCACATTCCTTAGTCTTCAACAACTTCCAGTAGAAATAGATTGGAATTTAAAAAAAAAACTAATAGTTTCAGTACTTACGAAGTCAGTCCAGAAGATTCACGAAAAATCCCGAGTCAGTCACGGAAATGGCTGAAGTAGTTTTCGATTTGAAAACTTTAACAAAATCTATTCCTTAAGTAAGAGGGCTTTCAAATTGTAAACTACTTCGAGCATTTCCGGGACTGGGTCGTGGTCATCCGTCTATACTTAGGACCGACTCCGTAATTACTGTAATTTTCCCAATACTCATTCCTTACAATAGCTTATTAAACGAATAGTATTAATTCACGAATTCTAAATTACGCTTAATGAGTGTATGAGTTAAATGGATTTTTTTTTTCGAAAATTAAATAAGTTTTGGGATCCAACAAATTGTCGTGGGCTTATCGAACATAAATTTCAATGTTTCCATGAAAAGTAATATGACAAAAAAATGTTTAAAATTTTGAAGAGTTACAACTATTAACAAAACATTAAAATAAATGTCTGCTTTGTTTGTATTTTTCGATTTCAATAAATATTCGATTAATATTGTGCAAGTCACGTAAACATGCGTGTGCGCAGTCACAATTAACAAAAACAAATAAAATATCCGGCACGATGTTCGCGTTTTAAATTTAAATATTCAAAATTGATTTTGATGTTTTTAAATTTATTAGAAATACAGTTGAAAAAGGAAATATCAAGTATTATAGTTCAATGATACTTCTAAACTGAAAGCACAGAATTTCACGGAATAGTCACTATTCTAAAAAAGAACCAATTATTTTCTAGAGAACAAAACAAAACAAAAAAAAAACAATTCAAATTGTTTCAATTGTTAAAAAAAAAAAAAAAAAAATGACTCATTTTGACAAATTCGGAGAACAATGAAAGAAAGAATTTTTGGTATACCGAATTTTTTTTTTGAAAACCTAAAGGGTAATTTTGATAGATTGGTTTTGCAGTTAGTAAGTTTTAACTTTTTATGAAAAAAAAAAAAGAAAAGAATTTGAATCAATAAACAAATGATATACTTTAACAGAAAATTATAATCTTTAAGTTGGGGGAAAAAAAACTGAGAAAGTTTTATTTTTATTATATCAAAATAAAGCTAATTGATCGTATCACGAACCAAAATAAAAATTCGGAAAATTATTTAATCACGCACAATCGAATTAATTAAAAACCTTTTCTTTTTCTTTTTACATTTTTTTATATTATATTTAAAAAAAAAAAGTGGGATATTTGTTGAATGTGTGTTTTGAGTAACTTTTTTCAAAACCTAAGAGAAGACGCTATCGTGCAGTAAATAAACTTTTACAAGGAATTACGTCCAGATCCATATTATAGGATGGTACAATAGGATAAAATTCGAGATAAATAACGAACCTGTAGCGATCTTCGAGGCTGCACAATTATTAACTCCGGAAAAATATTCGTCCACAAGGTTAGTCCACGTGCAGGGGGCCGCCATCTTGTCAAGTTAACTCTGCTGACAGTTCCGACGTGAATGAATTAAAAACATATATTAAAATAATATTTTTTTAGATAGTCTTTAAAGTTTAAATATATATAAAAAATTATCCAAAATTTTAATAAATTTTCATTTCTATTATTTTTTCAATAACAATATTTTATTATTAAAGACGAATAAAGTGTGTATGTGGGGGGGGAATAAGATGTTTTTCTTTTTACGGAATTAAAAACCAAAACATAATAGAAATATTTATTTATTAAAAGAATTATATGTTCTTTTATAATTTGTTTATTCATTATTATTTATTTTTCTTTATTAATTCTCTGGATTTTGTTTTGATAGATGAGTTATCTGCCCTTGAATTTGACTTCCGAAAGCGTTGGGTAAATTTTCAGATTAGGTCCACCCACCTCCACAATTTTCTTTTAAATGACGACTTGTAGAGAGGTTTTCGACTATGCTGAATACGAAAATCGCATTAAAATTTTGCAGAAATAAGTAGTTATCGAGATGTAAAAAGTTGTATTATGCATTGTATTCTTTGGCGGTCATCTTTTTTACGCACGTCGCACGCGCCATAAACAAATCTACTCATCTATGACTGACACTGCCCGCGCGTAAAAAAGATGGCGGCTAAAGAATACAATGCATAATACAACTTTTTATATCTCGATAACTAATTATTTCTGCCAAAATTGCAATGCGATTTTCGTATTCAGCATAGTCGAAAACCTAGAAAAGGTGTCATTGAAAAGAAAATTGTGGAGGTGGACCTAATCTAAAAAAAAATACAAAGCGTTGTAATTTTTCTCCGCTTCTATTTTTAGATATTGCTCTATATACGAATACAATCAATAACGTCTTCTACACAATTTTCTTCAGGTGTTTTACGTCGAACTTGGAAACTATTATGAAATTTTTAATCCAACACTTTATTGGAAGCCTGTTTCCATTCCATTGTCCCAGGCTTTTTTGTTGGAAAAGAAAATCATGATGACGAACGAAACTTGATAGAAGTAGTTGTATCTAGCGCATCTGATAGAAATAGAATATTGAACAAGAAAAAGGGTCATAAACAACATCCCTACAACTAGATAGTAAACAAATGCTGAATCCTGGAATCTCTTTTAGCAGGTCTGTTTGTAGTGAAAAGCTGAATAACATCCTATCAAGGCGATCAAGACAAAAATTTGACTCTAAATCATCTTTTTTGGCACGGACATACACCTATGATTTCTGTATAGATGTATTATAACACTCATACAGTTAACAATCCAGGCTTGAGTGTGCAAAGCCAAACCACTCAATTGTGATGCTACACGTACATCGAAACACAATAGGTTCCTCATGTAACTACTACACCTTTCTTTCAGTTTGTTGTGTGTGGGGGGGGGTCGATGTTGGTGATTGGTCTTACAACTAAGAAACAGACTCAGACAAAAATAAGGCGATGGCAAGGAAGGGATAACAAATGCAGGTGGACAATATATAAAAATAAAATAAAAAAAGCAAAGGTTATTTTTATTCTGCCAGTAATGTACAAGAATAACAGGAAAGGCTAGAAAAAGTAGGAAGACGGATATTAATGTCAACACCTTTGAGGTATAGAGAGGTTACTTGAGTAGGTTCTATTTATGCATACGATGCCAAGGGATGGATTGGTAGGAGGATGTCACCAATATAGCAGTGACAGAGAACTATTTTCTCTTGTGAATCAATGCCCTCCTCTGAGTTCTCCGGCCACAGGTTGACTAATCAGCTAACAGGGCACATTGATTCATTTGCTCCCTAAAAGTCTGGAGGAAATGTCAGCCAGTCAGATCCGGACCCGCCAGCCTAGCAACATCTATCCTCTTTCATCCCCTGTCCACCAGACATCTCGCTATAGCATTGACTGTCTCGATTTAAGACAACTGCTATCCAGCCAGAGGCGACGGTACTGACTGACCTTCGATGACCTTAAAAGAGCTTTCTTTGTTTTCTTCCCTTTTAGCAGCCTGACCTGCCAGTTCCTGCTACAAATAAAATACTCTTCATTTTTATTGTTTAAAAGGAATTTTGTGTTTCTTTTGTACCTTGTTCTTTGCTATAATTTATTGGAAGGTAAACCAATTACCTCTCCCTAAACCTCCTTCTGAAATAGCAAAATGATGTTGCCAAGTACAGGCAGTCAGAAGGACATTACTGAGATCATGAATTGTAGGAGGGTGTTTTGGGGACCTGGCATGAGAGTGTCACTGAGTACATGAGGAAGTTGCCAGGTACAGGAGAGGCAGTATCAGGAAGTTGCCAGGTACAGGAGAGGCAGTATGAGGAAGACATCTCTGAACAAAGAAAGCAGCAAGGTTTATCACAGTAGTTAATAGAAAAAGATGCCACGAAAAGTTGTTTGCATATTTGAAGTTGTGACAAGGACAATTTCATTGCTATTTCTTCTACCCTTACTTCTGGGTTCAATGATGAAACAAGAATGCGTCTAAATTGGCCACGCGGGGGGGGGGGGGAGTTGTTTTCAGCTGACTGTTATGTGACAGATGTCATGTGACAACCACAAGTCTCATCAGGCATTAAATGATATTCCTGACTCAAAGAAATATGGTGAAATTTAGTGAAATTATTGATCAAACATATTAAAATATGGACCAGGAATCAAAATTTTATGTCAGAGAGGATAAAAATGGTGAAAAACTCTTATTTGAGGTTAGTTTGTTGCAGGCAAAAGAAAATTATTTTCTCTGTTGGAAATCTCTGAGCATATATACCATTCACTGGACAAAGCAGGGGAGGGTAGAGCAGTAGCTCTAGATATATCTACGGCGGTTACCATAAATTTTAACGACGTTTGAAAAAGGGTCACCATTTCGGTCGATCCTCTTTTTGGGGTACCTCCGACATTAAAGAGAGAACAAGAGTGCTGAAAAAGAACGGTTGTGGAAAAGAAAACATTGGTTATAATTAAGTGCGACAAGACTTTAGGATTGATGATGTTTTATAAAGGTTTCCAAGATATAGGATACAAAGAAGATGGTACATTTCTTTGATAAAAGTCTTTAGCCAGGGAAACTGGTCAGTCGCATGTTGACGCTTCTATCGTTTCCGCATGTCTGAGACTGATTTCTTCTTTGTATCTCCCTCCAGGACAGTCCTCTTTTCCGATTGACTGAAACCTCTGGTGACGTTGAGAGAAGAAAGGAAAGGAAAAGTAGAAGAGTAGGGAGAAAGAGAGAAATAAGGGAAGCATACCGTAGCAGCATTATAGTAGTAGTTCACTACATATCTAAGGCTTTTGACAGGGTATGGCATGAAGGTCTTCTCAGGAAAATCAGATCATACAGTATCACTGGAAGAATACTTAACATAATTAAATCCTTCTTAGATAAGAAAAAAATCCAGGTTGCTCTCAATGGTCGTACATCTAAACAATATGATATAAATGCAGGAGTGCCTCAAGGGTCTATCTTTGGACCTCTATTATTCCTAATATTCATAAATGACCTCACTGACAAAATTGTCTGTGAGCTGTGTATATATGCTGACACACTCTATAACAGACACAACAGGAAAACAAATGAACATGTATCTAAAGAAATGTCAGAAACACTAGAGGATGCCCTCCAATCTGTAGTGGAATGGGGACAAAATTGAATTGTCACATTCAATGCTGCTAAGACTAAACTTGTTTCCTTCAATAATTACAAGAAACCTTCCCTACCACCAATAGCAATATCCAATGACTCTTTATCTGAAAGTATATCTTTTAAACTCCTCGGCCTAACATTCACAGGAAACATGTGTTGGAACAATTACATTGAGAGCATTGCCAGGACCGCTGCAAAAAAGGTAGGTTCTCTCATGTGCTAGAAAGCTACTAATGCCCAAAAGTAACCTGTACCTCTATAAGGCAACCATTCGCCCATGTATGGAATATGGTTGTCACATTTGGGCTGGTGCATCTGCTACTAGCCTCTCACTCCTAGACAAGGTTCAAAAAAGAGTCGCCAACCTGATAGGTCCTGAACTGTCATCTAGGCTTCAGCCTCTGTCCCATCGACAAAATGTAGCATCTCTCTGTCTGTTCTACAAGTACTTTAACAGTAAATGCCCCGACAAACTGCAAGCACTTGTACCCCCTAGACGTAAATACCCCCAACAAACCCAACAAGGAGCAAGATCCCACCCCTTCACAGTTGAGATTCCTAGATATAAGAGAGCCTTCTACTCCAGTAGTTTCTTCTCCAGAACCGCTAGACTTTGGAATTCCCTTCCGGGTTCCTGCTTCCCCAACTGTACTAACCTGCAGAAGTTCAAGTGTAACGTGAACCGACATCTTGCTGCCCAACTCCCCACATAGTACCCCTGTAGCTTATGTCCCTGATAGTAGCCCCCTACCTCAAGTGGCAATGTGCCTTGTTTGGGGTTAAAATGTAATAAAAAAAATAGTAGTGGCACCAAGTGAAACTTGTTAAATTTTCCTGCTGCCTTTGCTGAAAATTGAACGCAGAACCTCAATAATATAAGCAGCCAATGTACTACTTGCTCTGCTAAAAACTAAAACTTCTTTCCTTGGAAAAAAAGCACAAATCAAACCGTTTTTTTCTTCTTCTTTTATCACTAGTTATAGTTATTATAGTTGGCCTGAGTTAGACACAAAATCGTTTTTTTATGTAAAGAGAATCAATTTCTCCGAATAAAAGTATCCCGAATTCTGAGAAAAATTAAAATTATACCACTCTAAAAGGATCTCTCCTGCACTGACTGAAAACAGAAAAGATGAAATTCAGCTTCTAAAGGAACGTTTATAAGTTCTTGAGATTGAGTGATCCGAAGAAGAAATACTTTAACATTTAGAGAAACATTTATGATGCAGTGTTTAAGCTTCCGTAACAAGAGTTCTGAGATAACTATGCTCTTGTCAGAAGTGTCAAAAATTGGATAACTAGATTTTTTAATTGAAATCACTGCAAACAAAACATGATGCCACTTGATAAAGGGAGGAAAAATGATTAACACAAAGACAGGAGATAACTATTGACCATAATCTACAAAAGATTAAGGCTCTAGGAAACAACAGAGTTTCACAAAACTGCAGTTCTTGAAAAAAAAAACCGTTCTGAATTAGGAAGATGTAGTACAACAAGGTATTTAACCAGTGAATTAATAAACCTGACCAGCAAGTGAAATGAGCTGGAACAAAGAAACAAAAAATAAACAAGACAATTCTGAAGCACATGTGCTATGATAATATTTTTAAAAAAGACTGAGACTAGCAACATCACATTGATGAGAGAGGATGCAGAGAAGACACATGATATAAATATCCTGTATAAACATATAGCTGAAAGTGTGGTAGTTTGGCATGGGAAAGACATTTCTAGTGATATTACCTTCTAGATGGAGTACTGGACATTTCGTAGAGTCTATCTGCATCAAGGAGATTTTGTCATCAAGAATTGTTTTACTGCTGCCCAAAAGAGTTTAAGTTAAATTTCAAAATTTCTCCTTTTCTGGTGAATGAAGGGTCAAACTTACAATTTAACATTCTTGGTACATATATTATTGGTGGTATCCAATTCAATTTAACATTCTTGGTACATATATTATTGGGGGTATCCAATTCAATTTAAAATTCTTGGTACATATATTATTGGGGGTATCCAATTTAACATTCTTGGTACATATATTATTGGTGGTAGCCAATTCAATTTAACATTCTTGGTACATATATTATTGGTGGTATCCAATTTAACATTCTTGGTAGATATAATATTGGTGGTATCCAATTCAATTTAACATTCTTGGTACATATATTGTTGGTGGTATACAGTTTAACATTCTTGGTAGATATATTATTGGTGGTAGCCAATTCAATTTAACATTCTTGGTACATGTATCATTGGTGATATCCAATTCAATTTAACATTTTTGGTACATATATTATTGGGGGTATCCAATTCAATTTAACATTCTTAGTACATATATTATTGGTGGTACCCAATTCAGTTTAACATACTTGGTACATATATTATTGGTGGTACCCAATTCAATTTTACATTCTTGGTACATATATTATTGATGGTATCCAATTCATTGATTGACATTGTCGGACTGACTTCCTCATCTTAGTTGTTATTGTCACAACGTTTCGGCCGTTTTGCCCTCCTCTTTGTAAGGTGTTTTGTATCGAACTGGAGAACCATTTGTTAGGAGTCTCAAACCCAACCCTTTATTATTATTACGGGGGTACCGTGTTCGGACTCCAGCTAAGCTTTGGGACATAGTTGCTGATTCTCTGTTTTTGGATGTTACTTTTTCACTGCCTTCGTTCAGGATTGAACTCAGCACCTTTGGGTAACTGTAAACCTTGATACAACGTCTAGGACCACTCGGCCATATGTCACTAGGACAATTCTTAGTTGGTTTTTGTTAATGTTAAACCTATGTTGTTATTCAAGGTTTTCTCTCTCTATCAGAGGTGTCCAAATTGCATTCAGCTCTTTGCTTGGTTTGCTCAGTAGGTTGTTATGTACGAGCATGAGAGCTGTTTCTTTAAGTTTTCTCACTTTCCAGTGGGTCTCTCTGTTTATTATTTTTACTTCATCCCATAGGGGGCGATGGTCCCCCCCCCCTCTCCAGCCAGACATGGTTGGCTATACCCGATTTTTCCGTCTCCCCTTTAGTTACCGCTTTTAAGTGTTCTTCCACCCTTACTTTATGGGGGCGGCATGTTTCACCCTTGTAAACCTTTCTGCAACTGCATGGGATGGAGTATATGCAGTTTTTGGTCATGTTCTCCTCCATGCGGGGCTTCACTCATACCAGACGGTTCCCCAGTTCGATACAAAACATCTGACGAAGGCCGGAGGGCAAAACGGCCGAAACGTTGTGACAATAACAACCAAGATGAGGAAGTCAGCCCGACAATCTCAATCAATGAAAACACCTCATCTTAAAAATACAGACAATTACTATCCAATCGGTACGGACCCAACATTAGGATTGAATGGTGACACCTAGAAAAGCGTCATATGAAACTGGCAAGACTCGCTAACCATCTAACCTTTCTGTACAGATGTAGAGACTTAAAACTCATACCAGCAGGGTTGACATTACAAACAACAGTGGATTCCAGGAAGGCACATAGAGTCGCGGAAAGGGCAGGGCATGCCCTCGTTCGAGAAAGGATCCAACACACCCGCTGGAATAAACAAAAACTAAGGAACGAAATCTCCGACACCTTAACATCGTTCCTTGTCAAAGTGACTCAAGAAGAAGACAGGGTGAGAATCCAATCAGATCTGGATAAATCGTACAGACGAGAATATGAGAAGGTCAAAGGATGCCAAATCAAGAAGCTCACAAAGCTCAAAGACCAGAGGAATGTAACATCAAAACACCACTCACCTGTGAAAGTGGTCATCAACCTCAGCAGCCGCCAACTGAGTCACTCAGAGGAAGCAGTACTAAATAAAGGACTCAACTTCGCAACAACAACCAAACGCGTTCCATTCTTAGATAACATAACACACATGGAAGATATAGCCTTGAGAATCCCATCAACCCAAGGTGATGAAATAAGATGGAAAGTGAGACAAGTACTCGAGAAAGCCAAGCCTCCTAAATCAAACATCTCTCGGGAAGATAGGCTGGCTATAAGAACTCTACAGAGTGACAGCAGTATAATAATTCTGCCAGCAGACAAAGGCAATGCTAGTGTGGTGATGGATATGTCAGAGTACTCTGAAAAAATGGCAGGCCTAATCGCAGATGGTAGCTACGGTAAAATAAAGAAGGACCCAACTTTGAAAACCGAAAGAAAGCTGTTACAAATCCTTACCAAAAACAAGGAACACATCGCTCCGATGAGATATAGACAGCTGGTCCAGCATTACAGTAAGCTACCACATATGTACGGTCTCCCCAAGATACACAAAGACGGTATTCCACTCAGACCCATAGTGAGCTGCCGAGGCTCAGCATGCCACCCACTGAGCAGGTACCTTGTGGATATAATAAACCCATTAGCAGGCAAGTCAGCAACACATGTAAAGAATTCTGCCCACTTCACGGAACTGATCAAGGGAGCACCCATCAGTACAAACCAAATGGTAAGCCTAGATGTGGTTAGCCTGTTCACTAAAGTTCCAACTAGTGAGGCACTAGCAGTAATTCAAGACAAACTAGCTGCGGACCTCTCCATAGAAGAGCGCACATGTGTACCATTGCCAAACTTAATGGAAATGCTGACATTCTGCATAGAAACAACCTATTTCAGAATGGGTACTGACCTATATCGACAAGAGGAGGGACTAGCTATGGGCTCGCCATTATCACCAGTGATGGCGAACATATACATGGAATACTTCGAAGACATGGCCTTAGGTTCAGCTCCCTTAAAGCCAACCATGTGGCTAAGATATGTTGATGACACCTTCATACTCTGGCCCCATCAGGAAGACATCCAGGCTCTCCTAGACCATGTGAACTCAGTAAGACCATCGATACAGTTCACAATGGAGAAAGAAAAAGATAACCAACTGGCCTTCCTTGATATACTCATATCACGCACAGAGCTTGGGTTTAAGACATCCGTATATCGCAAGCCTACCTTCACCGGACAATACCTAAACTTCAACTCCCATCATCCATACAGTATCAAACATGAAATCGCACGCTGCTTACAATATTGAGCAGAGATAATAAGTAGCGACACCATTACATACCACCAAGAAATGGTCAGGTTGAAGAATACTCTCCGTCGTAACAACTACCCCGATAGCATACTATCCACCAGACGTGTTAATAGTATAAGAGAGGAGAATGAAACCCAAAAACCTCCAACGGTCTGCCTACCATACATACGAGGCATCTCCAAAAAGATTCAAAGAATATGTGCCCCCTACAACATCAGGACGGTATTCAAGAGCGAGTCAACACTCAGACGACACCTGGTACGAGTGAAGCCCCGCATGGAGGAGAACATGACCAAAAACTGCATATACTCCATCCCATGCAGTTGCAGAAAGGTTTACAAGGGTGAAACATGCTGCCCCCTTAAAGTAAGGGTGGAAGAACACTGAAAAGCGGTAACTAAAGGGGAGACGGAAAAATCGGGTATAGCCAACCATGTCTGGATGGAGAGGGGGGACCATCGCCCCCTATGGGATGAAGTAAAAATAATAAACAGAGAGACCCACTGGAAAGTGAGAAAACTTAAAGAAACAGCTCTCATGCTCGGACATAACAACCTACTGAGCAAACCAAGCAAAGAGCTGAATGCAATTTGGACACCTCTGATAGAGAGAGAAAACCTTGAATAACAACATAGGTTTAACATTAACAAAAACCAACTAAGAATTGTCCTAGAGTGGTCCTAGACGTTGTATCAAGGTTTACAGTTACCCAAAGGTGCTGAGTTCAATCCTGAACGAAGGCAGTGAAAAAGTAACATTCAAAAACAGAGAATCAGCAACTATGTCCCAAAGCCTAGCTGGAGTCCGAACACGGTACCCCCGTAATAATAATAAAGGGTTGGGTTTGAGACTCCTAACAAACGGTTCCCCAGTTCGATACAAAACACCTGACGAAGGCTGGAGGGCAAAACGGCCGGAACATTGTGACAATAACAACCAAGATGAGGAAGTCAGTCTGATAATCTCAATCAATGAAAACACCTCATCTCAAAAATACAGACAATTAGTATCCAATTCAATTTAACTTTCTTTGTACATATATTATTGATGGTATCCAATTGGTAGCAAGTTTTTCTCATACATGATGATTGTATGTTTGTACATAGATTGATCAGTATAGATCTGACAACATACATGGGATGTTTGTGCTTCCTCGGGATATCACCTTTAAATGTCAGATTTTTTAAGACCCATTGTTAAGATTCCTTTATTTACAAACTTGGTTTTGAAAAAAACATACAACAATGTTTGCAAAGAAACAAGAAAAAATTTTGTTTGTTATCATGAAGTTGACGAAGAAAAAGAAAGTTTACCAGTAGTTTTTGTCACAAGTGTTGTAGTTTCCTACTCCTGTTGCTGTCTCTCTGTTCTTGTTTTTGCTGTTGTTACTATTCACTGCTGATGCTATAAGGTTGTAAGAGATTTCATATCTTGGCTGCATGTATCAGGACTGATAATCGTTTCATCGCTCAATTATCTCCTTTGAAAAAATACTTGGATCTTGTGTGATACTATTGATGTCGACCTCCCTCCCGCCCTAAGTATTAGGAAGGAAAAAAGGTAAGAGGAAAATGTATACCAAAAAATAAGAGGAAATACGTTTATCAGGTAAAATAAAGGCATCGGTAGTTGTTCACCAACATACACAAAGGAGAGCTGAGGTGGGATTGTAATCAAGGTGTGGCAGATGACAAGAACAAAAGGACTGGATATATTTAGAGTGAGTATTGGGAGTGCTGGTGGGTTTTGTAACAGTTGGAAGTGGTTTGTAGAGTCTAGTGTTTGTGACATTTTATGACACTCCAGTTGGAGACAGTTGCTTGTTTGACTCAGTCGAACGCAGATTGTGATTTGGACCAGGTTGAGAGATAGAGATGAGCTGACTTTATGCTCAACTCCCATAGTGTTTATTGTGTGGACCTTTGATACTTGTATCTTTATGACAATAAACCTTATTGGTTGATTCATTGTGTGTTTTTCTCAATCTTTACCACTAACAAAAAAATGCTGTATTCAACAGTTAACAAGTGGTGAATTTTCAAAATAACTCACAAAGTAACATTGTATAAAACAGTTAGCGAAATAAGTCACAAAGGAGCACAACAGTGATTAACAATAAGAATCGTGTGGATTAAAAATCAAATAAACCTGGTATAACAAGAACCTTCAAAGATTTGAGAAGCAACGATGAATAAGATACCAAATATTGGTAGATAACAGTGATGTGGGGAAGTTTTAAGGACCTCAAGATGAAAACAAAGGAATATTTTTTAAATAAGAATTATTGTTTAACTTGAACTGTTGATTTTTGGGGGTTATTGTAAAAACAAATTAACATAGAACAGTTGATAGAGCTTTCAAAACAATTTGAATAACAAAGCAATGCGATTAAAAAAAACTGAATTGTTAAATGTGCAATACCAACTGTGACGTGCTCCTTCTGAGATTAGCTTTATCATCCAATCATGATAAATTAATTTAAAATAAAAAATTCCTCAATCTGCATGGCAGGAAACGAGAATGCTACGCACCAGTTCATATTTAATTGACTTCCTCTATCATTTTTAAATAAGGATAACAATTATCTGCCCTTTTCGACTTAAACACGGTCTATAGGTTTGTGTGTTGTATAAAATAGATATCAGATGGATAGATAGATTTATTTAGCAATCGGCTGTCTGTCGCTGTAAGAAATGGTAGGTCAGAGAAGTTTTATCATATATTTTTAACATGAAAAGATAATCAATTCAACATGTATATATATAATTTGTTTTTATACAAATCGGGTTATGTTATTCAACCTGTGAGAACAGTCGATGAAGATATTCTGTAGATGTTTGAATACAGAAAAAGCAAATCAATCAAAGAAATTTGCAAATCAAATAAAGAAATTTAAAGAAATATTTTCAGAAGACTTAGTGCTGTAAAAAACTTAAGTTACATTTGAATAGAAAGACAAAGTCAAGCCAGTTTACAAATCAAAAAGAAAGGTAGCATTGTTTTCATTAAAACTCATTGAAAACATGTTACAAGGTTTAATAATAAGTTGACAATATTTTTCCACTGGTTTAAATGATTGTATAAAAGACCATAGTTACCCACTTCCTACCCCAGAAAATATATTTTCTGAATCAAATGGAAAAAGAATATTCACAAAAATTGATCTGTTAGATGCACATTTGCAAATGAAGGTTGTCAAACAAGGCCCAAAAGATTATATAGATTAAAAAGACTATATTTTTTTGTTGGAAGTTAGCACCAAGTTTGTCCCAATAAATACTGGTTATCATGATGGCTGGCATCTGCAATGGCATATTTGGATGATATATATAAAAATATTGGGGAACATAAGAACTATGTTAGGGAAATATACAGAAAAATACAAAAACATGGGTTTATGATTTTGTTAGAAAAATGTGATTTTTGATTAGACAAAGTAGAATATCTAGGATAAAATAAATAAAGAACAATGCAAACACAACCCTAACAAATTTGAAGAAATAAAGAGTATGCTTGCGCTAGATAATAAAATGAAGCTACAAGCATTTTTTAGATTAGTAAACTATTACAGTCTGACATTAAATAAATTATTACAGAAAAATAAAGAATGGTGTTGTTCAAAGGAATGTCAAGATTCATTTGAAAAAAATAAGCATTTGATATTAGATCTAGCATTATCTCACTGTGACCAGAACAAAGAAGTACTGTTGCAGATACAAGTGAAAATGTAGTGCAGTACTTTTGTTTAAGAAAAGTGACAGCTCAACTAAACAAATTATGCATGCTCCAAGAGCATTAATTTCAGCAGGAAAAATTACAGTCAAATTGAAAAAGCAGATTTAGCTATAATTTTCACACCTATGAAGTTTTATAATAAGTCATTTATTTTGCAAATAGATCATAAAACTCTTCTGTCAATTTTTGCATCAAAGAAAGGATGGCCGACTGTGAACAGGCTATTGAGATGGAGTATCATCTTATTGAATTATGATTTCATCTAAAAAATTGTGCATGCTGATTGGCTATCAAAATTGATACAAAATAACCCCAAATTATTAGAAGACAGTGATTGCTGTACTTAAAGAAGAAATGGAAATAATGGAAATACTTATGAATACTATTGATGAACTACCAATTAGATTTGTTGATACCTTTAAGAGAGCTTTGAGAAAAAAACCCCAAAAAATGGATACTGACAAGAAAAGTATTCAGAAATTTCTAACTATTTTCACCAAACATAGTTGGAAAATTATCAGTAGCAGACATAATGTGAAGTGCAATCAATTTTTAATTTTTCTAAAAAAGAAAACTTGTTTGAAAAGAACATAAAAAATTTTTTTTAATTATAAGGTGGGCGATAAAATTTTCTATCAAAACTATCATGCCTGGTAAAACTTTTTGGAAAGATGGTACAGTTACTCAAAGGATCAGGAAAATGATTGATATCATAAAAGGACAGAAATTCATATGTAAAAGGCATATAAATCAATTTAAAACCTCGATATTGAAACGGTGGTAAGAAATGAAATTCCAATGGAAGTGCAATACAACACTGTTGTGTCGTGGCACAATAGTAAAAAGAAGAAAACCAAGGTTGGTTTAAGGAACGAGTGTATTTAACATCACATGTACAAAGGTAGAAAATGGGTATAACTGGCTTGCACACAGCTAGTCAGTGGTAATACTGTCGCTTCTTCCATCGGTGTAGGTATTACTGGCACTATATATAGTGAGAACTGGTGTAATTTCCCTTGTGTTATTTCCCTTGTGTTAGAAAGGCCGGTGTAACACCTCCTCTCCTTTGAAAATATTCCGTCTGAGGATTAATAACGTTTTTGTTTTGCGTCGACCCTAATCAACTCAGTTGATTTCGGTTTTCTTTTTTACCTCCTATTCTCAGGAGCTGTCTCTGGTATGGCCACCTGAAAAGTATCAAACACTGTGTCCATGATGTCCTCCTTGGGCGATCTGGTCACCTCAGTGTTCGAGTATCTTTTCCGATTTGGTTAGTGTGACGTTTGTGCACGAAATCTGGTCCCTTAGTCATATAAACCATGTTACCTATTTATTTCTCAACAGTGCTGGACTCCCAGAAAGTCTTATTATTTTTGTGAATCTTGTAGAAGACTCTTTCACAAACTTTATACCACTTTTTTGTTATCAGTTTTTTGAGGTTTGGCCTATCCTGATTTGGTAACAACTTGTGGAAAATCAATCTAACCTTGCAACCGAACATGACCTCTGCAGGTGTCTTAGACGTTTCGATGTTTGCATTCGCAGTGACACTGTAAACTTGTAAAAACTGTTGGATTGACTTATCTGTCGGTGATCCACTAGCTTTTTTCAGAGCTCTCTTGAATGTATCAATGAATCTCCCTGCTTGCTCGTTACTTCTCGGGTGGTATTGTGGAATGGTTATATGCTTGATTAGATGATCCTCACAAAAATGTTTAAATTCAGTAGACGTGAATTCCGTTCCATTGTCTGTGACAATGCAGTCTACTACCCCAAACCTAGCAAATAGTTCATACAGGAAGTTAATAGTTCTCTCAGATGTGGGGTTCTTGCATTTTAGTACTTCCGGCTGCTTAGATAGGCTGTCTACAATAATGAGATAATAGAACACCTCTAAGTGAATTCTTGACCAAGGTCGGTCCGGTTTTGCCCATAATCCGAATTGAGTTGGAGGAGCTTTCATAGCTAATGCGCATTCTCTATACTCCCTGACGTTTTCTTCTATATCCTTATTCATGTTAGGCCAGAAAATGAAAGAGTGCTTAAGGCTTTTCATTCTTGATATGCCTGGATGTCCTACATGGAATTCCTTGAGCATTCTTTTCTGTAATGTCGTAGGAATTACAACCCTGTCACTATATAACAGGATGTTATCGCAAATTGAATAAACTTCCTCATCCAGTTGGTTACTGCTGATTTTTTCTTTCGTGCTTATAATAAATTCTTCTACCTCTGCCTTACTCTTAATCTCATCAAGCGTTACTGGAAGTTCTCTTATCATGTCACATGAAGTATTTTTTACTTCAACTTCTGCTTGAATAGCTGCTATTACCATATCCGCCAATGGTTCTGTCTGCTTGGGTATTAACCTTGATAAACCGTCTGCATGACCAAGTTTTTTAGATGGTTGCAGCTAAATGGGTTGGTAAACAGCAAAACAAAATAAACCAAATACAATAAGCAAAAGTTCAGCTAGAATTTGTCACTGTCAACTTTCTCAACTTCCAGCACGTGTTCTGCCAACCACCTCTACCAACAGGCATTTTATCAGAAAACTGACCCCATTCCATTTGCATACATGTGCAGTGAAAGATGAGATCTCATAAGATTCCACGAGACAACACCTTATAAATCCATGGCTGCCATCTTTAATTTCTCTCTCTCTCTCAGATCCCATCCGAAGGTAAGTTGTATAGCTGCATGATACACACACAGACGAGCGCTTTCTTCTTTGATTATTACATTCAACTCTACACTCCCCCTGGTCTCCAGACCACATATGTGGCATGGTGGACGTGGTCATTTGTTGTGGGCACTCCTATGTGGGGGGATTGACTGGACTACTTCATCTTCATTGGAGCTCTCAGAAGAGGCGTCGGAACCATTGGCATCAGCATTAGGGCGTACAGTCATACCATCAGGCTGGACTTCTTCATTTTCATCAGAGCTTTCAGAAGGGGTTGTGGAACTATCGGCGTCAGCGTTGGGGTTCACAGTTGTACTATCACGGGGAATAAGTCGGATCCACAGGTCATCGTTGGATGATTCACCATTACTGCTACTCGCCAACTGGTTCGTATTTAGGGCAGGCTGGTTATTCTTCACATGGCGTGGAGTACCATCGACTAGCACGGCTTGCTCACTGATGATGCCAGTGATTCGCCCTTTTTGAAAGCTGTTGGTGCATTGATTATTGGGAGGCTTCACCCAGACAGTGTCCCCTAACACATACGGGCCTTGGATTTCCTGCTGATCAGGCAAATGGGCGTTAATGTCCTTGATGTGCACTCAATAACAATGGATCGCATTGGTGGGTGTGCTTGCAGCAGTCATGCCATCCTTTGGCATTGCATTATATCTATAGATCGCCTCTGCGATCGTGCATTGTTTTCTTGCCACGATCCTCTTCATGCTTTGATGGCACCGCTCTGTCATTGCCACTTAGTACATATGCACATCTGTGTCTGAGCTGGATCCCCCACTTATCTACGAAACGTCTGAACTCCCCACTGCAGAAGGCCGTGTCATTGTTTGTGAGGATCTCTTCAGGCGGCCCGCTTTCATAAAATATGGACTCCAATTTACGGATGACACTGGAGGAATCCTATCTTATTAACGGGTGCCAGATCGCGAACCTTGTCAGTCCATAATCGATCAGGGTGAGGAAGTGCTGGCTGCCGTAGTGGGTTATGTCCATACCCAGTAAGCTCCAAGTCATGTCTACTCCCAGCTGACCTTTCAGCCATCTGGCCGGGGCAGGGTCGATTGACTGGCATGTTTGGCATTCCTTGACTACCACTTTCACTGTACTTTTGGACACCGATGGATTGGATAACTGCACAAAATAACATGTCTGTCTCACTCCAGGGTTTCTACTGAGGTGGTGTATCTTCCTGATTTCATCCGACACCTCAATAGAGGTGGCACATAATGGTACTGGCTCGGCTTTCTTCTTCATGGTGTCATACCATCTCTGTGGCATCCGAGTGAGCCTATCAGCAAGGTTGCAGTTTGAAGTGACCAGTACTGCATCCACAGACAGGTTGTACTCTGTTACCAGCTTTTTTATGGTCTCCAACCTCCGTCTGATCAGCATCTTGCTGGCTGCCTTAGTGCGCACCCTGTCAGTGTGCCTGATATCTGGTAGTACATGCATAGTGAATCCGTGTGTATGCATAATTTCCTGACTTTCCACTGGAGTGCTAGGTTGATACCTTTTATCACCGCATCGAGCCCTGCCAAGTTGATATGAGCAGCATCATTTGCCAGTCGCAACCAGTAGGTATCCTCAATCATAGCCCCATTCTGCTCCAACAGCATACCAATTGCCAGAGAGCTCACATCCACCCACTTGTTCGGTTTGTCTCCCTGCATGCACCAGTCTCCTTTGGCAGGGTCATCCTGCTTTACCCTTGCGATGGTCTCCTTCACCATCACCAACATATTGTCTGCTGTTTCATCATCCCATCCTTTGGTGACTGCACTTGCCCTCCTCTTTATGATGCCTGTTGCCACACGAGTCCATCCACACACTGGTAGGTGCCTCACAAGTTTTCCACACAGGGAGAATAATACTCGCCTCATGAAGACATTTGGCACTTCTGGAACTGCAGTTCCACGCCTCCATTTTAAAGTCCCTTGCTCCTGTCGAACGTTCAAGCCCAAGACACAGATGCCATTCTGCAAACGTTCTGGGTCCTTGCACATCAAATCAAACTCAGCCAGTTTGGCCCTCACATGTGATGATAACACAATGTCTTCGTTCATATATAAGTCATCAAGGTACGTCGATGTCCCATCTTGTATTGCTTCTTCCTGTGACAACACAGCGTTAATGATGTCTTCATTATTTGGGGTGCCACGTTCGGCCTAGTCTGGTAAGGCAGTACCTCCTGCCAGCAAATACCACCGTCTGAAATGGTTACATTGTTTCACTGATTCGGACCTGCAGGTATGCTTTTCTTAGATCCAGCAGGGATACATTGGAACCCTGCTGGTGCCACTCGTAGCTTGCTGGCACACACGTCAGCATCGGCTGTGAACACATCAACATGTGCATTCAGTTCATGGTAGTCCATCACTGGCCTCACCTTTGCTTTTTTGTGCTGAGCGATCACCATCAGCAGAATCAGGCCTCTGGAAGGTCCAAGTTTCTCATAGGGATAGGGAATTAATCAGCCATCCTTGATCCAATCACAAAGTTCCTCTTCGTATGCAGGCCTCATTTGGTCAGGCATATGGTACTCTGTTACCTCATTTCGCAGTCTGGTTGGTTCTTAGTTTTCCAACCACTTCCACACGGCTGTCCAAGCCTTATCCTGCTGGTCAAATTCGACAATAAAGTCTCGCTGATCAATCTTCAAAGCAGTGCACACTGGAACCTTCTCCTGAAACTGTACCACCCCCGTCTGTGTTATGTGCGCACCACCTAGGCCTCTGATGGCATCATAATCTAGAAGCAGGTCAAAGCTCAACGGTTTCTTGAGTACTACCAGTGCTTTGACATTAGCCGAATTCCCAGTTCTAGAGTGAATGTTCACAGCGCCCACCCCGCAACATATCCACGTTGCTTCACTGAGGGTGATTACTCTAGTAGTCTTCTTCTTCCAAGTGCGGCAGAGGTTCGAGAGTCGAGGAGTGCTGAGCACAATGTCTCATTGATATAGACCTGAATGGTCGGAAGCGCCTTGTCTAATTTGTTTGGGGAAGAGGTCGAAGCTGGCACCTTGTTCCTGACTCTATTTCCCGAACAATCCCGGGCCTTATGACCAGTCTCATTACATCAGTAGCAGCGAACAGCTGTCAGTCGCTGTTCCTCGCAATGTGGCCCTGGCCATTGCACCTATAACGCACGACTTCACCACACACGCCATGGCCCCTGGGATGGTCTATCATCACTTGATGTGGGCTGTGCAGCAGCGACTACCGGTTCTCTCATCTCATAAGTATTCTTCATCATGGTCCTGGCTTGGTCTACCAGGTCGTTAAGGGACAATGAAGCTATGCTTGAGCTAGCCCACAGGAGTTGCTTTGCTCCAGTTAGGAGCCCTGCCAAAAATATGCATGCCAAGGCCCGCTCAGTCAGTCCATCAAACAACACCGTCAACTTTGTCAGCTCGGCCAAATAAACGTAGACAGTTTCGCCGGGATGTAAGGTTCTTGCCTCAAATTGCTCCCAAGCAGTGGCGGGGTTGATAGCGAATGCGTTGTATAATGCTGCCTTGATCCTTTCATAATCCTGTTTTTCCTCAGGACTAAGCTGCTGATATACCGTGAAAGCCCCGCCAGACAGACGTAGAGGAATCCCGTGTTCAATGCTCTTCACACTAGACAACAGGCAATGCAGTTCCACCTTCTCCACCCAGTCAAGTACCGGTGTCGAGCCGTTGAATTCTGGTATTAATTTAAGGTCGAACTTGTCCCCATTACACTGAAATAGCTTAAATGGGCTGGTAAACAGCAAAACAAAATAAAATAAATACTATAAGCAAAAGTTCAGCTAGAATTCGTCACTGTCAACTTTCTTTCTCAACTGGAGCACATGTTCTGCCAACTTCCTCTGCCAACAGGCATTTTATTAGAAAACTAACCCTATTCCATTTGCATACATGTGCAGTGGAAGATGAGATCTCGTGAGATTCCACGAGACTACACCTCATAAATCCATGGCTGCCATCTTTAATTTCTCTCTCTCTCAGATCCCATCCAAAGGTAAGTTGTATAACCAAGCAATACACACACACGCGGGCGCTTTCTCCTTTTATTATTACATTCAACTCTACAATGGTACATACTCCATTTGAAAATTATAGTTCAGAAGAATGGTACCCCATCTTTGGAGTCTATTCGCCGTATGTTGTGGTAGTCCCTTTTTCGACCCAAAAATCATTAATAATGGTTTGTGATCTGTTTGCAACAAAAATTTCCTACCGTGCAAGAAATGATAATATTTCTTTACTGCGAATATATATTTTTCACTGTCTGTTTTTCTTTCCCTTGACAAATCTGCTGTTGACCGAGTAGTAATAAATAGTCAAACGTGTTTTGTTCAAATATCAGACGTTATCCCAATAATAACGACAACTTACTTGATATTTGGTAGTTGATTTGGATAATATTTATCTTGACAAGTCATTTAACTTTGAAGAAAAAGAGTCTTACCGTGAAAAAAAAAACTGGTTTCTTCTAAAAAAAAAAAAATTAACCCCTTTTTTTTTTCGAAACACTTATTGTTTATATGTTCAATTATTTTAATAATTGACAATATTATTAGTGTTCTCTCGCTGTAAACTTTTGATAGCAAGTTTTTAGTTTGTTTTGTTTTTTTCATCACCAAATTATTATTGTAGTAATTAATTTGCTGTTAATCCTTGTACCTTCAAATATCTGTTTAAAATGACGAAGGTGTTTCGTCATAAAGATCTTGTGAATCCTTGCATTTCAATCACTTTTGGTGATTGCTTGCAGTGATATCATTTCGATTCTGTCGTCACTAATCTGTTGCATCATGGTACAATAGTAAAAAGAAGAAAATCAAGTCAAGGTTAGTTTAAGGAACAAGTGTATTTACCATCACAGGTACAAAGGTAGAAAACAGGTATAACTGGCTTGCATGCAATTAGTCAGTGGTAATACTGTCGTTTCTTCCATCGGTATTACTGGCACTCTATATAATGAGAACCGGCGTGATTTTCCAATTTGTGTTAGAAAGGCTGGTGTAACAAACACATTTAAAGGCCGGCGTAACAAACACAAACTACACAAACTAAAAACTGAAGTACTAATGGCAGTAACATCAAAGCCTAAAACTGATGCAAAAAAAAAAAAAAAAAAAAAAAGAAGCCAAACTTGCCATTAATAAAAGAAAGACAACAGAAAAAGAAAGCAAACTACACGTTTTATTTGTGAAAAAAGCTAAGGTGATAAGCAAAATGCAAACAAAGAATTTCACACAAGGGAAGATGTAATTGAAGGACATTTTATCACCGGCATTTTATCACCCCTAGTGTTGAGCTACCACCCATTATAAATACGACTCCACACAGCAAACTACAGTGTTAAGCTTACTACAGAAAGACAAGTAGCGGTACAGACATCCCTACACTTGGACCCCCTTTGATACTTGTATCTTTATGACAATAAACCTTATTGGTTGACTCATTGTGTGCTTCTCTCAGTCTCTACTAATTGGGACTTTGAACTCATTTGTTTGTCTCGTATTTTCTCAACAGTGAGAAATTACAATACATTCATCAGAGAAGACAGAGGAGGATAAATCCACGGAACACAATGTTGAATAGGGTAACACATGATTTTATCACACCTGTACAAAATGATTTGTATATTGCAGTCTTTTGTATACACTCACAGAAATCATTTTGACCCAGTAGGACTTTGTTTTCATTGTAAGGAGAATTATCCTCAGTGAAAATAATGGGAAATAAAATAGAATTCGGATTACAATTCTGATCTCCAATACTTTTGAAACATGTTATTTCAAGGTGTTGTGCACTTGAACTGGTTAAGACCTATGAAATTAGTTTGTAGTTGGTGATGTTTTTCAAAAACTCTTTGGTTTTGTGGCCTATATATTTCAGGATTGATTGGCACATTTTGTCTAAGGCTACAGTTGCATCCTTGATAAGATGCCTTTGCTTTGGAATTATTGCCTGCCTTTCTCCATATAAATGTTTTGGCAGACATTCTATATGGAATTGGGCAATTTGCAGTCTGGTTTTGCCATGGAAGTCATTCCAGGTTATATTCTGGGTCTCAAAATCATAAACAAAGTAAATAAGAAAATGAAGACAGTAAACAGCACACTATCATCGGCTGTTTGTGTTCCGAAGAAACATGATGTTTGTAGATTTTTACAGATCGCTATAGAAAACCATTTATTGAAAAGTGGGCATGCTCGGTTGTACACAAAGATGGGTTAGGGTTACAAACTGAAAAATAACAATTACAAAAGTAGAACGTGTTACAATGGTAACATTGTTACATATTATTACTGATCTCTTTTTATAGAAACCAAATGGGATTTTAGTACCAACTGATTTTTATCAGGAAAATAAAGACAATTGCTTATTTGCAAGGATTCAGTTAAACATTTGTATTTTTGTGAATTTATTTTACAAAGATTCAATTGTTCATTATTAAATTGTTATGTGTTGGTGAGTGAGTAAAAATAATTGTCCTTTGTTATGAACGTGAGAGAAGAGATAATCACGTTTTACAAATTAATGTGCATTCATTGTATGCGAGTCCATTAATAGGAGTTCATCATATCAGTGTATGTGATATATCATGCTTAAGTTTTTAATGATTGTGTTCATCCAATAATCAAGCTGCTAGTTAGAAGAGGGAGAAACATTTAGTTTTTCTTTCTCTCTTCTTTCTCTCTCTTTTTTTCTCTCTCTCACTTCTTTTTCTCTTATTTTCGTTCTCTTTTTCACTCACTTCTATCTCTTTCTTCTTTCTTTTGTCTCACTTCTCCTTCTCTTTGTTCTGTCTCTATCTTTCTGTTGATCAAAACTGTAAACAACTTTTACATGCTATTGCTGATTTTTTATAGAAAACAAGTGCAATTTGAGAGCATGTTCGATTTTAACAGAAAAAAATGTCTTAATTTTCTTCTATTATAACCTACTTCCTGCAATTGAATGAAGGTTATTTGTATGAATATATTTGTAAACATATTATCACATAAGCTGGTTACTTTCTAATTTTGTCTTTTTTTTTTTTCTCTAATTTTGAGCTGTTGATTGTTTTTAAAATGTGATTTTGAGACATGTTTGCCGGAATGAACTAGTTAGGAAAAGGTTGACATGCATTGAAAAATATTGTTTTGAATTACATGAGATACAGCTACTTTGGTTTACACGAAAAAGCAATGAGGAGGTCAGAGGTTAACTTTATTCACTGACTATCATTGTTTTAAGAGGTGACATGTCAAAGAGACGAGATAATTTTGGTGTGCAACTGATCTAGACTACAAGAAACAATGGGAACTCATAAAGTTGTTTCCAAGGCTGAACATTGCATCTGAGAGAGAGAGAGAGAGAGAGAGAGAGAGAGAGAGAGAGAGAGAGAGAGAGAAATAAATAATGATTGACAGGAGAAAACCTGCCAGATGAGCGGAGTCCAATGAGTAAGTAACCAATAAAATTGGTTCTTGAGTAAGATAGGTAGCACTTGATTGGTCAATGCCGAGTTGGCCTGCCATGTGATATATGAGGCAACAAAATCAGGAATATATTCAGCAAGTTGGAGTTGGATTTCTGAAGGAGAGGAATGGAAAGAAAACTGGTGCTGTTTGCCATCCTGAAAGAATTACTTTTCTTCACTTTGTTCACTCAAAAGCCTTAACCACTGATTGGCAGTAAACTAAATGAATCAAAGTTGGAACTGAAACTCAGTTCAGAAGCACAAACGTATTATTTTTTTTTTTAATTCTAACTAGAAATATTCTTATTTTTTATATTAAGAATATTTCTCTTTCACTTAATTATGATTCTACAACAAGTTTTTGTTTAGCTTAGAAAGTAAAATATTTTTTACACCAGAATAAAAAAATGGCCAACAATACTTACGACTTTGAACTAATGTTACATTTCCAAAATGTTAAATAAATAGGAAAAAAAAATTATAATTATAATTCTGTGGAAGAGACCAACTTACTCTTATGAAAATCAGGGATGAGACAACCCAATTGAAACAGGAGAAATTAAATGGAGCCATTATATAGAAGCAGGGGCATGAGTCAAGTGGTGGAGATGGAAGGGCATTGTCGGAAGAATCGCATCACCTCCAGTCATCAATGTTGAAGACATGTGGAGAGAGGCAATAATTTTCCATTAAAGAAACAACATTGGCTGAACTCAGATTGACAAAGCCTGGACACAATTGGATAGACAAAATGCCATAATTATGAACTCCAACTGAATTGTAACAAAGAAATTGTGAATCAAGAAAAAATGCTATTATGAATTTCCTGCTGACAAGATGCAGAACCCGAAACTAGATGTCACCTTCGGGTTCTCTATTATATCAGCTCATACAACAAGTTTGACCTGATTATGGATGTATCAGCCTAGCTGGTGCTACACAAAAATTATTTCAAATGATGCAACAAACTTCTACCATTCTTATTAAGACAGATTAAATTCTGCATCAGTCAATGAGAAAAGTCTTTATTCTCTTAACAGATACTTGTAAAAAAAATCTGTGGAATTAGTTAAAATAAGGCATTACAGTGAGATCTGTGGGAATGGAAATTCCCAGGCTAACTCGATTGTCGCCCTTTACCGGAGAGCGACCTAGCTACGTCACTTTTTGTTTCTCAAATTTCTGTCTCTTTTGCGCTGGACCCTCAAGCAGTCAACATGTAATCAAGAACTGTTCTGGTGGCATCGGCCACCAACCAGCTTACCTGACTAACCCGTCATCTTCTCATAAATCGCAAGTAACAAACTCTTATTCTCAACGAACTCTTATTCTTTCTATCTCTTCCTTGATATTTCTCATGTATATTTATGTAAATAAATTGCATTCTTTCACTGATTTATATTTTAATTTCGTGATCATTATGCAACCTTTTGCTTATCAATCCTTCTACCATCCAATAATATATTCACCATACCCATGGGGACGGGATCGTCTATCACACAAGCAGACCATCCTGTCCTTCCCTCCAAAGTGGTAACCCTGACGTGATATTTTTTTAAAGAATGGTGACCTAATGAACTAAATATAAATATATGAATTTTGCTGTGGATGACGAAGTCTAACAAACATTCCATGCGGTTTATATATGGATTTTGCTGTGGATAACAAAGTCGCAAACATTCCGTCACACACACGGTTTGGCTACATATCACAACTTTAAAATTTCTCCACTTTATCTAAATATTATTTTTTTGCCATGTGCGAATATAAAAAAATATTTCAGCTTTCAATTTCATCATGGAGAATGTGCGGCAACAAGCCCACTGAAAAACTCAAATTGCAACTCTCACACTATTTCAACTCCAGTTTTCCACAATTATGGAAAGGAAAAACTGACAACAAGCCTCTTCAGCAACATGTTATGATTCAACAAGCTTCCAGCAAGACCTTACAGGATATCAACCTTTTCTAGCAAAGACGCGACAACTAACTCAAGATGTTCACCAAAAACTGTACACTTCTGAATCTCACAATGACTCACCTCACCTCACTGAAGCTCCCCAGCTAACATGAGTAAGCTGCATCACGCACACTAAGAAACTCGTACCAACCCACTGAGTACGCTGATCACCTGAATAATGTTGACACAGTTCTGTACGGACGGACCAATTTCCTCACAAACCCATTTGTGACCGTAAGCGTGTAGTCGATGCATTCGCAAACCAAATTCAACCCACCGTGCTGACCCTTGCACACGCTTCATAGACTCCACAGCAATACAGTCTATGACTGCAATACTCGCACTCCATAATTCACAATGTCATTCCTGCGACCATCCCACATTTGTACAAGTTTTGAACACATGATATCCATTAACGTTGCAACTCCTTCTTTACACCTTGATAATAAATAAAAAAATTCTTTCTCATTCTCTATACAGTGGACATGCACATCTATATGCATTTTTTTTCTCCAATTATCTTTTCTTTTCTCTAGCTTCCAGCTAACTAGGAAGGGAGTATTGTGAGAATGGAAATTCCCAAGCTAACTCAATTGTCACCCTTTACCGGAGAACGACCTAGCTACGTCACTTCCTGTTTCTCATATTTCTGTCTCTTTTGCGCTGGACCCTCAAGCAGTCAACATGTAATCAAGAACCGTTCTGGTGGCATCGGCCACCAACCAGCTTACCTGACTAACTCGTCAGCTTCTCATCAATTGCAAGTAACGAACTCTTATTCTCAACGAACTCTTATTCTTTCTATCTCTTCCTTAATATTTCTCATGTATATTTATGTAAATAAATTGCATTCTTTCACTAATATATACCGGTATGTTTTCGTCATCATTATGCAACTTTTTGCTTTTCAATCCTTCTACCATTCAATACATTTACCATACCCATGGGGACGGGATCGTCTATCACACAAGCAGACCATCCTGTCCTTCCCTCCACAGTGGTGACCCTGACGTGATGTTTTTTTAAAGAATGGTGATCTAATGAACATATCTCAAGCTTAACAATCTACGTTCCAAAAAACATTTAAAAATGTTCTCACTGTTGCAAATGAAGCACATACCGAAGGAGTAATTTATCAATTTATTGAAAGCAGTCTTCATATTTTGTTAGCATTTTGTTTTTTCTTTTTATATTTTCTTTTTTTAATTTAATTTTTATGCAGTAACTACATTTCATATTGAATTTGCATTTGATTTTGTGATAACTATATTTGAATATTTAGTTTATGTTTGCTATGTCTGTGTTGTCAACTGTTAACTTTGTAATTTTATTTACGTTTAACGATAGTTTTATTTTGTACAATTATTTTTCTAGTTATTCCTTCTCTAGAATCAAATTTTAAAATTCATTTTAGTTTTATTTATTTTCATATTATTGTCAGTTATTTATTATTTACGGAAATTTTTCGGTGCTAATGTACTTACTGACCCGTGCTAGTTTTTTTAATCATATTTCCAAGTTTAATTAAAGTTTTATGATATTTTTTATTCAATTGTAATTGTAATTGTACAAAATAGGTACAAAACACTCCCCCCTCCCCATGTTAAGAATGGCTTTTTAAATAATAGCATTATTATTTCAGCACAGTGAATAAGTGCACTAGTATCAATTTTTCTTCTGTTTGATCAGCTATTTTATTTATGTTCTGTAGTGTATATAACATTTGGTGCAAATTGTATGAAACAATAATCATGATATGTTAGGGATTTATGTTCCTTGTTCTCTCAAGGAACACAAACCCTAACGTGAATACAAACCCCTAACATGAATACAAACCCCTAACGTGAACACAAACCCCTAACGTGAACACAAACCCTAACGTGAATACAAACCCCTAACGTGAACACAAACCCCCAACGTGAACACAAACCCTAACGTGAATACAAACCCCTAACGTGAACACAAACCCTAACGTGAATACAAACCCTAACATGAACGCAAACCCTAACGTGAATACAAACCCCTAACGTGAACACAAACCCTAACGTGAATACAAACCCTAACATGAACACAAACCCTAACGTGAATACAAACCCCTAACGTGAACACAAACCCTAACATGAATATAAACCCTAACATGAACACAAACCCTAACGTGAATTCCGAGTGATCAATGCACCATTCTGACATTGAAAACACTACCATGAAAAACAACAAACGGACTTCTACTTACTGATTCTCTGCTCCAACAACAACAACAACATGGTGAACAAAAAAAAAACAAAATAGAAGAAAAGAAAGAAATACTGAGGATGAAGTGTAACTTCGAAATATATTTATAAATTTCAAACAAAAACAAATGTTTATTTTGTAATAATGCGTTGTTTTGGCTTCAAACATATCTAATATGTATTTTATTTTAATGATCATGATACTTTTTTGTGTGAATAGCTACAATACTCGCAGTAACTTATGTATTCTTTGGTTTATTTCAAGTTTCATTATATTTCATTTGAGTGAGACTAGAAGTGTAAGCCATTTTGAGTTTCAGAACAGTTTCCGATGGTTCGCTGTTACACACAAGTCCTGGGAGGTGACTTGTTTGTAGTAGACAGTTCCATAGAACAAAATATTCTTACCGTGTCGAAATCCGGGAAAAGAACATGTGAAATTGCTCCAGAAAAGGTTTAATATTTATGAAGCAATTCTGGTTTCTGATTGGTTGGTAGCAGAACGTGAATTAATTTGATTCGTCAGTTCTTAGCAGCATCGTTTATAAATAGAATCGTCCGACGATGTGGGATCATAGCCCATTATAAGTCCATTGTGATGGGATGTCTCCTAGCAGCTTCGGCTGCAGGGAGATAGGGTAGTACAAGTCAAGGATTCGTCACTTGTCACTCAGCCCAACAGGTGAGGGGCCGGGAACCGGTCCAGCACCTGTTGGACTGAGGTACACTGCCTGGGTAATACCTAGGAGGTCCACCCTCTCAGGCCTTGTCACCGGACTTTCTGGTGGGGCAAGTTTATTGCTTGCTGCCTGAGGCACCCCGACCGGGGAATGCCGATGGGGTTACTCAGGCAATTTTTAAAATTGCAGGAGTGCCCCTCCTTTAGGGGAGCCTGCGGGGTTCCCACTTTCCAGGCCTTGTGCCAAATATTGCCGATGTGGGCGGCAATTAAATAATTACCCCATTATAAGTCCAAAATATTGCAACAACTTCTTATATTGTTCTGCCGACCTTGTGTATGTATGTTAAAAAAATATATATACATTTAATAGCAGATATAAGTAATCGTCAATTTCATTTTAAGTTATCATCAATATCATTTCTGACATAGAAAGTAAAATAACTGACGAAATAAGATGGCCACTTTACTCCAAACCGATATTTACAGTAACTTATAATACTTAGATTTTTTTAAATCGCAAATGATTAGGTTAACAAAACAAAATTGTTATTAACTAATTGGTACTAGCGCACTTATTGATCCGTGCCGTGCTGAAATAATGACGTTATTATTTAAAAAGCCATTCTTAACATGGAGAAGGGGAGGGTGTTTTGTACCTAACCTTACAATTGAATAAAAAAAACATACCATAAATCTTTAATTAAACTTGGAAATACAATTTAAAAAATAGCGTGGATCAGTAAGTGCACTAGCACTAGGTGTGTCAGAAATTTCGTGAAAATAGTGAATAATTCCACCCTATCTTTCCAAGCTTATAACTCCTCGAAAAATGTAATTCAAGCCCTATTTTGTTTTCAATTAAAGGAGCAAGGACCAAGGTTTCATTAAAAAACAAAACAAAAAAAAACATGTTTTTTTTTAAAAGCTTTTAAACTTCGGACTTTACAGGTAAATTTCTAAAAAATAGTTCGTTTTTTTGTTTTAAATTTGAATATATTATTTATTGACCTTTTCTCTTCAATTTGTGATATATAAGACTTTGGTGCATAAATTAATTATTTACTTTTTAATAGACATTTAAAAATGGGAGGCGTGAATTATTCGACCCCCTGTCTTTCCAAGCTCATAACTCATCGAAAAATGTAATTCAAGCCCTAATTTTTTTTTCAATTAAAGGAGCAAGGACCAAGGTTCCATTAAAAAGAAAGAAAGAAAAAACAAATAACGTGGTTAAAAAAAAAAGGTTTTAAACTTCAAACTTTACAGGTAAAATTCTAAAAAACACTACGTTTTTTTTTTGTTTTAAATTTTAATATATTATTTATTGACCTTTTCTCTTCAATTTGTGAGTAAATTAATTATTTACTTTTCGGTGAGTAAATTAATTATTTACTTTTTAATAGAATCTTGAAAATGAGGGGGGGGTGAATTTAAAAAATGTTTGTCTAAAATATTATATTCGGTTTATTGGAAAGAACATAAAATTTCACATTGACCCTGAACATATCGTAAAAATAGAATCAATAGAAAAATTTTGATAGATTTGTAAAGTTTAAAAATTGAAAAATATTGAGTTCGGAAAATTCATTACTGTTTTTAAAAAAACTTTAATAGTTTATTTTGGAAGTATAATCCATAAAGAAAATAAATAACCCACTTTTAACAGAGAAATAACGAGATTTTTATATTTTATTCGGAGTTTCGTCTTAGGGGTGTCAAAAATTCCTACAAAAATTCTGATACTAGCACCAACTAATTTCCCAACTGTATTTTCTTTAAAATATTTAATGTCGTTCATCGTTTGTCGTTTAGAATTGTTAGCATGAAGCGACCAACAATCCTTATATATTACTTCGAGTCAGCTGCTCCTTATATTATATACTGAGTTACCTCCCTTATTGTTATACGCGCGTGCGCGCATTCTTGATGATAGAACCGGCAGTTTTTTAAGAGAAGCTTACGGTACTAACAAATTCTATTACTGTCGTCTAAAAAATAAATGCATAAACAACTTCTTTCTGTGTTACATTCTGTTGTTTTAGTTGTAATTATTTTAATGATGATCATATCTACTGTAAAAAAGAGAGATTACCGACGATAGATGGTAGTTCAGTTTTGGGAGACTGCAACTTTTCAGGTTGTAACAAGATGATTGAACGAGTATAGTTGAGGTAGGAAAATGCGGGTGGGGATCTTTATTTTTGACCAATCAAATCGTTACATTCCCATTCGCTGCGGACTGTTAGCATTGTGACGTCATTCACCGAAAAAAAAAAACAACAAAACAACAACAACAACAACAAAAACTCCAAAATCTTGTCTCATCTCGAGTTGGCTTTTCTCGGACGACTTTTGTCGAAAGGGGGTTCCCTTGTGTACGGCAAGATTTTTTTTCTGGGGCTCAACTGTTCTCCACCTTTCCCCCAGATGAAATGGGAGGGTGTATTGGAGCACATAGAGATAACGGTCCACCTTCCGGGGAATCTTCCGATGTCACAGGTAGGCCACTCTCATACCGAATTCTGTATTTTTTTCCTCCCCAGTTTCCTGTTTTTGTTTAGTTTTCTTATGAATTAAAAAAATGTAAACAACCTGGATATATCTTTATAAATATATTTATAATCATTTCGTGAAAAATAGAGTACCCTTCATCACATCAGGATTTATATCTTTAATCGAATTCGCATACGATGAATAAAAATTGTCCATGTTTTTTAAAAATATTAAACATTTTCAGTCATACTGACCGCCATCAACAGGAAACAAACGATCATGAAACGAATAGTCACTTTCATTTTAATAATAAAAGCAAATAAACTGTAATCACACAAGTTAAAAGAAAATATTTAATCATTAAGTAGTTCAATACGTTATTAGTATGATTAGTTTTTAAACAATTTTACGAATAGATTTCTATTTCGATGAATGATTTTTATTGATTTTAGTTGTATTACGACTACTACTAACTTAAACATTGCTATGTAAGCTTCTCTCTTGAAGTTTGGATCAGAAAAAAAACCTTGATAAACGTGCTAATTATTAAATACGTATTATTTGAATTGTTTTCTATTAATAAAAATAATTTATAACTAAAAGCTGTGTGTTTTTGGTGATAGTTTTCATGTAATTTTTAAAAGATTGATGTGAAAATAATATTAGGTTGTATTTGCAGCATCATAGTAACGTTTTCTATGCGAAACCAACAACTCGGTTTCTTCATTTGAAATTCTTTTTACGCAAACTAATTTTTCACGGTCAGAAATTCCATGTTTATTTCAAAAATAAAAATGAACATATTCTATTTCGGAATTTAAAATTCTATGATTAAATCGTCTATTAATGATGCTAAATTCATCTTTCTGCTAACTTCATCTTTATTGAAGGGTAGATAACTGAGTTAATCCTAAACGTGTGTTTATTATATGAATGGTGAAGCCAGTACACACACACACACACACACACACACACACACACACACAATGTGTGCTATTTTACTTGTTTAATTTGTTTGCGATACTTTGGAAGTAGTTGAGAATTATTTGGTATTTTTTTACGACCTGCCTCAGCGTAGTATAAGCACCCCCAACCTCGAAAGCATTCTTAAGATGGGGGGGGGGTTGGGGGTGTTTATTCCGAAAGCCGTTTTTAACATAGATAGGTTGGGGCATTTAAAAAAAATACCAATAATTTTACTCTTCACTAATGTGATGCTGAGCCCCTAAGTGAGGAACGACATCAGCATGTACATATTTTTAAATTTTAATTATTCTCAGATACGTGTTTGTTTCGTCATTTTATTAATTATCAGCGTGGCTGAAATTAACGAGATGTAAAAACCAGGACCTTAGAGTCTGAAGCTAATTCCTTCTAGTGCATGGATATCGTTCAAATCATAGCCAAGCTGATGAGCTGCACTAATGGCGAAACACCTGTCCATGGATAACTATTTTCTCTCGTTAACAAGAAAACCAAACTCTAAATTGAAACAATACCGAATTAAAACAGCACATTTTGTATAAATAAGGAACTATGCGTTCTCCGATTGGATGCATAAAAAAATAATACTTGATATAATTCGGAGACAGTTGATCGATAATATCGTGAAACTGCAGTAAAGTGCTATAACTAAGAAGATTATGTATATATTTACTAAGAAAATTTCTTATATATATATATTACTGTTAGACACATATATTAAAATCTATTATGCATATATTTTGTTTCAACAGTGCTTAATATGTGAGTAAGGTTACATTGTCATCTATAATATAAAAGTGAAAATGTGTGTTAGTGTGTGCGTTTTTTGTGTATGTCCGGCAAAGGTTTTTAGAGGTGGGGGGACGCTTGGTGGGTGGGTTACTGTTTCTTAGAACCTTTTATATACTTCCTAGATTATAATATCTACGATTTACGAAAGGAGGTCACATCTATCTTTTATTTGAGCGACTTTTACATGCTATTTTTGCGCTATTTCCTGGTCTCCGCATGTTTGCTTGGCTTTTCCGTATAAAAAAGCGAAACTCAACCCGGAGTAAACATGTATTCCTGGCACTTGTGGCAGGGACATACAGAAAGCAATGAGCTTTGATCAATATGGGGAAAACCCGTTATATTAGACAATTGCTATTCATTTGGACACTCCTCTTTTTATGGGGAGCTGGTTTTCCTCAACATTTTAGGGAAACTGATTTGCAGCCAAAGTTAAGTGTGGGATTTCATTCCCCCACAGCTTGACGTTTGACCTCATTAAATTCATGCACCTATCACTTAACTTTTTAATTGTTTAATTTCAACCATTCTCACTTCCGCTGCCCTTGTAGCATCGAGATAAGTTATCACGCTTTTTTTCCGCCTTTGCCTGAAGGCTTCGAATTCGAGCCTATCTACATACCAAAACTTTTTTTTTTCTTTTACACCTCCAAACACCTGGGCAACGCCCGACACCCCCGCTAGTCTATTATATAAATCTCACCTGTCTGTTTAAATGTATGTATATATGTCTGCCTAAAACTTTCAACAGAGGCGACAGATTTTCACAAGATTGGTATCGTTTTGAAGCTTGACCCTTGGACGACAAATATCGAAAAATTGCATAAGGTACGTGTACAGTTTAATCAAAATATTAAAAAATGAAAATATAGAAAAAAAAAAGTTATATTGTACGTATCCGTTTTGACATGAAGATCTCTGAAAAAAAATTTCACTTAATTTGATCGAGTAGTTTTTTTTTTTTTACAGCGGAAAAACACGTTTTTATGAGAGCGTGTTGAAGGCAGACATCTTGGATTTGTTTGAAATTTTTGTTTGAATTTTAGAAATGACACGGGAGATAACTCCATGTAAAGCGCCGACACTCCCTCCCCATCTTTAATACTAGCTTTTCTTCCTAAAAATCAAACCTTTTGCTCGGTATCATAACAAATTGTTTTTTCGCTGTAAAACAAAAACTACTTGATGAAATTAAGTGAAATTTTTTTTTGGAGAACTTCATTCCGTAACAAATACATACAATTTAAACTTATTTTGATATTTTCATTTTTAATGTCTTGACTAAACTGTACAACTAAGTACCTTGCATAAAAACATTAATTTCTTCACCCTCAACTGGGCACTTTTCTACAAGGAGGGGTTGCTTTTTTTGCTGATATTTTTGAAAGTCATCCTCTCTTTTTGATTAACTACCCTTAATTTAAACCTTTGCCACTTTCGGTTTGGCAATGGATGCGACAGCAAAGACATCACTTTTTTTTTTCACATTCTTTTTCTCTTCGTGATACGGGTTCGAGCCTGCCTACTACCACTTTTTTTTTTTTTTGCTCAGCACACATCTCCAAACACTGGCCATCCAGGCTAGTAGATTCATAAATCAAGAAAATGGCTGAAGAGTGATTAATCAAATTTAGCCCAGGGTTTTTTCTCCTTGTTACGAAACCATGTGAGCTGAAATTTTGTACAATTATATAGTATTTTTAAAAATAAATATTAATCATTTTTTATACCTAAAGACACTAGTGCTTCATGCTTATGCAATCACCAGTGTAGGAAGTGATAATTACTGCTGGTCGCAGGACTCGAACCCACTCAACAAATTCAATCTTGGCTTTGCAGGCTAGAGTTCTTCCCCTCGGAATTAACATTTAAATGAAAATGAATAAGGTTACTCCTGTAACCATGTAAGTGGGCTTGTCATAATGTTAACAAGCAATGAGAAGATTCAAACAAACAGGAAGTTTGTGAATGATGCACTCAACTAATTTGCGGGTTCATTGTCTATTCAGAAATAGGGCTCAACTTTAATTTTACTTGGTTCAAATTGATTCAAATAAAAAGTTAAGCTAAATATTTAATATTTAGAATCACCGTTTTTACTGGACATTTCTATCGAATGAATTGAAATTGTTCTAACTTTTCTAGATGTATGTGTAAAAAAAATTTAGGTGCACGTATGGAAGTGGTACCCCCCCCCACTATATTATTTTATTTTTGTTTTTCTTTAAATTTTTTAGTGGATTATTATCGTATGGACACTAGCCTACCAGGTTATCAAAAACTTTTTAAAAAAATCAATATTTAAATATTTTTAGGGTGCTTCTAATGCAATGGTCTAGTAAATCGATCATCCATTTTAGAACCACTCAACGTTTTTAAGACAAATTTTGCAAATTTAAAGTAGTTTAGCCTTTTTGGAATTTCGCTTTCTCCGATTATTTTCTATACATACTTATGATTATCTTCAAATTTTGTCACCCAACATTTACAAAGGTTTTTTTCTTCTTTTTTTAAATACACATTCTTCAAGTTGTGTCACCCGACATTTAAAATCTAAACTTTAAAAAGTAAATTTTTAGAGGTATTCAGGTCTGTATTCTGTATTGCGTTCACTGGTCGCCATGTTTGTTTTTGTGTGCATATTCAGAATTGCACCTATGGGGATAAAAAAAAATTCCTTATGGTATATCTACTTGTCACCGAATGAAGATGGTATTCCAAAAATCATGAAAATTGATCAAGTATGTTTTTTCATCATGTGCTCCGTTATGCCAACTGAAGATGCCTCAACATCTTTCAGTAAATCAATGACTTTTATAGGTTTTTGGGTATCCTGAAAAGGAATATTGCAAGGAAAATTAGCGCAGACAAATAGTTTTTGAGACATAAATACCTATATTTTGAAATGTAAATCACTGGCGGCCATGTTTGAGCAGGCGGTATATGAAAGCGGCAAACCCTCAGTTTTTTCAATGCAATTCTGAAAGCCGTTCTTAACATGGGGAGGTTGGAGGTGTTTATTCCAAAAGCCGTTCTTAACATGTTAGAGGTTGGGGATGTTTATTCTGAAAGGCATTTCCTTATTTTCAACCTCCCCATGTCAAGAATGGCTTCCGGAATAAACAGGTTGGACAACCAGTGCACATTGTCCGAATTTTCTTGAATTTGAATTCTTGAAAGTAATTTTTTGGTGGAGTTCGCAAGAAATGACGTTGGATAAACATTTGCATTTCGTAGACTTAACTTCACAGTCCGTCTGCGCATGCTCACTGAACCATTTCATCGAAACAACAGATGGCGGCCAATTCAAACTACTAGAAATTACATTGCATAATGCAGGTTTTTATGCCTTGAAAACTATTTGGCTGCACTAATTTTCCCTGCGATATTCGTTTTCAACATACTTGAAAACCTAGAAAGATCGTCATTTTTTTTAGAAAATGTGCAGGTGCCTTCAGTTGGCGTAACGGAGCACATTGACCTTTTTTTTATTTAAGAAATTCAAATTTTACGCTTTTTAGCAATAACTTATTGTTTCAGTCATTTGTTTCTGGAGATATTAACAAGGGGAGGTAATCAGTGATTTATTTGATTTCCTTCAGATTTTGTTTTAAACTTATATAAACTTCTAAAATGTCTTAATTTATATATTTTATTTTCTGAAAAAAAAACTTATGTTAATCTATTATTATTTTGTTTTAAAACATACGTTCATGTTCTCTTTCCAAAATTAAAAAAAAATAAACAGATGAAGAGTCCGCCCTTATTCAGCCTTGCTTTCATTTTACCATCACTGTTAATTTTTCTCCCTCATTCAAAACGAGTAAAATTTTATTTTCTTGAATAATAATAATAAAAAAAATACTTGGTCAAAGTATAGATATGACACTAATTTTCAACACTTCTAACAAAAATATAAATAAAAACTAGTAAAATAAAATAAACTTATCGTAAACTTATCTGTATTAAAGAAGAATCAGGGTTTGAATTGCATATAAACATTTTACACTCCATAAAACTGGCGATATTTTATTTGAATATCGAAACTTGACAAAACTTTACAAAATAACATTAAACATTAAAAATATAGGGAAAAGAAGTCAGTACAAATATACATTATACCTTGTTAAAGTTTTGGGTCAAGTGAAATATAGCAGTAAAAATCTTACCTTTGGCTTGAAACATTATGAAAAAGATATATATAGGTGTGTGTGTATGTATGTATATATATATATATATATATATATATATATATATATATATATATATATATGTATATATATTTGTTTTTCGTCGATTCATACGTTGAGTCATTTGAAAAATTAGGTATGAATTTGTCAACATCATCATTATCATGTACTGGATATGTGTGAGTCTAAAACAAACTGTTTATTTAAAAAAAAAAAAATCCAAGCGTCTGTAAATCATATTAATTGGACTATTGTTTTTTGTTGATTCGTATGTTGAATTATTTGGAAAATTATGTGTGAATTTGTCAACATGATCATCATCATGTATATGTGTGTGTACGTATGTATAGGCATATGTATGTATGTGCATATTTGTGTGCCTCTACGTGATTATGTTTGCATGTATGTGCACATGCATACGTATGTTGGTGTACATCTGTATGTACGCATGTGTTTATTGTCATGTGTATGTGGGGTGGAGAGGGCTCCCGTAAGCCATGGTGAAGGCAACCCCTGTAGAAGCAAATCTTAGATTTAAAAAAAAATAAATAAATAAAATAATATGGGAGACCAGTACCCGCATTAAGCTGGTCTGCAGTTTTCCTTGTTGCTGGCTATCTTGCTCTTGCTTGTTGCTGGATGTCAACATTTTGAACCGAGAGAGAGATTTAACTGTCGTACAAAGCTAAAACTCTGTAACATCATCTGTGTATAGATACTCCCTCAGCTATGGAAAAGTTGTGACGCGTGTAGCCCTGAAATGCTGGAAGCATGTAATAATTGATCTGCCATCATTATATGTATATATTTATGTATAGGTGTATGTATGTTCATGTACAGGTGTATGTATATGTGTGTATATCTATGTGTATATGTATGTATGTATATGTATATACGTATATATATATTGTTTGTATGTATGTGTATATATGTGTGTGTATGTGCATATATGCATGTATATGTATGTATGTGCATGTTTGTATATTCATGTATGTATATGTAGGTAAGTGTATGTATATATATATATATATATATATATATATATGTGCATATATAATCAATGGTAGTCAAAACAAATCATGGGTAATCAAAACAAAAAACAAAAAAAACTAACGTAAGGCAAACGAACGATGTTAAATGTAAAAATCTGAAAAATACAAACAAAAAAGAAAACAGAAAAATGAACGTTAAAACTTCTGAAAAATAACCCCCCCCCCCCAAAAAAAAAAAAACGTGAAAAATGGCTTAAATAAGCCTGTTTCAATATTAAAATTTAAAAAATTGGTGGGTACCCGGGTGTTTTTCGGTGTGTGTGGTCGGTGTTAATGAAAACCTAAGAATTAGCGAAGTAAAAAAAAAAAACCCAGAAAAACGAACGTTACGTGAAAAATGGCTTAAATAACCCTGTTTCAATATTAGAATTTAAAAACTCGAAAAAAAAAAAGAAGACATCTCACACTACGATTTGAACCCAAAACGTTTAGATAATGACTCAACGCTCTAACCAACTGAGCTAACACGATGCACATGAAATTGTGTCAGTTCCTCAAATATTTAAATTAAAGGTTATGACGTCGTCTGACACATGCATAGAACCGATCTCGTAATGAGAGGACGGTTTTTGCTGACCCCACCCTCCACCCTGTAGAAATGTGTTGATTTCAGGGTGAAAAAATTAACGTTTTTGGCCAATTTTTCGATATTTGTTGGCCGAAGGATGGGATTTTCATATGAGACCAAGTTTGTCAATTTTTGTTCAGTCTGTCGAAAGTTTTTAGTAGACACACAAACATACATACATACATTTTCACTTATATATATATAGAAGATATGTATGTATGCCATTGACCGTCTTGTGTATGTTTATGTATGTATATGTATGTGTATTATGTATTGTGTATGTATGTATACATATATGTGTGTTATATGTATGTATGTGCATATATGTATATATGCATGCATGCATATATATCATTCAACCACGGTAGTGGTTGAATATATGCTTAAGTCCGAAATTGAATGAATCGCGACACTTTCAAACCCCCACCACTAATTCCGTTCGCAACCAAATTTCAAACAGGTTATATAGTTGGATAGAACACCTCATTAGCTACATTTTGAAAAAAAATGTCGAAAATTGGTTCAGTAGAAAAAAAGTTACAACAAAATATGTGGGTTCACAAACAGGAGAGTAAGTACATAAGTGACTAACGCTTTTTTTTTTATTTTGCATAACTTTGTTTTGTATATAAATATTTTTTACTGCGATTTTGCCAATATGACATGTTAGCGTAACGTTTAGAGTACCGGGGGTTGGTGGAAAGATTTTAGGTTCAATCCCGTGTATCGTTTTTTTTTATAATTAAAAAACCGAATTTTTTTTTAATAACTAATTTTTTTAACTCTCCTTATGATTTTATAGCGAAAAATGGTGAATTTATCGATTAAAAATATTAGTGAATTCTCCGATGTACATATTCTTTGAATGAACTCAAATTTTTCGTTATCACATTTGATGAAAAATGCAGTCATTACCCCTAACAGACTTGCCTCCTGTGAAAGTTTCAATTTCTGTCCACTCAGAAAAAGGTCACCAAGTTGGCAATTCCTTTTATATGTAAACAAGACCATTTCTGTTTTACGGCTACTGAATTCTAATTCATTTCGATTAGACCATTTATTAGGAATATTTAATGCCATTTTGGCAATGTGTCTGACCAATGATGCTTTTGAACCCGCGGCCAGCACTGCGATGTCATCAGCATTAGCCTGGGCATAAATATTCCTATTTTTAAACTCCTTTGAAAGAGGATTCAGCATACAGTTCCATAGTAAAGGTGATAAAATCCCACTTTGGGGGTTTCATTTAACTACTTCCCTTTTAACAGTTGCCCTCAATAGTTCTACTTGAACTGTTCTCTGCCTCACCATATACTCAATCCATCGGATGAGTACTGGTGGCACATTGAGTTCTCGTAGCGACTTGAACATACTACTGAAGGGTATGTTGTCAAAAGCTCCAACGATATCTAAAAAGACACCGAGTGCCATATTCTTTTTTGTTAGTTTACGCCCTATACAGATCACGAATTCATGAACCGCAATCTCAGTAGAGACCCTGGCTCGGAACTACTGTGATTGAATGATAAATATTGCATAAATGTGTGGTTGAGAGCTATTTTTTTTTGACAATCATTAATAAATATTATAAATTTATATATTAATACAATAGCAATGCCTGGAAAAATCATGAATTATATGGAAAAATGCGCGCATGAAAAGTAATATTCTTAAGATTTTATTAAACCTGGAAAAGTAAAGAACAAGATATTCTAGTAAAGTAAAAAATAAGAATTTTTTAGACTTAAAATATTGCAGCTAAAAATAAAATTTGAATTTTATAATTTACATAAAAATGAATAATTTAATTATATCATAATTAGGATCATTTAATTCATTTTTATGTAAATTATAAAATTATTAATTCCATCTACTAACTAACTAACTAATGAATTAATTTTATTCAAACAATTTTCACTACATAACTATATGCAAATAATAGGGAGGAAATAAGTTCAATCCAGCGACTGACACCATTTCTAACTAAACAATAAACAACAACATATGCAAATAATAAATAAAATATTTATCAATATTAAAATTTTATTTTTAGCTGCAATATTTTAAGTCTAAAAAATTCTTATTTTTTACTTTACTAGAATATCTTGTTCTTTACTTTTCCAGGTTTAATAAAATCTTAAGAATATTACTTTTCATGCGCGCATTTTTCCATATAATATATGTATGTATACTAATGACCGTCTTCAGTGTCATGTCTGTTTGAGAGTGTGAATTTTGCCGGCAGGACTAAAGTCATTTTCGGCTCATGGACTTTCAGTGCCTGAGGGAGTGGCACTCGTCTGGGAAGACGTTGCAATCATCATATATATATATATATATATATATATATATATATATATATATATATAAACTTATATTTAAGCGGACAACACCTAAAAGAATTAACTTTCATTATCTATGGACGACCCCAAGCTAAGTGACCAATATGTTATGTGGCCAAAGATACATCACCTGAAAGTACTTCTTTCAAACTCCTCAGCTTAACGTTCACAGAGAACATGAGTTGGAACAGATACATCGAGAGCATTGCCAGGGTTGCTGCAAGGAAGGTGGGCTCTCTCTACCGTGCTAGAAAGTTACTTATGCCTGAAAGTATCCTGTGCCTCTATAAGGCCACCATTCGCCCATGTATAGAATATGGTTGTCACATTTGGGCTGGTGCATCTGCTACTAGTCTTTTACTCCTGGACAGGGTTCAAAAGAGAGTCTCCAACCTGAAAGGTCCTGAATTGTTATCTAAGCTTTGGCCTATCTCCCATCGACGAAATGTTACATCCCTCTATTTTACAAGTATTTTAATGGTGAATGCTCTGAACTACAAGCCCTTGTATCCACTTGACATAAATACCCCTGACAAACCTGACAAGCAGCAAAATCCCACCCCTATACAGTAGAGATCCCTAGATGTAAGACCTCCTTCTACTCTAATAGTTTCTTCTCCAGAACTGCTAGACTTTGGAACTCCCTTCTGGGTTTCTGCTTTCCCAAATATAGTGACATGCAGAAATTCAAGTGCCACTTCACTGTGTTTTGTTTGGGGTGAAAATGGGAAAAAAATATATAAAAGTTATAACAATTTATTAATTTTCAATATCATAATTTGTAGCCTGAAAAAAAAAAAAAAAGAAATATTCAAATTATTTCTATTAAATTCCTCTTTATTCTAGGAAATATTCATTTTTTAATTCTTAAAACCAAGCATTATTTTAATTTTAACTAAATCGTTAAATTAACTTTATCTGAAACTTATTTTCAATTCAAAATTTTTGATTGGAAACTACAAGTCACTTTTTATTTGATATTAACAGATTGTAAAATCAACCGTACACAAAGAAATTTAATTAATTCTGAACTCATAATTGTTTCTGTTACGTGCTTTAAAAATTATATTTTCGTTCTAACAATGAAGAAACAAGTAATATAGTTTACGCAACGATTTTTATTAGTAAGATGCAAAAATAGAAAAAATTATTCACGTTTGATTTCTAAATATATTTTTTATTTGCTGATTAATGAAAAACAGTATTGATTAAAAATTTGTTTTTTACTTATTAACAGTAAGATTGTTTATTCATAATAAGTTTTAAGAGTAAATCTTCCATATATTTTTTTCACAGGGTCTAAAAAATTCAATCATTAAAAAAAAATTTGGGGGGGAAATATTTTGAAACTTCACAGGTGAAAATTTTTAAATGTAAATACATGTTAAAAAAATTTTCTATAAAACTTAATAATTTTAATATATTTTCCAAAATATTGAGAAAAATCATATACATCAGCAATGATTGTGACCCAAAATTAAATTTTTTTTTTTATTCCAGACAAACAAATAAGCAATTTAATATGTAAAAAATCTAAGATGTCAGTTCTTCTCCCCCTCCCCCCCCAAAAAAATAACACTTCTGATAATATCGCGTTGGGGAACGGGCAAAATATGAAAAAAAATTTGTATATTATTTTATTTCAGTTGGTATATAATTCAGCTTTTTTTCTTTTTTTTTTTTTAAATAAGTCTTTAAAAAAATAACAAAATTGATCAATTATTTGACTTTTGAGAGAATCTTAAAAATCACATTCTTTTCATTGTTTATATCAAAATACGTATCAGGTTGACAAGAAAGTTCTTGTGGTTTTTAACTTTTAAATTCAGATGAACATATCTTGGTCCAAACAAAAATTTATTGATCAAAATAAGCACAATCAGAATCAATGCACTTTTGCAAACAAGTGTATTTCTGCCAGTAACGATGTAAATCTTGTGTTCTGGTAGCTGTGAAGTCGCTGAAGGTGTTTTTGATATCATTTAGGTTTTTGAAGCATTTTTCATGAAGAAAGTTGTTGAGATGCTTAAAAAAGTGGTAGTCGGTAGGTGAGAGGTCTGGAGAGTATGGCAGATGAGGCAGAGTTTTGTAACCAAATTCGTTCAACTTCTGCAGGGTTAGTTTAGCAACATATAGTCAGGCATTATCATGAAAGAGAATTGGGCCTTTTCTATTGACTAATTCTGGGTTTTGTCAAAGTTTTTGATGCATTTGATCCATTTGTTCACAGTACTTTGCCGCCGTAATGGTTTTGCCTACATTCAAAAACTAATGGATGAGACCAGTTGCAGACCATCGAACAGTCAGTATGACCTTCTTTTGATGCAACTTTGGTTTCAGGAATTGTTGTGGAGCTTTGTTGGCATCAACTGAGCTGAGTGTTGCCAGTTGTTGTTTTATCACGTCACAACCCAGTTGAGAAACGGGTTGTTCTTATTGCGTATAAAAAGAAAGCTGACACTTCAGAACAGTGTTTCTTTTGGTTTTCATTCAATTCATGAGGCACCCATTTATCAACTTTTTATTTTCCCAATCTCTCTCAAGTGGTTAGAAATCGTCATGTACATTACATCTAATTCAGAAGCAAAACTTTGTTTTTATTTTGATTATGACTACTAGTTGTATCTAACCATGCATGATGCGCTAATTGTATCTAGCCATGTTTGATGAGTTTATTGTGTGTAACCATGCTTGATAGGTGAGTTGTGTCTGTGTTTAAAGGGTTAGTAACATCTAGCCATATTTTCAGGGCGAGTTGCATCTAATCATGTTTAAATGGCTAGTTGCATCTAGCCATGTTTGAAGGGCTAGTTGCATCTAGCTATGTTTGAAGGGCTAGTTGCATCTAGCCATGTTTGAAGGGCTAGTTGCATCTAGCCATGTTTGAAGGGCTAGTTGCATCTAGCCATGTTTGAAGGGCTAGTTGCATCTAGCCATGTTTGAAGGGCTAGTTGCATCTAGCCGTGTTTGAAGGGCTAGTTGCGTCTAGCCATGTTTGAAGGGCTAGTTGTGTTTAGCTGTGTTTGAAGGGCTAGTTGTATCTAGCTGTGGCAGTGTAATCAGGGCTAGTCAACCAGCTTTGATGTTTACACTTCTGTGTTGGGATCAGTGCGACCCCACCAGATAAAGAGGAGTGGTTTTACAACAGTTACCCTAGCCATCAAATTGATGATCAATGTACGATAAAAGAACTTGTCCAAAATCAACAAGTAGATTTTGTTATTCTTTGATTGGGAGAGTATCAAAATAATGATTCTTGACACAAAAAAGATAAATTGCCTTTATATTCCTTTTAACTATTAACTATTCATCATCATCATCATCATCATCATGCAGTCCGTTAGTCTTGGCGATGACTAGTCAGGACCTTGGTGCTTTATCCTTCGATATTGGTATAGTCCTCTTTCTGTGAAACATCTGGTTATAGGCACCGCATATGTGGATGCTAGGTTGTGTTGTTGATAATGTCTCAGCTCTAAGGCTTCTCCGATCTTCCTCTCTCTTCCTTCCTTCCTTCCACTTGTGGAGAATGTTCCGCTAGCTGCTCCTTTCTTTGGCTTGTTCCTCATAACTCTCGACATTGATGTTCATCGCCTTCAGGTGCCGCTTTGTTACATCTTTGTAGCAAAGCTTCTGACCTCTTATCTTGCGGGTTCTATTTTCCAGTTCCCCGTAGAAGATCATCTTTGGGATTGGGTTGTCTTCCATTCTGGCAATGTGTCCGATCCATTGTAATTGCATAGTAGCAAGGGTAGCTTCCATGCTGTCTAGGTTTACTCTCCTGAGAACTTCCATGTTTGAGACGTAGTCACTCCATTTGATCTTTATGATCCTTCTCAGGTGTCTCTTTGATGAAGCAGCATTAGGACGGTTGTTAGAAATTGGGTGAACAGTGTTGGGGCCAGTATGCACTCTTGTTTGGTGCCATGGTTTACTTCCAAGAGTTCACTTTTTATGGTTCCCGCTACAACTCTCCCTTTTGTTCCTTTGTGAAATTGTTTGATAATTCCCATGAAGTGATCAGGGCATCCAAACACTTTAAGGACTTTCCACAACATTTTTCGGTTAACCATATCAAATGCTTTGTGGAAGTCTACAAAGACTATGTAGAGCTCCTGGTACTGTTCAATAGTTTTTTCTTGAATCTGCCGTTAGCTGTAGATCTTTCATGCCTGAACCCGCACTGTGATTCGGTTAGGACCTTTTCTGCCTGTCTTGCTAGCCAAGCTTGCATCACTTTAGTCATTATTTTCTCAGCAATGATCAGCAAAGATATACCTCAGTAGTTGCTGCAGTCCTTGTGGTCACCTTTGTTTTTATAGATTGGGATGATCCTTTGAACTCTTGTGGCACCATTCCTTGTTGCCAGCATTTTGCTAATCGTTGGTGAAGTTTTCTTATGAGTTGTTTTCCGTCAAACTTGTATACTTCAGCTGGTATACCGTCAATTCCTGGAGATTTGTTCATTTTAGTTTTGTTAATTGCTTCTCTTACTTCCTCAAGAGTTGGTCTGTCATTCAGGTCCATCTGCTGGGGGAAGACTATTATGTGGCTTAAGATCTCCTCATCCATATTGGATTCTACATTCAATAGGGTGCTGAAATACTCTTGCCATCTTTGAATTAACTGTTTTGGTTGCATCAGTGTAGCGTATTCATCTTCTAATGAGAGAGTGTATGTCATCTGGGCCTTGGGGCCATACACTTCCTTCAGTGACCTGAAGAAACCTGCAGAATTGTTTTCCTTCGCTTGCTTCTGCATATCTTCGGCCTTTTTCAGCCATCAGATGTCTTCCATTTCTTTTAGATTTTTCTGGACTTCTGCCTTCACTTTTTTTTTAGCTTCTTCTGGTTTGGTCTAGTTGGGATTACTTAGTTTTGATTTTAGCGTTTGTTTTTTTTCATCTATTGCATCTCTAATTTCTTGGTCATTCTCATTGAACCAGTCCTCATCCCACTTCTTTGTGTAGCCAAGTAACTGCCGCAGTGGAGAATACAAACCTGCTTAGCGAGTCCCACATTTGTTCCCGTGAATCAGAATCATCAGTGATTTCTTTCAATGCTGAGTTGATTGCAAGTTGTAGTCTATCTTGCCATCTATTTCCGAGCTTTGACGTATCTATCCTTCTCTTGTGCTTTGTTGTCACCCTGATGTACACAGGTTTTATGGTGAACTTGAAGGTAGTCTTGATTAGGCAGTGGTCTGTTTGTCAATCTGGTCCTCGCATAGCTCTTGTGTTTTTGGCATCTTTGAGGTCCTTCCTTCTTGTGATAACATAGTCCAGGGGATGGGGTCTCTTTGATCTGGAATGTTCTCAGGAGTAGTAATGGTTATCCGAATGTTGGGAGTAAGTGTTCGTAATCATCAGCTCAAACTCCGTGCACAAACAGTGCAGCAGTTTTCCATTTGAATTGGAATTTACGTTTCCAAACTTTCCGAGAATAGGGCTTCATGTATTGTAGTCATGGTCCACTCTGGCAATGAAGTCATCAAGGAGAAATAGCTTATCTGCTGCAGGGACAATTGCTATGGTGTCTTTAAACTGAGAGTAAAAAGCCTCCTTTTTTTTGTCTGGGTAGGTCATTGTCGGTGCATAAACGTTGATGATGTTATGGTTATAGAACGTGTTTGCAGTGTTATTATCTTTTCAGAAACTCCGCTAGAGACTCCGCTAGAGCCGTCTGTGAGTCTGTTGGCTAGATCATTTCTGATTGCAAAAGCAACTCCAGTTTTTTTTGGTTGATCCTTAGGACAGCCCTTCCAGAAGTAGGTTCTTCCTGCTTCTCCAGTTGGTCCTTTCCGCTGAGTCTTGTCTCCTGCAATGCAGCTATGTCGATATTTGTATTCTTGAGCTCCGGATCTATGAGTGCTGTTCTTCTATGTGATCTGTCACCTAAGTCCGTATCAAGCATCGTTCTGACGTTCCATGTTCAAGTCTGGAGTGTTGTTATTTCTTCTTCTATTGTTACCACTGGATTGGAGATCCACTGCCCCCAGTTTGACAGTCAAATAGTCTTTGGATGAGCTTTGTTTACCTCACCTTTTATAGAGGCACCCCCTTCCAGAGCAAGCAGTGCTATTCCTGAACAGGGTTGCTTGGTCATCCGTGCAGCTGTCTCATGGATATCGTCATCCACTCTGTACACCTGCGACCATCACACATGGCCACTTATGCGCAGAGGTCAGACTAGTGGATCCCAGCTCTCACACTGCCACTGTTATCCTCACTCCATCGCCACAGGACTTTCCACCTTGGCTCCTAACTCACACAGTTTAGGTGTAGTATCTGTTGTGCATCAGGTAGACACCCTCTGAACCTCCAATTCTCATGTCCAGTGGAGCTAACACGTAACAACTGGCACCAGAACAGGCTGCAGCTTCTGGCCAAAAGTAATCTCAATGAGGTAGACAGTCACCCTATCATGTCCGCTGCTACGCCTTTTCTTTCTGGATGTGGTTCCATAGCCTTTTTTTTTAAGGAAAACTGCAAGAAAGTTCCTATCTCTTAGCCTTTTGCTATAATAAGTGCCACAAAGCAGTGGTGTTTGATTTTTGGGTTGACTTCTCTAGTCTTCGCTTAACCAAGGACACTCAGGGGTTGGTAGTGTGCCAAAGCGTGTCCACACTGCTGGCTGGTTACCTTTAATGCATCCAAAACCAAACTCCTATCCTTACATCATCAACGCTCTGATCCCCATCTGGCATCAATTGTGATGGATGGCTCTCGTCTGGGTGAGGCCCCGTGTTTTGACAAGCTTCTGGGTTTGACCTTTACTCCTGATCTGAAATGGAACATGTACATTGCCAAGATCGTTGGAAAGATGGTGGGATCCTTCTACCGCTCCAGAAGATATCTTACTACTGATGCAATTCTCTATCTATATAAAAGCCAAGTATGTCCAAGGATGGAATACTGTTGCCATATCTGGGCAGGAGCTGCTAAAAACAGCCTATCCTGCCTAGACAGAGTACAAAATAGACTTCGTGGCTTAGTGGGGGATGCCCCTTTCTCTACCCTGCAACCTCTCTCCCACAGAAGAGACGTTGCGAGCCTATCCTTGTTTTATCGTTATTTCCATGGCAGGTGCTCGTCTGAACTCCAATCTCTGGTCCCCCCCTCGCCAATCTTTCACGAAAAACACCTGTCTAGCTGAATCCACTGTGAAAAATTTCCCCCACTCTATATCTGTGCCTAAATCAAAACGCGGATTCCATGAACAAAGCTTCTTTCTTAGAACTGCATGCCTGTGGAACTCTGTTCCGTCTGCCTGCTTCCTACCGGACTACAACTTGGATGTGTTCAAGTCCAATATTAACAAATTCCTAATGAACCGCCCCCTTAAGTAAACACTTCATCAAATCTCCACACTAACGTAATGTACTTGCAGTAACCCTTATCCCTGAGTGGCTTTCGGGCCTTGATAAGTGGTGATCACTGTGTAAAAAAAACAAAAAAAAACACATCGGTGGGCCATAACGCACTACCTCTGGAGCTCCCTTATTACTCCGAGATCCCCTACAGGTTTAACCTGGGGCCTGCAAGGCACCCAGTTACCATGTATGGCCAATGTGGAGGTACTGTAGGAGTCTTGATAATGGAGAGGCTATGTACTGGCAAGGAAGACTTACACATAGCTGCTCCTTTTTCACCACAAGGTTAGCCAGCGGTGTTAGCTGGAAGCGAAAAGGCATGCAAGCATGAACTAACTTATAGCTAACACACTAGACGCATCACATTCCCCTGCTGGATTAAGAATCCAAACATGCATATAAACTATTAGTAAGTTATATGTCACTTTTGTTTTTGTTGTTTATTTGTATTACAGTGTAATACGAACGGACGGCCATGCTAATAGCAGCATCATTGCTATTTGATTGTATATTTCATATGTAGATTTGGTAGCAAGTTTTGTTTTATTGAAGGGAAAAGAAAATGTTCATTTATATTGTTGCTTGTTTATGATTTGCATACCACAAATAAACATGCGTTTTATTGTTTGCGATTTGTTGTTTTATAAAAAAAAAAGATGCCAGTACAACAATTTATTGGAGCTATCCCTTTTCATCATTCTTTTTCTTTTCACTAGAACTAAAATGTAGTATCTGTTCTGATACCACACTTCATCTTTTTGTTCAGTCAGTATTTAATGAGAAATCGGTTCTTGTGATGAACAACCATCAAAAGGAATTCATTAGTTTGACGGAGAATCCCAAATCATTGTTGGAAATGACTGAATCAGTTTATTATTTGAAAGCCGTGAAGGTCCTGGATATGACGTTAAACTATATCCAGTGGTGAGGCCCCAGCTTGCGGGTTTTGGGGAGTGTGGAGCCATCCTTTAATTGCCATTGCTCCCAGGTCCACTCTGACCCGGAGTGGTAGTAACTGTTAGGGTCCCAACCGTATCAAACCGAAATAGAAACCAACTTGAAAACAACAAATATATTCTATTAAAATATTTTTTCTTCAAAATCTTTGGATTCGGCATTAAATAACCTGAAAATGGTTGATATGCCGTAAAACAAAAGCAACCAAAGCCGTGAAAAAAATAATGGCGACATTAAATATGCAAAGGGTTAAGTTCGGATTAGCAAATATTTGGTGCTGTTTTACAATTTGTCATTGTTCTGAGGGAGACAATTCTCTTTTACTAAGAGATTCGTTCATTTTTTCATCTCATAATTTAGGATGTTAATAATGCTGTCAGCAAGTTTTCACGAACGGTTTACAAAAACATACTTTTACGTTTTTTGTTCTTTCATAAAACATTATTTTCCGTAAAATTTTGCAAAAGATCCATTCTAGGAGTGGCTATTTCAATTTTTCACCAAATTTTTAAAAAATAAGTTTTTTTGTTTTTTTTTTTCACAATAGCCAGGATTCTTTCAAATAGATAAGAGACAGAGAGGAGGAGTGGAGAGGGGTTAAGAAAGTTTCCTTGTTAACTCTATTTTTTAGATGGGAATATTCATCGATCACAAAGTAGGTGTTCAGTTTAGTAGAACGTTATAATTGAAAACTGATCCCCACTAAAAAAGTCATAAAAAATGTTTTTTTCAAAATTCTTTTTTTAATCTGAAAATTAAGTTTGTAATTGATGAGATTAAAAAAAATATATAAATTGGGGAATTTAGAGGTGGGGGGTAAGCAATTTCTTAAACATTCACCAAAATTTTTAATGTCTACAATTTTTTTCTCACAATAACCTCACACTGTGATTTAGTTACTTTGTACACATTGAATTATATTTAAAAATATAATTTAAAATATTCTATTAAAAGAGTGAGAACAGGATTATGTTTTGAATTATTTTTCTCAGACCACCTTCACCCGGACAATGGCGTGCAAATACAGCAACACTTTAAGTACATTAAAAAATCTAATCAATTTCCTTTGGTTATCATGTTGATCTTAAATTGTATTTTTTGTGTTTTTGTAATTTAGTTTTAATTGTTAGCAACCATTTTTTTTTTCTTACAAAACAAAAACGGACGGGACTTGTGCATTTTAACATTCTCATTCAAATTTAAAAAGCCATCCTTGACATGAGGGAGAGGGGCTTTGTTAGCTCTTCTCTTAATGCGGACTGGACTCTCTTAAAATGAAAACCAAACATATTAGAATGCACAAATGCCGAATAGACTTTAGAAAATTTTTCTTGCTCAAAAAAAAAAAAATATATATATATCAAGTTTTAACCAATCTAAAAGCAAAAATAAAGAAGTTAAGACATAATTAATCGATAATCCAATAAAAATGGCTGCTAGTAAGAAAGTCTTTGGATAAAAGTTTCAGAAGTGCATTTAAAAAAAAAAAGTAGAATTTTTATTTCCAGACAAAAAATATAGTTTAAGACCAGTTTTATCGAAAATATATTAAAATAAGTGAGATCTTTCAACTTTCGCTGTAAATAAACCTTAATATCTCTTATTTTTTGTTTTTCATTTTTACATGTTTAAATGTTAGTACTTAATAGTGAAACTAAAATAAAAAAGTTTTTTTGAAGGATACCATCCACTTCTAAACTCCACCTCTTTCTTTTGCTCTCACTTATGTCCTACTTCCATGTAGAGATTGATCTACTTGTTTTCGTTCCAAATAAACTAGAAAGCAATAGTGCAAAAACAACTCCTAGAAAGAGTTGAGGAAGCCTTACTAATCTGCGTCTGACTTTCTTTTGTTCCCTTGTTTTTCCTTTTTTGGGCTGTATTTTGTTGTCTCACTCTACATCTTCACCAAAATTGTAAATATCTTTTGTAAATAAAATTAATTTTAACCCATTGATGATGATAGTCGATAGAGTAAATGTGGTATTGTAGTGATAGCTGAAATGAAAATGCTAGACAAATGTGAGAAAGGAAAGGTTGTTTGGCGAATGAGTCAGCGAGTTAAGAGGAGGATAGGCAGAGGATGACCACTGATTTCCCCTCTCCATTACCCATTAGGTCTTGTGTTCAATTTGTAAAATTCTGCATGATTTAAGTAGTTGTAATCACAGAGTGAGATAACTCATGCTTTTCTTTGTTTTAGGGTTGCTTTTTTTGATCAGTAAAAAGCCTTTGAAATAACTGACTTTTATAGTTTTTTTTCTTTAAAAATATAAAAAAAAAACGAAAATCATATACATACTAGTGTACAGTATCGTCAAATAATAGCAGCATATTTTTTCATTGCTTTCCAACTAACAATATTATAGTAGTTGATGCTGCTGATTGGTATGGTGCTGCTTAACAAACAGACATACCATAAATAAACCTATTTTGTCACTACAAATTACGCGTATGTATTTTGAAATAGTGAATTATGCAGAAGCATATTTCTGTAAATTTTCCAAAACGATACCAAATTTCATTTTTCTCTGCAAATTTTGGTCATTGTCATCAGTTTTGGAATTTAAGATGTTGCAAATGACCAGTTTACCATGTGACTGCGATACCAGGCATGTTATGGAATTGATGAAAGAGGTAGCATGTTTTACATGGCTAAACACCAAGACACAGAATATGTAAGGCATCGGAAATCTCATTAATAAACTTTTTTTAATTTTGAAAATAAAAAAGGTAGTTGTCTTGTTTACAAATACTCTGGTAAAATTTTGTTGCCTGCGTTTGCTTTAATATATGTGTAGTTCTCTTCCTTTGTTTTACACGTAAAGAAATGACTACATAGACATTGACACAGATATACACTTGATATTTATTATTAAAAAAAGCTGCTTGTTTTCAGTGCTTTTTGAGAAAAATAATTCGAAATATAATTATGCTTATAGTTTATTTTCTTTATAAATATGACTAAAATTTTATTTTGCATATAAAATTTAGAAATAATCCTGAATTACTGAGTATTGCTGATGACACCCACTCTATTTCCAGCATGAGAGCAAATTGATCGGCAACACAAGACAATGTCTAAATCTTTGAAAACTGACCTGGAGTCTGTAGTAAAATGGATCTCAAAATGGGTCACATTTAATGTTATCAAGAGAAAACCCTTTTCTTTTAACAACTGTAAGAAACTTTTTCCAATCACTAAGAGTCCAACATTAAAACTCCTCAGCCTTACATTTTCAGGCAACTTGAAGTAGAATAAATGCATAGGCAACTTGAAGTAGAATAAATGCATAGGCAACTTGAAGTAGAATAAATGCATAGGCAACTTGAAGTAGAATAAATGCATAGGCAACTTGAAGTAGAATAAATGCATAGGCAACTTGAAGTAGAATAAATGCATAGGCAACTTGAAGTAGAATAAATGCATAGGCAACTTGAAGTAGAATAAATGCATAGGCAACTTGAAGTAGAATAAATGCATAGGCAACTTGAAGTAGAATAAATGCATAGGCAACTTGAAGTAGAATAAATGCATAGGCAACTTGAAATAGAATAAATGCATAGGCAACTTGAAGTAGAATAAATGCATAGGCAACTTGAAGTAGAATAAATGCATAGGCAACTTGAAGTAGAATAAATGCATAGGCAACTTGAAGTAGAATAAATGCATAGGCAACTTGAAGTAGAATAAATGTGTGCCACAAAGAAGGTCGGCTTCCTCTTGCAGGCTAGAAAACTTCTTACAACTGCCAGTATCCTGTATCTCTGTAAAGCCACCATTTGCCTGTCCATGTTGCTACATTTTGACTGATGCACCAACATTATTACCGTTTTTCTCTTGAAAAAAGTGCAAAAAAAAAAAAAAAATCTAACTTAATAGATCCTGCATAACTATCAAACTCTGTTGATGTTGCAGTTTTGCATCTTTATGCTTGTTTTATAAGTACTTCCATGGGATCTGTTCCGATGAACCTGCTGCATATGTACCCTTTCAGCATAAATACCCAGACCAACCAAACTAGCAGCAAAATTACACCCTTTCTATGTAAAGATTTCTAGATGCCAGATTTTCTATTCTAATAATTTCTTTTATCAGGCCGTTTACCTTTGGAATTATCTCCCAACTCCCTGTTTCCCTGATCATAGCAACATGCACAAATTCTTGATGAACCATCCCCTTAAATAATCCAATTTACCAAATTTCCACTACTAACTTCTATATTATCCCATTGACTACTGTACACTCAGTAACCCTTATCCTCGAGTGGCCTGTAGGCCTTGATAAGTGGTGATTCCTATGTAAAAAAAAAAAAAAAAAAAAAAAAGCATGCAAAAATTTATGTGTAATGTAAACAATCATCTTGCTTCCATATAAACCCGGCTCTTGTCACACTAGCTTGTATACAATAGTAGCAATATGGGTGAATAAAAGTTTTTTTTTTTTTTTTTTTTAATAATTAAATAGTTTAGAAATAATGTTTTTATTTGGAATATGGATATGAATATGGAGTCCAATTGAATAATACTTGACTTTCAAGCATTTCTCAGTTTTAGGACTGAGATCAAAGTGTCATATAAAATTGATTTTAAAGCATTTGGTATATTTTAAGTCGAGTAAATGTGGACATATGATGGAAAAATGAAATAGTGTTTGAGTGAATGGCTAGTAAAAATGTTCTACAGGTGCAAAACTCACGCATTGGTTTGTTTACGTGGTAAAGACGTCAATATTTAAAGTAATTTACTACTGTTTACTTATGAATAATACATGGTACTTTTTTTTACATAATTTTTAAAAAATTACATCTTTTAAATGGCCATTATTTTTGACTTCACAAAGGTGAGCTCTTGTTATGGCATTTTCCATTATGCTTAAAATAACAGGCTGTAGTTCTTGGATTTTATGTTTGATGTTGTTTTTTAGTTCTTGAATTGTTCTTGGATTCTTCACATATACCTTTACTTTAATCACAAAGGAAAAGTCAGGGGCTGTCAAATCCAGTGAACGTGAAGGTCAGTTAAAATCAGAAAATCTGCTAATTAAACGCTCACCAAACAATCCCCTTACTTTGACAGGCAGTGTGGGAGCTCACCCCATCTTATTAGGATCACTTTTCAGGGTTGTCCTGAATAGCTGGCCTTAAACGATTTTCAATCATTTGTTGATAGCACTGTGCAGTTACCGTTACCGCAACACCTTTTTCATCTTTGAAGGAATGAAGACCTATCCCTCTTTCCGAGGTAACACCGCACCATACGGTGCATTTTAGTGAATGCAATTCACGCTGATGAAAGGTTCTTGGGTTTTCAATTGTCCATATTTTGTCCATATGTCATCCATATATCGTTCATATGTCATCCATATGTCATCCATATATCGTCCATATGTCATCCATATATCGTCCATATGTCATTCATATATCATTCATATGTCGTCCATATGTCATTCATATATCATTCATATGTCATCCATATATCGTCCGTATGTCATCCATATATCAGCAGTTTTTTTATTAATGAACCCGTTCAGATGAAAATGTGCTTTGTCATTCATTATCAGCTTATGGATGAACTCATTTTGTTCTCTGGTTCATTGTTGAATATGAATAGCATAAGCTAAACGAGTGCAAATCTGTGGGTTGCAATGCTTGTAGTATTTGAATTTTGTATGGAAACAGGTGTAATTCCTTCAGAATTCTTTGAAGTGACCTTCTGGGCATCTACATCTGAGTGGCCCGTCTTTGAGTTGAAGTTTTCAGCAATGCTGTCCTTTATGAGTGCTACATTTTTAGCTGTACATACTGAACATGGTCTGTCAGTTCGTGGAAGATAACTGACTGAGCCCTGCTGCTAAAATGGTTTCACAAGACGATCAATTGTGCTCTGATTGGGAGCTTGTCTGATATTATAATGCTGATGATAGGCTCTTTGAGTCAAGATTATGGAACAAACATTTTCAAAATAAATCTCAATAATTTTTGTTCGTTCTTTAGTGCAAAATTTTTCCATGATCAATTGTTAATGTTTTATCTGCAAAATTTCGAAATAAAATTAGAAAAATTATTGAATGTTAAAGTTATTACTGATTCAAAATAATGCGTGACTTTTGAGCCACCCTGTAGGTAGATGATGACCAACGATTTCAGTCACCCACATTCTTGTTGGCCTTGTGCCTAATTTTTGAGCAAAATTTACTTTTTTTTTATTTGTTAATTATTAATTCAAAGTTTTAATATCTGTTTTGTCTTCGGTCCTTTTCAACTGAGTCAATTTTTATTTGTGTCTCATCCAGATTTACCATTTTTATAAGAATCGGATATTTCTCGTGGTGGTTGGAACCCGAGTTCAATTCTGCACTCTAATTTTAAGCAGAAATTACTTTCTAATAGTTTTAATTTCACATGACCACAGAAATCATCATCACAACCATTAACAAAAAATGGTTGGAAACTTTCATAGTCAAAAGTATTTCTGTCTTGCTTAAAATTAAAATTTATAGGTGGAAAGTCAAGTATTATGGTTTGTGTGCTTGAATCAAAAGAAAGCATGAATTTTCGAATGCATCCATATTGATAATCAATGAACCGGATTATTGATTGGTTTTTAATCTTTTATATGAATGCAATTCATTGAACGTCTGAATGAATAATAGTAATTAAAAGAAAGAAAATCTCAAAATAGCCCCCTCCCCTGCCAATAGGTTAAATGAATGGAAGTAAAAGATTAAAATATTTTTTATTTGTCCAAGCTTTTTGGCTAAAGCCCCATGTAGAGAGCGACCTACTTGTTTTCGGCTCACACTAAAGCAGAAAATAGTGGGCGTTTTACCACCTAGAGAGGGTTGGGAGGGTCTTGCTAACATTTTGATTTATTTTTTGGATCTTTTCCCCCCACTACAAAGCCAATGAAATAAAACGATTTTTTATAGAATTTTATATTTACAAATTTATTTTATTGTTTGTTATATATATATATAAAACACACACACACGATATGATTTGGGAATCTTAAGTAGGATGACCCCCCCCCCCCGGTGTGCTTGAGGTATTGTAGTGAATGAGAAGCATAGACTAGCAAAGGTACAATGACGAGGATGACACCCCTCCCCAGGTTTTGAGTGGCCTTATGCCTAATTTTTTGTTTATTACTGTTTTATTGTAAACTTTTCAGAGTAAATAAAAAATATATAACTCAAAGATCTCTTCTGATACATTTCTTCTTTTCTGTGAAGAAGAAATCTCTCTTGATTGAGGCAAATTAAAAATTTTGTATCAATTTAAGGGAGCTACATTTTCCCCACATTCAAAACCGATCTTGTGTCTAAGTCTGTCCTTGTAAGGAGACAAGTAAATAGAGACTAGTTACGATGGTCACGTATTTGTTCGGGCAGGGGGTGCGCGTTTTGAGCAGTGAACCTTGCAGCTAGCTAATAAAATTCAATTTTTTAATCTTTTCTGTTTTCATTTTACTTTTTGTTAATAAAAATTTCGATTTTACTCTGAAAAAGAAAATCAATGTCAAAACTTTCCAACAAAAAAAAAGAAACAAAAATAAAACAACTAGTCAAACAAATAATTGTTACCAAAGGCAAGTTACTTTTTTTACCTTCGTGGATCATTGCTTTGTGTTTTAAAGCGTTTTTCTTTACATGGTTCTCCCTCTATATTAAAACAAAAAGAAAAATTTGTATGACATACGTACCCATCGCGGAATGAAAATGTATTAAAAAAAAAAGATTAATTTGTTTTATAAAGAAAATAATTGTTAGGCGATTAATGAGAATTCATAGACAACGCAACAAAAATCTTGCAAGTTTGAATTATTGTTGAATTATCCCCCTTGTTTCTTAAGACTATTTTCAAGATAGTGATGCAAGACAGTTGCTCTTCTCTTATTCATTTGATTTTCTTAGTTAAACTACTTGATCAATTTATGTGATTTTTGGAATATAATATTTTCGTTCCATCTCAGGTACATACATCGTACAAATTTTTATTTCTTTTTGATTTTTTTTAAATATAGGGGAGTTCTAAACAAGAACTCTTTACATTTAATTTTTCCTTAAAACACTTACATTTCGCAATGTCTGGCGCTGGTTTTCCGGAAATAAGCGAGATTTGAATGGTGGGTTTTTCATCTTTGTAGTGTGTGTGTGTGTGGAGGTGGTGGTGATAAAAACTAACTAAATAAATGAATAAAATAAATTAAAAAATAACACAAATATATAACAAATAACTGTTTCAAACGCAATAAAAATTACTTCTGTTTAACTGAAAGGGATAATTGATGAAAAAAAAAGTTACAGACTTAAGTGGTTTCCAGAAACTGGAAACAGCCGTTTTTAATTCAGGAATGTAATCCATACCGTATTTAAAGAAAAAAAAAACTAAATTTAAATAATAAGTACGTGCAAAATGAATGTCTGATCCCTAAAATGACAAATATTTGACCCCTCCTTTCCTGGACCCTCAAAATCAGTTCATTGCTAATCGCATAAGGTGCCCTTATCGGGGAATGCCAACGGGGTTGCCCAGGCACTTTTTGCAGGTCAGCGTACCCCTTCTCGGGTGTGCTGACTTCTCAATCCCACTTTCCAACCCTGTCTGTTATCTTTCAAACACAATGAAAATTTAGAAGTATACTAAAAAAGTAATCATGATAAACCTATTTTAAGAAACATAGATTTTTTTTTCTTCAGCCATTTTTATCCATACCCCCCCCCTCCCAATAAAAATGCTTTAAAATAATTTAAACACACACACCACACGATCCGGGTAGATAGAAAAGTATTATTGCTTTTTGAAACAACAATGTCATTACCAAATTAGTTCTAGTTTTATAACAATTTGGTTTAATTAATAATTTAATGACCAAACAATATCATAATAATTATTTTATATTATTAGTAATAATATGGTAATAATTTATTACTGTATTGTTCGACTATTAAGTTATTAATTGAATAAATTATTATAAAACTAGAACTAATTTGATTAAGATAATATTTTTTCAATGGTAGCCATGTTAAATCGAAAAATTTAAATATAACTCTTTTATTGCCTTTGGTAACAATTATTTGTTGACCTTTTCTTTTTTTTTCACTCTTTTTTTCTGTTGAAAATCATTAAAAGTTGCCCAACTTTGTATATGTTAATATAATCCCACGACCACTTTTACTATTTCTCACTTTACATTACTTGCGCATGTGATACATAAATAAGCTAGTGTCATTTCGTATTTTTAATGAAAATCTCATATTTTAATGGCTTGGTCCTAGAAAGGTTGCCTTAAAAATGTCTAACTGAACAAAATGCACCTCCACAGCTTTGTGTAAAACGTCAGCGTTTTACATATTCGTGTTTACTATTTTCTGTGTCAATTTCTATTGGTGGGCATTGATGCTATAATGGTTAATGGAAGTAATATTTTTTGGGCTATCAGGTTTTCATACTTACATCGTAAAACAAATAGATTTTTTTAACGAACTACACAGACGATATTTAATAAAATAAAATTAATTTTAACGTTTTCTGTTGACACTTATGTATATAAAGATAATGTTGCAAATTCCTTCATATTTTTTTGGAAAAAGGCACAAAAATAAAGTTCACCCTCTATCAATTTAAATAATCAAATCAATACGAATTTTTTAAGCCGCTTCTGGATTTTCGATTTTTATGATCTCAAGAATCATTATTATATGAATATATTTTTTTAATATTGGAAACCTGTTATAAAAAAAAATCTTTGTTTAACTTCATATCACGGAATATTGAAATTTAATATCATTAATAGCTTTTTAAAAATAATTTTTTAGAATTCTGTTTTTTTTTTGTTGTAATTCAAATAATTATATTACTGAGAAAAAAATTAAGAAAACGTGTTCATTTATTTATTTTTTTAACATAATATTGATTTTATGTACAATTTTATTTACAACTTTAAGGTAAGTGAAATAAATAACGGGATTATATATATATATATATATATATATATATATATATATATATATGAAGGATTTTAATAGCACTGGGGGAAATGCCATTATTGAAATTGAGGACTTTTTTTTTTTTTTTTTTTTGACGTTTAATCGATAAGAAATACTACAAAGTCTGAAAATCTAATCTCCAAAACCAGTATGTAGTTCAAAATTATTTGAACCGAATGAAGGGGAAAATGCATATGAAAAAGGGGGATAAAAAAAATTAAATTAACGAAGATATCTTTCGGCCGATTCTTTTCAACTGTAACATCGGCAGGTTTAAGAGATAAAAAAAAAAAAATATTGAGGTCTAAAGACCAAAATTAACGAATGAGGGGGCAAAATTAATAAATGAAGTTTGGAGAGACGGAGAAGCATTCTCAAACTACACCCATAAGTTCTAGCTTATGGGTGTGTTCTTTTTGCTTACACAGAGTTGGTTTTCATAAAATAATCGTGACCGCTTTGAGAATTTTCAACTGTATTCTCGAGCGGGCTCTGTGTAAAATGAAGAATGCTCCATCCGTGTAACCTCCAGTGCAGACTTGACACTTTAATAAGTGTTCACCAATGGCCGAACTATGAGTATGCAAACGCCCGAATGTTGGCCATTGTTTGTGCCTATGTATCGGAGGGGGGGACATGTAGGGAAATTCTCACCTCCAATCGCTGAATAGTATGTCCCACGTAGTCAGCCTCACACTGACCATGAAATTTGTATACTACCATATTATATTCTGTGGTGGGAATACTATCTTTTCGAAAGAGGGGAAAGCACTTCTAGTCCCAAACACTGCTCGAACTTTCGTTGCAAAATAGCAACGAGAAACGGCTGTACTAATTCTATATGAAAACTCTTGGCTTTTAGTGCCAATCCATGGGAGTTTCACATATACGGGACATTTTTGAGGGCCCAAAAATGTTCCACCTTTAAATGCAAGAGTTTTCTCCTTTATACACTTTTGAATGATATATAGAGGATAACCATTGGCCAATAAGATTTTGGTTAGGCTTTGAAGTTCCGTATCTAATTTTATCGTGGAACATATTTTCAAAGCACAATGCACTAGAGTTTTAACCAGATTTATCTTTCTGGTTCTAGGAGAGAACGAATCCCAGCTGAGGTATTGCCCAGTAAAAGTGGGTTTTCTATAAATGCTGGTTAGAAAACCCATGCCAGATCTTTCAACCAGAACATCTAAGAACGGCAATGAATCATTAACCTCCCTTTCAATGGTGAAATTCAAAGAAGGGTGAAGTGAATTTAAATGCCGTAGCAACCCTTCAGCTTCTGTAGAGGATGAGCAAATAGCAAAAATGTCATCTACATAACGGAAATAGCACATCAGTTTTGCCCACTGTTCAAACAACAACAGGTTTTTGAAGATTATAATACTACTAGTCTAGTAGTATTAGTCTACCCGTGACCAGTTGGGTCAGTATGTTATGTTAGCTATGGAATTCATGTATGAGCGTGACACTTGTGACATAAAGAAAATATTTTTTTTTGACATAACAGAAACATTTCTATGAAAGTATATTAAAATGAAAAATTACGAACGGATCATTCAAACATGAAAAAAAAATCATCGCTATTCATGTATTTTTTTTTTTTCCGAATAATCGCTCAAAAATTAAACAAGATTTTCTACGAATCTAATGCAGACGAAAATCATTTAGCAGAAAAAACGCACATGAACCTACCGATGAGAAATATAAGAATGAAAAACCCATATTGAAATCCTTCAACCAAGTTATAGAAACTTAAAATCTAAAAACAAATAATTAATAAAACCTGAAGCAAAAAAATAAAACCTAAATAAATAAAATAAAATAAAACTAATATTGAAACAGATTAGTAAATATGTCAGCAAATTCACCGTTCTCACACAACTATTTTGTATCTAGAAATGTAAACAAAAAATAAAAAAAGAAGGAAGGAAGGAAAAGGGGCGGATAGAGAGTAGTAGTAGTAGTAGTCTTGGCTTTACTACAATTGTTCTTATATTTGTCAACAGGTTAAAGTTGTTTGGTTGTAAGAAAATAGCAACAGTATACTTGTAATAAAGAATAGTTGCAAAACACCCTCACTCTTCCCATGTTAAATAATAATTTCGAAATAATAACGTTAATATTTCAGTGCGCAGGTCAAAATCTGCAAAAGAAGCGATTTGTGTTTATTTGTTTACGTTGTTATGGGTTAATGTTTCACAGCGCATGCGGATGTCATAAACCGTAAAGTAGGTTACATCACTCGTTACAAGTTCATTTGAGTTTTATAATTATATAGATTCTATTGTTAAAATTTTATAACAATCGGTTAAAAAGAACCTATATTTTCAAACTAATAAAATAGGCCCCAATTAGCCTACATTTAAATATATAGTGGCAAGCCAGCTTTAATTTTACTGTTTTGGGATGAATTTTGCTTAGGATTTTTTTTTTTTTTTGCTAGGTTGTCTTCTCTGGGGCCTTGCCAGGCGATTTATCTATATATATATAAAAGCAAAAATGTGTGGATGTATGTTCGCTTTTTGTGTATGTCCAAGAAAGGCTTTTTTTCAGAGAAGCGGTTGGTCGGCTCACAACTTCTTAAAACTTTTTATATCAAATAGAAATTATAATATCTCCGAGTTAACAATGGAGCTCGCCTGTCTATTTAATTTGCTTGACTTCGGGAAGATAAATATTCAACAGTTTTCGCTCGCCGCATGTGGATTAGGCTTTTTCCTATAATAAAAACGACACTAATTCTGGTAGTATTTTCCGTCTATCGGCGGAAATGTCCAAAAGCAATCAGCTTTGATCAATGTGGAAATATTTTCCTTATATCAAAAAATTGCTATTCAATTTGAACCCCACCAACATCTTGGGAAAATAAAAATAAAAAAAGCGTTCCCGCAGTAAATGAAATACTATCCCACAGACAGAGTTGACCTCATTAAGTCATTAAAACGTGCACCTGGCAAATCTAAGTAATTAAATAAATTCAAACGTGTTTCCGTTAGTATCTCGTGGTGGGTCAATGGTTAACGTCGCACACTTTTTTTTCACACATTAATTTCCAACTCACGGGTATGGGTTCGGGTTCGATCCTCATACACTCACCTACCAAAACATTTTTTTTTATTATTTAACCCTCCCCCCCCCTCGCTAGTCTATATATATAAAAGCGAAAATGTATGTATGTATGTTTGTGTGTCTGCTAAAAGCTTTCGACAGACGCGCCGAAAATTCACAAACTCTGTATCATATCGAAGCCCCATCCTTCGCTTGAAAAATATCGAAAAATTGGCCAAAAACGTTAACTTTTTCACCCCGAAATCGACAATTTTCGACAGGGGGGGTCAACAAAAACGGGTTTCTCGTAACGATTACCGATTCTACGCATGCGTCAGATGATGTCATGACCTGATTTACTTTAAATAGTTGAAAAACCGATCACATTTCATCTACGCCGCTTTAGCGTTGTTGATTAGCGTGTTTGTTCATTATCTAAACGTTTTGGGTTCGAATCGTGGTGTGAGATGTTTTTTTTTTTTCGATTTTTTAAATTTAAATATTGAACCCTGTGTTATTTAAGCCATTTTTCACGTAACATTCTTGTTCTGTTTTTTTTTTTATTTAACACCACACACACCTACAAACACCCGGGCAACACCGGGTACCCCTGCTAGTCTATATATATAAAAGGCAAAATGTGTGTGACCATTTCATGTATGTCTTTAAAAGGCTTTTCTCGCACACGGTTCTGATATCGTTACGATCGCTTACAACTGTTTATATCAGTCCTAAATAATAATATGTACGATTTGGGAAAGTGCGTCGCATCTAGATTTATTTACGTCGACTTTTACAAAATTATTGCTATTTTGGCTTCTCGCATGTTGATGAGGCTTTTTCGTATAAAAAGCGAAACTAATTCAAAGTTAACAACGAACAACGTTCGCGGCATAGCGCCGGGAAATGTCCAGAAGCAATCAGCTTTGATTAATGTTGTACATCAGACAATTGTTATTCAATCTGGACAATTGGGAGCTGGTTCCCCTCCCCCAACATCTGTGGGGGAAAAAAACAAAAACAGTCAAACTTGGGTAAACAACTGCGTGACTTCTATTTGACCTTCTTAATTTGGTCGAATGGAAGCAGCAGAGTTTACTTTTATTGCGCACGCCTGTTTTTATAGTTCAATAAATAAATTCAAATGTATGTCGCGGTGGGTGGCCTAATGGGTAACGTCGCCTGTTTTTTTTTTTCACACATTAATTTCCAACTCAAGGTTACGGGTTCGATTCTCATACTTACCTACCAAAACATCTTTTTTATTTACCCCCCCCCGGAGTTTTGATTTACCTCAAGAAACCCGGGCATCGCCGGGTACCCCCCGCTTGTCTATATATATAAAATATAAAAGGCAAAATGTGTGTGACCATTTCGTGTATGTCTTCAAAAGGCCTTTCTCGCACACACTCCCGGGGTCGTTACTATCGCTTGAAACTATGTATATAGGTCCTATATAATAATATCTAGGAATTAGGAAAGCATGTAGCGTATAGATTTATTTACGTCGAATTTTACAAAATTATTGCTATTTTGGCTTCTCGCGTGTTGATTGGGCTTTTTAGTATAAATAAAGTGAAACTAAACTCAAACGACGTCTTCGGTATTGCGCCAGGAAAAACGTCCAGAAGCAATCAGCTTTGATCAGACAGTTGTGGGAGCTGCTTTCCCCTTCCCCAACATCTGTTTGGGTAAGAAACATTTAAATTTGGGTAAACAAACCCAAACACTGCGTGACTTCTATTTGACCTTCTTAATTAGGTCAAATGGAAGCAGCAGAGTTAACTTTTATTGCGCACGCCTGTTTTTATAGTTAAATAACCTGCTTAATGTTGTCTGTCGCCGTGGCTCAATGGTTAACGTAGCACTATTTTTTTTTCACACATTAATTTCCAACTCAAGGGTACGGGTTCGATTCTCATACTTACCTACCAAAACATTTTTTTTTTATTATTTACCCCCCCCCCCATCGGCGGGTACCCGCCGCTAGTATATATATAAAAGGCAAAATGTGTGTGGCCATTTCGTGTATGTCTCGCAAAGGCTTCTTTCGCACATGCTCCCGAGGGGATTACAATCGCTTAAAACTATTTATATAACCCTAGATAATAATACCTAGCATTTGGGAACGCGGGTCGCCTCTACATTTATTTACGTCGACTTTTATGAGATTCGCGCTATTTCACTCTGTCCCCTGTTTGTCCTGCTTTTTAGTATAAATAAAGTGAAACTAAATTCAAACCGTGTGTTCTCGGCATAGCACTGGGAAACATCCAGAAGCAATCAGCTTTGATCAATATGGGGACAAACTCTTCTTATATCAGACAATTGCTAATCAATCTGGACAATGAGGAGCTGGTTTCCCCTTCCCCAACATCTGTTTGGAAAAAAAACAGTCAAAGTTTTGACCTATTAATTAGGTCAAATAGAAGCAGCAGAATTAACTTTTATTGCGCCCACATGTCAATTCTGTTTTTAAATAAATTCAAATGTTTTCCGTTGTATGTCGCCGTGGCCCAGTGGTTAACGTCGCACGTTTTTTTTTCACACTTTCATTTCCAACTTTGCCTCCATTGTTCGGGTTCAATCCTCATACTCACCTACCAAAACTTTTTTATTTTATTTTACCCCCCCCCCCCGAGTTTTCATTTACCCAAAATCACACACACCTCAAAACACCCAGGCACCGCCGGCTACCCTCCGCTAGTCTATCTATATATATAAAAGCGAAAATGTATGTATGTATGCATGTACGCTTTTCCTCGATGTCTACAAAAGACTTCTTCCAGAGAAGTGCTTGCTTGGTTCACAACTTCTTAAAACTTTTTATATCATCTATAAATTGTAATATCTCAGAGTTACCCACGGAGCTCGCCTGTCTATTTAATTTTATTGACTTTCAAACGTTAATTATTCAACATTTCCCGCATCGGCATGTGTTACATTCGGTTTTCGGTATAAAAAAAAGTTAAACTCGACTCTAATCACAGGCCGAAAGCCAGTTGTCTCAAGAGAGCTAAGTCGTCATATCAGACTGTAGCTTTCATTTCGCTCCTCCTAATAAACAGGGAGCGGGTTTTTAAAAACAAACAAACCGATTTATTCACCTCATTCAAAACTGTCCCGCACAAAATGCTAACTGCTGAATACCTATCGCCGTCACGTCAATCAGAAACGCGCACCTGTGTTTTTTTTAACACTTTACTAGTTTCCAACTGCGCGTCGTGAAGGCTTTGTTTTTTTTTTCACGGGCACCTGTTTTTTTTTCATATTTTCGGATTTTTTTCACATACCCCGAAAAATACCCGGGCAACGCCGGGTACCCGTTGCTAGGATATATATAAAAGTGAAAATGTATGTATGTGTGTATGTTTGTGTGTCTGCTAAAAACTTTCGACAAACGCGACGAAAATTCACAAATTCAGTATCATATTGAAGCCCCATATTGAAAAATATCGAAAAATTGGCCAAAAATGTTAATTTTTTCACCCCGAAATTGACAATTTTCGACAGGGGGTGGGTCAACAAAAACGGTCTTCTCGAGCGGTTCTATGCATGCGGCAGATGACGGCATGACCTGATTTACTTTAAATAGTTGAAAAACTGAACAAATTTCATGTACGTCATGTTAGGTCAGTCGATTAGCGCGTTGGTTCATTATCTAAACGTTTTAGTTCGAATCGTGGTGTGAGATGTCCTTTGTTTTTTTTGATTTTTTAAATTTAAATATTGAACCAGTGTTATTTAAGCCATTTTTCACGTAATGTTCTTTTTCTGTTTTTTTTTTTATTTCGCTTATCCACCCCCGACCACACACCGAAAAACACCCGGGTACCCACCGATGTTTTAAATTTTAATATTGAAACAGACTTATTTAAGCCATTTTTTCACATGTTCGTTTTTCTGTTTTCAACATCGTTCGTTTGCCTTCTTTTTTTTACTTCACTTATAACAAACAAACCTGGTCATTGATGTCGTCGTCATCGTAACGATTGACGACTTCCGGGTGTGCACCTGTCAATTTGGTTCTTACTTAAATAAATTCAAACATCTTTCACTAATTCATTCTGGCTGCCCGATTTTATTTTCAAACTTCGCCTCAGGCTTCGGGTTCGATCCTACTCCCCCCCAGTTTCTTTTTTATTTAACACCACACACACCTACAAACACCCGGGCAACGCCGGGTACCCCTGCTAGTCTATAATATAAATCTCACCTGTCCATTCAAATGTATATGTGTATGTATGTTAATATGTCTTGCAAAAACTTTCGACAGTGGCAATGAATCTTGACATATCAGTATCATTTTGAAGCTCAACGTCTCAGACGACAAATATCGAAAAATTGGGCTAAAACATTAATTCCTTCATCCTAAACTCGGCCATTTTGTACAAGGAGGGGTTGATTTTTTTTCACCGACATTTTAGCAAGTTATTGTCATTGTTGGATTGAATTCAGTTAATTCCAATGCTTTTGACTTCCGGTCGCGTCATGGAGACATCGGCTAAGACATCAGATTTTCTTTCACTTTCTTTTCCATCCCTGCGTCACGGGTTCGAGCCTGCCTGCCTACTACCATTGTTTCTTTTTTTTTTTTTTTTTTTGCTCAACACACAACTCCCAACACCCGGGATAGTTTAATATAGAAAAGGCAAAATGGGCGCGAGCATTTGTGTATGTTTGTCAAAGGCTTTTTGCATCAGAGTTCTCGTGTCAGTTAAATTCCACAAGTAGTTTTTGCATACTTCGCAGATTGTAATATCTCGCATTTGAAACGGACATCTTTTCTTTCCTTTTTTTTGATTGAGTTAAACAAAATTCCCACCGTTGTGTCGTCTCAGGGGTTTGTTTGGCTTTTATGTATAAAGCGAAACTGTTCAAAAAAGCGGCAAAGCATTCTTGGCCTTCGGGCTGGGATTAATGCTTCACTTAAGTTAATTGGTCGTTGGTCAATGTGGGGAAATCCTTCATACTGAGACAATTACTATTTATTTGAATATACTGCCAGAGTGCCCTCTTTTGTGGGGGAGCTGGTTTTCCCCCACATTAAAAAATGATCATGTGTCTAATTTGCGGGAAGCTTAACTGGTCCCCAGCCAAGTTTAAAGCAACGTTCATTTCTGCTCATGCGTGGCGACTCCTATGGTTCTTAAGTTAATTACCAACTCATTGAATTCAATATCCTCTTTGGCCTAATGGTTAGCAAGGAAAACTAATTATCCACCTCTCTATCTTTTTATTTTTATTTTAACCACGTGGAAGCCATTCTTAACATCTCTTCGTCCTTGTGCCAATATCCTCCACCCGTGCAATGCGGAGTACTCCCCACTAGTCTATATGTATAAAATCTTGATGTCTCGGATGACAAATATCGAAAAAATTTCTAAAAACATTAATTCCGTCACCCTCAGCTCGCAAGGAGGAGTCGTTTTCTTTGCCGATATTTTCGAAAGTCATCCCATTTTTTCGATTGACTAGCCTTAATTTCAACATTCGTGACTTCCAGTTTTGCCACGGATGCATCGGCAAAGATGTCACATTTTATTTTAACCTTCTTTTCCTTCTTCACGTTACAGGTTGAAGCCTGCCTGCCTACTCCTTTTTTTTTTGTTTTTCTTATTTCGAGGCTGACATAATGGGATTTGTTTCCTTTTAAAGCAAAAACTGAATTATTTTAACGTTCGCTTAAGCTTTTTTTTTTTTTTTACACCTTTCTCTGCCCAGGCTGTGTCTATTTTTTTCTGGTTGTATTGACTTCTTATTACACCATCTCTCAACACCTGAGCAACGTTGGGTACCCCAGCTAGTATACTTGTAAAGTTGAGTTTTTTCTCGCTCAGAAATTGATATTAAAAGCCTATTTTTTTTCTATTTAAAACTGATTAAAATGAACCTCTCAATATACTCAGTCATGGATATGCGAGCGACTACATGAAGGTTAATTAATTTGCATATTCGTTTGCAAAAAAGAGCGTTAATAAATTATTCATTTTTATGGTTTATTATTAGATGATTGTTTCATTTCATTATTATGCTGAATTCTATTTATGCAAAGTTTCTACATTCTGCATAATTATGTAGAATTTAAGATGGAAGCATTTTAGCACACAGAAATATTTCTCTCTCTCATATATATATATATATATATATATATATATATATATATATATATATATATGTATATATATATGTATATATCATTCAACCACGGTAGTGGTTGAATATATGCTTAAGTCCGAAATTGAATGAATCGAGACACATTCAAACCCCCACCACTAATTCCGTTCGCAACCAAATTTCAAACAGGTTATATAGTTGGATAGAACACATCATTAGCTACATTTTGAAAAATTTTTTTCGAAAATTGGTTCAGTAGAAAAAAAGTTACAACAAAATATGTGGGTTCACAAACAGGAGAGTAAGTACATAAGTGACTAACGCTTTTTTTTTATTTTGCATAACTTTTTTTTGTATATAAATATTTTTTACTGCGATTTTGCCAATATGACATGTTAGTGTAACAGTTAGAGTACCGGGGGTTGGTGGAAAGATTTTAGGTTCAATCCCGTGTATCGTTTTTTTTTTATAATTAAAAAACCGAACTTTTTTTTAATGACTATTTTTTTTTTTAACTCTCCTTATGATTTTATAGCAAAAAATGGTGAATTTATCGATTAAAAATATTAGTGAATTCTATGATATACATATTCTTTGAATGAACTCAAATTTTTCGTTATCACATTTGATGAAAAATGTAGTCATTTCATAACAACTACTGTGATTCGAAATTAAATTGAAAATGTTATATGTTACCGTAACATGTATAGAGCCGGGATTGGTGGAAAGATTTTAGGTTCAATCCCGTGTAATGTTTTTTTTTAAAATTAAAAACCGATGAAAATCGAACTATTAATATGCTAATAATTTGCTGGTTCCAAGTTATTATTATATTATTATATTCCAAGTTATTATTATATCTTATCTTAGAGCTGTTGCTGCTGCTGCGAGATCGTGTGTTGTCCATATTATCATCAGCAGCAGTGAACCTGCTTGCCTAGTTTCGGAAGTAAATAGGTCGAATAATACCTGTGAACTTAAAAGACTAAAAAGAAGAAAATACTAGTGAGAGTGGCAGAGACAATCAGAAGAAGCCAGAAAAAAATGGATAAAATAAAAAGTTTAGTTTTTATTTTATTTTAGTAGAAGAAATGAAAGAAAAAACAACACAACTTTATTTAAACTGACTCGGAAATACTGAAAATAGTTTAAAGATTGTTGAATTTTTATTTTATTATTCATTTATCTCATTCGTTCAGGGAATGAAAGAGAAATATTTTTTTTTAGAAAAACAGACAACATTGTCGATTATTCCTGTATTTTTCTTTGCGTGTATTTATATATATATATAATATTAACAACGAACTTAGAATAATAATGATAATAAATATATATTTATTTACAAACCCTTCATGACCGGGGTCCAAGAAATAGATATGCGGTTTTCTTTTCCTAGATGGTTTAGATTTTCAATGCAGCACAGTACGGTTTGGGATCTTACCGTACTATTCTCCAATGCTTTAATAGCTGCCTGACTATCTGAAAGGATAGCTATTTCCTGTTGCTGAACCTCTTCCATGATCAGAACCTCAGATTCAAAAGCCTTAAACATGCGCTATCTCTCCTTCTTCTTCGGTTTTTGTCGTGATGTTTACCGAATGTTACAGCTGACTTGTCAGACTTAGGTCTGAGATCCTGCTCTTCGGTGAAGGCGGGGGTGGTGTTTGGTACCACATCTAATGGTTCCAGCTCATGACTGGTGTTTGGTGTTGTATCCGATGATACCTGTATGGTGAAGACTTCTGCCTGGAAGACCGTCCTAAGTTTACCATGATAATAAGATTTTTGACAGGTGAGGTGGTTTGAGTATTCTATATAAACACTCGCACCAATCCTATCATTCATTTTAGATCCATCAGTATAGCATTTGATTACGTTGCTTTCCAGCTCTTTTTCGTAATCTCTTGCGCTTGTTCTGTCATAAACCATACATGTGAAATGCTTTTCAAATGATCTGGTTTTAGTCATAAGGTCACCCGGCACATGCAAGAGCGGTAGTTCCTTCCTAGCCTCATTACACAAATCCGCGTGACTCTTTGTTTTTCCAGTAGTCCCAACAGATCTTGACCACCACAGACCCATGAGATCTATTCTATAGGATCCCCGTATCGCTTCTGCCTTCAGGAATTCTTTAATCGGAGGGATATTCGACAGCATCTCCAATGCTCCAGTAGGTGTGCTCGGATATGCTGAAGAAGTCATTAAACAAGCAAGTCTTTGTACCTTCTGGAGTTTCTTCCTCAAGTACAGTTTCTCTGTCCCGCGGATCCAGGAAACACATGCATACGACAAAATGGGACATACCATAGCAATGTATATCCACCTCATTACATGCAGGTTAACTGCCCAGGTTTTCCCCACAATTTGTTTGCATTGCATAAGGGCTGCAGTCGCCTTGGAGGAAATCTTTTCTATGTGGCTTTTCCTGGTTAGCTTACTGTCCAGGATTACCCCTAACAGCCTTGCCTCCTGCGAAAGTTTCAATTTCTGTCCACTCAGAAAAAGGTCACCAAGTTGGCAATTCCTTTTATATGTAAACAAGACCATTTCTGTTTTACGGCTACTGAATTCTAATTCATTTCGATTAGACCATTTATTAGGAATATTTAATGCCATTTTGGCAATGCGTCTGACCAATGATGCTTTTGAACCCGCGAACAGCACTGCGATGTCATCAGCATCAGCCTGAGCATAAATATTCCTATTTTGAAACTCCTTTAAAAGAGGATTCAGCATACAGTTCCATAGTAAAGGTGATAAAATCCCACTTTGGGGGTTTCATTTAACTACTTCCCTTTTAACAGTTGCCCTCAATAGTTCTACTTGAACTGTTCTGTGCCTCACCATATACTCAATCCATCGGATGAGTACTGGTGGTACATTGAGTTCTCATAGCGACTTGAACATACTACTGAAGGGTATGTTGTCAAAAGCTCCAACAATATCTAAAAAGACACCGAGTGCCATCTTCTTTTTTGTTAGTTTACGCTCTATACAGATCACGAATTCATGAACCACAGTCTCGGTAGAGACCCTGGCTCGGAACTACTGTGATTGAATGATAAATATTGCATAAATGTGTGTTTGAGAGCTAATTTTTTTGGACAATCATTAATAAATATTATAAATTTATATATTAATACAATAGCAATGCCTGAAAAAATCATGAATTATATGGAAAAATGCGCGCATGAAAAGTAATATTCTTAAGATTTTATTAAACCTGGAAAAGTAAAGGACAAGAAATTCAACCTGGAAAAGTAAAGAACAAGATATTCTAGTAAAGTAAAAAATAAGAATTTTTTAGACTTAAAATATTGCAGCTAAAAATAAAATTTGAATATTGATAAATATTTTATTTATTATTTGCATATGTTGTTGTTTATTGTTGAGTTAGAAATGGTGTCAGTCGCTGGATTGAACTTATTTCCCCTCTATTATTTGCATATATTTATGTAGTGAAAATTGTTTGAATAAAATTAATTCATTAGTTAGTTAGTTAGTAGATGGAATTAATAATTTTATAATTTACATAAAAATTAATAATTTTATTATATCATAATTAGGATCATTTAATTCATATTGTAGTCAGTTGGAAAACAGGAAAACAGAACAGAGTTCCACAGGCGTGCAGTTCTAAGAAAGAAGCTTTGTTCATGAAATCTACGTTTTGGTTTAGGCACAGATATAGAGTGGGGGAAATTTTTCACAGTGGATTCAGCTAGACGGGTGTTTTTCGTGAAAGATTGGCGAGAGGGGACCAGAGATTGGAATTCAGACGAGCACCTGCCATGGAAATAACGATAAAACAAGGATAGGCTCGCAACGTCTCTTCTGTGGGAGAGAGGTTGCAGGGTAGAGAAAAGGGCATCCCCCACTAAGCCACGAAGTCTATTTTGTACTCTGTCTAGGCAGGATAGGCTGTTTTTAGCAGCTCCTGCCCAGATATGGCAACAGTATTCCATCCTTGGACGTACTTGACTTTTATATAGATAGAGAATTGCATCAGTAGTGAGATATCTTCTGGAGCGGTAGAAGGATCCCACCATCTTTCCAGTGACCTTGGCAACAGACTTGATGTACGTGTTCCATTTCAGATCAGTAGTAAAGGTCAAACCCAGAAGCTTGTCAAAACACGGGGCCTCACCCAGACGAGAGCCATCCATCACAATTGATGCCAGATGGGGATCAGAGCGTTGATGATGTAAGGATAGGAGTTTGGTTTTGGATGCATTAAAGGTAACCAGCCACATCTTCCCCCACTGAACCACGCGCTCGAGATCAGAGGAGAGAGAATCAGAGAGAACTTTGTTATTTACAGCCTTTGATGTGTTGCCGTAGATGGTCGTGTCATCAGCATAAATGTCAACGAATGATTTAAGTATATGTTTAGGGAGGTCATTGATGTAGATCAGGAAAAGAGTTGGGCCTAGGATTGACCCCTGAGGCATTCCAGCATTTATATTGGGATGGGTTCAATATAGAGTTTTAAGTTATCTTTCACAAAAAAAAAAAAAAATGATGCATATAAAAAGGTCCATTGTCAATATGATGGGTTCAATATAGAGTTTTAAGTTATCTTTCACAAAACAAAAAAAAATGATGCATATAAAAAGGTCCATTGTCAATATGATGGGTTCAATATAGAGTTTTAAGTTATCTTTCACAAAAAAAAAAAAAAATGATGCATATAAAAAGGTCCATTGTCAATATGATGGGTTCAATATAGAGTTTTAAGTTATCTTTCACAAAAAAAAAAAAAAAATGATGCATATAAAAAGGTCCATTGTCAATATGATGGGTTCAATATAGAGTTTTAAGTTATCTTTCACCAAAAAAAAAAAAAAAAATACTTGAGAACTTAAATTAATGAAATTTTTCAAATATTATCAAATTGTTTTCGTCTGTTTTACATGGTCCAATTTGAGTTTATTTTTAATTTACTATTAAAAGAAAAATCTAGCTTCATCTGTACTGTGTTTTGAATCATATTAAGAAAATGCAATGTGTTAGTTGTTGAAATTAATTTTATATGAACAGTGACTGGTGCATTTCTGTGTCATTTTTTCTATATATTTTTAATTTTTTCTCAATATTAAAACTAGTTATTGTTATAATTAATTTTCATTTACTACAACATGAAATTACATTTATAAAGATTCTCTTGGATGGGTCTGAGGAAAAATTGACTCTGAAATTTCTTCTTTTTTCTTTCTCATCAAATCTTTCTTGGAGTACAGTACATATATATTAAACCTATTTTTCTTTCTACTATTTGTTGAATAAGTTCACCATATCGTTCAAAACACCATCTCACATTTGAGGCTATTTTCTATCTCTACAAATCAACTGTCAGACCGTGTATGGAGTATTGGTGTCATATTTGGTTGGCGAATCTCTGTCCGATTTAAGAGCTTTTCATAAGGTGCAGAAACATATCTGTAAGTTAATTGACTCCACTCTATCTTTTTCTCTGCAACCTCTCTTTCACAGACGTGATGTTGCTAGTCTCAGTCTTTTCTATGAATACAATCATGGTATGTGTTCTTCAGAATTTTCTGATCTATTCCCTGCTTCTTTTATTCCAGATTGTTTGACTTGTTGGTCTAGTGGTCTCCATCAATTCATTGTAATACAGCTTCCTGTTAATTGTGGGATGTGTTAGATCAATATAACATAAAATATCTTACCGCAGGAAGTCCAGTCTACACATTGGGTATATAGCAGCTCACGAGGAAAGAAACATAGCACTTACGAACAAATAAGGGAACATTTCACTGTTACATAACGATATACGTTTATTAAGAGACACGCACACATACGTAACTACAAGTCAAACATAATAGATTAAAGTTAGAAGTCCAAATATGATAAATGGGTGAATGGGCATGATGTTCATCTCAACATTTTCAAAGTCACTATGTTTTCCCTCCACTGTCCACTTCTGGTCGTTAATCTCACGAGAAATCGCGAGAAATTAAAGTTTAGGAGTACGGACAAAGGGAGGCGACTTTGCCCAAGAAGCAAAGAGTTACCCCCCTTTGCATTATAAATTTGTTCAATCCCAACACTTCCTATTCCAGTAGCTTCTTTCCCAGAACCGCAAGCGTGTAGGACTCTCTTCCTGCTCATTATTTTCCACCTTTAACCATGATCTTTTCAAAACCAATGTGAATAAGCATCTTCTGTCTTTGCAATAAGCATCTTCATTTATTGTTAGCTCCTTACGTTAAGTTTGGAGCGATTTCCATAAAAATAGAAAAATTGCTTAACATTTTTTTTGTATTTCTAAACACTGATGTTTGGTTTCTAGATCAATAACACAAAATGGCAGATTTTCTAATTTCTAACAGTCTTTAAAAAGTCATAATTCAGTGACAAATTGTGTTACCAAAATAAATTTGGTGTCATTATTTATGATCTGCAAAGATATATTTATCCACAGCAACAATCTTTTCTACATATAATAAAAACAAAACTTTGGTTTGGGATGCTTTTCTGTTGGTATAGAACTTTGTTTTCAATAATTTCTGTCATCACTAACCAGCAGAGCCTTCCACTGTTGACCAAAGGAAATTGTCTATTGGGCATGTGTACACAGGTTAATGATATATGGAAGTGTAACCTGGTCAGTGAGGATTGAGGACATGAGTTGCATAGAGAGAAAATACATGAGAATGATACAATTGATGTGTAATGTGAGTCTTAAACACGGGTGTGGATCTGATGAGCTCAAAGAAAGATTAAATTGGGACGTTATAGGAAGATGTATGCAAAAGAAAAGAGTTGCATTGCTGTCATTTTTATGCACTTTTTTGGGAGGTAATATGATTCTGCGCAATGTTTAGACTAGTTTGCTTTCATTATGATTAATTTTCATTTATCACAAAATGACAGGATACATTTGTAAGGATTTTTAACTTATTTGAAACCCACAATTTTAGTTATGCACTGTTAAAATTGACTTTTGGATCAATGACACACAAGATGGCAAATTTTCGAATTTCGAATTTTGAATGGTTGTAATTCATTGGTTGTGTTACCAAAATAAATTTGGTATCCATTTTGTTTTGCAGAGATTTATGTGCCTCCATTCAAAGGTTTTATATATAAAACTAGCATGACCCTTTAACTGGCGTTGCCTGATTGATGCAGCCCCCCACCCTGTAAAAAATTAAAGTATGATTGTTGTTGGTGGCCAAACCCCCAACCTCCTCATGTTTAGAACAGCTTTCGGAATAGACATTCCCAACCTCCCCATATTAAGAATAGCTTTCGCAATAGACAACCCCTAACCGCCTCATATTAAGAATGACTTTTGGAATAGACACCCCCAACCATTGAAAAATACTTGTCTCTGCCAAATAAGATTTTCGTAATCAGTATAGTCAAAAGCCTATAAAAATCATGTTAAAGAAAAAAGTGGTTTACAAAGATGGGCTTAGATCTAATGACTTCAGAAGCAGCTTAAATCTGAACAGAAATAGAGAAATGTGTGCAGAACAAGAGACTTTGATCATATTGAAAGAATGGATGAAAGTGCTTGGCTTAGAAGATGAAAGGTGACGCAGCATGGAAACACCCAGAAAACACTGGAGCAAGTGATTAGGATAGATTTGAGAGAAAGAGATAAAAACTTGGCTAAATGATAGGCTAGTTTGGCAGACAGTTTCTAAAAGCCACCCAACACATGCAGCATGTAGAAAGGATGTTAAATTGATGATAATGATGATCTGCCCTTTTTTCTTAATTATTGGTTTCTACATTGTGTTCAATTTAGATTTGGTCTACTTAAAAGGTTACTGTAGCTTTGCATATGTGCCGATTCTTTGATTTTTTTCTTCTTCTGATCTTCAGTGTTGCTGTTTTAATCTCATTCCTGAAAATAATGACTCCCCTTTCCTCTCCATACATGATCAACCATGCTTGGCTGTTGATCTAATTCAACTCTTATTTAATTAGATCATAATTAACTTAATGGGAGACCTTCCAATATAAAAACATTTTTTATTGCTTTGTTTTTACATATTTTTTGTTTATTACCTTTCAAGACTGTTAGATTTTAGTTTGTTCTCTTATAAAATACTTATTATACTCTATGACCTCTTCAACGGCATTGTTAGTGTTTGCAATTATTGTTTGCTGTCATAAATCAAAATCATTTATTTTATATTTTTATTATTTTGATGAGTACTGTTTTCTTTTGGCAGTAAAAGTTTGTTTATTTTTTTTTTTAACTCTTTCTGTTTTTTAATAGAAGTTTAAAAATTAAATGTAATTATTACATCATTCAATTTCTTTAGTAAATTGTTTTGAATCTCAATTTATTAAAATCTTCAGAGGTAAATGACTTTCCAAATTTTTAATATTTTAATACGTATGTGAGGATTTTCTAGTAATTTTAAAGCTAAAAATTACTTTCTATTTCTTTTGAATGTTTACAAATTACTTTCAAATTTTAAAGAGTTAAGTAATTCATTTCTTTTTTATGGAAATCACTCCAGATGAGGCATGAGCTAGAAAACAAACAAACAAACATTATTTCAAAGTAAAAAACTAATGAACAAGAACTGTTACAGGGATAGATTTTGACTTAAAAATCAGCAATTCTTTCTACTTTGTCAGAAGCATTGCTCATGAAATGTGAGGAATAAATGACAAAATAAGAAAAGCAAAATGTTTTCAACTATTAACACTGGCTGATTTGAAATGCATTCTTGTGGATTTGATTTTTAAAAAAGGTGTTTTTTTTATTTCAATAAATAATTAATTAATTAATCCAACTAGCAGAACTCCTGCCCCAGCGTTACCTGGGTCGAATATGGAAGGATGAGTTAGCAATATAAGATATCCGTATGTTTCACGTGGTAATTCAATGATAGTATTGCAAAATTGGAAAAGGTTTTAATTTGTTTTTGTTTTGTGATAACATGAATCACATGGTAATGGCATAAATCAATGATTTAGAGCTTGTAAATAAGCAAACAGACTACATAAATGTACGTATGACAGAAATTGTTGTAATATATTGTGTTATAAATCTTTAAATAAATATGGATGTTTATTAATGTCTGGGACATCTGTACATCTCACTGCCTAATGCGATGATAGTATTGCTAAATCACGAAAGGTTTTGTGTTGTATTTTTTGCAATAACATGAACTATCTTCCTAATGTCTTGAGTGGAACATATGTGAATAAGAAGTTTTTGGTTGTGTGGGAATTGAAATTTCCAGCCAACAGACACACAGACACAAAATGGTACTCTTAATCTAAACTCGATTATCACCCTTTAGCTCTGGTGACACATGCCTGGCCACCAGAGGGCAAAGGCAGGTATGTCACTTTCTGTTTTATAGACTTCTCTCTCTTTTCTGCTGGACTCTCAAAAAGTCAAGATGTGACGAAACACACTCAGGTTGGCATGGCCAGCCAACCAGCCTCTCATCAAGTACTAAATGCAAGTAACATTACTCTCTCCTCAATGAACTCTACTATGTCTATTCTTATTTTCTCTCATGTATTTTTATGTAAATAAATTTACATTTATTTGTTATTGTATATCAGTATGTTTTGTCTCTTCATTATGTGATCTTTGCTTCTCAATTACCTACCATTAACACAAAAGAGGATGGGATCCCAATTGCATAAACAGACCATCCTATCCTCCACAGTTCTGTGACTATAATTTCAGAATCAAAATGGGGTAAGCAAACTCATTATATGTAAAGAGTAAGTCAGGTTATTTCTCAAAGTTTGACATTGATAATTTTGAATCTGATATTGGATTCCATGTAGCCAATTTATATTTTTTCTGACTTATTTATTATTTAGACAAAAAAATTTTGATTGAGTTCCTTTCAAAAAATTAGGAAGATAGTTAAAATAGAGGTGTTTTTCACTAATTACTTACACTACCTGCTTTTGTCATTAATAAAAACAGTTTCTAAATTTCTTAACATAATAATTTACATTTTTAACTAAAATATTAACATATATATGATACAAATTATAAATAATTGTTGTTTTACTGATATAAGTGGCAATTATGTTAAATCACCATATGAGCTTATTATTGATATTTCCTTTGTGATAGCTTATTTTTATCTATGAGAGTAATGTTTGTACAAAATTTCAAATAAATTCAAGGAGTGGTTATTGAGAAAAGTGTGAACAGAGAAATGATTTGGGGGCAATTTTACCCCTTATAATGCTCCCCTAGGGAGGCAACAGAGTTATTCTGGAAAATCCGTTCTGGCAAAAATTTACTTTCATCATGACTAAGTTTGTGCAAAATTTCAATAAAACTCAAGGCATGGTTATGGAAAAAAGTATGAACGAAAGAATGGACAAACTTTGTAATGAGTCTTCCTTTATAATACATACAAGCAAACTAGGTTTTATCTTTATGTTAATAAAGTAGCTGCAGGAATTCCCCTCTGGAAAAAGTATTGTAGGTTTGCAATACAAATACAATACAGCTAGATTAATAGCCACTATCTTATGTAGCTTTCAAACACCAATCATGATAATAAAATACTACATTACATCCTAAGAGCAACACCATCAGAATTGCAACATCGTTAAAGGAAGGAGTACCTATTTTTACCTCTAAATATTTATACCTACCACCGCAAACAGTCGACACTGGGAGGAAGTCTATCTGTTCCACAGATTCTACGCTTACACCAGCCATAACTGGCTCATACATACACAGATATACCATTATCTTTGCCATAGTAGAATCCAAAAATAATCAAGTCTCCCTCGGGAAAGTCTGCTTCCTCTGATTGGTTGCCCACTAGTTCTCTTATTCTGGAATGGGATCACTTAAGAACATTATGGCGTCGCTCTCATTCTGATCATCTACAAGCGGAGGATGATGTTTACACAAAATATATATGTCACAGTTTGACGAATAATGTTTACTTCTTTTGACATTCATTATATTCTTTTTGGACATATGCATTTAGTGAACGCACTGAAATAATAATGTGATTATTTAGAAACCCATTACAAATTTGAGGAGGGGGAGAGTGTTTTGCAACTGTTGCATACTTTTACTTAACAAATTAATAACAGGTGCTATAATGTTTAAATTTAACCGGAATATACTTTTTAAAGATTACTGCAGTAAAATAATTGCATGGTGGAGTCTGAGATGATATTCTAACAAAAAAAAAACACTTCTCTGCAGGAGGCAATAGTGCTAAAAAACAAACATAATAATCACTCAAAAACAGAAATGTAACTACTGGTGAGCTTAAAATTATCCTTATGTTTCATAAATATTGGCAATTTATTTTTAAGAATTCAGCATGTTAACATACCTGCATAAGTAAAAATAAAATATACATAACGTCTTTTAACACCCGGTAATCGTGCAAACATATAAATGAAATCCACTTCTAAACATGATGCAGTTCTGCTAAAAAAGCCATTTAACATCTTTGAAGTCTTGATAATCACTCAGAATTATAAAAATTAAATACTGGAACCTTTATGGTGAGCTCTAACAAGAGGTTTGAGATTTATTGGCGTTTTAACATGCATTGCTAACTCTTTCCTTCTGTTTTTACTTATTATTTTTCTAATGGACCATGTTTCGTAATGTTTTTCCTTTAAATGTTTTTTTCAGAATCTGCTAGTACTTGCAGGTTATCACCCCAAACCAGCACTAATCACCAGTAACCAACAGTGCTGACAATCACAGACAGTGGTTTCTACTGCCTGCCACTGGAAAACAATGCCTGACAGTGGAAGCCAAATTATTTCATTTGAGCCATGACGACCAGTGTCTGCTATTTCTCAGGGATGGCAATGGCTACCAATAACAACTGTAGTTTAATTTGTTTTCAAGGAAGGGGGGGGGCTTTAACGGTTCTGTTCTGGATGTGTGCCATGCTTCCACTGGGCAACGCCGGTTAACAGGTACTACTAGAATAAAATATTTTCTTGTCGCCATTTGTTAAGTTTTTAAAGTGTCAAAGCTATTTACAACCAGTGTCATATTTGTAAAAAAAAAAAAAAGAAATATTCAAAAAGAGTATTTCATTTTCATATTCTTTTGATCCAAATGAAAAATTAAATTATAAAAAAATGTTTTCATCTGATACAAGCTAAAACCAATATCATCGTAAATCATCTCATATATTCACTCAGACTGATTTGTTTGATAGAATGCAAATTTTGAAAAAATAAACTTTTAAATAGGAATCGGCATTTCTATTCTTATTAGATGAATAAATTTATCATGAAATTACTCAAATTATACAAAGTCATCCCTGTAATAGGAATGAATCTAAGAGAAATCTAACATTTATTGGGACTTTATTGGAGACAAGATTTCCAGTCAGTCAGCAAATATCTTTTTAGCTGCTAACACTAAATGAGCCTAGAAAATTTCATTCTGTAAATTTATTTCATCTGAAGTTTGCTATTATATCATGATTGCAGATTGATGGAGAAAACACCATGAAATTTCCATGAGGTCCACTAGTATTTTTTTTTTATTATCAAAATATGTCAAATTCTACCACATTATTATTTAATCATTATTTATTCTTTAACTATTGAAGCACCCATGCTAAAAGTTAGACAATTAAAATTAAATAATAAGGCGCTTTTTTTTATGAAGACGTAATTTTCAAAAAGTATCGAAATGTTTGACTCTTTCTCTGTCCTTGGTTTCTCTTTCTCAATGTGAAAATATCTTATTGAAGGCCTTTGCTTATTTTATGCTCAAATCCTGTCTAGCTGACTGGCATAATTCACAAATACCATAAAACTGTGAATTATGCCAACCTTATATTTTTTCTCTCCATTTCTTTGCCTCATCTTTACACTCTTACCTTCATTTTGTTGCTGCAGTTTTTTTTTTTTTAGCTTTTTCTTTGTTTCTTGTCATGATACCAAAATATTAAGCTCTATACAGTCGTATTTGTTTTTACGTTCATTTCACATGCTGACATGCAGTAGACGGCTTTTAGAAATTGAATTCCAAACTAACTTATCTCTGGCCAGGTCTTTATTTATCCCTCTATTGCTAGTGTGGAAATAGGAGGGAAGACAATACTGATACAGAGATTGGAAAATATATGAAGATAAAAATGATTTTGTTTTGCTTTTTTTGTTGTTTAAGATATCTTGATCCGGTTTTGGTATTTAAAGTGTTGCAATGTCTCTGACTCCATTAGGTCAATCCAAAAATTTGATACCAGTCAGCTTTCATGAGTTGAGTGAAATAAAATTCGAATATTTTTCTTTGATTTACAACTGGTTTATGCCATAGTACTGTTCCAACTCTTTTCTTACATGTTAAGAGGCCATAAACATCTCACATTGGATTGAAGGAGGGGGGGGGCAAAATGAGGTTGAAAATTAGTTATAGATGATTGGCTTAACGATAATAAAAATACTATAAAGTTAAGAAAATGGTTTATCCAATGGGTAGAAAAAGATGATAAAACTATGTACAAATATATAACAATATACCCGGGTAGTTCAAAAAGTCAAGCTTCTTATTTTTTTAAACTGAAAAAGTGAAGAGCTACAAAGAGATACGAGAGTGGTACCATTAAAATAGCAACCTTTGTGCTTAGAATTTAATTTTCTACATAGTCTCAACCATTCTTTGCCAGGAATTCAATGACACACCTTTATTTTTGACAAGGGTTGCTTTCTTAGTCTCATGCTGTCAATATTTGCAACAGAGAAATGAAACTTTCAGGTCATGAATGCATAAGTTAAGTCATCATAGCAATGCAATTTGCAATCTCCTTTGATCCATTTGGGTAGAATGAAAAATAGGAAATATTACTTTTCGAACATCCCTCATAATATGATTTTAAAACTGTACAAATATATATTTTTAAGTATATAATAATACTAGCAGGGAAACCTGACGTTGCCCAGGATTAAATGAGAATCAACAAATATTCCACACTTCCAATACTTTTGTCATCGAAATCAGTGAAATTGGCCATTTGTCAATCAAATCGAGTGATTGCCTGCTCTAGTCGAGAATCCATCGCAGTGCACCGGGAGTAAGCTTCACATGCTTTCCTGCAGTGACTTAGTCCACAGTTTACATTATAGGGTACGCTACACTGTAGAGAATCTACTGTTAATTTTATGAAATTATTTTGATATAATAGCTTGAATTAAAGTTTAAAACACAAAGGTCAAGTATCATTGGTTCAATTGTGCTCAAAACAGAAACATTCATTCCAAACGCACTCCTGTCTTATCAAATAATCTACTGTTGATTTTATACACTGCAACCTTCTGCTTGTACAATAATAAAACTTTTCAAATGCATTTGTGATGTTAGATTGTATAAGAGTATTGACTTTGGTCAAAATTGAGCTGCTCCTTCTTTAATCAGATTTTTTTTTATGAAAACAAATCTAAGAACACTCCCAGACACATAAAGTACATTTATGTGAAATTAAAAAATAATTGGCCTAGTTGTGCATAGGGAATGAACACACAAACAAAAAACAGTGCCTCTTGTATATAAGCAGAGTTAATATAATGATAAAACTATGAACAAATAAAGTAAATCAAGCTGTAAAAGAGCAATCGAAATAGGATTATTTGCTTTGTGTTTTCGTAAAGTAATGGTTTGCCTATAGAATCATGTCTATGGAGATTCAGTCTGACATGTGTTGGGCAGCTTTTAGAAATTGACTTCCAAGCTAACCTATCTCTGACGAGGTCTTCAGTTATACCACTTTCCCTGAAATCTATCCTTATCACTCTCCTTCCATCTTTTTCTTGGCCTTTGCTTACCACCTGGTTCTGCTACCTAAACTGTTTTAGATCTATTAACGCAGTGCTCTCATTTATTCTTTCAAAAGTGGCTGTAGCAACAAACTCTACTGTTCTGCTCACATCTTCCTATAATGTCCATATTTAATCTTCCTCTGAGGTCATCAGATCTAAGCCTGCCTTTATGACTCACATGACATTACATTCATCATATCATTCTCATGTTCCTCTCTTTGCATGTCTCCAACCCTCATTGGCCAGGTTTCATTTTCATACATGCACATGCCTGATAGACTCTTCTCTTAGTCAACAGTTGTAACACTTTGCTAATTATTAATGGCAAAAATTATTGAACTTTATCTACTCTTACCATTTGCCTATGTATGGAGTATTGTTGCCACATCTGGGCTGGTGTATCTACCACCAGTATGTCCCTCTTAGACAGGGTCTAAAAAAGAGTTTTCAACACTATCGGTCCTGGATATGACCGTAAACTATATCCAGTGGTGAGGCCCCTACTTGCGGGCTTTGGGGAGTGTGGAGCCACCCTTTAATTACCATTGCTCCCAGGTCCACTCTGACCTAGAGTGGTAGTACCTGGTACTAGTGGTAGTACAGGGTCTAAAAAAGAGTTTTCAACACTATCGGTCCTGGATATGACCGTAAACTATATCCAGTGGTGAGGCCCCAGCTTGCGGGCTTTGGGGAGTGTGGAGCCACCCTTTAATTACCATTGCTCCCAGGTCCACTCTGACCTAGAGTGGTAGTACCTGTTAGGGTCCCAACTATGGGTTGAATAGAAACCGATTTAAAAACAAATATATTCTATTAAAAAAATTTTCTTCAAAATCTTTGGATTCGGCATTAAATAACCCGAAAAGAGTTGATATGCCGTAAAACAAAAACAACCAAACAACCAATCACTATAATGTTGCATCTCTTTACTTGTTTTATAGACTTAAATGGAGTTTGCTCTGATGAACTCATAGCATTTATACTTTCTCAACGTACATACTCCCGATTAACCTGACCAGCAGCAAAATCCCACCCTTTCATTCTAGAGGTCTCTAGATGCCAGAAAATTTTCTACGTTAATAGTTTCTTTTAATGAACTGCTAGACTTTGGAATTCCTTCCTTGTCTCCTGCTTCCCTGACTGTACTAACATGCAGAAATTTCAATGTCAGGCAAATAGACATCTTGCTGCTCAACTGCTCAAAATGTCAATATTTAGCACCCTGTCTACAGGAACACTATGTAGGGACATAGTGTTCCTGTAGACAGGGAGCTAAATATTGACATTTTATTTGCATTTTTCTTTACTCACTAAATTTTACTTCATTCATTTGTAACGTTCTCTCCAAATTAATAAGCTTTCTCTTGGCATTTTTATACTTAGCAAAACATTATACAAATTGAATAAAACCTATTTCACATAAAAATATTCTTACACTCATTATTTGCATTATCTCTTGCTCGATCATAAAGGTCAATGTGTCAATGTGCTTCTCTCTCATCATGCAAGTTAAAAAAAACTTACTGGACAAAATTGATTTTGGGGTATGGGAGAAGGCAAATAGTAAGCTCTTACTGGCTAAAATGAATTCAGGAAGAAATCTTTAATTCTGTTTCCATAATGAGATGTTTTCTTTTTTTATTTTTAAACTTTCCCATTTGAGACGTTTTCTTTTTTTTTTTTTTAACTGATTGAGATATTTTTTTTTCTTTTAATATTAGTACAAACACTGATGAAGCATAATTTTTTTCTCTCTTAATTTTATCAAAAGTTGTACACTTGCAGGAAATATTGAAGTTTTTGTTGTCTTACGTTGTGTTATTTCTGTTATTGCACACCCCCAACACTTTGACATTTGCGAACATAGAAATGCAGCGTTGTTGATATGTTTATTTAGAAAACAAACTAATGTTCTTTGATATGTTCTAACGCTGATGCTCAACAAAAAATGCAGATATTTATGTTCTAAGTAGATTCTTTTCCCTAAAGATGAACGTACTTAAAGAATTACTGACCAAATTACATCATCTTCGAGATAAGTTTTGAGTAGCCCATAACCACTGGGATACATGTTGCTCTTTTTAATTTGTGTATTCACACAATAGCCTTATATTGAACACTAGCAAATAAACCCAGCATTGTCCGGGTGTAAAAAAAACCAAAAAAACTTCAAAATTTGTTTAAATTTATGCAGGTCTCATGTTTATTTTCTTTTTTTATACTCATGGGTCACTGCTTATAGTGGCCTAAAGACAACTCGAGGGTAAGGATTAATGAGATGTATGGATTTTCAGTTGACTGATGAATTATTATTCATCAGTCAACTGAAAATTATGAGCGGATTAAAAACAATGAATTAAATAGTAAGTGCGCGTCTCGTTAAGAATTTGTTAACATTGAACTTAAAAACAACCATGTTGTATTTGGCTTGGCAGCAACCCAGCAGCATCATATTGCACTGATGAAAAGTTCTTACACGGAGGAAGAAATGAAATTCGTTGCAGTGATTCATGCTAGATGAGTATTTGCTGTAAATGTTTTACGAGGGGAAACTTGAAATTAGAGCTCAGTCAAGTACTTACCATACTATACTACAGCAAATAGATAATAAATTTAATACTTGTATTATCTATATAATCTTCTGTTTGTTCTTTCCTTAGTCTGTATGTTTCACTTTAAAATAAGCCAAATTCAAAGCCTTGTGAAATTTGGCTTTAAAAAGGCCAATCTGACAACCCTGGACAAGAATATGAGAGTGACCTCCCTTTGATGTAATCTTGTTTTCGAATATCATTATAATATATGATCATTGTTGTTATGGTGTTAGAAAGGAACTCATAGTCATTTGGATGTGTAGCAGTAAAGAAGAACATTGTTTGCCAAGAGGTGTTAGATCAAAAGAGTAAATTAAAATCACATTGTAAGAGACAATCTTTATTAATTTTATTGAACTATTTAGCTCCATATTACTTTCTGGGTATTTCTAAGTATTTATATTATTAATTTATCTCATTTGGGTAAATTCTATATTTAAAATACAATGGACACTATTTTCATGGAAATGTTTAACTCATATTTGCTGCATGTTATTGTTTTGTTTTTTGTTTTTTTGTCTAAAACCTAATTATTTGTGCTATCCAGAAAAACATCAGCTTTAGCAAAATATATTTGTTGATTAAATATATTTCTCACTCTGAAGAATTTCCACAGGTCACACTAGTTTGTATTATTCTTATCTTGGTTGTCATATTCCCAACATTTCAGCCAATGTAACCAATAGTTTTCTTCGGATACATCTTTTTGAACTCTGGAAAAATGTTGAAGCTTTATTTATTTATGGGGGTAGCTTCTCATTCCATCAGCCATAGCTGGGTAAAAATGTTCTTCAAAAGCAAGCAGAAAGAGACTAATTTAATATTTTCTGATTTAAACAATCTATATTAATTCATATCATGTTAGGTATATGGATACATTTATATATTCCTATATATAGGATTTACTATTAAGTTAATTAACCAATAATTATAAATTTTGGAATATGGCTGCTGGTTTTAAAGGTGGGTAATGTGAGTAATATTTACTTTTATTTCACGGGAGATAAAGAGGGGATGGAATCCCTTTGTGAAAATTCGGAGAGCTGACCTTTTGTGAAATTTTAACAATAGATATTAAACATCAATTAATAAATATTCACCAAATCTTTGGAGGATTTTAAAAGGTTTTTAGACGGAAGGGGCATAATATGGGCATAACCTCCCATTTGAAAATTCAAATATTTCAGATTTGCATTATATTTAATCCTATAGTCATTAGACACCAATTAAGCAAGATTTCTTGAATTTTAATCCTATGACTCCTTAAACTTTAGACATTTTGTAGGCTAAAAATCGTAAATTTAATCCAAATTGAAATAAGATCCTAGACATAAGGTTTAGTATCATTGCATCTTGATTTTAATCTTTGTAAAGGGATATAAAAGTGGCGAAGAATTATTTTTAAGCAATTATTTTCAACCTTGCATGGATGTGAATAGTACATAAGCCATAACTATTCAATAATAATAATCAAAAATATTTTTATTAGAATCAGAAAAATTCTTTATCTCGATTAAGAGTGTATGGAATTGTTGCCCCCCCCTCCCTCTCCACAATTTTTTTTTACTCTTTCCCCATTTCTGATTCGCTCTGATGACCCACATAGATTGTTAAAAAGCTTGTAATTATAAAGATTTTCAGCCTAGATTAAGTGAGAATTAGTTTCACTATAAAATCATAGCGAAAGCTAATCCATTTTTGTCTGGATTTGTAAAAGGCATAAGTTGATAAGATATTCAGTTGATCTCTCCCTAATCTATCCTCTTTCCCCTTTATTTCGATTTAACAAAACTATTGGAAGGTTGTGAATGGACCTAATTCAGGCTCTACTTGGTAGCTGAGATAATATTAAAAATAGAACCAAAGATGAGTTAAAACAAAACTATGATATTTATTTGCAAACTGTTATCCTCATCTTCATAATTGTTGTTTTCACAAACTTTTGACTAACTTATCCTCTGGCCTTCTTCGGGTGGTTAACTATGAAAACAACAACTATGAAGATGAGGATAACAGTCTGCAAATAAAAAAAGATTCAAATTACTCATCTCAAAGGATTCTGATAATAAAATAATAAAACTATGATAATAAATACCACAAACCAAATAGTTTAGTTTGCAAAAATGGTTAAATATAGTTAAATTCCTTTCACTTTAAACTTGTGATTAACTCATTTATTTTTTTCTCTATAAATGTACGATTCTTTCTCTTGTAGCTTTACTAGTTTGCTTTTCAGATTACTTCAAGTTAGATTACTGTTTTCAGTGTTTGGCAATTGATTTTTTAATCTTAATGTTTTTCGACTTAATCGACATGCATCCTAAAGAAAAGAGCCATTCGTCAATATGCTGGGTTTAATATAGCATTTTAAGTTGTCTGCCACAAAAAAAATAATCCAACTTGAAAAACTTTAGTGAATTAAATTTTTGCTCTCAAATTTTGTCTATTTTGATATAACTGAGTTTTATTTTTTATTAACGGGGGTTACCCAGCGTCGCCCGGGTGTTTTTGGGTGTGTGTGGTCGGTTGGGGGTGTGGGGTGTTAATGAAAACCTAAGAATAAACGAAGTAAAAAAAAACAGAAAACGAACGTGAAAAACACGCCCCCCCCCCCAAAAAAAAAACCCTTAAATAACCGTGCTTCAATATTAAAATTTTAAAAATCGGGGGAAAAAAAAAGACATCTCACACCACGATTCGAACCCAAAACGTTTAAATAATGAGGCCACGCTCTAAGCAACTGAGCTAAGACGACGTCGCCGAAATTGTGTCGCTTTTTCAAATATTTCAAATAAATCAGATTACGACGTCGTATGACGCATGCGTAGAAGCGAATTCGTCATGAGAGGAGACTTTTTGCTTCCCCCCCCCCTGTAGAAAAGTGATGATTTTAGGGTGAAAAATTTAACGTTTTTGGCCAATTTTTCGATATTTATTGGGCGAAGGTTGGAAGTTTAAAATGATACTGATCTGGCGAAAATCTGTGACCCGTGTGGAAAGTTTTTGCAAGACATACAAACACACAAACACACATACAAACACACATTTTTGCTTTTATATTTATAGATTGATTTACAAGCAGTTTAGCCTGGCTTTGCCCAGGTCCTATGTACTCTTAATAACTTTGCATGCATATGTATATATATATTAAGAAGTTTGTACTCATGTACAGGTAACCTACATTTAAAATTTCTAGTGTTTGAACCAAAAACTTGAAGTAGAGTTCACAACAAATTTCCCAAATCTCAATAACCCTTTTGTTAAATCTCCAGTCTGTCGACTAAAAATTGACAGAGTAGTATGCTAGGGAAATGTTCACACACAGACAATATTACTTTAATAGATATAATAGATAGATTGATTCACAATTAATCTCAAACCCAAAATTATTTGCTACTAATTTACTATTATTTTTAAATCAAAACTTATTTATTATTAATTCACTAATAATGTCAACTCAAAATTATTTGCTATTAATTTACTATTGTTCTCAAGTCGATACTATTTACTAATAATTCACTATTAATCTCAAACCCAAAATTATTTACTAATAATTTACGATTGTATTCAACTCCAAACTTATTTATGAATAATTCACTATTAATCTTAAACACAAAATTATTTGATACAAATTTACTATTACTCTAAAATCAAAACTTATTTACTACTAGCGGGAGGTACCCGGCGATGCCCGGGTGTCTTAAGGTAAATCAAAACTCCGGGGGGGGGGGGTAAATAATAAAAAAAAATGTTTTGGTAGGTGAGTGTATGAGGATCGAACCCGTACCCTTGAGTTGGAAATTAATGTGTGAAAAAAACCGTGGTACGTTAACCATTGAGCCACGGCGACAGACAATGTTAAGCAGGTTATTTAACTATAAAAACAGGCGTGCGCAATAAAAGTTAACTCTGCTGCTTCCATTTGACTTAATTAAGAAGGTCAAATAGAAGTCACGCAGCGTTTGGATTTGTTTACCCAAATTTAACTGTTTCTTTCCCCAACAGATGTTGGGGAGGAGGAAAGCAGCTCCCAATTGTCCAGATTGAATAGCAACTGATCAAAGCTGATTGCTTCTGGACGTTTTTCCCGGCGCAATGCCGAAGACGTCATTTGAGTTTAGTTTCACTTTATTTATACTAAAAAGCCCAATCAACAAGCGAGAAGCCAAAATAGCAATAATTTTGTAAAAATCGACGTAAATAAATCTATACGCTACGCGGTTTTCTAATTCCTAGATATTATTATATAGGACCTATATACACAGTTTTAAGCGATAGTAACGAACCCGGGACCATGTGCGAGAAAAGCCTTTTGAAGACCTACACGAAATGGTCACACACATTTTGCCTTTTATATATATAGATTAATTCACTACTGATCTCAAACCGAAAATTATTTGCTATGAATTTACTATTGTTCTCAAGTCCATACTATTTAATAATAATTCACTATTAATCTCCAGCCCAAAATTATTTCTTTTGTGAATTTTTGAGATGGGGATTGGTTATATGTATTATTATTCATCGGACTACTGTTCTCGTCTTGAGTGTGATTTTCATAACCGATATAACCTCCGACCTTCTTCAGGTGTATTTTGTCGAACTTGGGAATGTTTCTGTCGAACACGAGAATTTGGACAAAATTTCGAGCGGAACACTTTATTTATTTCATGGGGGTAGCATGCTCTTGTTCCATCAGCCATGACTGGATAGAGGTCCTAAGTAATTCGCAAATGTATATTTTGGTTGCCCACACTGAGGATTGAACCTTCAACCTTCAGGAGAATACCACTTTTACAATTGATTTTTCCCAGTACTCTAACCACTGCGCCACGGGTCCTTTGCTATTAAATTACTATTACTCTCAACTCAAAACCTATTTACTATTAATTCACTATTAATCTAAAACACAAAATTATTTGCTACTAATTTACCATTATTCTCAACTACAAAATTATTTACTATTAATTTTTAATTAATCTCAAACACAAAATTATTTGCTACTTATTTACTATTGTTCTTAACTCCAAACTTATTTACTTTTAATTCGCTATTAATCTCAAACCCCAAATTATTTATTTACTATTACTCTCAACACCACGCTTACTTACTACTTGCATTTCTGCCCGGCTTTGCTCAGGCCCTATGTATTGTTCCTAACTTGCCCTACGTGTGAATACACTTTATCTAAGATTTCAAATGTTTAGACCAAAATTTGTCTGAGTAATTTCGTAGAGACTGCAGAGGTCAATTTATTTTACATTTGACCCTTATTTTTACCCCTTAACATTTATTATTATGGTCTCAAATCAAAACACAAAGTTTTACCCATATCCAAGTTACCTACATTTTAAATTTTAAGTCATTTGACCCAAAATTGGCAGAGGAATTTGGTAGAATCTGCAAAGGTCAACTCTTTCAACTTTGACAGCAAAATTTTCACTCCAAAACGGATTAAAATGCTTGTCAAATGTCTGAATCCGTGTTATGTATAAATTTCAAATTTTTAGACACAAAATTGGCTGAGTAGTTTGCTAGACACCGCAAAAGTCTAATCTTTTGAACTTTGACCCCTTGGCAGCTCAAATTTTTTACCCAAACCGATTAAAAAGCTTACCCTATCTCTGAATACACTTTATGTAAAATTTCAAATGTTTAGACCAGAAATTGTCTGAGTAATTTGGTAGAGACCGCAGAGATCAATTTTTTTTTTAAACTTTGACCTCAATTTTGACCCCATAGCATTTATTTTGGGGGGCTCTAATAAAATTAAAAAGTTTGATCCATGTCAAAGTAACCTTCATTTAAAATTTCAAGTGTTTAGACCCAAAATTTGTGGAGGAGTTTGCTAGAGTTTTCAAAGATCAAATCATTGAACTTTGACATCTCGGCAGCCAAATTTCTGATCGAAAACCGATTACAAAGATTTTCCAAAATTTCAATATCCTTTATGTCAAATCTCGAGTCTGTAGACCGAAAATTGATAGAGTTGGTAGGGAAATGTACACAGAAACATACACAGACACAGACAGACGTTTTCACTTTTATAGATAGATAGATAGATAGATAGATAGATTAATTCACTATTAATCTCAAACCCAAAATTATTTCCTATTAATTTACTATTATTCTCAAAACCAACCTTATTTACTACTTGCATTTATGCCCGGCTTTGCTCGAGTATTTTGTACTGTTCATTACCTCTCTCTATGTGTGAATATACTTATATGTAAAATTTCAAATGTTTAGCCCAAAGATTGTCTGAGTAATTTCGTAGAGACAGCAGAGGTAAATTTTTTTAAACTTTGACCTCAATTTTGACCCCTTAACATTTATTGTTTTGGTTTCAAATCAAAATAAAATGTTTGACCCATGTCCAAGTTGCCTACATTTTAAATTTCAAGTGTTTAGACCCAAAATTGGCAGAGATAGAATCTGCAAAGGTCAACTCTTTAAACTTTGACCATTTGACAGCCAAATCCTTGCCCCAAAACATATTAAAATGCTTGCCGCATGTCTGAATACCCGTCATATACAATTTCAAATGTTTCGACCCAAAATTGGCTCAGTAGTTTGTTAATTTTCGACTCAAACCAATTGAAAAGCTTGCCCTATCTCTGAATAACCTTTATGTAAAATTTCAAATGTTTAAACCAGAAGTTTGCTGAGTAATTTTGGAGACACCATAAAAGTAAAAATTTTTAAAACTTTGACCCTAATTTTGAACCCTTTACATTTACTTTTTGGGGCTCAAATCAAATTATAAAGTTAGATCCATGTCCAAGTAACCTAGATTTACAATTTCAAGTGTTTAGACCCAAAATTAATGGAGGAGTTTGGTAGTTTTCAAAGGTCAAATCGTTGAACTTTGACTCCCTGACAGCCAAATTTCTGGCCGAAAACGGATTAAAACGATTTTCCCAAAACTCAATACCCCTTATGTCAAATCTCGAGTCTGTAGACTGAAAATTGACAGAGTTATTTGGTAGGGAAATGTACACAGACAGACAGACAGACAGACATTTTCACTTTTATACATATACTAGCATGGGTGACTGGCATTGCCCGGATCTTTGGAGGTGTGTGTTGAGCAAAATAAAAAAATTGGTAGTAGGAAGGCAGGCTCGAACCCATACCGTGAAGGAGGATAGAATGGGAAAAAAACGTGAGGTCTTTGCTATTACGACCACCGTCAAACCGGAAGTGGCATAGGTTTAAATTAAGGCTAGACAATCGAAAAGAGGGAATGACGATTGAAAATATTGGCGAAAAAAGCGAACTCTCCCTGTAGAAAAGTGCCCAGTTGAGGGTGAAGAAATTAATGTTTTTAGGCAATTTTTCGGTATTTGTCGTCTGAACAGTCGAGCTTCATAACGTTACTGATCTTGAGAAAATCTGTCGCCTCTGTCAAAAGTTTTAAGTAGACATGCAAACATACATACATACATACATTTATATATTGGTAGCTCAAATTTTCAACCCAAACCGATTAAAAATGCTTGCCCTATCTCTGAATACCCTTTATGTAAAATTTCAAATGTTTAGACCAGAAATTGTCTGAGTGATTTTGTAGAGACCGCAGAGGTCATTTTTTTTTTTAAACTTTGACCCCTATTATGACCCCTTAACATTTACTGTTTTGGGCTGAAATTAAGTTATTAAGTTAGATCCATGTCCAAGGAACCTATATCTAAAATTTCAATTGTTTATACCCAAAATTGGCAGAGGAGTTTGGTAGAGTTCTCAAAGGTCAAATTGTTGAACTTTGACCCCATAACAGCCAAATTTCTGGCCGAAAACAGATTACAAAGATTTTCCCAAATCTCAATAACCTGTATATCAAACTTCGAGTCTGTAGACTGAAAATTGACAGAATTATTGCATAGGGAAATGTACACAGACAGACAGACAGACACTTTCACTTTTATTGATGTATAGATAGATTATTGAATGAAAATATTTTTATTGATTTATTATTAAATGAAAATTTTAACTTTGTCTCGACTGTGCCATGGATCATACTATGAAAATTCAATATATTAGCTGTAGAAATTAATCTCATATAAGCAAAATTGTATTTCTGTGTCACTTTTGGGTTTTTTTGAGATGTAACATGATTTTCTCAATTTTTAGGCTGACTTGATCTATCTTGATTATTGTTTCCATGATATTTAATTTTGTCTCTAAAGGAGTAAATCTCTACAGTCAAATTCGCAATTACTCCCCGTCACATCGTCAGGGAAGATGACAGTGTCGTATTTTTTTTTTTTGTTTTTTGTTTACAGAGTGATGTCACTGTCCTCTCATATACAACACCTGATATCCCCAAATAGTTACCCAATGATACTAATTTAAGCAACCTCATGAGAACTGATGTATCCTCAATGTGATTATGCCACTTGCAATAAAGGATGATACAATTTACTACAGAAACTATACAAACAATTACATTTCTCAAAATTCTTTACAATTTTGACATTCATAAATAAATGTTGCCATTTTATTGGATTAAAAAATATATTATCATTAAAATAAAAAATGTCTGAACATGAAAACATTAATAATCATGTATAACAAAACTCTTTTTTTTTAATTGCGTGTTCACCCCAAACAAGGCAAAGTGCCACGTTCATGTAGGGGACTACTATCTGGGACATAATTTGTAGGGGTACAAGATGTCTGTTTACATTGCACTTGAACTTCTGCATGTCAGTACAGTCAGGGAAGAAAATTTCAAAGTCTAGCAGACCTAGGGAAGAAACTATTAGAGTAGAAGGCTTTCTTACATTTAGGGATTTCTACTGTTTAGGGGTGGGATTTTGCTGCTTGTAAGGTTTATTTACATCGAGGTGGTACTAGGGCTTGTAGTTCATTGGAAGATCTACCATTAAAGTACTTGTAAAACAGGCAGAGGGATGATTTCATGTTATATTAAATCCCACTTGGCCAATAAACAAATATTTACTTTTTAAGTAACTTATACTATAGCTTATCTCATATAAGACCGGATTTACTTTTCAATGGGGTACAGTATTAAAAAACAGTGGAAACATAAATATAGAATTTTAAATAAAATCTTTTAATTTGCTGGCATTTCAAACCCAGTTGCTTTACGTTAAGGTGGTGATACATTTTTTCTTTTTACTAAAAATAAACAAAAAAATTCTTATTCTTATAATTAGTAAATCAGATCGTAAGCCATTTAAAATAATATCTTTATACATGATGGCATTCACACTTCAATGATTTGTTACACACGTTTATAATGATGTTATAGGTTTTTCTTTTTTAATGGAACTACATTCCACAAGGATTTTCTTTTTAACAACTGATACAATGTCATAAAATACATAGATTATTTGTATGATTATCATGTCATGATCTTCATTGAACAGAGACAATGGATTCCCCTTTTAATTGCATATGTAATTATGAAACAAGGGTTACGCTATCTCCAACCACACCTTTGCTGAATCAGCACTATTTCAATCCCATGCCAAGATGACTGGAAACAGTGCTCAGATAAGCACATACAGCACCTGATATTCCTAAATGGTTACCCATTTAGTACTGGCCAGGCTGAACGTCGCTTAATGTCAGGGATCTAAGAGGAATCAGTATCTCAATATGATTATACGATATCTATTATCAATTTATTATTATATAACCGATAAAATAATACGAAGATGTATAAAATTATTCTTTCACTAACCAAAATGTTAAACAATTTTATTCTTTTACTAAAACTCATATTGCAAAGACACATTTTTTTTTTTTTTTACTTTGACTCATTATGGTTTTTTTTTTTTTTTGGAAAATAAAATTTTCTTTTTTGCATCAACCACAAAATTGATTAGCATTTTTTTTTCAAACTCTCATTCATAAAACAAAAATACGTTAAAAATAATTTGGTAAAAGTAACTACAAAAGCAACCGCCTTCGACTTTGACTTTTTATTTTACATAAACATACTTTTGTGTATTGCCGTGGTATTGCTGACCTAAATAGCTCAGTTTAGTGAGCATTACACTGAAGAACTTAAGGTCTCTGGTTCAAGTCTGTGTTTCAGCAGCAGCAGCAATAATAATAATAATAATAATAATTATTATTATTATTATTATTATTATTATTATTATTATTATTATTACTACTACTACTATTATTATTGAAATAAAAAATACAATAGCATAGAATGAAATGAATTTTTAAAATCCTATTTAAAACAATTTTTTTTAATTACGAAATCCACCAATATGCAGTGTGACTTATTCAGAAACTACTCAGCCATTTTAATAAAATATATAAACATGCCTCTATGTGACTTAAACATTTATTTATTTTTTTTTTTACTCTCAATAATTTATTCTTTTTCTTTTTACAAATGAAATAACAAAATTTTGCACAATATTCCAGAATATATTGAATGCATTTAAATTTAACTGATGATAACAATAACAATAACAACAACTCTGAGCAATAGGGACAGCTAGTATACATACTGATTCATTATAAATCAAGTTAACCTTCAAAGTAATTACTTTGAAAAAGCACAGACACACACACTGACGAAAGTGCTTTTTTCTTCTTTTTCTTTCTCCAACATTGCAGAAATGGTTTCCAAACAGAAAATGGTTTTAATTGTTAAACAGTAGCAGCAGCATCAATGATGATGATGATGATAACGCCTGCAAATCAAGTTGTTATAGCAACACATACAATATATTACATTTCACAGTTCTAAACTTGGAAGAACTGATTCTGTTAGTATTACAACGACTATTAAAAAAGAACAAGTACTCTTTACATGTGTCCACTCAGTTGATGAATTTAGAAATAAAAATGTTATTAATGTAGACATGGCAGGCAGATGAAAATGCTATTTCAAACTTAAGCATGTCAGACAATAAATATGCTGTTTGAAGCTTAAGCATGATTGATTAACGAAAATACTATTTTAAACGTAAGCATAAGAAAATGTTATTTTAAAGCGTGGCAGACAGAAGACAATGCTATTTCAAACTTAAGTGTGACAGACCCCCGTCCTCTGCTATTTGAAGCTTAGGCATGACGAAAGAAAATGTTATTTGGAACGTTAGCACAACCAACAGAAGAAAATGTTATTTGGAACGTAAACTAAAGTGTGGCAGACTGACAAAAATGCTATTTCAAATTATAAATCATGACAAACGTAAAAAATACTAAGCAAAAAAATCCTCCCATAGAGATGTGAGCGGGTATCTGTAAAAAATGAATTCTAATTAATTCAACTTGAGAAATATTTAAAATATAATGAAAACAACGAATTTCTGTATAACAATATTTCTTTAAATTTTCTAAATTAGCCTGTTTCTTAAAATTGCTACATTGACAAAATTGTAGATTCAAATGTAGATGAGGCACTCCAAGCAGAATGAATAACAACCAAAACGACACATTTTGTGCTAACACCATACCTTTTTATTTTGATTGCTTATCAATTTTTATAGCTATATGTGCAATTGTTTACATTTTTTATAAAATTAAGAAAAAAGAAACAAACGATATATCAAAAATCTTGGTACTTGTAATGAATGGCCACCCAAAGGTTTCTAGTATTATGGGATGCATCTTGAGTATTGGAGATTTCCGAGTGTTAATGTAACAATTTGAACAAAACATTTTTATTTTTTTTTTATTTTTGCTAAGAATTTATTTAACATAAATTGTTTTTATTTTCTTACTTACTCAAAACAGGACAATGTTTTTAAGTGTTTAATCAAGGTTAATTAACCCTCTTCTCTCTTTTGTACTAAGAATGGATTTAATTTATTTGTTATTTAAGCCATTGTTTATTTTTGGATTGTAATTTTAGTTTTTTAATTTTCAATCATTCAAAAATCCACTGTCTGCACATTAATTGACAATATTAGATTTTTTATGAAATTAAATATTGTCAAGCATTAATTTTTTACTTTTTCTTTTCATCACAATTATTCTGATCAACATTGTCCTTTTAATGTACTATCAACCAAGAAAAGAGTCTATCAAGCATGTGTATGCAGTGTGATGATATATGGAAGTGAAATCTGGCTAGTGATAGTTGAAGACATGTGTTGCATGGAGGAAAATAATATGAAAATAATATGAAAATAATACTGTCTTGAAAATTCAGTGAGTTTTAAAGAGGCGGACGATAGTACAGAGAGAGGTGTGCAGACTGTTGGTTTGGTCATATTGAAAGTATGGGTGAGGTTACATTGTTTGAAACATTGCGACAATAACAATCTAAGATGAGAGCATCTGAAAAATGCAAATAATACAAACTGACAATATGTATGTCTGTCATTGATTGATTTTGAAATTTTATTCACTAAATGCATGGATGAATCTTATTTTAGATGCTCTGTCCATTGGTGAGTCTGCAACTTTTAAATTTGTCATTTTCTGTCAAGCTTACATTTGAAAGAGTATTTCAGCATTAAACATGAAAATTGAATGAACACATCTTAAGAATATCTGTACTTGGGAATCTGCACGGAATTTCAAATGGAACTCTTTATTTAATCCATGAAGGGAGCATGGGGGGGTGTTCTGTCAGGCATGTCAGGGTAGAAGTATTAAGTAATTCGTTATTGTACTTTTGGGTTGCCCACACTGAGGATTGAACCTTCAACTTCCAGAAGAGTGTAACTACAATTGAATTTTACCAAGTACTCTATCTAGTATGCCACAGGTCTTTGTGGACAATTCTAGTACGAATTTTAGAAGCCTTAGTTAATTGTACTAGAATTGTCGATAAATACTCCTGTGGATTAAATAAACGGTCCTATTTGAAATTCCATATAGACTCCCGAGTTCAACAGAAAGATTCCCAAATTCAACAAGATACATCTAAAAGGTTGGAGGTTACATCTACCGAAATGTTGTGCAAATAACACTCAAGATAGGAACAATAGTTCAAAGAATGTAAATAATCCAAATTCAAATCCACTCATTAACAGCATAAATGAGATATACCCCCCTCACAAGCTAATCCATATTACTAACTAGTTAAGTATAGCAGTCTAGTTCATTGTAATAAAAGGCTTAAAATGAAATAATGAGTTGTTTAAATTTTCTATGCTTCAGTTTTCTCCTTGTGTTGCTGTAAATATACTGTCTCCCCTCCCCCTCTACTTGTATACTAAAACCTATTTGTGCACATTTATTTCTTGTTTGTGCATAATCTGGTTTAATCCATAACTTGTCATGACATCCATTCTTATTGAACTTGGCTTATTTATTGAAGTAATACATTTTTTATGATCATTATCACATGAGAGAGAAAGATATTGCAATATATATTAATTAGCGAACAAAAAATAAACGATGATACCACACATTAGCTGTCACAAACAAATGCAACAAAAATATATTGGGGGAACTCGGCATGCACTGAACAAGAGTCTATGAATACAAAAAAAGCTAACAAACTTAATGATAATAAAAGCACTCTTTTTGTCTCATGGTTTATTTTTAACAACAAATTGAACTATTATCTCTCCTTCTTAAAATAAATCTTTCCCTATGTTAAAAACTGACCTTGTGACAGAAAATCGAACAACTCAGAATAGTTTTAATTAAAAAAAAAGAAGTTTATTATCTCTTTGTTTACAGGTTCCATGTTCATGTGTGAAGGTCAATACAGAAGTCAAAGAAACCTGTGTTGATCTGAATTTCATATTTGCTTAATTCTGGGATGCTGTAAACCTGATAGGTCTTACATTCTCTGCCAATCTTCCATGTTGTATTGCTGTGCTTCTTTTACAAATATTGCGATGGAATGTGCTCTGATAGATTGACTGTATTTTACCCTCTCAAAAATAAATAATATCCTTGACTCATCTGATTAGATTTGGCAGTATAGAGATCTCACTCCTTCATTGAGGATGTTTTTAGATGCTGGAAGTTTTTCTACTCTGATAGCGTCTTTCATCAGATTGATTTCATTTGGAATTCCTTTTTACTGACCACGCTGAACATGCAGAAATGTAATTATAATATGAAAAAACATCTTGCTTTACAACTTCCACCTAGGTTGTCACCGTTATAATTCTGCCCCTTCCCCACTGCTATGTTTTAGTATCAATATACCTTGTTTGATGTGAAAAATAGAAAAAAGATGAAAAAAAAAAATATCTGGGAACAATAACTTTAAACATTTCTTTTTATGGAAATCAATTTTTGCTTATTTGCAAAGATGTGATCAGAAGATTTTGCCGTGTTGACCTTTCACTGAACTTTCTTCACTTAATTTAATGAAACTTTGTGATTATCACACTTTATCCTCTTTTATTTCAAGGGGAGAAGGATAATCCTATTTAAGCAAATTTTTTCAATCATTTTCTTTAAGACAACGGATTAAGATTCATTTTTTTGTTTTTGTTTCTGGTTTTATGCAGTCATTATTTTTTATTGTCTCTCTACAAAATTGCAGCCATTTTTATTTTAACACTCAAGTGAATTATTTTTGAAAAAATATTTCATCTCAAGTGGCTTTTGACCTTGATATTCTAATAGTAAAAAAAAATATCGAATCCATTTCTACAATGAAAGTGAAAATTTGAATGAAAAATAACAAATGAGGTGCCACCCTTTGCTACTAGAACTATAAAATTCTTGGGGCAGCTCATGTGTGTGCATATGTTGGATTGATGTAACAAGCTAGGAAACTCCGAGAAATTTCCTTACCAGTCTCTGAAAATCAAAATATAAAATATCTCATGAAACTCGTTGAGTGAAAAGCCTCAAGTTATTTTCTAAACTCTCCTTTCTATCGTCCCTCCTATATCTTCATCCCTTCATCACCTTCTCTCTCGCTCCCTTCCTCCATCTCTTGATATCAATCAAGATCTACAATTCTAGTAGTATATAGGAGATTTGTGACTCAAAATGTCATGATTATTTACCTAAAATATTATCCCTTATCTCTGTTTAAATGGCAACATACCTTTGGTGACGTCATCCATTCTTAGATCTTTTTAATGAATATACAAACTGAATTTTGTTTTGCAAATTATTTGTGACAAGTATCAATGTAAATAAAACGTTCTATTTCCAGTTTTAATATTCAATCCTGTTACGTGCAAAGTAGATGTCTAGGAGTTGATACACAACATATATTGAAAGAAAAAAAACTAAAGAAAGGATTTTAAGAGAAAAAGGGAATTTATTGAACAGATAAACAAATGGAAACAAACATTTGCAAAAAAGATGTAAAGGAGGTAACTCAAGTTCTTTGTTACTAGTTTTTTGTCGCAAAATAATAAGAGCTTGAGAAAATATTATTTTATGCCTGCAATTGCGTAGAGCAACAACAAAAAGTAATAATTGAATAATTATTAAAGCATTTCTCTCTGATAGGTTCAGAAGAGTAGTGGTTAATGAGCAGAAATCAGAAGGTCACAGTATTAATGCTAGAGTCCCTCAGGGATCTATTCTAAGCTGAACTTTCTTCCTGATCTACATCAATGATCTCCCAAATCACATCCTAAGATCATTTGTAGACTTTTATGCTGACGACACAATCCTCTATGGTGACACATCAAAGGCCATCAATGACCAAGTTCTCTCTGATCTTGAGCACGTGGTAGAATAGGGAAAGAAGTGGCTGGTTACTTTTAATGCATCTAAAACCAAGCTTCTATCTTTACATCATGAACGCTATAATCTTCATCTGGCATCAATTGAAATGAATAGCTCTTGTCTTTGGGAGGCTCCATGTTTTGACAAGCTTCTGGGCTTGACCTTTACTACTGATCGGAGATGGAACACATACATCAAGTCCATTGCCATGGCTTCTGGAAAAAATGTGGGATCCTTCTACCGCTTCAGTAGATATCTCACTGCTGATGCATTTCTCTGTCTATATAAGATCCATGTATGTCCAAGGATGAAGTACTGTTGCCACATCTGGGCAAGAGCTGCTAGAAGATCCTTATCTACCTTGAAATTTGTTCAAAATAGATTTGTAGCCTAGTAAAGGATGCCCTTTTCTCTTCCCTACAACCTTTTTCCAACAGAATAGAGATTGCGAGTCTGTCTATATTTGTATGTATGTATATATTTTGTCTATAGTTGTATGTTTGTATGTATGTGTGTATATATATATATATATATATATATATATATATATATATATATTGATATCAATTGGACTGTTGTTTTTCGTCTATTCGTACGTTGAGTTATTTAGAAAATTATGTGTGAATTTGTCAACATCATCATTATCATGTACTGCATATGTGTGAGTCTAAAACAAACTCTTTATTTAAAAAAAAAAAAATCCAAGCGTCTGTACATCATATTAATTAGACTGTTGTTTTTCGTCGATTTCTACGGTGAGTTATTTAGAAAATTATATGTGAATTTGTCAATATGATCGTCATCATTATCATGTACTGCATATGTGTGAGTCTAAAACAAACTTTTTATTTAAAAAAATTTTTTTTTTAAATCCAAGCATCTGTAAATCATATCAATTTGACTGTAGTTTTTCGTCAATTCATATGTTGAGTTATTTGGATAATTATGTGTGAATTTGTCAACATGATGATCATCATCATTATCATTATCATGTACTAGGAAGGAAGAAAAAGATCAGGATGGAAAAGGGACAAAAACGGTCCAGTCGCTGATCACTTTCTTTGTATGACTTTTGGAATGTTCCTTCATGTGTATTTTACATGTACATGTTTGTGTGTACGTATGTATAGGCATATGTATGCATGTACGTATTTGTGTGCCTCTACGTGATTATGGTTGTATGTGTTTATTGTCATGTGTATGTGAGGTGGAGAGGGCTCCCGTAAGCCGTAGTGAAGGCAACCCCTCTAGGAGAAGCAAATCTTAAATTTAAAATAAATTTAAAAAAAACAGAAAAAAAACATAAAGCGGGAGACTAGTACCCGCATTAAGCTGGTCTGCAGTTTGACTTGTTGCTGGCTATCTTGCTCTTGCTTGTTGCTGGATGTCAACATTTTGAACCGAGAGAGAGATTTAACTGTCGTATAAAACTAAAACTCTGTAACATCATCTGTGTATAGATACTCCCTCAGCTATGGAAAAGTTGTGACGCGTGTAGGTCTGAAATGCTGGAAACATGTAATAATTGATCTGCCATCATTATATGTATATATGTATGTATAGGTGTATGTATGTTCATGTACAGGTGTATGTATATGTGGGTATGTTTATGTGTATATGTATGTATGTGTATATATGCATGTATGTGTGTATGTGTGTATGTGCATATATGCATGTGTGTTTGTATGTGCATATATGCATGTGTGTTTGTATGTGCATATATGCATGTGTGTGTATGTGTATATATGCATGTGTGTATGTATGTATGTGCATGTTTGTATATGAGTGCATATTCATGCATGTGTATGTATATGTAGGTAAGTGTATATGTGTGTGTATTTATATGTATGTACATGTGTATATGTATGTATGTGCATTATGCATTGTGTATATATATGTATATATGTGTGTATGTTTACAGATATGTATGTATGCCATTGACAGTCTTGTGTATGTTTATGTATGTATATGTATGTGTATTATGTTTGTGTATGTATGTGTATATATGTATGTATACTAGTGACCATTTTCAGTGTCATGTCTGTTGGAGCATGTGAATTCTGCCGACAGGATTAAAGTCATTTTTTGCTCCTGCACTTTCAGTGCCTGAGGGAGTGGCACTCGTCTGATAAGACGTTGCAATCATCATCATCATGTATATATATATATATTTGTATGCATGTATATATATATATTTGTATGCATGTATATATATATATTTGTATGCATGTATATATATATATATTTGTATGCATGTATATATATATATATTTGTATGCATGTATATATATATATTTGTATGCATGTATATATATATTTTATTTGTATGCATGTATATATATATATTTTTTATGCATGTATATATATATATATATATATTTGTATGCATGTATATATATATATTTGTATGCATGTATATATATATTGTATGCATGTATATATATATATATATATATATATTTGTATGCATGTGTATATATATATTTTAGTTAAATAGAATTGTAGAAGGCGGTAGAATGCAGAATACTTCTGCATTGTGCCGCCTTCTACAATTCTATTTAACTACATACTATACAATGCTTCAAGCAAACTACACCCACCTCTTATATATATATATATATATATATTTGTATGTATGTATATATATATATTTGTATGTATGTATATATATATATTTGTATGTATGTATATATATATATTTGTATGTATATATATTTTTGTATGTATGTATATATATATATATATATATATTTGTATGTATATATATTTTTGAATGTATGTATATATATATATATACTTGTATGTATATATATATATTTGTATGTATGTATATATATATATATTTGTATGTATGTATATATATATATATTTGTATGTATGTATATATATATATTTGTATGTATGTATATATATATATATATTTGTATGTATGTATATATATATATTTGTATGTATGTATATATATATTTGTATGTATGTATATATATATATATATATATTTGTATGTATGTATATATATATATTTGTATGTATGTATATATATATATTTGTATGTATGTATATATATATACTTGTATGTATATATATATATACTTGTATGTATATATATATACTTGTATGTATGTATATATACTTGTATGTATGTATGTATATATACTTGTATGTATGTATATATATACTTGTATGTATGTATGTTTGTATGTATGTATATATATATACTTGTATGTATATATGTATGTATATATATACTTGTATGTATATATGTATGTATGTATATATGTATGTATGTATATATATATATTTGTATGTCTGTATATATATATATATATTTGTATGTCCGTATATATATATATATACTTGTATGTATGTATATATATATACTTGTACGTATGTATATATTTGTATGTATGTATGCATGTATATTTGTATATATATATATATATATATATATATATATATATGCATATATCTCTATATAAATAAAATGAACTCATTTTTTCCCGTCGGATTTTGACCTTAATAGGATTAAAAATCAAGATATTTCATGCAAATATAATATGCACAAACGGCAGAACAATATCTGAGGTGTGTTATAGGCTTATTATTTCTCAAATTCCTCGATAATCTTAGATTTCTATACTTTTTCTGCTGAGAAGTCACGGCCAAAATCGGTTAAGATCAATGGAAGTGGTAAAATATTTTCTCTCTAATAAATTCCTCCTCCCCCTGCCACCACTTAACACCGTTTGGGGATCGTTCACAAGGAACAGTTGAGAAGAGAACACCGGTTTGGCTTCGTAGTTCTTTCATGTGAAGTTATTTAAAATCACTAAACTAAGCTGCAGTGCTCTGTGGCGTAGTGGTTAGCGTGCTGGACAATTCACATTATATTTTCACGTTCGCGCCGACCTACCGTAGTAGTTTTTTTTTTTTTTTTTCCTAAACAACTGGAATGGACTTTTCTTGGTGGCCGAACTGTTAACGTTGCAGACGTTTTTTTTTTTTTTTCACACTTTATTTTCCTACTTTTACTCATGACTCCGGATATGATCCTTCCTACTTACCTACCATAACATTTTTTAACCCCCCCCCCCCGTCCCGGAAACAAACACTCGGGCAACGCCGGGTACCCCCGCTAGTATATATATATATTTATGTGTGTTTGTGTGTATGTACGTATATATATATTTGTATGTGTATTGTGTATATGTACATATATATATATATTTGTATGTGTATTGTGTATATGTACATATATATATATATTTTTGTATGTGTATTGTGTATATGTACATATATATATATATTTTTGTATGTGTATTGTGTATATGTACATATATATATATATTTGTATGTGTATTGTGTATATGTACATATATATATATAT